>NC_135887.1:110467538-111067538 GCF_964194155.1 Cetorhinus maximus | reverse complement strand
ACAAAAAACCACTCTGACGCTTGGAGGGCAGATGTGACAGGGAGTTGGTGAAAAAATGGCACTCACTAAAAATACACAAGACTAGGCTGTCCAAGTGATCTTATCAGGAGGATTTTCAGTTGGAGAAATCTCAATGAATCAATACTGTCTCCTCCAGCAGCTCCCTTGGGTTCCGTAGATTGACCCCTCACTCACTGAAAAACTGTTTCCACAGATTAGTTTTGAATTTATCCTCTTCAAGTGCAGACTGTGTCCTCTGGTTCTCCTATTCCAGATAAAATGAAACGGCTTCTCATGCTCTGCATTATGTCTGGTCCAATTAGAATTCCGGAAACCACATTTGTATCAATTCTCGACCTTCTCTTTTCCAGTGAGAACATGCCCAATGCTAATGCCTCCAGCTTCTGAATCACTGGTTTCATGGCAACATCAGAGCAAACTTGGCTAATATGGTAATTTGCTAATTGGCTGGGAAGAGCCAATTTATTGGAGCTTTATAAAGGTGCCTTTCTGAATTATTCAGCTCATCCAGAAACCTTCCAAAGGTTCAGCCTTTACAAAAAGTAGTCTTACTTTGCAGTAGTGAGGCAGTCCCATCTTCTCTCACCTCTGGTGGGAGAATCCAGAACAAACAAGCATAATTGTAAAATTAGAGCCAGGCCACTTTGGAGTGAAGTCAGGATGTGTTTCTTCACACAAAGGACAGTAGGAACCTGGAATCTCTCCCCAGAAAAACCCTGGATGCTGGGAGTCAATTGGAGCTTTGAAGACTGAGATTGATATTGGGTAAGGGTAACAGAGGTTCCTAGAATCATAGGATCTTACAGCACAGCAGGTGGTCATTCAAGCCATTGTGCCCTTTGAAAGAACTATCCAATTAGTTTCACATCCCTGTTTTCTCCCCATAGTCCTGCAAATTTCTCTTCTTTCAGTAGCATAACCACTATGCTATCATACCCACAATTGATTATTTCACAGCCATGCTTTTATTACTACTGGTAATAGGCAACTTCAAATCCAGTGCATAGATCGTGTTTTAATTGCTTTCTCATTTTTGCAAAAATCTGTTTGGAAACCATTTGAGACTGTTCTACACTGTTCACTGCAGTGAACAGTATGATGCTTTCTCAGTAGCAGTTGGCAAGATAATTGTTCCAATCTTTGACAGTGATATTTCTGATTTCATAACAGCCTGTTTACATTGGATAGCTTATTGTCAATTGTAAGAAGTTCTTTGTGAACATTTATACATTACAAAGGTGGCAACACTTCACAAGCACTTCATTGACTGTAAAGTGCTTTGGGATGTCCTGAGGTGTGTGAGGTACTGTAGAAATGCAAGTCCTTGTTTCTTGAGACCATTGCATACTGCTTTTCAATGACCGAGCTGTTACTGGGTATGGACCAGAATAATCATGAGTTAATGGGCAGCAGTATGACAGCACACTTTTTTCATTTGAGTTTGGTTTGTAGAGTTTCCACATGCTTTCTCTATTATCAGTTGGCAGTAGCAGAGGGGAATCTTCTTTAAAGTTCAACATTACATTTTATATCTTCTATTTCTGTCCATGGAGCTATAACCAGCAATATTCCAATGAATAATGACTACCATTTTTAGCCCTAAATAAGAGACTGCTTTTAAAAATGTACATGTTTAGTGGTGGGGGCTGTACCAAATCAGCCATGATCTAATTGAATGGTGACATAAGCTCAAGGGGCTGAATGGCCTCTTGCAGCTTCCACATTCCCATGCAACCAGTGACACTCTAAAGTGCAAGGCTGGAACCCTGGTTATTTGCTAGCATCTGACACTCAGATCTTCGCTGGTTCCAAGAGCTGGGCCAGATCTGTATCTTTCAACCTTAGGGATATTCTCTTTCTCATTCCATGCTCCCTTTGTCCCAACTTTGGTGGCTGTGCCTTCAGCTGCCAGGCTCCTAAGCTATGGAATTCCCTCCCAACCCTGTCTACTTCTCTCTCCTCCTCCTTTAAGATGCTCCTTAAAACCAGGCTTTACCTGTCCTAATATCTCTTTATGTGGCTTGGTCAATTTTTTACTCTGCTAAAGGTGCTATTTAAATGCAGGTTGTTGTTGGGAGGTGGGAACACTCAGACTCCCAACTATAACACCAAGAAAAGTGGGAAGTGGTGAGGATGGGTCTCCATTCCAGCCACTTCTCCCTACCATGAAACATATAGGTACCTTTATTGCTGACAGTGATAGGGAATAATCACTAATGCCTTTGGGTCTTGGAGAGATCAGTGTACAGTGTTTAAATATTGTAATCATGTTGGGAACATCTGAAGAGAAATATTCCCTTGTTGTTGGAGGGGAAATGAAAAGATTGAGATGTTATGGTAGTTTGATAAGAAGAGGAAGAAACGATTGATTTGTCTGTGGCCTTGTCTCCTGACGAGCAAGGTTATGAAGATAAAAACTAATCCAGGACAAGTAATTTTTCTCTGTTCTGTGACCCCCATCAATCATCCTCCCTGATATTTCCATCAAAACTGTATTTCAACTTCAGTATGTTACCTGAGCACAACTTCCACCTTCACACAAAGTACCTGAAGTTTCAAATGGTACATGGAGGAGAATCGGAGATATACACAAGATCATTAAAGACTTTCTCAACTGTTCTGGGCAGATCCGAGTCTAGAAATCACAGTTGGGCATATTAATTCACACACCAACTCCAAGTTCCCATCCAAGTCACACACTACCCTGACTTAGAACTATAATTGATGTCTATGGGTCAAAATCCTGGAAATCCCTCCCTAACATCACTGTGGGAATACCTACACCACATGGACTGCAGCAGCTCAAGAAGGTGACTCACCATCACCTTCTCACGGGGCAATTAGGGATGGACAACAAATGCTTACTTTACCAGCGACTCCCACATTCCATGAACAAATAAAAGAATGATTTGTCTGATATTCCTCAGTCACTAATTTAATTACAAAAATTTACAGGTTTATCTTAAATGTGTAGACCCATTTCACCTCCTTGAGAAAGGGCAAATGGGACCTTGGTTTAATGGCTCATGTGAAAGATGCCACCTCTTACAGTGCATCACTCCCTTAGCACCAGGCAGGGAGTGTAAGCCTATATCACATACTCAAGTCTCTAGAATGAGCTTTGAACTCTTGATGTTCTGACCCAGAGGTGAGAGTGCTGCCCACTGGGCTATGGTTGATAGTTGTGTAGCAAGTTGCTATCTGTTCATGGTCAAATCAAATGATTTTACAGCCTAAAGAGATACTCGCAGAAGTAAGATGCAAACACAGAGACAAATCGTCCATAATTAAATACAGTATCTTAACAGCAGTAACATCACCAAATATTTATATAGCGCCTTTAATAGGGCATAGGGCAAATAAGATTAGGGAAACAAATGCGTGGCTCAAAGACTGGTGTGGAAGAAGTAGCATCTGGTTTGTGGGGCACTGGCACCAATGCTGGGGAAAGTGGGGACTGTACCATTGGGACGGTTTACACCTGAACCACGGTGGGATGAGAGTCCTTGCAAATCGCATAACTAGGGCTTTAAACTAAGCAAGAGGGATGAGGGATCAAGCTTGCGTAGTGGTAGCAATTCAAGGTGTAGGGTCAAGACAGGAGAGCAAAATAGTAATATGAGAAATGAGGGTCAGAGAATGGCAGGAAGGGACAGAGAGAAAAAACCTAAGGGCAGAATTTTGCCCTTGGTGTGCGGAATCGGCGGGGGCGGTTGGGAAGCTGACCACTGCCTGCGATCGACAGCGTGCCCGCGATTTCACCCTGGCAGGCCAATTAAGGCCTGCCCAGTATGATACGCGAGTGGCAGCGCTGAGCGCTTCCTGTGCGGGCGGGAGAGGAGGACGAGCAGGCTGAGCACAAACTTTGCGCAAGAGAGCGCTGAATAACCTCCCTGAGGCACGGAGCTGCTTCAGGGACATGAAGATATTGAAAAAATTAATAAGCAATAGAAAAATGTAATAAAGCATGCCTAATTAAAAAAAAAATAAAGTTTTCATTTTATTTGTATTGGCTTTTGGAAACCTCAACCCATCTGGGAATGGGGTTTCCAACAAAATGCAAACGCCGCTTGGCCTTTTTGCCTGCCCGCCAACCGTTATGTTGAACAGGCAGTGAAAAATTAATTGATAACTTAATGGCCTTAATTGGCCTTTTAATTGTCGGCGGGTGCGCTGCCAGCTCTGGCACCAGCCCGCTGACCGAACTATCACGTGACTCCACGTCAATGTCGGCACATTCGGCTGACATCATCGCGCGTCATTTCGCGCACCCGCCTGCCGAGATAAAAATTCTGGCCTAAGAATGCATCAACAGTCAAGACCAGATGTTACAAAGGTAACAGAAAGACAAAACTGAAAGCTCTCTTTCTGAATGCACGTAGCATTCATAACAAAGTAAATGAGTTGATGGCCCACATTGAAGTAAATAAATATGATCTGACAGCAATTACGGAGATGTGGCTGCAAGACGGCAAAGATTGGGTCCTTAATATTGAGGGGTACATGACATTCAAGAGGAATAGGAAGCTAGGTAAAGGTGGAGGGAAGCACTGTTAATCATAAAGGGCATTGGTGCAATAGTTAGAGATGACCTTGGTTCAGGAGATCAGGATGTAGAATCAGTTTGGGTGGAGGTGAGGAATAGTAGGGGAAAAAATCATTAGTGGGAGTGGTCTACAGGCCCCCTAACAGTAGCCACAGTGTAGGACAAAGTACTCAAGAGAAAATATTGTGTGCTTGTGATAAAGGGACGGCAATAGTCATGGGTGGTTTTAACCTACACATAAACTGGAAAAATCAGATTGGCAGTAGTAGCCTGGATGAGGAGTTCTTAGAATGCTTTCAAGAGAGTTTCTTACAGCAACATGTTCTGGAACCAACCAGAGAGCAGGTTATGTTAGACTTGGTATTGTGTAATGTGATAGGATTAATTAATGACCTCAGAGTAAAGGCACCACTAGGTAGCAGTGACCACAATATGATTGAATTTTACATCCTGTTTGAAAGGGAGAAGAATGGGTCTAAGACTAGTATCTTAAACTTAATATGGGCAACTTAATATGGAGGTGAAAGCTGAGCTAGCTAAAGTGAACTGGGAAACTAGGCTAGAGGATAGATCAATAGAGAAGCAGTGGCAGACATTTAAGGGGATATTTCAGAGTATTCAGAATAAGTACATTCCTACTATAAAGAAAAATTCTAAGGGGAGGACCCACCATCCATGGTTAACTAAAGAAATTAAGGAAAGCACCAAACTTAAGGAAAAAGCATACAAAAAAGCACCCGCAAAGATGAGTGGCAGGACAGATGATTGGACAGAATATAAAGAATGGCAGAGAATGGCTAAAAGGTTAATCAGGAGAAAGAAATTAGAGTCTGAGAGGAAGCTAGCTAGAAATGTAAAAATGGATGGCAAGAGTTTCCACAGGTATTTAAAAAGGAAAAAAGTAAGTAAAGTGAGTGTTGGTCCTCTAGAGAGTGACAGTGGAGAGTTAACAATAGGTAATAAGGAAATGGCAAAAGAAATTAACTTTTTTTTTTACGTTCACTATAGAGGATACAAAAACATTCCAGTAAAAGCTACAAATCGGGAGGTGAACTGGAGAAAGGAACTTGGTGAAATTGAAATCACTAGGGAAATGATACTGAGCAAATTGATGGAGCTGCAGGCTGGCAAGTCTCCAGGTCCCGATGGATTACATCCTAGGGTCTTAAAAGAGGTGGCTAATGAGGTAGTCAATGCGCAGGTGTTAATTTTCCAAAATTCGCTAGGTTCTGGAAAGGTTCCATCAGACTGAAAAGTAGCAAATATAACCCCTCTATTCAAGAAGGAAGGGAGGCAGAAAACAGGAAACTATAGGCCAGTTAGCTTGACGTCTGTCATAGGGTAGTTATTAGAACCGGTCATTAAGGAGGATATAGCTGGGCACTTAGAAGAGCTCAAGGCAATCAGGAAGAGTCAGCATGGTTTTGTGAAAGGGAAACTATGTTTAACCAATTTATTGGAGTTTTTTGAAGGAGTATCATGCGCAGTGGATAAAGGGGAGCCTGAAGACGTATTGTACTTGGATTTCCAAATGGCATTTGATAAGATGCCATATCAAAGATTATTACGGAAAATAAAAGTGCATGGTGTAGGCGGTAACATATTAGCGTGGATAGAAGATTGGCTGGCAGAAAGCAGAGAGTATGTATAAATGGGTCTTTTCTGATTGGCAGAATGTGACGAGTGGAGTCCCACAGGAGTCTAAACTTGGGCCTCAACTTTTTACAATTTACATCAATGACTTAGATGAGGAGAGTGAAGAAATGTTAGCTAAATTTGCAAATGACACAAAGATAGGTAGGAAAGTATGTTGTGAAGAGGACATGAGGAGGTTGCAGATGGATATAGATAGATTGAGTGAATGGGTAAAGATCTGGCAAATGGAGTTTAATGTGAGAAAATGTGAAGCTGTTCACTTTGACGGGAAGAAAAAAGAGAGTATCACTTAAATGGAAAACAGCTGCATAATTCTGATGTGCAGAGAGATCTAGGTGTTCTGATAAATGAGTCACAAAAAGCTAGTATGCAGGTACAGCAAGTAACTAAGAAGGCTAATGGAATGCTGTCCTTTATTATGAGAGGGATTGAACATCAAAGTAAGGATGTTATGCAGGGCATTGGTGAGGCTGCACCTCAAATACTGTGTGCAGTTTTGGTCTCCTTATTTAAGGAAGGATGTAAATGCATTGGAGGCGGTTCAAAGGAGATTTACTAGATTGATACCTGGAATGAGTGGGTTGTCTTATGAGGAAAGGTTGGACAGACTGGGCTTGTTTTCACTGGAGTTTAGAAGAGTGAGGGGTGATTTGATTGAGTATACAAGATCCTGAACAGCCTTGACAAGGTAGACGTCAAAAGGATGTTTCCTCTTGTGGGTGAGTCCAGAACTAGGGGGCACTGTTTTAAAATTAGGGGTCACCCTTTTAGGACAGAGATGAGGAGAAATTTTTTCTCTGAGGGTTGTGTGACTTTGGAATTCTCTGGCTCAGAAGGTGGTGGAGGCGGAGTCAATTAATATTTTCAAGGCAGAGGTAGATAGATTCTTGTTAGGCAAGGGAATCAAAGGTTACCGGGGTTAGATGGGAATGTGGAAATCGAAACACAAGACGATCAACCATGATTTTATTGAATAGCGGAGCAGGCTCGAGGGGCCAAATGGTCTATTCCTGTTCCTATTTCTTATGTTCTTAATCTAGTAAAACATCCCAAGGCATTTAACAGGAGCATTATCAAATGAGATTTGACACTGAACCACAGGAGATATTAGAACAAGTGACCAAAAGCTTGGTCAAAGAGATAGGTTTTAAGGAGCATATTAAAGGAGGGGAGAGACGTAAAGACGCAGCGAAGTTTATACAGCAGTAGAGTTTTGAGGATGAGAGTTGAGCCAGAGGAGTGTTGGAATAATTGAGCCTGGAGGCAACTAATGAATGGTTGAGGGCTTCAGCAGTACATGAGCTAAGGCAGGGGCAGAAATGGGCAATGTTATGAGGCTGGAAGAAGGTAATCTTGGAGATGGAGATACGAGGCTGGATCAGCTCAGGGTCAAATAGGATGGTGAGGTTGTGAACAGTCAGGATGAACTTGAGATAGTGGCCGAGGAGAGGGTGGAATCAGCGTTGAGCGAATGGAGTTTGTGGCCGCATCAGAAGACAGTCAGTGACGAGGGGGGAGGGAGGGCGGTGGGGTGTGGTTGGGGGGGGTGGTGATCAGGAGGAGGTGTGAGGGTAGCAACCCTCAGTTATTTTCTGGAACCTGATGGAACTCTCTCTGACAACATAAAATACTGAAAAAAATTCCAAGTTTTGGGCCATTCTTGATTGATTGAGTTCAGAACCCATGAATGTCAGTCGGAATTTGCATGGCCAATTTCCTACTCCGATAAACCAAAAACACCAAAAAAGGAAGTACGTTACTAATTTTATAGGGGCATGAGCACTGATGCATAGGGAACATGGGAAAATAAGACCATGCAGGAGGAGGCCATTTAGTCCATCGAGTCTGTCTGTTCCATTCAATGAGATCATGACTGATCTGTGACATCGTCCATATAACCCCTCTTTGCTGGTGTCCCTTAATACCTTTGGATAACAAAAATCAATCTCAGATTTAAAATTAAAAACTGATCCAGCCCCAACTGCCATTTGCAGAAAACAGCTCCAAACTTTTACCACCCTCCGAGTGTACAAGTGTTTCCTAATTTTCTTCCTGAAAGGCCTGGTCTAATTTTCAAACTAAGACCCTGTCACGGACACTTTAAAGAGTGTTTTCTCAATGTTGCCTGTGAACAATGTATTTGTATGTATGGTGTATATTTGCTGACCTGTGGAGTGAGAAATTCAATTTAAGATAACCCAGCAGCTAAGACTTTCTACTTAAAAAAAAAGAAAAAGTTATTATATTTAACTCTATTGCTCTGGCAGTTACCTAAGAAAAGATAAAGTTACTGACACGTACACAAACAAAGATTAGTTTCAAATAAAGATATAAAAGCTTGTAAATGTAAATCAAGATTAGCCCATATATGGTGCAGGCCTGATATGCTCTGAAGTCAACTTGTTGTGTTGACTGCCGTGAAGGTCTTGAGGTTGTAGAGTTGTCCCTGCAGCTGCGATGGCTTCTACTGTTGAATTCCCAGAGATTGCTTTCACAGGTAGCTTAGTAAATGGAATCAGGTAGGGGGGAGAGAGGAGCTTCTTTAGTTCTCTTTCAAGGAACTGTGTGTGGCCCTTTTTCTAGCCTGGCTGATTACAGCAGTTCAATGGTGGTGCTTGTTGGTCCCTCTCTCCCTGTGTTGAAGCTCTTGTCTGCTTCTCTGAAGTTGTTTCAGGATAGTTCTCTCAGTTCTAGTCCTTTCCAATGCTTTTTGAAGGAGCCAAGATGGCCGCTGTTAGCATGTGACCTGCACAAAATGCCAAGTCATCTCCCAAATAAGGCATCAACACTGGTAACAGCCCCTCTTCCACCTATGCATCTTAGCTTTTGTCCTGGTCAAGGCACAATTTACATTCTTACATTGAGGCGTCAACTTCGTTATCTCCTAGACAGGACCACAGTGAACCTTAATTAAATTGTCTTTTGCCCTCTTGGAAGAGGAGACCCTGTTTGAAATGCACAATTCTGTCAGGTAGCTTGGAGCCATTTTGAAACAGTCTTCAAAGTCAGCCCAAGGTTTTTTTTAAAAACGTAGCCTTTAAAACAGTTTTTTTTAAAAATGAAGTTGTACTGTCACAACTGCGCATCATAACACCCCCTAGTCCTTGACTCCTCAACCAGCAGAAACAATCTCTCCATCTACCTTATCTGTTCCCCTTAATATCTTGAAAACTTCAATCAAGTCACCTCTTAACCTTCTAAATTCCAGGGAATACAACCTAAATTCTTGCATAATCTCTCCTCGTAATTTAACCCTTGGAGTCCAGGGCCGGGATTTTCCGGTCCTGCCTGTGGCAAAACCCGTTGCAGAAAATTACGGGGCGGAAAATTTGGCAACTGCAAAATGTCCATTAACTTTCAGCGGGACTGGAAAATCCCGGCCCTGGTATCATTCTGGTCTATGCTGCACTCCCTCCAAGGTCAACGTGTCCTTCCAAAGGTGTGGTGGCCAGAACTGCTCACAGTACCCCAGGTGTGTTCTAACCAGGGCTTTGTACAGCTGTAGCATGTCTTTTAACAAATTGTATCCTAGTCCCCTAGAAATAAAGGCCAGCATTTCATTAGCTTTTTTGATTATTTTCTGCATGATATTGTTCATGATATTTTATTGATCTTTATGAACCCCCAATTCGCTGTAAACCTCCACTGTTCCTAGCTTTTCACTCTGAGTACCCTGGCTTTATCAGCCAGACTGGCACTGGCCTCTGCCCTGCTAAATGTGGTATCATCCCACCCATTTTAGATCAATGAAGTAAAAATCAGGTCCTGATTTCTTCATGAAGAAGCTCTTTCCCTGTTCGCAAGACCATTGCTAGCCTTTGGCATCTGCAATGACGAGGTAGGGTATGTGTGGGTGGGTTTGATCAATTGAAGTGAGACTAACAACCAGGGGAATAGTATGCAGAATAAAATCCAGTAAAGAATATGTATGAGAACAGGTTAAACATAAATGTGATGGGGCTGAAAGAGTAATAGCAGCAAAACGATTGTATTCATCACCCACTCGCTTATAGAGTCATTTATATTCAGAAAGCAATCCCTTGCTTTGGCCCTATTCCGTTTTTTTAAGAGCTATGGGATGTAGAAGCAAATTTTATTACTCAAAACATGTAGCAAGGTTACAAGAATGATAATCTGCCGGGATTCACAGACGTGATAAATCTCCTGATGCTTCGGTCAAGGGATCTTTTTGATGTATTTAAATAACAACAGTGACAGCCCTTCTGAAAAAAAATCCATTGGCTGCCAGGCTCTTTGGGACATCCTGAGGTAGCCGTGAGTATGAGATAAACACACGCTCTTTTCATCTGTTTCTTTCCAAATCAAATTATTATTTTTTTATTCTTTGTAAATTTACGCAAAGCTGTAAATCTGCAAATCTCTGCCCTGCAGTCTGCAATTATTCATTCAGCAATTCCGGGCAAGTAGAAAGATTGGAAAAATACAGAGAGCAGCTGCTGCTATTGAGGTATTTTATTTTCATGGACTGAGAGAGTGCAAGAAGAGTCAATTCGGCCCATCTCGAATGCGCTGGCTCTTTGAAAGAGCTATTCAATTAGTCGCACTCCCCCTGCTCTTTCCCCATAGCCCTGCAGTGTTTTGTTTCCTTCAAGTATTTATCTAATATTATCAACTATTGAATCAAATTCCACTGACCTTGCAGGCAGCACAATCCAGATCATAACAACGCGCTGCGTTAAGAAAAAAAATTCTCCTCATCTCCCCTCTGCTCCTTTTGCTAGTTGCCTTAAATCTGTTTCCTCTGGTTACTGACCATGCTGCCACTGGAAACAGCTGCTCCTCATTTACTCTATCAAAACCCTTGATGATTTTGAACACCTCGACCAAATCTCCTCTTAACCTCCACTGCACCACGGAGAACAATCGCAGCTTCTCCGGTCTCTCCACATAACTGAAATCCCTCACCCCTGATACCATTCCCGTAAACTTCCTCTGCACCCTCGCCTAGGCCTTAGTAGCATTCTTCCCAAACTCTGCTGCCCAATACTCCAGCTCAAGGCCCAGCCAGTGATTTGTGAAGGTTTAGCATTGCTTCCTTGCTTTTGTGCTCTGCATATCTATTTATAAATATATAAAGGAGTCTGAAGTTTGTCAGTCTCCTCTGGCATTGCACACAGGACAGAATGGGGTTAGAGAGCAGTAGCTAATTTAAGGGCATGCCCAGATCTGTTTTAGCAGCCATTTTAAAATTAAATGTTTTGTCCTTATTTTCACATTTCCATTATAAATTTCTGGCACAGGCACAATGGGTCAAAAGGCCTCCTTTTGTGCTGCCTGTCTCTCTGACTCCTTGCCCACATTTAAAAGGTCACTTGGCCTATGTCAACTAATCATGCTCTAATTACAACTCGAATGGCACCACAGCCTCCTCCACTGGCAGGAGTGTGTAATTACAGTGGAATTTAAATTGGTAACAATGGACAGAAAGTGCTGGCAGATTTTTAATATATTTATAGATGTAAAATTTAACACTGAATGAATAATTAAGCAGGCTGCAGGGCAGAGATTTGCAGATTTGGAGGGTAAAGGCTAACATGGACTGGTTGGGCCAAATGGCCTCTCTTACCTGTTGTAATCCTGTGCACTGGGATTTGATTTATCCACAGGGGAGTGAGGCCATGCTGTAAGCTGCTGTCTCTCAGGTCAATTCTATGCTTCCAGGAGTTGCCCTCTAAGGAATGGTGGATGCACAAACTCTGCAGGATGTACTCCTGTGCCCAAGTATTAATTCGATTACTGCATCCTCCCTCCCCCAACTCTTCCTGTCTCCCAACTGACATATTCTCATCATGATTGCCCTCTGCTTCCAGCGATTCAGTGTTCCGAATTTGAAATGCTCTTGGCCGGTGAGCTGGAGCAGGTGTCTGCAGCTCACCGGCCAGTCAATGAGGCGTAATATCGAGTGGGAGGTGGGCCTTGGTGTTCCGGAGCAGGGGTCAGTTTGTGAACTGATTCTTCTAGGCCATTACCCGGTCATTGGTCACTTTACACTTGAGGGAGCAGAAATAATTCCTCAGAGCTTTGGAAACTGACTTGGGCCTCTTTAATTATAAGTTCTTTATGTCTTGGTTTTCGACTAAAAGATGGAAAATTTAACTTGTTTTGTGTTTCACTTCCTCAGCTTTTTGACCCCCTCGGGCTTCTCAGCAGTGCATGAACTTCACCCCCTCCCCCAACCCTTCATTAGATGGAATGTAAATTGACTTACTTATACAAAGCTTTAAAATTTTACTGTGTTAAAATCAAATTTGAATGTACTTGAGGAATACTCATTGATTCTGTCCAAATTATTTCTATTTATTCCCACTAAATTCAAGATCTCACTTTAATTGCATTCGCTGATGTCCTCACAAATAGACTAAGTAATATAAAAATGGCAGTTTGGGGGAGAAAATTGGACAGCATTGTACCTGTTCTATGGGCTTAAAATGGGTGTAAGGTGCACAATTTTAGGGCACTGCCATCTTGTGCTCCAAGGGTGCCTGAAAAAATCTGACCCAAAATGAGAGGTCTTAAGTCCTGCTTCAGGCCCACCTTGTTAACTTGGTCTGTGATGAACAGGTCAGGCATCAAACCAAATCCCTTCAGGATTTCATTACCTGCCGCTCTCTTTCCACCTACCAGTGCACAGTGGCAGCAGTGTGTACCATTTAGAAGATGCATTGAAGCAACTCACCAAGGCACCTTCAACAGCACCTTCTAAACCCACAAACTCTACCAGCTAGAAGGACAAGGTCAGCAGATGCATGGGAATACCAGCACCTGCAAGTCCCCTCCAAGCCACACATTATCCTGACTTGGAACTATATCACCTTCCCTTCACTGCCACTGAGTTAAAATCCTGGAACTCCCTCCCTAACAGCACTAGAATGCAACAGCTCAAGAAGGCGGTTCACTACCATCTTCTCAAGGGCAATCAGGGATGAGCATTAAATGTTGGTCTTGCTAATGACACTCACATCCTGAGAAAGGCTAATAAAGCTAAATGCCAGCGCCTTTCAGTGTCACAGCTCTCCTGAGGCTGGTACTTGTGGTAATCTGAGGTGTAATACACCTTTAAGAGAATGTGAGCGGATTGACCACATGACTGTGCAACCCAATAGCTGTGTAGCATGGGCTACAATGTTAATGTTAGTCTAGGGTAGGGTCTGGTTGGAGGACCACACATTGTGTTAATGTTCTGTTGTCTGTGTAAATTAATAGCATGTGCTTCACCTCATACTGGTCTCTGCGCCTACAGTATATTGTTATCAACTCACCCGCCGACAGATAAGCGTTTGCAAGCAAAACGACCCCACAGTAGAAAATAACATAGCCCATTCACAGTTTTACCCCCTCCCATTCTCTACACCCAAGCCCCCCAACCTCCACCATTCTTTAAATGAGGCTTGAAAAACTTTTACTCCCTGATCCTCAGGTTTCTGTCTTCATCTGCTCATACAGAGCCTCAAACCGGCCTACACAAGTTTCTAGACCTTAGCCGCAAGCCTCACTGTTTACAATATGATTGATGATCATCAATGGTGGAGCGATTAAAATCAGGGACGCTCAAGAGGCCAGAATTGAAGGAGTGCAGAGATCTCGGAGGGCTGTGGAACTGACTGGTGTTACAGAAATAGGGGCGGGTGAGGCCATGGAAGGGTTTGAAAACAGGGCTGGGAATTTTAAAATCAAGGCATTGCTGGGCATGTAGCCAATGTAGTTCAGTGAGCAAAGGGATGGTTGGTGAACTGGACCCGGTGTGAGTTAGAATGTGTGCAGCAGCATTTTGGATGACCTCAAGTTTACAAAGGGTAGAATGTGAGAAACCAGTCAGGAGTGTGTGGGAATGGTCGAGACTAGAGGTAACAAAGACGTGGATGAGAATTTCACCAGCAGAAGAGGTGAGCCGGGGACTGAGATTGCTGACATTATGGAGGTCGAAATAGGCGGTCTTGCAGATGGAATGGTTATTTTCCTATGTTTTAAATTATAGAGGAGACTAGGCACTTTAGCCAGTCTTTAACCTTCTGAATTCAATTGGAATACAATCCAATACTCATTTATACCAATGTGAAAAGGAAATAAAGGTCAGATTATTTACTTTTTTAATAGTTGAATGATGCGATTGATTGCCTGGTGTTTTTGCCAATCACTGAATTTAAGTGGCTACAAATAATGAATAATGGACAAGGTGATGAACCAACGACTTAAACAAGTTCCTTCCTGCATCAACTCTGACATTCAACCCTTGACCTCAACATCCAGGCTCAGAATTATACTACATGAAATATTGACTTTTCCCATTTAGCTAATAACTTGAATGCATTGAATTAAGTACAGAGTTAATCAGATTATCTTTACACTTGGCCTAGACCTCAGCGCAAGTTGTAACAACAAACAGGAACATTTTGGAAGCTCTCCAGAGTTCTGATCTGTGCTGGAGGTAGCTAGAGGAATTGAGGATTTGTGAGAAATGGATGAATATTTTGGAGTTCTGCTTAATTATCTTACCAAACCAGCAAGTATGTATACAGACCTTTACCCTGAGGATTACATAGCTATGATCCCTGCCCCGTGACATCAGGACTTAAAGGGTTTAACTATGAGGACCTGTTGTGTTAACAGGCTTGCATTCCTTTAAGTTCAGACAGTTGATGGATGATTTAATTGACGTGTTTAACATTGAGCCTTCGAGATCTCTGCGCTCATCCAATTCTGGCCTCTTACCTATCCCAGTTTAAATTGCTCCACCATCGGCAGCCATGCCTTCAGCTGTCAAAGCCCTAAGCTCTGAAATTTTTTCCCTGAAGCCCTCCAACTCTCTACACCTGTCTCTGTCCTTACAACCTACCTCCTTAGCACCTACCCAGTTTTATTTATTACATTAAAGTTGCAGTATAAATGCAAGTTGTTGTTGATGAAAAGATTAGCTAGGTTAAATATGGAGAAGCTATTTCTTCTGTAGGGAAATCCAGAACATGGCTCCTTCAGGCCTCTTTTTCTGCTTTTCCCCAATCAAATATTGAGAAGACTGAAGCCATTGGGCAGGATATTTCGGATGGTGGAGTTTCCCATGTTCCCCGCCGGCTCTGCCTGCCCCACAGCCATTTCACGCTCGGATGAGCGTCAGTTTGCTGCAAGCAGGACTTCCATCCCTCACTTATGAGAAAGTCCTACCTTAGAGAGCTAGTGGCCAATATGGTAGGGCAGCAGCTCTCTCGTCCCTGCAGCAACAGAAGAAGAGGAACTTCATGAAGCCGACAGACCCTAAGTCCCAGGAGTGCACGGAAAATTTAGTTTTCGGAGTCTCAGGGCGGGGAGGGTAGGGAAGGCCCTGGGAGGGGTGGTTAGTGAGCGATTGGGGTGTTGGGGGAGAGGCCATGGGGGCGGGGAGGGAGGTCCGGTAGCTACTGGACCTTAAGTGCTAAGCGCTTCCTGCTCAGTGACACCAGGTCAGAAACACCATGATTCCTAATGGCCTCTATGTTCTTTGTCCTGGCTGCTGGGAGATATACAACTGATTTCTCTCAATCTTCCAGGCTGACCCTGCTGACTGCTTTCTGCTACAAGGCTAACTGCCTTTTACTGTGAGGAACGCTGTAGATTTTTAAAAAATTATTCTTTTGTGGGATGTGGCCGTTGCTGGCTAGACTAACATTTATTGCCTGTTCCTAATTGAACCTTGAGCCACCTCCTTGAACTGCTGCAGTCCATGTGGTGTAGGTACACCCACAGTGCTATTCCAGGATTTTGACCCAGCGATAGTGAAGGAATGCAATATAGTTCCAAGTGATGGTCTGCTGCTTAAGGGCAACATGCAGGCTGTGGTGTTCCTATGCATTTGCTGCCCTTGTCCTTCTAGGTTCTGGAGGCCACGGGTTTCTTCCTCTAGGCTCAAGCTAGGCAAATCTTCCAGCTTCATGCCCCTCACACGAATTCCAAACTGAGCTTAAGCTTCCACTTGCATCCCGCACAGTGAACAATGAAGTTAGTATTTTCTCTGCTTAAGCTGCAGGCCTGACTAATATTTATCTCCTTTTGCTCCCTCGACTCAATGAGCTGCAGCCTACACCAAAACAAAACTGCTACTGCCTTTTGTGAGAAACACCCAGATAAAATCAAACAAAGGAACCTCCTAATCCCCACAGCCCATCTCCATAACAACATGACATAGGGATATTCCAAACAAAACTGAATTGTTTTTTTTTACCTTCAACACAAGTCTTTGATCCTATAATCCATGTGAATAATTTGTATTTCTAATGGATATAATATAATTACTCTCTGTCCAGAATTGTTAGCCCTGTCAAGTTTACCATCTTGTTTACCATCGGCTTTCAACTTCTTTTTATTTGGGAACTACAAAAACACTTTAAATCTTTTAGTGAAGTGAGGGTAGGCCTTCCGGTTCTGTTTAAAAACTTAAAGACAGGTCATCCACTGTTTACATTTCTCACTATCAGCTCTGACCTTATTGAATAACTTTTAACTGTAATGAACTCAGGTGGGTTTGAGTTGTATTTATATCAGGGTTATTACCAGTTACTCAATCATGTTTTTCCATTTACCCACATCTAAAAAGGAAATACAATGCCCAAACTTAAAGCTATATTCTAACACATATGAATTATAAACCTAGATTTTTGCATCAACTCCTTAAGTACTACCTCTTTGATCAAGCTTTTGGTCATCTGACCTATTGGGCTGGATTTTCACCGAGTCAGAATGACTTGGGAGCCCTTTAAAAATGATGGACGGGTCTCGATTCTGAGATTCCTAACTCCATTCCTGGGGTTTCCAACTTTAAGGAGTGCTTGTTAAGGGTGTGGATTGGTTCGGGTTAAAAGCCCTCACCTTGCACTCCCAACCTGCACGGCTCCATTGCATGGATAGGCCCAACCATCTTCAGCTGCTTCATCAATGACCTTCCTTCCAACATAAGGTCAGAAGTGGAGATGTTCACTGATGATTGCACAACATTCAGCACCATTCATGATTCCTGAGATACTGAAGCAGTCCATGTCCAAATGCAGCAAGACCTGGACAATATCTAGGCTTGGGCTGACAAGTGGCATCACACAAGTGCCAGGCAATGATCATCTCCAACAAGAGTGAATCTAACCATCACCCTTTGATGTTCAATGGCATTACCATCACTGAATCCCCACCATCAACATTGACCAGAAACTGAATCGGTCTAGTCATATAAAAGCTGTGGTGACAAGAGCAGATCAGAGGCTAGGAATCCTGCAGCATGTAACTCACCTCCTGGCTCCCCAAAGCCTGTCCACCATCTACAAGGCACAAGTCAGGAGTGTGATAGAATACTCTCCACTTGCCTAGATGAGTGCAGCTCCAACAACACTCAAGAAGCTTGACACCATTTAGGACAAAGCAGCCACTTGATTAGCACCCCATCCACAAACATTCACTCCTGCCACCAACAACGCACAGTAGCGGCAGTGTGTACCATCTACAAGGTGCGCTGCAGGAACTCACCAAGGCTCCTTAGATAGCACCTCCCAAACTCACAACCGCTACCATCTAGAAGGATAAAGGCAGCAGACACATGGGAACACCATCACCTGGAAGTTTCCCTCCAAGTCAGGATGGTGTGTGACCATCCTGACTTGGAAATATATCTCCGTTCCTTCACTGTCGCCGGGTCAAAATCCTCAAACTCCTTCCCTAACAGCACTGTGTGTGTATCTACACCACATGGACTGCAGCAGTTCAAGAAGGCAACTCACCACCACCTTCTCAAGGGCAATTAAGGATGGACAATAACTGCTGCCCTAGCCAGCGAAGTCCACATCCATGAATGAATAAAAAGAAATGTCCTAGTCATCCACAATTTTCACAGAATCGGGCCAGCTTTTCAGGCTTTTGGTCCATGGCCCTTCAGAGCTGTCTTGAACCATAGTCTGCACGCGGGGTAAGTTCAAAAGGTCGGCCTCATGTCCCCCCCATGCCAAGATAGGCATCCCATCCACCCCCTTTGGCCCTCATGCCCCCATGCCAAGAAATGCCCCATCCAAACAACCTCCATGGCTCCTCAGGCGGCCCACGGTCACTTCCATGACCATTCACCCACCATACATGGTATAGAAGCAATGAACCATATAGTGACTGTAGAATGTCTTTAAACACAGTCATTCATTGATAACGTTCCATTTTCTTTTTAAAAAAAGCTTCTTTTTACTACAACCCAATAAAAGTGTCAATCATCCAGACCTTTTAAAGTATCAATAGCAGAAACTGCAACCACTTGAAGCCAACCCTGTGAAAATAAACCTTGTGAAATTGAAAACATAGATCAGAGAGCCAGAGCTGTAAACCAAGCAATGTTTTCTCTGGGGCTCAGTTGTTTCAACAGGCTAATGGATTTTTGGGCTCTCAGCCATGTCTCATTATGTATTCTTTGCTGAGAGCCCAGAGTACTAAAACACCTGAGCCCCAGAGAAATCATTGCTGATCAACAGTTCACCCCCTCCCCACAATGAAAATCCCATCTTTGCGGGCACTTTTTCTAGAGGTGGGTGGGCAGAGCCGGGAATTTCCCCGACTCCTGCTTCCTGCCTCAAGGATGAAAATTCAGCCCATTATCTCCTTTATGTGGCTTGGTGTTATTCTTTGTTTTATAATTGTTCTGTGAAGTGCCTTGGAATGTTTCATTATTTTAAAGGCACCATATAAATATATGTTGTTGCTGTTTTACCAGTATATCAGGAGACGAGCTTCCTGTAGTTAGCACCTGCTCTGCCCTCCAATATCAGATGCTCAAGCACTTATTTTGTGCCATTGAATTTCTGGTCCATACTGTTTTCACCTTGTTTATGTTTCTTAGGGTGGTTCGATACAGAACAGAAAATCAAAGAGGTGCCTGGAGCTTCAAGGAAGTCCTGACAATGAGTTTGGGTTCCAACTTTTACTTCAGAAATGTACTGGCCAGCGATGGACCATCTCTAATGTCTTAAAGAAGACATCATCCCAGTGAACCTCTGACCTCTACCCTCCTGTCCTTGCCCTTTCTGTGCTACTATGTAGCACGTTTTGCAAAGTTCTGCTGTAATTATCTTTTGTGCCTCAGGCTTTTGTGTGGGTGAAGAGGAATCATTTTTTTGTAATAGAGAATGAAGTTGTACATGATTTACAAAGAGCTGTTTGTCAGGAATGATCAAACCAGAATCGAAATGGTTAAATATTTTCTAAGTGTAAATAGACACATGACAGATGGACAATATTTATTATGGTTGTCTTGTTAAAATGTAATGATGTAAAACATCTGCTTTAATGTGGATGAGTGAAAAGTTTGGGGAAACAACCCATTCATCGAATCAGTGACATCTAGGCCCATAACTTCCGAGCTCCAGGGCTTCATAACCGGCTGGTACCCCAGAGATGCACTGAGCCACCAGCGCCCCCCCCCAGAAGTGCCCATGTAAGGATTGCCCGGCAGTTACCCAGGAAGTTGAAATTTCCATTAGGCAATTGCCCTGTAATGGGAACCATCTGAAACTCTGATTTAAATTGCAAATTTCAGATGGTTCTGACTTCCTGACAGCAATAGTTACCAAGAAAAAGTTAAAAGAATCAAAACCACTTCTAATGTCTGAGTAACTATAGTACTGACCCACCCCGACCCTCCACAGGAGGACCCCCACCTGCCTACCCCCCACTATCCTACCACCACCCCAATTATTAACCCCTGACCCCCAAGGGATCACCTGACCGCCCACCCCCGACTAAACCTCCCACCATGGGACTCCACCCAACCCCTGACACCCCTTGGACACCCTGACCACCCCACCCCCCCATAACCCTCCCAACACCCCCCTGACTACCTACCCAGACTACCCCCCAAACTATCCCCCTCCCCCCAACTACTCTCCCACCAACCAACTACACCCCTAATCCCCCGATTACCCTCACCCCTCATTGATCACCCGATCTCCCAACTGACCATCTGACCCCCCCCACTGACCACACCCCCACTGTCCACCTGACCCTCCCCCACTGACCACCCGACCCCCTCACTGACCACCCCCTACTGATCACCTGACACACCACTGACCACCCCCCCACTGACCACCTGACCCACCCCACTGACCAACCCCCATTCACCACCTGACCCCTCACTGACCACCCGACAACCCCCCACTGACAGCACCCCCCACTGACAGCACCTCCACTGGCCTCCCTCCCGCTAACCCACCCTCCATGAGCACCCCCACCTCCTGATCAGCCTAGCCCCCACCCACCCTACCCCCATGACCCCCACCCCTCAATCCTACCCACTTACCTTATACACTTACCTTCTCCCCAACTTCTCAAAGTGGCATGACCTTTAAATCGACCTACTTTGCAGCAAAAAACGTTGTGTGACTTCCTTACCTCCAACTCAGCTGCCCCTCGACACAAGGCTTCGGGAACCCGCTGCACTGTCCCTTTCTCACCTGGCCTGAGTCGGAAGGTCGGGCGAGAAAGGTGCGGTTGCATTTCAGGCTAAGTGACTAGGAATGGAGTGGCAGCTCAACCAGGATTGCCACTCTACGGAAGTTACGGCCCCTAGTCATTAAAACTCGCGTCGTTGTAAAAATCAGTTTCTCGACAATAAATTCTTTGCTCATTTGGCTTGTGTTAAAGCGAACACGTGTTGAGTTCTGAAGGCCACCAATATAACAATGAAACGCTCCATTGTTTGATGGATACTGGAGTAGAAAGTATTCCGTCCGATCTCAAAGTTTCTCACATGCCGGTGCAGACTCGATGGGCCGAAGGGCCTCTTCTGCACTGTGTGATTCTGATTCTGTGATTTGGAAAATACGCCATTAATTGAACAGTCAGATTTAAGACAAGAGGCTGGTGAGCAGGGGGTGAGCCAGGGTTCAGATGAAAGAGTATAAATTCACACATACTGGACAATCTCTGCTGGCCTCAACATGATATACCATCCATTAAAACGTAATGGACAAAGTTTGTGGGAAGAGTTTCCTTAAATTTACTCCAATGTAGTGGAATGTCGCTGCCCCCAAGGCCCCTATCAGAATCCTGCGCTCAGTGGGAGGCACTCTCTTTGAATGTGGCTAATCTTTTGGAATGCGGGATCATTCAATTTATCCGATCACTACAGTAATAATCCAAGATGAGGTTCTACACTGGCATTGTAAATAAAAAGTTGCCCGATATTTATACACCTCCCTGTTAAAATCCATCCTTTTTGTGATGTACGTTTTCAATTGATTCTTGGGATCACTGGCAAGGCCAGCATTTGTTGCCCATCCCTAGTTGCCCTGAGAAGGTGGTGTTGAGCAGCTTTGTTCTTCAGAATGCTGCTTTAAATTAAGCTGTAGGGGTGCAACAAAGGGGCACAGATTCAATCCAGTAAATGTAGGACTGATGCCAGGAGGTTCTTTTACACACAGAATGGACTCAGGCTTCTGTGCTAAATCATTTAAGAGACAACTAGATACAGCACCAGGGAAGGGTTGTTCCAGATACATGGATTCAGATGGGCTGAATGGCGTTCCTCATCCATAACTATTTGGTGATCTTGTGAAATGCCCAGAGGGTGTCTGCTCATTGATGCTGTCACTCATTGTTTTTGAAGGAACAAAATCAAGCCTTTCCCCATATGACAAATCACCATGTAAACACTAGTGGCTGAAAATTGGTTTCTGGGATTTGTATCTGCCATTTTGGAAATCAAAGGAATTAGACCCATTTATTACCTAGCATTATTACATTTATTACACAGTATTTACAATGTGTTAAAATATCATTCAGCCCAACTAGTCCATGCTGGTGTTAATGCTCCACATAAACCTCTTCCCATCCCTCTTCATCTCAGCCATCAACATAACTTGTATTCCTTTGTCCCACTTGTGTTTATCTGGCTTCCCTTTAAATGCCTCTCTACTATTCACCTCAAACACTCCCTGTGGTAGCGAGTTCCACATTCTCACCACTCTCTGGGTAAAGAAGTTACTCCTGAATTCCTTATTGGATTTACCCACCTTGGATCCGTAACCCTAAATGCCCCTTCTCAACAAAAAGCTGTCAATCTCAGTTTTGAAATTTTCATTTGAACCCCCAGGCTTGACAGTTGAGAGACTTCGATTTCCACTACCTGTCGTGTGACAAAGTTTGTGAGCCGGTGACTGGGGCTGACCATTCACCGGTCGTAATCTAGGCAGTCACACCAGGGTCTCACCCAACAGTTTTAGGCGCAGCACTGAGGGAGCGCTGCACTGTCACAGGGGCAGTACTGAGGGACTGCAACACTGTTGGAGGCTCAGTACTATGGGAGTCCTGCACTGTCAGAGGGTCAGTACTGAGGGAGTGCTGCACTGTCAGAGGAACATTACTGAGGCAGTGCTGCATTGTGCAATGGCAATACTGAGGGAGTTCTGTACTATCTGAGGTGCTGTACTGAGGCAGTGCTGCAGTCAGAGGAACCGTACTGACAGTGTGCTGCACTGTCAGAGGGGCAGTACTAAAGGAGTGTTCCATTGTTGGAGGTGCCAGCTTTCAGATGGGACGTTGATCTGAGGCCCCATCTTCCTCCTCAGCTGGACATAAAAGTTCCCATAGCACAATTTTGAAGAAGAGCAAAGGACTTCTCCCTGATATCCTGGTTAATATTTATCTGTCAGTGAACAGCTCTTTAAAAAATAGTCAATATCACACTGCTATTTGTGGGATCTTGCTGTATGTTAATTGGCTGCCCCATTTCTTATACTACAACAGTGATTATGATTCAAAAGCACTTCATTGACTGTAATGCACTTTGGAAGGTTCTAAGGTCGTGAAAGGTGCTATATAAATTCATTTTTCTGAACCTGATAGTGAATGGTGTTCGAATTCCACCCCAGACATTCTGGTGAGTGGAAACTGCAACAAGGGGCAGAATTTTCCCATCCAGCCGGCAGTGGGAATCATGGTCGATGGGGGCACTAAATTTGGCGCGATGGAAAAAGTCAATTTCTCTCCAGCAGGAAATTAGTTTGGGATTTTGTTCTCCCAACTTTGATGGCGGGTTGAAGGTGGCTCAAGTTTCCTGCTGACCAATGTCAGGAACCACATTTGCATTCATTTGCATCTCATGAGTGCCTACTAAAAGGCCAACTCCAGGGATTACATCCCTCCATCAAATTAAGTGCCCCAGCAGGGGATTATTTGAACGGTCTGTTTCCTGACTGTATATAAGTATCATGCACCGACGAGCTTCAGTTCATCGCGAGGTATGTAGACGTTGCTTTCGCCTACCTTTAAGAGGGGTGATGCGAAATTTCAGGTCCTTGTGTCACAAGTGGCCGCAATGCTGGACAGGGAAGGCAGGTTTATGGGGGAAGGGGGGAAGAGTCCAAGGAAGCGGGGGTGGTGGTGGTGTCTTAGAGTGCGGGGTCGGTGGTGCCAACGGTGGGGGTCCTGAGGGGAGAGCTCAGGGTACAGGTGGTAGGAGAGAACAGTCACAGTCAGTGGGGGATGTGGGTTGCAGTAGGTTGGCAGGTTTAGGGTGAGGGTCTGGAAGGTGAAGGTCTCTCATTGGGTGGGTCATGGATGGGAACAAGATGGGTGGCTTGGATAATGGGCGGTGTCAGGTTCAGGGTGGGCATGGGGACAGTAACGGATATTGGCTCTGAGGGGAGGAAAGACGTGGAGGTGGATCATGATAGGGTCCAGGGTAACAGGGGGAGGTTCAGTGGTGACAGAAGGGAGAGGGATGGTGATATTCAGTCGCTTTATGGTAATGGAGGGAAGTTGGTAGGTGACAGGGGCAGGGGGGGCGGGAGTGGAAAGTGGTGGAGTGAGTTTGAAAAGTTACGCACACCATTTTCTCAAGGCTACTCTTGACAACACAGTTGCTCTGGACGTGTGAATCCTCGAATTGGGAGGAGGGTCTTTTCGAGTGGGTGGAGTTGAAGGTCAGCCCAAGTGGCCGACTGGAGGGACATGCTAATGAGGCAACTGGGTGCTCAGTTGTGTTCTCCTGTCTATGTGAAGCCGTATTACAGCAGGTTTGTTCCTGACTCATGGGTCTCATAACATCGAGATCCCAGTAAGGTGAGGAGCTGCTGTTCATTCTGTGCCGTTTACCCCCAGCTGCAGTCAGAGGCAGGGATGAAGGGAGGGAGGTGGAATACCTCCTAGGGACATGGCTGGTGGAGGACAGCCAACTCACGACTTCAAACCTCCATTCTCCCGGGTGAATGATCATGGCTGACAAGGGATCATGTGGTTAGGCTTTCTATGCTGCCAAGGCAATTGTCTCTCTTTGGAGTCTCAAGGGTAGTGGAGACAAGTGGAAAAGTGTCCAAGCAAGGCTTCTTGCACATGGCTCTTATCACCCTGGTCAAAGAGCAATGTCTCCGTGCACAGTCATGCATGAATGAGAGGAACATCCATCTCTGGTCCTCCAGGATGTCCTTTGCCTGGAAAGGGTGGGGTGGGGAAGCCATGTCTAACCAGAGGCCAGGTGAAAGGTTTAGCACTGTACTGCTGGCTTTGAGATGGAAGGAAACCTGTAAAGGACATGCTGACTTAATGTATCATTTTGATTTGTGCACACATGCACTGAGTTGCCAATGATGCAGGCTGCAAGCAACCCTGCCTTGGTAATGGCTCTCATCCAGATAAGGAAATGGAGGTCCTGTCATTGGTTGGCACAGGGCCAGGAGGAACAAGGGCCAGAGCAGCAAGAGGCAGCGGGGCCTCTAGAAGGTCAAGATGCTGGCAAACATGGATCACTGCAACAGCAAACATTGGACCAACCATGGGTGTATTCCGGTGGCGCTCTTATATAGAGATGAGCGAAAGACAATGCCGGAGGTGCCCTCATATGTCCCGGGATGTTCATATCTACAGGCCTCTCCAGTACGAGCTGCAGCCGCAAGGACTCTGGAGGTGTAGTGCTGAACCCCTGGCCTGCATTGACTGAATGTCTGTCTGGGTGCCCTTTAAATATGGTGCCAGGACCTTTGACCCCATGAGGTAATGGCCGGGCGGGCCATTTCCTGCCCTCTCCAGTATGAAATTTGCTGAGCTCCTCATGGATGCATAACTAATGAGCTGAAAAGCGGAAGATCGCGCATGTTCACCCGCTCCACCACCCAGCAGGAATCACGCCAACTTTCCCGCGCACCACTGGATTTTCTCCGGCAAGGAAAATTCCGCCTAAGGTCTCCAAGTGAGGGGCTCATGCGTGGACCGAGAGGTGACTGGTTCAGGGGTACCTGCCTTCTAATTATCTAAATGTCACATTAATCTGAATAGCCACATGAAGAGTGTGAAATCAATTCACTCTTCAGGGACATTTTCTTTCGCACCTTTGACACCCTGTTCAGAATGTGAGGCATTCTTCCCAGCATCAAAGCATATGTTTCATAAGATGGATGCCAACTACATTTATGACAGAGCCTATTTTTTATATGAATCTTTTCTTTGGAAAAGACAAGAGGGGGTGACCTGATAGAGGTCTTTAATATCATAAAAGGGTTTGATAGGGTAGACATAGAGATGTTTCCACTTCTGGAAAGACCAGAACTGGGAGCCATAAATATAAGACAGGCACTAATAAATCCATTTGTGAATTCAGGAGAAATGTCTTTACCCAGTGAGTGGTGAGAATGTAGAACTTGCTCCTACAAGAAGTAGTTGAGGTGAATATTATAGATACAGTTAAGAGGAAGCCAGATAAACAGATGAGAGAGGAAGAAATAGAAAGATATGCTGGTAGGATGAGGTGCAAGAGGGGTAGGAGGATAGTCATGAAGAATAAACACTTGCATCGACCAGTTGGGCCGAATGACCTGTTTCTTAGCTGTAAATATTTCTAAATAGTTGTTTGGGGATACAGAACTTGAGTATTGTTGAAAAAAGAGACATGCTGTTGAAAATGTTTGTCTTGCACTCATCAGGACATTTCGCATGAAGCTTGAGGGACATCCATTCCCTGGTTCATTCCCCATGGCAATGCCTTGACCAATCAGGGTTGACCTGCTTGGTTTGAATTTGAACAAAAGCTTGGCAGTTAACTGTTCCATGGTACATTCTCCATGGCAACACCTCTACCAATCAGAGTCCAATTACCAACCAACCAGCACTCTCTTCTCATGCAGTGTAAATTGTTGTTCCCTTTACTATTGGTATTCTTCTGAACTGTCCTGATGAGTGCAAGACAAAAAGCTTCAACAGCATGTCTCTTTTTTTCAGCAATACTCAAATATTCAGTAATTCTATTTGCACAGAAGTATAGAAGGGTAAAAAAGTTAATAGAGGTTTTTATAAAAAAGGACTTTGGTGGAGTGAACGAGGAAAGGATACTTCTTTTGCTTGGAGAGCCATCAATTTAAAGTTGTGACTGTAGGGAGTGAGGTTATTAGAAAGAATAGAGGCATAGACTATTTTCTAAATGGGGAGAGAATTCAGAAATCTGGAATGCAAAGGGACTAGGGAGTCCTAGTCCAAGATTCTCTTAAGGTTAACTTGCAGGTTGAGTCGGTAGTTAGGAAGGCAAATGCAATGTTGGCATTTATTTCGAGAGGACTAGAATATAAAAGCAGAGATGTGCTGCTGAGGCTTTATAAGGCTCTGGTCAGACCACATTTAGAATATTGTGAGCAATTTTGGGCCCCGTATCTCAGGAAGGATGTGCTGGCCCTGGAGAGGGTCCAGAGGAGGTTCACGAGAATGATCCCAGGAATGAAAGGCTTAACATATGAGGAACGTTTGAGGACTCTGGGTCTATACCCGATGGAGTTTAGAAGGATGAGGGGGGATCTGATTGAAACTTACAGAATATTGAAAGGCCTGGATAGAGTGGACGTGGGGAAGATGTTTCCATTAGTAGGAGAGACTAGGACCTGAGGGCACAGCCTCAGAGTAAAGGGAAGACCTTTTAGAACAGAGATGAGGAGAAACTTCTTTAGCCAGAGAGTGGTGAATCTATGGAATTCATTGCCACAGAAGGCTGTGGAGGCCAGGTCATTGAGTGTATTTAAGCCCGAGATAAATAGGTTCTTGACTGGTAAGGGGATCAAAGGTTACGGGGAGAAGGCGGGAGAATGGGGTTGAGAAACTTATCAGCCATAATTGAATGGCGGAGCAGACTCGATGGGCCGAATGGCCTAATTTCTGCTCCTATGTCTTATGGTCTTATGGTTAGGTAAAATTTCTTTACACAGAGGGTTATTGGAGCAATAACAACAAACCGTATTTATATGGCACCTTAAGCATAGTAAAATGTCCCAAGGCACTTCACAGGAAGGTTATCAAACAAAATTTGATGCTGAGCCACGTAAGACATTAAGGGCAGAATCGTCCCAGATTTGCATTAAATGCAGTAGTGGGTGGGGGAAATGACATTTTTACCCGTGTGCCTCGATGGCAGGTTTTCACACTGTATCATCCCAAACCCATTACATTACATGTGCATTCCCAGGAAACACGCCATTTCCATGGCAGGCGGGCTCCAATTCACCCGCCTGTCATCACCTCGCCACTTCATCACGCCAGGCACCATATTTAAAGTCTAGCCATGCGCACACATCTCTGTGTTATCCAGACCACGACTGCTGCAGGGAAGATGTCCACAAAAGGCAAAAAGACTGCAGCCCCCAGGTTTAGCAGCATGTCACTGGGACAACATTTGGATGCTGTGGGAGGTCCGCCGCAATGTCCTCTACCCCTGCTCTGGCTGCAAGATGGGCAGCGGTATGCCCAACCAAGCTTGGGAGACAGTGGCAACGGTGGTCAGCACCAATGCCCTGCAAAAGAGGACAGCCACCCAGTGCCACTACAGGATGAATGGACTCATCCTTTCTCTTCTCATCACTCTCAACTCACACACTCACAAACCCATCACACATCCACAGGGATTTCACACCTCAAGGGATAACACCACTAACTCTCACACATACTCTCACATCTCCATCAGGCTCATATTCTCTCGAGCTGCACATCCCCCTCCACACACCTTCCACCACAGAACCCCTTCCCCCAGAACCCATTCTCCCCCCCCACCCCCCCCACAGTCCTCCCACCCCCCCCAAGACTCATCCCCCACTTAGACCCTCCCCCTTCCTGACTCCTTCCTCCACACTTACCTCTTCAGCCACCTTTACTCCCTCCCCCTCCCGACTTCTTACTCCAAGCCTTACTTCTTCCTCCATCCTCACTTTTCCTCCAGCCCTACTCCTACCCTCTTCCTGACTCCTTCCTCCACTTTTATTTCTTCCTCAACACTTACTCGCTCCCCTCTCCACACCCCTTCCTCTCCACGGACATCCTCCCCTCAACGCACTCCTTCCTTTGCACCTTCCACCCCACCTTACACCTCCCCAGTTCCTGTCTTCTCCCCTGTTACCCCCTCCTCCCCTCGTTCTCCTTCCCCCCCACAACCTCCCCCACCGACACCTTCATTCCTCCCCTCCCAACTTCCCCCCATCATGACATCTTCATCCCCCCCCACCAACCTTACCAACCCTCGACACCTCTTCCTCTCCCAGCCGATCATAGCCCTTCCTCTCCCACCCCCCTAACCATCAACCGTTGTGAGCATCAACGGTGACTTTCCAACTTCCGTGCACTGCTTCGCAGCAGAGCCGTGCCCATGAGAATCAGCCCAGCGTGCCATGGACATTCCTCCAGTGTGTCGTTGTGGCCAGGCTCCAGCATCTTCTGCTCCCTGGATGTCCGGAGTGTGAGCAAAGTCCTGGCAGGTAAGTCCTGGCGGGTAAGTCCTGGCGGGTAAGTCCTGGTGGGTAAGTCCTGGTGGGTAAGTCCTGGCTTCTGCACATCACATTTATCAAGATGTGTTCTACACCAGCATGCTTTCCCACCGACGTGGGTGGACGATCCAGCGGGCGAGGGGACAATTCCGGCAGGCCGGCCTAATAATGATATGCTGATGTATTACAATGAGGTTCCCAACATCCGATGGCGGGAAATGCTGGCGGGCAGAGCAGATGATCACGAGCTGGTTTCACGCCATCGCCTGCTTGCGCCACCGAACACGTCCAACGCCAGCCTAGGACAGGCGACCAAAACCCAAAAGGTCAAAGAGGTTGATTTTAAGGAGCATCTTAAAGGAGGAGAGAGAGGTGAAGAGTTTCAGGGAAGGAATTCCAGAGCTCCAGGCCCAGGCAGCTGAAGGCACTGCCACCAATGATGGAGCAGTTACAATCGGAGATGCGCGGGAGATCAGAATTAAACGAGCACTGAGATCTCGGAGGGTTGTAGGGCAGGAGAAAGTTGCAGAAATAGGGAGCGGCAAGGCCATGGGGGGGATTTGAAAATGAAATGATTTGCCACAGAGAATAGTTGAGGCAGAGACCTTTGCATAGCTTAAGAGAAAATTGAATAAATATCTGAAGCTGAGAAAAATGCAGGACTATCAGGAAGCACAGGGACAGGGAGATTTGTTTTATGTTGCTCTGCAAACAGCCAGTACGGACATGATGAACAGAGTGGCTTCCTCCTGTGCTGTATGTTCCTGAGGTTTTATGGAGAATGCAGTAATTTGTGCTTGCAGTACTCCTTGCAAAATCTCACCGATTGTACTTTGTTTTGAAGGGTGTATTTGAAATAACTTCCCAAACAGATACAGCAGGAACCTTGGGTAATGAAGGGAAATGATCAGAAAGGAATATAACTCAAGTGAATTTGGATAATTGCCCATTGACTGGAATGGCTTCTTGGACCTTTTTCAAAACCCTTCAGTGATTGTGCGCAGTCTCTACTTCAAATTGCTTTGTACAGAACATGTATTTCAGCCGCTGCAACCTCAGTTTAAAAAAAAAATCAGCTTCAGTTACCATAGCAACATGTTTCAGAGAAGTGTTCTTTTGAGGAAACATGAGTTTTAAGTCTTTGGCTGCCTGGAAAAATGCTAAGTCCCAACTGTATCGTGATTAAAGACACAAGGAATCAACTAGGTAGAATATCGTGACCGTTATGTATCTTAAACCAAAGCCCCGTCCTTGCTTATCACTCCAAGGACTACAGAGACGTCATCAAATTCCTGGATGTCTGTCCTGATTGAAAGGAAGCATTTGTGCTGAATCTGCTTTGCTACAACTTGAAAATGTCAGTTGTGACTCAGTAGGCAGTAGTCTTGCCTCTGAGTCAAGAAAGTAGTGGGTTCAAGTCCCATACCAGAGACTTAAGTAAGTAATCTAGGCTGACACTCCAAGTGCAGTACTGAGGGAGTGCTGCATTGTCAGAAGGACAGGAGCGCTGTGCTGTTGGAAGGTCAGTATTGTCAGAGGAGCAGTACTGAAGGAGTGTTATGTTGCCAGAAGGATGATAGTAAAGTGGGAAAAAGACACAAGTTATGCATTCACTGTACTAAAATCATTAAAAAGTGGTTAATTGAGCAAAACAGATGCCTGCCTGAATTGTATCTAGGATAATAGCACAACATTTGTAGACTGATTGAAGCAACGCATCTTTGACAGAGTATTCCACCCTCTGTGCACAGAATCTTTTTCTGATCTCCTTTTTAATTCTTTCTGTGATCATTCTAAATTTATGCTGCCTCACTGGAAAGTGAAAAATAAAAATAAATACTTGCATTTCTATGGCACCTTTCATGACTTCAGGACATCCCAAATCTCTTTATAACCAATGAAGTTCAGTATGGTTACTGATGTGAGGGTTTTTGACAGGGTGCAGAGGAGATTTACCAGAATGGTTCCTGGGATGGGGGATTTTAGCTACAATGTTAGACTGGAGAAGCTGGGGGTTGTTCTCCTTGGAGTAAAGGAGATTAAAGGGAGGTTTGATAGAGGCGTACAAGATTAAGACAGGCTTAGATAAGGTAGACAAAAAAAGCTGTTCCCATTAGCTGATGGTACAAGGACTGGGGACACAGATTTAAGGTTTTGGGAAAGAGGTACAGGGGAGATGTGAGAAAGAACCTTTCTTACGCAGTGAGTAGGAATGACCTGGAACTCAGTGTCTATGAAGGTAGTGGAAGCAGAGACAATGATTAATTTTAAAAGGAAATCGGCTGGACACTTGAGGAAAATAAATTAGTAGGGTTATAGGGATAGAGTGGGGGAATGAGACTGATTGGATTGTTATACAGAGAGCCAGCATGGACTTGATGTGTTGAATGGTCACCTTCTGTGTCATGATGACTCTCCGGCCAGGAGTTAGTAAGATAAAGGTCCAGTCACCTGGTAACCACTATGGTCCTTCCCCGAAGATTTTCACATATACTGGCTCTCCCACGGTAAATTTCCTCTCGCGACTATGCCAGTCATGTCTAGTTTTCTGGCTTCCCTGATGTCTTTCCACCTTCCCCTCTAAATTCAGCATTATTAAGCTCAATCTTGTCCTGAGACAGTGTTTGAACAATAACTCCACAGGTGTGACACGTGTTGTTGTGTGAGGGGTGGTCCTGTAATGGAAAAGAATGTATGCTAGCTTGGTTGCTAAGGAATCTCCAGTTAGCTTTGAACCACCCTTTCGGCCAGACCATTTAAGGAAGGGTGGTAGGGTGTAGTTTTCACATGAGGGATACCGTTGAGGCTGATAAACCATTGAAACTCAGCACTTGTAAATCGTGCCATCATCGGAAATGACTACTACTGGTAGCCCATGAATGGCAAAACCCTGACGTAGTTTCTTAATTGTATTGGCCGACGTTGGTGGCTTCGCCTCATATACGTCCAACCATTTTGAAAGGGCATCGACAGTGAGCAGAAACATTGTTCCCAGGAAAGGTCCAACGTAATCAACGTGTAACCGCACCCAGGGTCTACCTGGCCACTCCCATGGGTGTAACGGAACTGTCACTGGCAACTTTTACATCTACTATGTACAAGAGCCTGAAACAACAAATTCAGACATTTATTCATTGTTTAATCCAAAAGTTGGAAAGACAGAACCATATTTTGTCACAGTGAAAGTAAATGGCAAACCTGTTAGAATGGAAGTGGACATGGGAGCTTCCACTACAGTAATTGGGGAACATACCTTCAGATATCTGAATAATGGTGAACATCAGTTAAATTTAGAAGAAACAAATGCCAAGGTAAAAATATATATGGGTGAAGACATTCAAGTAAAAGGCATAAGCAGAGTAACTGTCCATTATGGAAGCCAATCGGCAAAGCTACCAGTGTTAGTATTGAGAGGCAGAGGACCAAGCCTTCTAGGGTGAAATTGGCTAAGGGAAATTAACCTTGATTGGCCACTGAGATTCCAAAAGGAAGCTGGAAGCGTTCCTGTTTTGAAACAGGAGTGCGTAAGGACTCAACAGCCTGAAGAATGCAGGTTGTCCTAAGCCAAAACCTGGAAGAACAGCAGAAGAAACTCAAAGAGACCCTGCTCGGTGACAGAGTTTGAAGACGAGGTGAGCAACCTTCAAAGGGAAAAAGAAAACCTGCTGAAAGACCTTCACACACTACAAGATTCCCTCAGGTCAAAGTTTGTACCTCTGGAAAAGTATGAAGAAAAACAGAAAGAATTCAGCACTTCTCTGAACAAACTGAAGAATGAGTGGGCAGAGAAGACACAACAATGCTCAATTTTCCAGGAGGCAGCAAACAAATACAAAAAAGAGATGGAAGAGCTGAAGAATCAGGTACGTGAAGCCAAAGCAGCCAAAGGTCGCAGAATTTCTCAAGAAACAGGCAGATAATGAAATTTTGGGAGACTCAACCACTGAGCTCAGACAAGTCGAGCTTGCATCTGAAAGAAGTCTAGCCAACAGTGAAATCAAAAAGAGGGCTGAGATTAAAGTCTGTGCTAGATAGAAGGCACGTAGAAAGATGAAACAGAAATACTAATAGGGCTTTAATTCTGGCAGCATACGAATACGCTTTCATACATAGGCCTGGCAATCAAATCACAAACGCCGATACCCTTAGCTGTTTGCCTTTACAAAAAAATGATGAGCACGTCCCAGTTCCACAGGAACTTGTTTTACTGTTAAATTTCTTAGATTCCTCATCGGTATGTGCTTGACAGATCAGAGACTGGACAAGTCGAGACCCAATCCTATCTACATGTTTGGTGACAGGAATCCATATCTAATGAAATGAAACCGTACTTCAACAGAAGACATGAAATAACCAGCCAGGATGGCATCTTATTGTAGGGAGCATGAGTGATAGTTCCTCCAAAGGGAAGGGAACCACTTTTAATTGAACTACACAGTGCACATCCAGGAATTTCCTGAATGAAGACAATAGCACGCAACTATCTATGGTGGCCTGGGATGGATGGTGAAGTAGAGAGTTTACTAAAACACTGTGTGCAATGTCATCCAGAAGGGTCTCTTCGAGTTCCTTCTGCCGATCTTCCAGGTTTTGGCTTAAGACAACTTGCATTTCTTCAGGTTGTTGAGTCCTTACACACTCCTGTTTCAAAGCAGGAATGCTTCCAGCTTCCTTTTGGGATTTCAGTGGTCAATCAAGGTTGATTTCCCATAGCCAATTTCACCCTAGAAGGCTTGATCCTCTGCCTGTCAATACTAACATTGGTAGTTTTGCCGATTGGCTGCCATAATGGACAGTTACTCTGCTTATGCCTTTTACTTGAATGTCTTCGCCCGTATATGTTTTTAGCTTGGCTTCTGTTTCTTCTAAACTTAATTGATGTTCCCCATTATTCAGATATCTGAAGGTATGTTCTCCAGTTACTGCAATGGAAGCCCCGATTTCGATTTACATTCTAACAGGTTTGCCATTTACTTTCGCTGTGACAAAGATTGGTTTCCAGCTTTTGGATTAAACAACGAGTAAATGTCTGAATTTGTTGTTTCAGGCTCTCCTACATTGTAGATTTCATTGGGCTTCTTCTTTTGTTAACAAGCCTGGTTGAATCTCTCCTTGCATTGCCTCATCATATGTCCATTTCTCTGACAATAGTGGCATTCGATTTTTTACCAATCACTAAAAGACTGATTGTTTACACCTTATTAAAATTATTCTTTAATTTCGTTGCTAAGTTGTTTTCCTTTATTCTTTGGTTAGCAGGGGCTGTTTCCTGCTTTTCGGCAAAGTCTCGCTTTTTCGCGCCTCTTTCAGCTGAGGTTTAGCCTGATGTGGAGGACGGCGCCATTTCCTGCACCCTGTATTGCTTTTGAATCTCTTACTGTGTTTTCCATGGCCAATGCTTTCTCTAGCGCCTTCTTGAAATCCAAATTCACTTCAGACAATAATCTTTTCTGAATAGAGTCCTCTTTCACACCAAACACTAAACGATCTCTAAGCATGTCGTTCAGAGCTGTACTGAACTCACAAAGTTCCATTAGCTGCTTCAAGTTTGCCACGTAGCATGCAATTATCTCACCCGGGGCTCTATTTCATGAATCAAACCTGAGCTTCTGCATCGTGACTGAGGGCTTTGGTTGAAAATGACCCTTCACGAGGTCCACCAATTCATCAAAATATTTTGAATCTGGGGCACTGAGTGCTAGCAAATTTCAAATCAAGCCACAGGATTTGCTCCCACAGGTACTCAAGAAGATTGCTCGCCTCTTCTCTTCCCTCGTAATCTCGTTCGCTCAAAAAAAGAATGTGCGGCGTTCTATGTATTGAGACCAATCGTCTGTGGCAGGTTCAAAAGGATCAATTCTCCCAAATTGTGGCATTTTGAGAGGGGATAACTTCTTCAATTCTAACAGAGCTTGTTACTTACAATCACTGGGTGAGGCACAGTGCCGAGTTCTTTTTAACTTGTTTTCTTCTGTTCAATCCTGCTTTATCCTCGTTGCCAGTTTGTTGTAAGGTGGCCAAGTTGTGCTATTAATGATAGAGTTGATCTGCAGACATTTCTTGGGTGGAAACATTAAGTTTAATTACAATATACTCAGCAGCAACTACACATGTGCTTTCAACTCCAACTCTATCTCTACACTGACTACTGATAGAGCCCAGCTATTCTCCTATTGGTTACTACAGATCATGTGATCTGCCTTAACACGTATTATTCTTAAAGGTACATTGCACACTAAATAAAACCACAATTACTCCAGGGGGACAAAACACTAACTCCTCAAGTCTCTGTTGAAAAGGGAACCCTCCCCCACCCGTCCCTCTCCAACTTCATCCTCTGGAACATCCCAGTGCATACACAACACATTATATTATTTCTATGTCATTCCTTTAACCTGACTCCAAAACTGTTCACAATATTGGGCAGCCCAACAAATAACACATTTGATTAATTCAGCTGCAGGCAGTTAAACTTACTGTGCATTTTTTGAGTGTTTCCTATTCCCTCGTTGCCCCTGGTTACCTCTAAATCAGTTATGACCAGTCCGACAGCAACCTCTACAGGGAACTGTTAGTAGCACATTAATTACTTCTGCGTTTTCACCTCCGAGACCAGGAGCTCAATTCTGAAATGAATCTGTTTCAATTTCTCTTTTTAAGGAAGGAGTCACTTCTGTTTAACATTTTGTGTGCACCTTTATTCAGTCGATCTCTGCCTAATATAATTTCCTATTGTGTGTCTGTACGTATTTTAATTATTGATAAGCAGCAAAAATAGATTGAGTTCCTTAAAAATAAAAGTTATGTAAGACTACAATGACTTCAATCAGTTTTCTATCTATCCCAGATTGCAATGTAATTAAAATATTTTCAAACAGAAGCCAGATTTTTAAAACAGAAAATCAGCAGTGTTAAAGTCCCAATGTGAATATCACACGGCTTTCAGCACATTCATGTCTGGACAGTGATGGCATCCAATAGAAGGCTGGTTGAATATGACAAGCTGCAAGAACAAAACCGGAATCAAATTGAGCTGGTTTAAAGCAAAGAATTTCTCCTTCAATTCCTGCCCTCAGACCCTTCTCCATGCTTTGAATGGCAGAAACACTTAAAAAATCTGGTGGGATTGATGTCAGCAAACTTCTCCCATTTCCCAGTCATAATACCTGCCTCTAGGTAACTTTCTATTCAATCAAGCCTCATTCTGGAATCAGGAGGTCATGGGCTCAAGCTCCAGTCTGGAGCCTTGGCTAACACCAGGCTGCAGTGCCGATTGGCTGAGGAATTTTCTTACTTGCAACATTATGAGCAATGGCTCAGAGGTTAGCACTCTCACCTCCAATTCAGAAAGTTTTGGGCACCATCCCCACCCCAAGACCTGAGCACAAGATCCAGGCTGACACCATCAGTGCCGTACCGAGGAGTGCTGCTCCTCAAAGAGGCATTACTGAGGGGAGATGACACTGTTGGAGGGGCAGTACTGAGGGAGCGTTGCACTGTCAAAGAGGCATTACTGAGGGAAGACGGCACAGTTGGTGGGGCAGTACTGAAGGAGCACTGCATTGTTGGAGGGGCAGTACTGAGGGAGCTCCACACTGTCGCAGGGGCAATACTGAGGGAGTGCTGCACTGTCGAAGGGGTATCACTGAGGAAATGCTGCATTCTTGGAGTTGCCATCTTCCAGGTGAGATGTGAAACTGAGGTGTGAGGCTTGTCAACCCTACAGTGAAATAAGGCATGTCAGGGCCAAAGAGGGATGTTGTTGAGATGCTTATTGTTGAAGTTGATCAGTGAGTCACGTTGGGTGTCTCTACTGGATGATTGTTGGGGTAGGTCCACAGCAATTACAGATCTAGCTCAAACTGCAAATCCAGAGGGGGTAGGAAAGAGAGAAAATGCCTTTTATCATTAGGATGTTATTCGCTTCCACTGACATCAATCAAATTTACAATCAGCAGAGATGTATACTGAACAGTCAATCCTATACATCGCCCACTTTATACTCTCAGTAAATGTTAAAATGACCTTAATGCAGTTGTAAAATGATTGAGCCAAGGAGGAAAGGAGTTAGAACTGGTTTTCTGTCTCTCTTGTCCACTGATTCACAACAGAAGAGAATTATTTTGTTTCGTTTTAATCTGAGTCATGTTGCTCACTTGTTCAGTCCCATTTTTGGGTACAATGCATTGGAAATTCTTTTCTGAATCTTTATGATGCTACTTTGTACCTGCAGCTCACGATTCTGCTTTGAAATGTTCAACTTAACTTGCTCCAGAATTAATTACAGGTTGGACGCAGCTGCGATCTGACATTTCACAAAAGCCTTTCTAATTTTATTCATTGAACAAACTCTCTGGGTTTAGACCAACACTGAACTGGGAGCGAGACAAATTGACTTTCACTTTCAAATTGACGAATGTCGCTCCACCTAAAATTACTTCGTCCAATATTTTAACACAACAATTAACTCATAGAATCACACAGCCACTCTAGAAGACTATTCAGCCCAGTGTGCCTGTGCCAGCTCTGTTATAGGCTATTTTCAATTAGTCCCTCTCCCTGGCTTATACCCCATAACTCAGCATTCTTTTTTCCTTTTCCAATATTTCTCCAATTCTCTTTTGAAAGTTATTATTGAATCTGCTTCCACCACCCTTTCAGGCAGCTCATTCCTAATCACAATAAAGTTGCTGCATAAAAAAGATTTCTCCTCAACTCACCTCTCGTTCTTTTGCCAATCAACTTAGATCTGCGTCCTCTGGTTACCGACCATCCTGCCACTGAAAGCAGTTTCTGTTTATTGACTCTATATCAAAACCCTTCCAATGATCCGTTGAGGGTATGATGGTTCAAAGGCCTGACTAAGTTGGATTTATAAAACCTTTCCTTAAATGTTTTCTCGTGGTTCAAGATTCCTCTCTCAAACGTTGTGGCTCCCTGGTCCTGGGCTACCCACCCCCACCCACTTCCCCAATAAAGATTCCAAATGGGACCTTCAACCTGTCCAACAGCCGCACACAGTCCAGGGTTAAATTAGGACTTTGATTTTATAGTGGAGAGGAAGAGCAGCTGGCTGAAAAACATCTGGAACATGCCAAAAAAAGAAGAAATTAAACACTAACTCCCTCAAATTACCAAGAGACATTCTATACCGACACTGGCATCTACCCGACAATGTTGGAAATTGCCCAGGTATGGCCTGTCCACAAAAAGAACAAATCCAATCTGATCAATTACTGCCCCATCAGTCTACCCTCGATCACCAGCAAAGTGATGGAAGCCTGAATATTGTTGACAGCGCTATCAAGTGGCACTTACACGACAATAACCTGCTCACTGATGCTCAGTTTGGATTCTGCCAAGGTCACTCAGTTCCTGACCTCTTTACAGCCTTGGTGCAATCATCAAAAAAAGAGCAGAATTCAAAAAGTGAGGTGAGAGTAACTGCTCTTGACATCAAGAGAAGCATTTGACCATGTGTGGCATGAAGCACCCCTAGCAAAATTGAAGTCAATGGGAATCAGGGGGGAATCACTCCACTGGTTAGAGTCATACTTAGCACAAGGAAGATGGTTGTGGTTGTTAGATGCCAATCATCTCATCCCTAGAATATCACTGCAGGAATTCCTCAAGATAGTGTCCTAGGCCCAACCTATTGGTTCATCAATTTTGATTTGAGATCCTAACCCCTGGGTTATTTCCTGTTTCTACACAGAGGTGCAAAGTATTTGTATCTTCCAATGTTTTCATTACAATTATGGCTTAACTTAGTCTTTTTAAAAAATGTGTTCATGGGATGCGGGTGTTGCAGGCAAGGCAGCATTTATTGCCCATCCCTAATTGCCCTTGAGAATGTGGTGGTGAGCTGCCTTCTTGAACTGCTGCAGACCATGTGGTGTAGGTACAATCACAGTGCTGTTAGGGAGGGAATTCCAGGATTTTGACCCAGAGACAGGAATGACAAAATATTTCTAAGTCAGGATGGTGTGCGACTTGGAGGGGAACTTGCAGGTGGTGGTGTTCCCATGTGTCTCCTGTCCTTGTTCTTCCAGTTGGTAATGGTCACGGGTTTGGAAGGTGAAATCAGAGAAGGGCAACGTCTCTGAGGAAGAAGATAATGAATTCAGCCCCTTCTCCAGGACTTGCGTTCATAATATAGATAGTTGACATTAGAATTAGGACATCACCTGATAGTTTGAGTGAATTCACGGTTCCCTTCTTGAACTGGAGAATGGAGTTCACCTCGTGCAAACATTGATCCATCACCAATACCACTGAAAGTACATTGTAGAACACGCTCTGGGAGGCTTCTTAGTCAAACAAAACAAAATTTATTTACACGAGAGCTTCCGTGGCTGTTTGTATCCAGCCAGCCCCTCATACAGCCGTCTTTTCCTAGGAAACCCTTCCCTAGAATTTATTACCCTGCGCTAGCCACACATTGGCTGAACAAATCACGTGGCCCCTACTCAGTTGAACTGATCTTAAAGCGACAGTCATCACACACATCAAGTTGTCACCCGTCTTATTGCTGCTCATGGGGTCTTGCTGTGCACAAAGCTGTTGGCACATTAGCACGATGCAAATTAATTCACCAGATGTGAAATGTTCTGGGACAATTCTAAGACACAAGGAAAGATGGTTTAGAAATGCAAATGTGAAAAATGTAAATGAGAGAGCATCTAATTTGTGAAATAATGAATAAACTGTCTCCCATTCATTACACAATGCCATCTGCACTCCTGGTGTGTTGGTGTCTCTCAGATCCCACAGTTAATTTAAATGTAAATCTTATCTTTCTACTGTAATTCTTCATCTCTTTGATGCTACAGTCCATGGCTTTTGATTTTTTTTAAGAGTCCCAGTTTCCTAGGTGTCCATTCTGTGAATTAATCTGTTTGTGTGAAACATTTCCTGACATTGGATGCTAAATTTGTCTTGTGCTGGTTTTTATTTGTATGTCATGGAATTGAAGTTTTCTATAATATCCACTATCTCACTTACCTCCTGAAGGTCCCCAGTTAGTTGCCTCATTTTAAGTATTTCCAGAATTTCCTTACCTCTCTGTCTACCGAGGCTCTGCCTTGTGACTCTCAGTTCTGCCTCTATCGTAATTGAGACTTTCCAAACTCCACGTCGGGATAGACCTTGAATGTAGCATCAATCTTCAAAGGGAGCGTGATCCAACTCACTTGGAACAATGAGAGGTACACATATGCACACACACGCATTATACAAGCCCACATACTCTTACACATGTCAGCACACATATATCCAGGAGTCACGCTCATACATCGAATTATTTAAAGCTGGTAGGGCACAGTTAGTTGTAATTTCCTGACAAAAACAGTTGTTTCTTAACCGCAACTCGAAACGCATCTTTGCAGAAATTCTTCACATCATAGCAACAGTCTCTGGAAGTTTCCCAATAAGTGCAACAAAATTGTGGGATTCTGCTTTTCTGTGACCTTCTTGGGATTGTTGATGCAACAACTGTCCACAGCTGAAATTTAAAGACTGAAAATGGAAACAACATTCATCTCTCAGTGGACCTGCCCTGGCTTTGTTCATGGTAATTTCAACATCTGGGTCCAATTAGGCCTTCATTCCTTTATTCATTCATAGGATGTTGGCTAGGCCAGCATTTATTGCCCATCACTAATTATCCTTGAGAAGGTGGTGGTGAGCTGCCTTCTAGAACCGCTGTAATCCAGGTGGTGTCAATACACCCACAGTGCTGCTAGAGAGGAGTTTCAGGATTTTGACACAGCGACAGTGAAGGAATGGTGATAAGGGGGCTTGCAGAGTTCCTGCAGTGCCACTTGAAGATGGTATATACTGCTGCCACAGTGCATTGGTGTTGGAGGGTGTGAATGTTTAAGGTGGTGGATGAAGTGCTGATCAAGCAGGCTACTTTGTCCAGCTTCTTGAGTGTTGTTGGAGCTGCACTCAACCAAGCAGGTGGACACTATTTCATTGCACTCTTGACTTGTGTCTTGTAGATGGCGGAGAGACTTTGGGGAGTCAGAGGGTGAGTTACTCTTCGCAGAATTCCCGGACTCTGACCTGCTCTTCCAGTCACAGCATTTATATGAATGGTCCAGATCAGTTTCTGATCAACGTTAACCCTCAGGATTACCTGAGGATGTTGATAGTGGGGGATTCAGTGATGGTAATGCCATTGAATGTCATGGGGAGATGGTTAGATTCTCCCTTGTTGGTGATGGTCATTGCCTGGCACTTGTGTGACACCTATGTTACTTGCAACTTATCAGCCCAAGCCTGGATATTGTCCAAGTCTTGCTACATATGGACACAGACTGCTTCAGTCTCTGAGGAATTGCGAATGGCACTGAATACTGTGCGATCATTAGCGGACATCCCCACTCCTGACCTTATGATGGAAGGAAGTTTATTGATGCAGCCCAATTGTTCTGCAATTTCAGAGCCTCTTAAAGGAACTGTGAACAAAAAGACAAGCAAACATTTTAATAGTTTCATTTCTGTTGGGAAGTAGTCCCCCACCTGTCTCCACGGAAACCGCCACAGATTGCTGATGGTCCGGGACCCTCCCAGACCCCCAATGCTTAATCTCCCCACTCCTCCCCACCAATCCATACTTACCAGTGGCCCCAGCTTAGTGTTGGAGCCAGGTGAAATTCCTGAGGTACCGACTGGCAAGCAGGACCAGTATGCCCACAACTAGACTGTTTCATTAAATGAGATGAATCCAGCAAAGGTTTTGTCACTGGCGTGCGTTCACATTCCATCCGGGTGTCCCGAAACCGGTGAATTACATTTGAAATGCAGCCACTGTGGTTATGCAGGCAAATGCAGCGGCCAGTTTAGGCACAGCACAGGCAGCAGCAAATTGAGCAACTGGTCAACATGGATTTTAGGACTCCAGAACAGAATCAGTGAGAGATTGGGCAGAGATGTTGGACGACCCAATCATTCGCTAGTCTTCAGCGGCCCTTAAAATGACCACTGCAGGCCACCTATAAAACAGCAATGTGCATCCAAACTGGGGCCCCCATTTCATGCTTGAAAGCAATTCAAGTCGATACCCTCTTTCCCCGCCCATCCCCACATCATTGCCTTTTGCAACAACAACAGTTGCATTTATATAGCACCTCCAGCACGGTAGGGCATCCCAAGAAGCTTCACAGCAGTGTAAATCAGGCAAAGTTTGAAACAGAGTCAGATATGGAGATATTAGGGCAGGTGACCGAAAGCTTGGTCAAAGAGGTAGGTTTTAAGAAACGATTTAAAGGAGGAGAGCAAGGTAGGGAGAGAGGTTAATGGAAAAACCTCAAGAGTTTAGGGCCCAGCTAACTGAAGCCATGGCCACCAATGGTGGAGTGATTAAAATTGGGAATACACAAGAGCCCAACATTAGAGGAGCACGGATATCTCAAAGGATTATAGAGCCGGAGGAGGTTACAGAGATAGGGCCTTTCAGTCAATACTCAGCGTTGCCTTGTAGGTATGAATTGTTTCTTGGGGAGGATGGGTTGGAAGGTTTGTAACTGGTCATCAGCTATTTCTAATATTGCAAATTATTTTTAATATTTATCACCCAATCACATAGCAGATTGTAAATTGCAAAACGTTGGCTCTTCATTATAGCAAATTAAAAATATAATTTTATGAAAGAAAATTCTTGCAGTGAGAGTCTTGCAAGTTACCATAGCTTTCTAAACTAGAGTATACACCTCAAAAGTGTAGTGCTCCTTCAGTACTGCCCTCTAACAGTGCAGCATTCCCTCTGTTATGTTATAGCTTTTAGCTTTCTGTTTTTACCTCTGTTATGTCCCTCTGACAGTGGGGTGCTCCCTCAGTACTCCCCCTCCAACAATGCAGAACTCCCTTAGTACTCCCTCTCCGACCATGCAGCTCTTTTTCAATACTGACCCTCCGACAGGGCAGTACTGTTGGGACTTGTGGATCCTTGTTGCACGTTTGTTGCAAGTGGTGGCCAAGTTGGTACTATAGATAGAGTTGATCAGCAGACACTTCTTAGGTGGAAAACATTATGTTTATTTCCAAAGGTACTCAGCAGCAACTACATGTGTGCTTTCATTTCAAACCCCATCTCCATACCACTGACAACTAACCACAGAGGTAGCCAGCACTACTCTTCTATTGGTTACTAAGGTCATGTGATCTTCCTTTATAACATTCTTCTTAAAGGTATATTACACATTAGATAAAACTATAATTACCACATCTCTCCCCCTTTACTCGGAAATACATATTAAATTTACAAGTACAATTTTCTCAAGATAGCAAATTATTTACGCTGGTAAGTAATTTACAAATTCAGTCTTTCTGGGGGTTTCCTTAGGTGTGTAGTACTTCTCAGCTCTACAGCTTCAGATGCTTTTCTGGAGTTGTCTGAACATCAGGTGCTTTGGTGGGCACCTACCGATCTGTATCCTCAACTCTTACAGGAACATCAGACTTTTATGACACGTCTGTACTAGGTTGAGTTCTCTCAGCAGGAAATGTTGATCCGGTCGTGAACAATGGTGGAATCATTTCCTGGTGACTTGTTTCTCTCTTCCTTAGATGATTCACATGTCTCCGTATGACTTGGCCTTCCACTTTCACGTCGGAAGATAGAGGTCCAGCCACTGCACTTACTTCATCCAGTAGCCCCTTTGGTCCTTCTCCGAAGTTCTTCACATATACCATCTCTCTCACAGTAAATTTCCTCTCATGACTCTGTCAGTCATGTCTAGTTTTCTGGCTTCCCTGACTCCTTTCCACCTTCCCCTCTAAATTCAGCATTATTAAGCTCAATCTTATTCTGAGATGGCATTTCATCAATAACGCCGCAGGTGTTTTTTAGACTGCCAATCATTACAATAATTCACCTGTATTGAAATTATTCCTGGTTTTCGCTGCTAAGTCATTTTTTTCTCATTTTCCGGCTGGCAGGGGCTGTTTCTGGCTTCTCGGCAGACTCTTGCATTTTTACGCCGTTTTTGGCTGGGGTTTCCCACCCAATGTAGAGGACGGCGCCATTTTGCACTCCCTGTACGGCTTTTGAATCCCTTACTGCACTTTCCATGGCCAGTGCCATCTCTCTCACCTTCTTAAAATCCAAATTTGTTTCGGACAATAATCTCTTCTGAATTATGTCCTCATTCACACCCCACACTTAACGATCTCTGAGCATGTGGTTTAAGGATGTACCAAACTCACAATGTTCCGTTAACTGCTTCAAACTTGCCACATAACAAGCAGCTGTCTCCCCTGGGGCTCTATTTCTCGAGTTAAACTTGAACCTTTGCATCATTACCGACGGCTTTGGCTGGTAATGACCCTTCACGAGATCCACCAACTCGTCAATATTTTTCAAATCTGGGGCGCTGGGTGCCATCAAACTTTGAATAAAACAGTAGTCTTTATTCCCACACATACTTAAGAGGGTCACCCACCTCTTCTCTCCCCCTGTAATCTGGCTCACTTGGAAAAAGAACGTGAGGCATCCAATGTAATGAGACCAATCATCCGTGGCTGGATCGCAAGAGTCAATTCTTCCGAATGGCGGCATTTTAGAGAGAGTTATTTTGTCAAATTGAACAGAAACTTCTACTTACAATTACTGTGCGAGGTACAGCCTGATTTTGTTTCTCCTGATTTCTTCCGTTAACTTGTTTTACCCTCGCTTTATCCTTGTCGCCAGTTTGCTGGATCTCATTGCACACTTGTTGTAAGTGATGGCCAAGTTGGTACTATAGATAGAGTTGATCAGCAGACACTTTTTAGGTGGCAAATATTATGTTTATTTACAAAGGCACTCAGCTTTCACTCCAAACCCTATCTCCATACTACTGACTACTGATCACAGAGGTAGCCTGCACTTCTCTTCTATTGGTTACTAAGATCATGTGATCTTCCTTTCTAACATTCTTCTTAAAGGTATATTACACTTTAGGTAAAACTATAATTACCACAAGTACTCCCTCAGTATTTCCCTTCCGAAAATGCAACACTCCACCAGTACTGCTCCTCCAATTGTACAGCACTCCCTCAGTCCTGATATCTCCAACAATGCACACTTCCTCATTACTGACCTCCAACAGTGCAGTGCTCCCTCACTATTGCTCCTCTGACAGTGCAGTGCTACCTCAGTACTGACCCTTCGACATTGCAGCACTCCCTCAATACTGCCTCTCCAACAATGTAACTGTCCTTCAGTACTACCCCTCCAACCGCACAGTACTCCCTTAGTATTGCCCATCCGAGAGTGCCTCATTCCCTCAGTGCTGATCCTCCAACCATGCAGCATTCCCTGACCCTTCGACATTGCAAGGCTCCCTCAGGGCACATGTTCAAGTGGTTGTATTCTTGGAATTGCAGACACTGGGTGGAACCTTCCCACCTTGCCAGCAGCGGGAATTGTGGCGGGCGCGTGGGAGGGGGTGTGGAATGATGTGGCGGTAAGCCAAAAATCAGTTTCCTGGCACTGGAAAATTAGTTCGAAATCATCCTCACCCAACTTTCATGGTGGGTTAATGGTGGGCCTCTTTTCCTGCTGGTCAATGTCGGGAACCCATTTTGCACTTCATAAATGCTCATTAAACCCCAATAGACCAGATTCTTATGGCCCCGTCCAATCAACTGCTCCGCCAGTGGGAATTTACACAACCCTGTTTCCCAGCTTTACAAATGTAGCATTCTCCCGGCAAGGGAGGCGTTCATTACTCACCAGCCAGTCGACATTACCAGCACCATTGCTGATGATCTCAGGAGATAGTGCATACGGAAAAGAAGTGGTGGCGGGGGGTGGTGGTTCGGTGGTGTACACGAGGGGAAGGGCTGGAAGACACGGGGGAAGGGACATTGGAAGAGACGTGAAGTTGGGGGGGGAGGTGGTTGGTGGAATACACAAGTGGAAGAGTTGGTAGAAGAGACGAAGTGGGTGATGGTGGAGTGAGCGGGGGAGGAAGGTATGAAGAGGAAGAGGGGAGTGAATGGGGTAGGGGTTTGAGGGCAGAGTGTTTCATAGGGTGGGGTCAGTCAAGTCAATGCTTGATTCCTGGGGAGAGAACTGAGGGTGCTGGTGGTTAGAAGGGACGGTCACTGTGAAAGGGGGAGGTGGGATGCACTAGGGAGGGAGGACTAGGGTGTGTGTATGGCGGGTGTAGTTCTCATCAGGAAGGTCATTGTTGATGACAAGAATGGTGGCACAGATAATGGGAGTGGGCAGGATCAGGATGGGCATTGACACTGAGACTGAAGTGGGCTCAGCGGGGAGGGAAGGCTGGTCGAAGTTAATAAGGTCCAAGATGATGGGGAGGGATTCAAGAGTGACAGAGGGGAAAGAGAAGGTCGCATTGGTGGGGGGTGGGGGGGCAATGGTGATGTTGGCAGGTAACAAAAAGAGGGTAAAAGGTGGTAGAGACAGTCGGAAATGTTACACGTGCCATTTTAGTGTAAAGTCAGCTCACCAGCAAGTCAATGCCCTCGATGTCCAACTTCAAAACGTCGAGGTGGGAGGAGGGTCTTCTCGGGTAGGTGGAGCTGAAGGTCAGAACAACTGGACAACTAAAGGAACACCTAATTATGGAGAAACTGTCAGAGATCTTTGTTCTTTTGAAATCCTCACTGTCTGGTGAAGCCCACACAGCAGCAAGTCTGGCCCAGAGGGTTCTCATAACATGGAGATCCCAGCAAGCTGTAGAGCTGCCGTTCACTCTGAACCATTTAGTATCGGCTCCAGTCATAGTTAGGGATGTAGGGATAGAGGGGGGTGGATGCCTACAATGGCCATGTAGGTGAATGGCAGCCAACTTCCAACTGCAAACCTCCATCCTCCCGGGGGAAAGTTCGTGCCTGACAAGGGCTCATGCGGTTAGTCTTTCTGTAATGACAACTCAAAGATCCCTCTAATAGTCTTGAGGGCAATGGAGGCAAGCAGAATACTGTGAGAGGGAGGCTTCTCGCACATGGCTCTCATCATCCTTGTCAAAGGGCAATGGCTCCATGTGCGGGCATGTATGAAGGGGCAGGACACCCATCCTTGGTCCTCCAGGATGTCCTTCACCTGAAAGGGATGGAGTGTACGTGAACGTTAAAGCAACTAGCAACAAGAATGAATCCCGGAAAATTCCACAGTGCAAGTTAACGTATATTTTCAAGTACCCAAACTACATACAATAATTGTACACTCTTGCCACCAGTATGCATTAAGAACTTCTTAATCTTTCTAACCCTATCGCTATGTCTGGGTGCATCCCCGACACCTGCAGAAGAGATGGAAGCAGCCTGCTGACTGCTATCCCTGTTGTCTGTGATGAATTTGGCCAGAGTCCTCTGGGGATCTGAGGACTGGAGGGGCCCGGGCTGCTTTTGGGTCTCCTGCTCAGGGGCAGGTGCACCCTTCTTGGACTGAGCAGCTGGAGCTGATCGGGTCACAGGCAGAGGGGATTGGGAACACCTGAGCACTCTTGGAGTGCCCTGGGCAGATGCCCCTGGGGAATCTGGCTGATGCTTCTCTTCTCTTTGGGCGCCCGAGGGCCCCTCCCTGACTCCTTGAGGAGGAGGAGCACATGGAAGGAGATCAAGATGCACCCACCACCCCCCACCCCCCTCCCCATCTCACCTAACCACTGCTGGAACGCAGCCATGGCTACAGCGATGGTGTGCAGGTATGAGCACAAATCCGGCGGAAACTGCTGGACCTGGGCCTCCATGGCATCCGCCATCCTCCCCATGGAGACTTCCATGTGTTCACATGCTGGAGCCACGACATCAGATTCCATGCGGATGGACTCCACCATCTCCCTTGCCACTCTGTTGAGGGCCTGTGGCACCTCTGAGTGACGTTCCCATTAGTCTCTTTGAAGCTGCAGCATATTTTCTATGGCAGCTTCCAGAAGCTCACCATCGGACTCGGTTTTAGCAGGTATCTGTTCTCCAGCAATCCTCCGAGTGCCAGAGACCTTGGCTGTCATTGCCTCCGCCTGTAGTGCACACGTGTGTGAGGTGACCACAAGCCTAAACTAGATCTGTGACCCACTGAGGTGTGTGTCTCTGGGCTGATGGAGGGTGCAGGTGAAAGTTGTGATGGCTCTTATAGGTGTGAAGTTTTCCTCTTCCTCTGAGGCGGCCTGGGGGCTGGGGCTACTTTCTGAGGGGGAACCTGGCCTCCCCCCAATTCGTGCTGGTGACCTAGAATGGAGAAAAGGGAGAACGAGTGACTGCCTGGGCTGGCTCAAACATTGCACGCATCAATTGCAGTGATTTTCCGAAGTTCTCAGAATAATGCACACTTCCTCACTGGATTCTTGGGAAAGGCTGACCTCGCGCTGGGCACAGGCCCGGTCCCTATCCCCCCCCTGTCAGATCTGACACCTGCTGCTCGAATGCAGTGAGGGTGTCGCAGCTCTGGCATCCCACATTCCGTCTTCTCTCTTTCTCTCTCTATCTCTCGCTCTCTCTCTGTCTCTCTCGTTCTCTCTCTCTCTCCTCTCTCTCTCTCTCTCCCTCCTGTTTTAGGCTGTCTTCTCCTGCATAAAGACAGATGAATGGTTTGTGAGCAAGTTTGATGAAAGAGCCGGCCGTAGGCTACTAATTCTGTGGCTACTAACGTACCTCGTTACTCCCTCAAAAGGCTGACCACCATGTACAAGGCACAAGTCAGGAATGTGATGGAGTACTGTCCAGTTGCCTGCATGAGTGCAGCTCCATAAAGACTTAACAAGCTAGACAGCATGCATGCAGCAAAGCAGCCCACTTGATTAGCACCCCATCCACCACCTTCAACATTCAGTCCCTCCACCCCCTATGCAGAGTGGCAGCAGTGTGTATCACACACAAGATGCATTGCAGCAACTCACCAAGGCCCCTTTGATATCGGGTTCCAAACCCATGAGCTCTACCAGCTAGATGGGCAAGGGCAGAAGGCACATGGGAACAGCAGCACCTGCAAGTTGCCCTCCACTCCACACCTCATGGCTGTCCCTTCACTGTGGCTGAGTCAAAATCCTGCAGTTGCCTCCCTAACAACACAGCACATGGACTGCAGCAGTTCACAAGGGCAGCACCCCACCACCCTCACAAGGCATTTAGGGATGGGCAACAAAATTGCTGGCCTGGACAATGACACCCACATCCCATGACAGAATAACAAAATGAGTGGTGATATGAGTTAGGAGTGAGTAGAAGGCTCACTTACCCTAGCGGAATGGGTGGGATCATTGACCTGTTTCCTGCGCTGCAAGGTGGTCCTCCTCTGGACCCCACGGGCACTGACCTCCCTGGAGACCTCCTCCCAGGCCGCAGTGGTCAGTCGGGAGGGCCTCCCTACTGCCATCTCTTGGGAACGGGATGCATTGGGAACAGGACGTCCGCCTTTCCTCAACGGCCTGGAGGAAATGCTCCAGGGAGGCATTGCTAAGCTGTGGAGCTGGAGGTTGGTGCCTTCTGCTGCTCATCTTTGTTCCAGGGTCCTGGAAGGGCTGTCCTTGTGCCTTTTAAATATGGCGCCCAGACATGACAGCGGGGCAGTCATCTTCCTGCCTGAACCACATGCATGCATAAATAATGAAGAGGGGAGTGCACGATTGCACGCAATATCTCTCCCATTCAACAGCAGAAGTCATTCAGACTTCCCGCTCCCGCCATGGGACTCAATCCCAAGGCGGAAAATTCCAGATACTGATGTAGTTCTCCAAGTGTCAGATTAGTATCTTTGGGAGAAAACCAGCTTAATGCCTATGTTCTTACAATGGGTAAAACAGAGAAAGAGGCCATTCAGCTCATTGAGACAGGACCAGCTCTCTGCAAGAGCAACTTACCTGAAGACTAGCTGTTAGATCCTTCGGAGAGACCAACTATTCTGAGTAAAAATATGAATGGCAAACATATAAAAGAAAGGATAATAGTTAAATCTAATCATATTGTTGTGAAAATTGTAATTTTTAATGTGTAAATTATGTTATAAAACTTAACTTTTAAACAGTTTTTACTTTTATGCAGTGCAATGCCTAAAAAAACACTGGTGGACAGGTTTATTTAGAAACAATTTTTAAAAATCAATTTGATTTGTTTAATTTTGCATTTCTTCATGGCAGCTTTATTGATTAATATTTATTTTAATTTTATCATTGATGCTTTTTATCCCCGCTGGCTGTTTAAAGGGTTCTTTTGCTTCATTCAACTTTCCTTTCAAGCTTGACACAAAGAGCTGAGTGTGACATTTGAAAAGTGCCCAACAGCTTCAAAACAGTAAAAGAAACAGTTTAATAATTGGTCTGTCCATCCATCACTTCTCCATTGATTATCCTGCTGTCATCTGCCCATGCATCACTCCTACATCGATTACGCAACCTGCTGTGAGTCTGTCCATCCATCACCCAACAACAATTTGCATTTATATGGCGCCTTTAATGTAATAAATCGTTCCAATATGCCTTGCAGGAGCAATTATCAAAGTTTGTCAGAGCTACTTAAGGAGCTATTAGGGTGGGCGACTAAAAGCTTTCCCCAACAGATAGGTTTAAATGCCCATCTTAAAGGTGAGGCAGAGAGGGTTAGGGAGGGAATTCCAGAGCTCAGGGCCCAGGCAGCTGAAGGCATAGCCACCAATGGTGAGAATCTACCTGCCCCTTCTGGTTTCAATAGGCTCCTTTTTACCTTTATGTTGTGGTCTTTTTTTAAGACTGTTCGCAACAGCTTTTGAAAGTAAAATAGTTGTGATTTTTTTTTTTTGATTGTGGTGAGAGGGGAGGTGGTTGCAAATTGGTTTCAGTAACTTTGTGCTTGGCCCTGGACCCTGTATAAATTGGTAATTTGGAATGACTCTTTGAGACTCTGGCTGGAATCTTCCATTCTGGAGTCTAAGTTTGGTGGTGGGCATGGAAGTGGGAGTGATTTTCGCTGGGGGTGGGGAGTGAGACAGCTGACCATGCGCGATCTTGCACTGTTCAGCTTATTAAATATGCATCTACAGGGAGCATGCCAATTCCCATAGCCGGGTAGACAGGAAGTCACTGTCCCCGCTGTTACCTCATAGGGTCAAAGGTCCACGTGCCATATTTAAAGGACACTATCCCTTCCACCTTTGACCGGCCACTGCTCCACCCTTCCCTGCTAACCTTTTCTTCGTCACCCTCCACACAACTTGAGCTGCCAACACCCGTCTCAAGCATAGGCTGGCATTTACAGACATTCCCCAAAGAACGCAATGCAACAGCAACTCGTTGTTAATCTTGGAAGAAGTCTACTTTGCCAGGCATATGCCACAACACTGTTCCCGTGACAAAGTGTGTCAAAGTGTGTGTGGCTCGCAACCAGAAAGAGTGCAAAAAAAGAAAGACTTGCATTTCCACAACACCTTCTGCAACCTCAGGACATTCCAAAGCACTTTACAGCCAATGAAGTACTTTTGAAGTGTGGTTGCTGTTGTAACATTGGAAACACAGCAGCCAATTCATGAACAGCAAGATCCCACAAACAGCAATGCACTAATGACCAGAATTTTTTTTTAGTGATGTTGATTCAGGGATAAACATTGGCCGAGGCACCAGGGTGAACTCCATTGCACCTCTTTGAAATAGTGCCTATGGAATCTTCTACATCCAGGGAGGGCCTTCATTTAACATCCCAAATGAAAGTCAGTAGTACAGCACTCCTGCTTTACAGCACAGGAGTGTCAGCCTTGACTTTTATACTCAAGACCGAAATGGGATTTGAACCTATGACCTTCTGACTCAGAGACAAGAGGGCCAACATTAAGTCACAGCTGATATGAATGGTAACCATGGCAGCAGATTAATGGGAAAGACATTGGATAGGACATGGATAAACAGGTGCTAGTACATCATTAGTGATTAGAGAGTGAAATTCTTCCTGCTACATACATTTAAAATACCCCAGGCAGATTTGTTCCTGGAAATGCCCTGTTGCCTCATGTGAGGCAGGTGGAAGCACCTCAGGCTATTGGAGACCATGTCTGCCCCACAAATTGCTATGAACACAATAGGACAATGTTTCTGGTGGAGATAGAGACTTTCAAAGGGTTCCCACTATATTTGAGCAGTACTTGAATGAGCAGTAGCCAGAGGCAGACTTGTTGGGAGGCAGGAGCAGAGTACACACCACATATGCAGTGCAGACAGTCTGTCCCACCTTGGAGGACAGTGCACTGGAGGAGTGCTGAGAACAGATCATAATGTAGGCACCAAGGGTGGTGTGGGCCAGGTAAGTTTAGCCTGTTCAAATGATTGAATGTTTTTAAAAATATTTAAGTACAATTTAAACCTAAAAAACAAATACAAGTTTGCCCAACTATTATGAGTATTGTATAGTGATATAACTTAGATGGAGGGTCTGTGATTATTAATGCATTTGAAAAGAGGCATTTCAACCAGTTTGAGAATTGCTGCAATAGGAGAGCTAAAGGCCTAAGGCCTACCATTGAACCAAACCTTCAGGAGTGAAATTAGAAAATGCTTCTGAATGGTTGAAGCTCTCTTCTGCAATGAATGCTAGATGAATTGTTAAATAAATCTGAGATTCATAAATTTTTGCTATCCAAAAGTATAAAGGGATATGAGGTAAAGACAGAATATGGAGTTAGGTTGTAGATCAGCCATTATCACATTGAATGATGGAACAATTTGAGGGGCTGAATGGCCTACTCCTATTCCTAATATTCATGTGTTTCTTATATTTGGAAGTTCTTTATTCTGTCAATGAAAGCTGCATAAGCTGATGGGTTAAATCCAGTGAGGATGTGGAAAAATTAAACTACAAAATGGAAACCAAAGCATTTCAAACCAAAGTGCATTTCACTAAACTGCCATTGTTGAAAGTATGTTAAATGCATAATTAGTGGTAATTTTTGTTGAATTATTTGTCCAATTGATTTCCACAATGCCTGTCTCAATGGAACATTAGTGTTCAGTAATGTCTCTCTTTGCAGATGTTATTCAGCTAATTGTTAATGTAAATCTGTCAGACTGTGGCTAATTAAACATAGGCGAGTGTGCTGCACCTGTCCTTTAGTTCAAAACTGGATAAATACCGTATGCAGACAATCTTTAATAGTAACATTCTGACCATCATATCTGCACAGTGCTTCAGTGCCTGGACAGAAAGAGTTTGTGAATGTTAATTGCATGTTCATTCTCATTATCACTGAGTTGGATTTTGGTGAGCACATTGCAAACTTAATCACCCAAGCAAAAAAAGTGAAATTGTCATTTAAACCACTAATTAAGGAGTAGAGACAGTAATGGCTTTTTACAAGATTTTTTTGGCTAGTAAGCATTTTTGTCATGAAGACTTATTTTAAATATAATTGTTCTGCAGTCTTAAAGAATTCCACACCCATAACTCAACTTAAAATCCTGTGATTTATGATAGTATTGTCTATAATGTACTGAAGATATTTAATGTGTGCTCACACTTTGAATCATAGGTGCACAGAAGAGGGCCATTTGTTCCATTATGCCTGTGCTGGCTCTTTGAAAGAGCTATCCAATTAGTTCCATCACTCCTGCTCTTTCCCCATACCACTGCAAAATTTCCATTTAATTGAATAGTAGAACAGATTTGAAGGGCTAAATGTCCTACTCCTGCATTTCTTGCATAATAAAGGGGGTGGAATTTAGTCTTGGTGATGGACCTACCTGGAGTTTAAAAATCGTGGCACTTGCAGATCGTTAGGCAAATAATCGCCAAGGACCTGCCTTCAGGCACAGAGCTCAGGAAGAAGTAAAAGAAGACTCCCCTATAATCTGCTCACCAATGCACAGTTTGAGTTCTACCAGGGCCAGTCAGTCCTAGGCCTTATTACAGCATTGGTTCAAACGTTCCAACTTGACATCCAGCAGCATTTGACCGAATGAAGAACTCAGGAGCACTGGTAAAACTGAAGTCAAGAGGAGTCAGGAGGAAATCTCTCCAATGGTTGCAGTTATATTACCACGATGGTTGTGGTTGATAGAGGCCAATCATCTCAGTCCGAAGACATCACTGCAGGCGTTCCTCAAGGCTGTGCCCCAGGCCAACTGTCTTCAGCTGCTTTATCAATGATCTTCCTGCTTTCATAAGGTCTGAAGTCTGAGTGTTCGTTGATAACTGCATAATATTCAGTCCCATTTGCAACTTCTCAAATAAAGAAATAGTCTGTTCCCACATGCAGCAAGTCCTGTAAAACTTGCAGGCTTGGACTGATAAGTGCCAAGTAACAGTTATGCCACACAAGTGCCAGGCAATGACCATCTCCAACAAGAGATGTTAAATGGCATTACCAGCACTGAATCAACACTTTGGGGTTTATCAACGATCAGAAACTTAACTGGACCAGCCATTTAAATACTATGGCCACAAGAGTAGGTCAGAGGGAATCCTGTGATGAGTGACTCATCTTATAATTTTTAAAGCTTGTATACCATCTACAAGGCACAAATCAAGAGTGAAAATATTTCTCAATTATCTGGCTGAATGCAGCACTACCAACACTTGAGAAGCTCAACAACAACTAGCACAAAGCAGCCCACTTAATTTACACCCCATCAACCGCCTTAAACATTCACTCCCTCCATCACTGAAACACAGTGGCAGTAGTGTATGCCATCCACCAGATGCACTGCAACAACTCACCAAGGCTCCTCTGACAGCACTGTCCAAATCTGTGACCTCTACCACCTAGAAATACAAGGGCAGTAGGTGTGTGGGAACACCACCACTTGCAAGTTCCCCTCCAAGCCACACACCATCCTGACTTGTCTTTCCTTCACTGTTGCTGCGTCAGAAACATGGAACTCCCTTCCTAACAGCTCTCTACGTGTACCTACACCACATGGACTGAAATAGGTCAAGAAGACAGCTCACCATCACCTCTCAAGGACAATTAGGGATGGGAAATAAATGCTGGCCTAGTCAATGATTGGGTAAAATAAAATTACCTGCCATATGTGTCTACCCATTTCACCCATATGACTGCCTAAAGTCTTCTCCTTTCTGTTAATCTTTGCTGTTCTTAAGTCCTATGCCTATTGTTGGGGAAATCTTGAATGTTCATTGTTGCTGAGGCTGCAGTTACCATGCGGTGTCAGTAATGGCTCAGTGGATAGCACTCTGGCCTCTTGAGTTAAAGAGTCAAGTACCACTCCAGAGATTTGAGCTCGTAATCAAGGCTGACACTCCAAGTGCAGTACTGAGGAAGTGCTACAGTGTCAGAGGTGCCATCTTTCAGGTGAGGTGTTAAACCAAGGCCCTGTTTGCACCCACGGGTGAGTATAAAGAATTACATGACCGTGTTTAGAAAAGAGCAGAGGGGATCTCCCCAGCGTTTTGGATGATATTTATTCCTCAATCAACCTCAATAAAAAAAACATATTATCTGCCCATTTGTCTCACTCAACCACTAACTCAGCCCTGGAGACCAGTCTAGTTTGAATATTAATCAAGGATTATTTTCAGACATGTCACTTTACACAGCCAGTTCTCCAATCCACTAAAACTCATGAAGGAGTCGGTCTTTGGATTTATTTACTTTGCCTCTTCATCACCATTAAAGGTTTAAATTTAAAATTCTTATTCTTGTTTTCAAAATCTTTGATGGCTTCACCCCTCCCCATCCCCACTGGATAGGCTTCACCTTCTTATCGCTACCTAACACCCTCAAAACAGCCCTTAATAGATACGTAGATAACAACAACTTCCAATTTATAGTAGTAAAAACAGAAAATGCTGTCAGACCTCCTGAATTTTTCCAGCATCTGTGGACAGAGAAACAGAGTTAATGGCCAGGATTTTTTCCTATGGCGGACTGGGCGGGAGCGGGCGCAGAGCTGATCACCGCCCTCGATTGGCTCCACGCCGCAATTTTACGCGGGCGGGCCAATTTGCACATGCGCGCAAAAGAGCACAGCACTCTCCCTGAGGCACGGAGCTGCCTCAGGGAGATTGAAAGACTACTAAAAGCATGAAAGAAATGATTTAAAAATGTATTTAAACATGGCCCCTCATGTGACTGTGGCACATGAGTGGGGACATGTTTTTTATATTTATGAAAAATTATTTATTTATTTATTTAATAAGAGCTTCAGGAAACCTCATCCCGCTGGTGGATGAGGTCTCCTGAAAAACGCGAAGGCCGCTTGGGGTTTCCGCCTGCCCGCCAACCTTAAGGTTGGAAGGGCAGCATTCTCATGTGGCTCAGTTGATTTCTTTATGGCCTTATTAGGCCGTTTACATTTCGGCGGGCGCACAGCTAACTCCAGCACTCGCCCGCCAAACGAAATATCGCGATGGCCCACGATGACGTCAGGACGTACGCCCGACGTCATCGCGCATCACTTTATGCGTCGGTCTGTTGGGCCCGCCCCCATATGCCAACCGGAAAATTCTGGCCTAATGTTTTGAGTCCATATGACCCTCCTTCAGAGCTAAAGAAGGGCCCGGAGAAGGGTCATACTTCACTTCATCCTGATACACAGTGCCAGATTCAAGGATTTCTGAAATCTTTACTCTGTCGGAGGCGTGTAGAGTAGTACAGGAACACGCTGGTCGTTTCACCAGGATCACCTCAGCCTCCAGAGCCAGTGAAAAGAGGAAGGTCCTAGTTCCCTTTTGCTTCATCAATTCATTAAACATCGGACAACACTGTTCTCATTATTTAGAATTTACAGCACAGAAATTGGTCATTCAGCCCAACTGGTCCATGCCCATCTTTATGCTCCACATGAGCCTCCCCCCAACCCTCTTCATGTCTCCCTATCAGCAAATCCTTCTATTTCTTTCTCCTTCATGTGTTTACCTAGTTTCCCCTTCAATGCATCTATACAATTCACCTCAACCACTCCCTGTGGTAGTGAGTTAGAAACATAGAAGGTGGAGTAGGTCATTTGGAACCTTGAGCCCGCTCCGCCATTCAATATGATCATAGCTGATCCTCTACCTCAACGCCATACTTTTGTACTCTCCCCATAACCCATTGATGCCTTTAGAGTCTAGAAATCTATCTATTTCCTTCTTAAATATATTCATTGACTTGGCCTCCAGAGCCTTTGGTGGTAGAAAATTCCACAGTTTCACCATCTTCTGAGTGAAGAGGTTTCACCTCATCTCAGTCCTAAATGGCCTAATTCTAATCACTCTGAGTAAATAGTGTTCTCCTGAATTCCCGATTGTATTTTGGGACAGTTTCCTAGAACAATATGTTGTGGATCTAACCAAGGATCAGGCTATTTTGGATCTGGTAATGTGTAATGAGGCAGGTTTAATAAATGATCTCAGAGTGAAAGATCCCCTAGGAAACAGGGACCATAACATGGTAGAATTTAGCATTCAGTCTGAGAGTGAGAAACTTGGGTTAAACTTAAATAAGGGTAATTGCAAAGGAATGAGGTTAGAGTTGGCTGGAGTGGACTGGGAAAGGAGTTTAGCAGAAAAGATGAACAATGGCAGACGTTTAAGAAAATAGCTCATGACTCACAGCAAAGATATACCCCAGTGAGGAAGAAGGATTCTAGGAAGGGGATAAACCAACCATGGTTAACCAAGGAAGTTAAGGATAGTAACGAAAGAAAAAACATACAATGTGGCAAATATTAGTGGTAAGCCAGAGGATTGGGACAGTTTTAAAAACCAACAAAAGATGACCAAAAAAAAAAGGGAGAAAATAAACTTTGAGGGTAAACTAGCAAATAATATAAAATCAGACAGTAAGAGCTTCTTTAAATATATAAAAAGGAAGAGACAGGCAAAGTGAACATAGGCCCCTTAGAGAATGAGTCTGGGGAAATAATAATAGGGAACCAGGAAATGGCAGAGGAGTTGAATAAGTACTTTGCATCAGTCTTCACGGTAGAAGACACTAATAGCATTCCAAAAATACTAAATAATCAAGGGGCAAAAGAGGGGGAGGAAATAAATACAATAACTATCACTAGAGAAAAAGTACTAGGGAAACTAATGGGGCTAAAGGCCAATAAGTCTCCTGGACCTGATGGGTTGCATCCTAGGATATTAAAGGAAGTAGCTACAGAGATAGTAAATGCACTGGTAGTAATCTTCCAAGAATCCTTAGATTCTGGAAAAGTCCCAGAGGATTGGAAAACTGCCAATGTAACATCTTTATTCAAAAAGGGAGGGAGACAAAAACAGATAACTATAGGCTAGTTATCCATCATTGGGAAAATGTTGGAGTCTATTATAAAGGATGTAATAGCAGAGCATTTAGAAATGCATAATATAATTAAGCAGAATCAGCATGGCTTCATGAAGCAGAAATCATGTCTGACAATTTTATTAGAATTCTTTGAGGAGGTAACAAGCAGGATAGATAAAGGGGAATGAGTAGATGTAATATATTTGGATTTCCAAAAGGCGTTCAATAAGGTACCGCACATAAGGCTACTTAATAAGATAAGAGCCCATGGTGTTGGGGTTGTATATTAGCATGGATAGAGGATTGCCTAGCTAATAGAAGACAGAGTGTTGGAATAAGGGGGGCATTTTCAGGATGGCAACCCTGTAATTAGTGGAGTGCCACAGGAATAAGTGCTGGGGCCACAATTATTTACAATATATATTAATGACTTGGATGATATCACCAAGTTTGTGGAGGACACAAAAATAGGTGGGAAGACAAGTGGTGAGGATGACACAAGGAGTCTACAAGGGATATAGACAGGTAAAGTGAGTGGGCAAAAACTTGGCAGATGGAATGTAGTATGGGAAAATATGAGGTTATGCACTTTGGCAGGAAGAATAGAGGAGCTGAATATTATTTAAATGGAGAAAGACTGCAGAAAGCTGTGGCACAGGGATTTGGGTGTCCTCGTGCATGAATCACAAAAAGCTAACATACAAGTTCAGCAGGTAATAGAGAAGACAAATGGAATGTTGGCCTTTATTTCAAAGGGAATGGAGTATAAAAATAGGAAAATCTTGCTAAAACTTTACAAGGCACTAGTTAGACCACACCTAGAATTCTGTGAACAGTTTTGGTCCCCTTATCTAAGGAAAGATATACTGGCATAGGAGACACTCCAGAGAAGGTTCACTAGGTTGATCCCGGGTATGGAGGGATTTTCTTATGAGGAGAGGTTGAGTAGATTGGGCCTGTACTCATTGGAGTTCAGAAGAATGAGAGGCGACCTTATTGAAATATATAAGATTCTTAGGGGGCTTGACAGGGTAGATGCTGAGAGGTTGTTTCCCCTTGTGGGAGAGCCTAGAGCCAGAGGGCATAATCTCAAAGTAAGGGGTCGCCCATTTAAGATAGATGAGGAGGAATTTCTTCTCTTGGAGGGTAGTGAATCTGTGGAATTCTTTGCTGCAGAAGGCTGTAGAGGCTGGGTTGTTAAGTATATTCAAGGCTGTGATAGACATTTTTAATCAGTAAGGGAATCAAGGGTTATGGGGAAATGGCAGGAAAATGTAGTTGAGGATTATCAAATCAGCCATGATTTCATTGAATGGTGGAGCAGACTCGATGGGCTCAATGGCCTACTTCTGCTCCTATGTCTTATGGTCTTATTTATTAGTGAATATGTTATATCAATTACCCTAGTTTTGGACTCCTCCACAAGTGGCAACCTCTTGATTAAGACTGCTTCCAATGAATGTTTGCTAATCGGAGTGATTTTAACTCCAAAGTTTAATGCCACATATTGATAACAATGCAACTTGTAGGGCAACAAAGTCATCCCCCCAAATGCATGCAATAAGGAGACTTTCAACATGGGGTTTAATGTGCCTGTTCGCACTCCAATGGTCAGTTTGGGGACAAGCGCAAATCCAATTGCCTGATTCTGACCTCCTCGCCATTCCCATTGTTTCACTCACTCTTGCCCAACACAAGGGAGCAAGATTTCAGCCCCATGGGATTTAGAATCCTCTGAAACCTCAACACTCCTCTCCCAATTTCAGCCACTTGCGCGACACCAATTTTCTTCATTCAAGTATTGGTGGCTGTGCCTAAAGCCCTTTGGAATTCCTTCCCTAAATCTCTCCACAATCCCTACCTCTCTGTCTTTGATACTCTTTAAAATCTACTGCTTTGATCAAGTTTCGGTCACCTGACCTAATATGTCCTTATATAGCTCAGTGCTGAATGTAGTTTAACACTCCTGTGAAGTGCCTCGGGGTGTTTTATTATGTTAAAGGTTGTTTATAAATGCAAGCTGTTGCTGTCATAGTTATAAGGATCGGCTATTATAGAAATGGTGATATAATTGTGGGTTTTAAAACGATGAACAGATTGAAGTCCAGTCTCATAGGTTAGCTGCAATGGATCTGGATGAGGGGGGCATGAGTGTGTGTCAAATATGTAGGCTAGGTTAAAATGCTACAAGTATTTCCTTTCACAATGAATCATCGTCCTCTGGAACAGATTATCCAAGTGTGGAGTGAGTGTGGATTCCCTGCAGACCTTCCGGGGGAGCTGGACAAGTTCCAGAGAGATGAGTACATCCCCCCCAGTTACAGAGGAAACGCTGTAGGTAGTTTGGGAATTCATGAGTTGCAGTAGTCTCCTAAAACTTTGCTTGATTGTCATAGTTGGGGGAGGGGGGGGCGGGGGGGGTGCGGTCATGGGTCATGGGTGAGTATTAGGGAGGAACCTCCCAGAGTTTTACTGAAATTGACCTCAATTTTATTATATGCCTCTTCCAGAAGATTGTGTGACGGAGATGGGGATGGTCTAAGCGCTTGTACCAAGTCTGCATGAGACAGGATTGACGAACTGGGTGCTCTTTTCCCCCTCTTTTTCATGTGATCTTAGTGTAGCAGAAGGCCATTCAGTCCCTCATGCCTGCTGGCTCTTTGAAAAGCCACCCAATTAGTCCCACCCCGTTATTCTTTCCCCATCGCTCTGTGAAGTATTTTATTACGCTTCAAGTATTTTCCCAATTTCCCTTTTAGAAGTTACTTTTGTATCTGCTTCCACTGTGCTTTCAGGTAGTCCACCACATATCACAACAGCTTGATGCATAAATACTTTTTCTTCATGTTGCCTCTTGTATTTGAGTACATTTGAGTGGTCGCATATCATTCAATATTGGGTACTACGGGCACACTTATCATAAGGATAAAGGAAAGGAAGATTGTGGGAGTATATACACAATATTTAAAAGTTCTGATAAATATGAAGCACAACTTCAAGACAGGCCAACAAAAGCAACAAATTGTACTTATATAGTGCCTTTAATTTAATACTAGGTTGCAACACGCTTCACAGGGGCTTTATGAAATAAGATTTGACACCGAACCACATGAGATATGAGGGAAGATGGCCATATGCTTGGCTTTAAGGGTCATCTTAAAGAAGGTGAGAGATATAGAGTGGCGGAGAGGTTGGAGGATGAAATACTAGTGCTTTGGACACAGCTACCAACGGTGGAGTAACTAAAATCAAGGATGCTCAAGAGGAGGAAGGCAGAGATCTCGGTGGTTTGAGAGGCTGGGGGAGATTACAGAGACAGGGAGGGGTGAGGCCATGGAGGGATTTGAAAACAAGGATGAGAATTTTAAAATCAAGGTGTTGTTTAATTGGGAGCCAATGTAGGTCAGCCAACGCTAACTTGATGCAAGTTAGGACATGGGCAACAGAACTGTGAATAGCCTCAAGTTTATGGAGGGTAGAATGTGGGAGGCTGGCCAAGAGTGCATTAGAATAGCCAAGTCTAGGCTAGGATACTAGAATGAGATACTTAAGCTAAACTGCTTCTAAAAATGGTGAAAGGAAAGTTAGGACAGAGGTCAAGCAGAACACCTTCACAACACTTGGAATGATCAGTATAGGAGGCTAAAACCTGAGGTTCATTCAAGAATAAAATCTTGCATTTCCAGAGCACTTTTCCCTACCCCAGGAGGTCCCAAAGCACTTTACAGACAATGAAATATTTTAGAAGTGTAGTTACTGTAGTAATATAGGAAATATGGCAGCCAATCTATGCACAGCAAGCTCCCAACATCAGAAATTGATCGGATAATCTGTTTCATTGAGGGGTAAATATTGGCCCAGGATGCTGGGGAGAACCCCCCTGCACTTCTCTGAAATTATCCTGTGGGACCTTTCACATCCACTTGAGAGAGCAAGTGGGGCGTCAGTTTAACATCTCATCTGAAAGACCTCTCACAGTGCAGCTTTCCCCCAGTACATCACTGGGAGTGTCAAGCCTACATTTTGTGCTCAAGTTTTAGGACTGTGTCTTGAACCCACAACCTTCTTACTCAGAGGCAAATGAGGGATGTCAGCTGAGCAAGGCAGACACCTGTGTGAAATGTCATGTATGTTTTCAATCTGAGTACATCAGCTACAATGTGTATATGGTAACATAATGAATATGTTACTGGAATAGTAATCCAGAGATTGTGGCTAATCATTTGGATGCGTAGGGCAGAATTGTGCCCTCCCACCCTACTTCCCTGGCGGGAGCAGGAAGTCGGAGTGACTTCCGCTGTTGAACGGGGCGGGCTATAACGTGCAATCGTCCACTTCCCATCTCATTATTTATGCATGCGCGTGGTTCATGTCTAGTTTTGTGGTGGGACAGGCAGGAAGTCAGCCGCTGCACCGTCATGCCCGGGCACCATATTGAAAAGGCACCCGGACAACCCTTCATTAACAGCGCCAGGACACTTGCAGGAGGATGTGCAGCAACCTCCAGCCCCACGATTTAGCAATGCCTCCCTGAAGACTTTCATCCAGACCATCGAGGAAAGGCGGGAGGTCCACTTTCCAATGGATGGCAGCAGGAGGCCCTCCTGATTGACCACCGCAGTCTGGGAGGAGGCTGCCAAGGAGGTCAGCTCCCATGGGGTACAAAGGAGGACCACCCTGCAGTGCAAGAAATGGGTCAATGATCCCATCTGCTCCACTAGGGTAAGTGAGCCTAACTCACTCCAAACTCATATCACCACTCATTTTGTGATTCTGTTTTGGGACATGGGCATTACTGTTTAGACCAGCATTTTGTTGCCCATCCCTAAATGCCTTGAGAAGGTGGTGGGGTGCTGCCCTTGTGAACTGCTGTAGTCCATGTGCTGTGCTTTTGCGGAGGCAGCTGCAGGATTTTGACCCAGGCACAGTGAAGGGGCAGCCATGGGGTGTGGAGTGGAGGGCAACTTGCAGGTGCTGCTGTTCCCTTGTGCCTGCTACCATGCCAATTCAGCTGGTAGAGTTCACAGGTTTGGAAGGCAATATCAAAGGAACTTTGGTCAGTTGCTGCAATGCATCGTGTATATGGTACATACTACTGCCACTCTGAGTTGATGGTGGAGAGACTGAATGTTGAAGATCTAATACATCGCATCCTGTCAAGGTGTGTAACGATTGACAGTAGTTTCAGATATTGTTCTGTAAAGGCGTATGCACATCATATCGCCACATCCCCTTTTTTCTAACAAAGGTTTACCTTTAAAGAAACAAACTATTTAGATGAAAGCAGAAGAAAGTAACATTATGTCTGAATGTACTTTAACACCAAGCAATAAATTTACAAGTCTCTGAAACATATCGATAGTTTGCTTATCTGTCCTGATGAGTCATGGTGATCTTTGCTGGAGGCTGCTGTACGTTTACAGCATGTGGGTTAGGGGTGTTTTGTTTGTGTTGTGTCTTAGATTGTGTTCTAGTCACAATAGGGTTACTCAGTGTTTGTGACTGTGGTATTGTTCTGATTTGGCATCTCTGTTATCGTATTTACATGCTATTTGGTGTTCGTACTTGATACGATGTTGGTTCTGGGCATTTGCTGATGAATTCTGTTGGATTCTAGGTGCCATAATGTGGGTATTGGACTCGAACTTTCAGTCTGATGTTCAGGTTAGATAATTCATTATCTGCATGCCGGTCATGGGCATTTTTCATCTTCCCCTGTTTTTCAAGTAATACATCACATACTCCTGGCAGTATCAACGAATGATGCGCTTGTCTGCCAAATAGTAATTCCACATTGGTTCCACAGTATAAGTTTGCAAGTTCGGAATGGGTATACATATTCAGTTCAAATTGTGCCGCTCAGCCTGTTGACTGGTGACTCAATGATGCTCCTTGTGGTTTCTGGCCCTCATCATTGCCTTGACAATACCATGGATGGTGACCAAGGACAGGTCCTTGCATGGAGGTAGGCCTACAATCATTGGACCTGTGGTGTCCACAACATAAAATTTGTGGCATGACCAGGGTGAGTTTTTGTAGTGACACTTGAGTGTAATGGATCTCAGGGATGGAATCTCTCAGCCATTGTACATGGTGAGTTTGGTGTTGGTTGGTCGAATCATCATTTGCCACCCCCATGGTTACATACACTGAAATGTATGAATTGGTAGAACATTTGCACCTGCACCGTTACCCTGTTTTTGCATATAGATTATGCTGAACCTTCATCTGCTGGCATAAAATCTGGACAGTGGCAAAGGCTTCTGTTGGTACCACTGTGCTAATACATTCTTTGATATTCAACGTGCTGAATATCTGCTCACTTTGTTTGTCAATGTTCTGGTCATCCTCATCATCTGACCTTGTAGCTTGACTAGACATTTTGTGGATCATGTTTTTACGCTGTTTGGTATGCATTCTTGGTTGGAATGTCATAGCTGCCTGGCCTCTAGTTGTGGCTTCTTGTAATGTCAAACCGCTTGTTTGGCCTTTGCTTTCTGCATTGGTGCTTCCAATGCCCTCTGGTGCCACATGCCTTGCATAGAGTGTTAAAAGCTGAGCAATGTGTGGGTGCATATATGAGGCTGCACTGCCCACATTATTTACTAGGTTTGCCTGCATTGGCTATTGTGTCAATGGTAGCCTGTAGACTCTGTCTACCCATTAGTGTGGCTTTATACTTGCATCCGCTTTGTAGTGGTGCTTCAACAGTGTAACATTTGGGTTGGTCCAAGAGGTTTTTTTCGAATGCTTCCATTGGGGTAGGTGCTATCATGAGCTTTATTATTCTGTTGGCTAGCTCTGCTACCATGAAGTCACAATAATGCCCTTTGTCTCTGCATCTACTTATGAATTAGTCAATGGTCTCTGTTGCCTGAAAGACATGAATTCCAGATGGTGTATTCTAAAGTTGAGCTTCACTTAGAATTGACCTTCAAATATTGACCAAATTTTATCTGTATTTTTCAGATGGCCATTGGACAGACTTGTTGTGTTCAGTCTGTAAAAGCCTTCATTGCCTATAACAGTTTTAATTTTAATGGCTTGGTAATCTGGTTCAGAAAAGTTGAAGTCCAGAAAACACAGCTTGACAACAAAGTAAATTCAGAAGAAATACTCCAATTGAGTATTAGAAATTTTGTGGTCATTGCTTAGCCTTTTTGCTGTATTTTTAATGCTATATGGAGCTTTTGACAGCTATTCAAGTGTCCTCCAGCTCTTTTGGAGTTAATGTAGCTCTGACTTGAAGCAGTTTTGGTGGCCACGGCCTTAGGTTATTTCTTCACTGTATTGGCGGCGCTGTTGAGGTTCTTCTGATTTTTCTCAGATTGGCTCTAAACTCAGCACACAAAACAGTAATTTTGGTGTGAAATGGAGCTGTCTGTTCCAAGGGTAAGTGAAACAGTGAAGAAAGATTTTTTTATATCCTTCTTAGAGCTGTTAGTGGATGGACGTTTTTCTTTTCAGCCCAGCCTGCAATACTTTAACTTCCCCAGAAACAGCAATAATGGAATCTCTCCTGTCTGTTAGTTCTGTTGGTAATGAGACCGTCTGCAATCAGCCATCTAATTTCTATTCCTGCTTAAACTTTGCAGCAGTTAGACTTTTACTAATTCAGCTCTCCGAGATTTGAACAATCTTACCGGGACTCTATGCTGCTGCCTGCAGTGAGATGTGACCCCAGAATAAAGGTATGGTGTGTAGGATCCCTACAAAGCTTCAGACTCCTTACACATAGTGAGTCTTGATAGTTGTTTCGCTTTCACACCAGCTCTTTTCTTCTGCTGTGTGTGAATGATTTCAGGCTTTTAGTTGGCTTTGTCAAATCTTCCAAAACTATGTAGCCCACTGCTGCCACCATGTTATGTTCTTCTCTTCAATGTAAATGTCCTGATCATACAGAAGGATTGGTGAAACAACAGTGTGGGTTCTTTATTTGATGATAAGACTATTTACAGATTATATTCACTGGGAGGCTGTAAGGCATGCTCATCGTATCACAAGAGCAACTAAAGGACTGTTGTAAAATTTGCCTGGTTCAATAATGTCCTTTTCAAAGAAAATCTGCTGTCTTTACCCAGTCTTGGCCTACAAGCCTAGTCCAACACTAAGGATGTTTGGCTCTTAACTGCCATCTGAATGATCAAGCAAGCCACTCAGTTTTATTGGAATGCGCAATAAATGCTGCCTTTGCCAGTGATGCCCACATCCTGTGAACGAATAACAAAAAATTGCTTCACTCAGCTGTATTGACGTGGGATCAAAACTCAGGTACCAGAATCTTGGGTCCTGATGCAGCCAAACATCAAAGGCGGGATGTTTGCTGATTTAAACACTGATTTAAGCATATAATTGCAAAAGCTTTTCTGCAGCCCCACCTGAGGTGGGGTGTTGGAGGAAGAGGCCTAGACTTAGCATCAGGAGCTCAACCAAACTGTGCAATTTTTTGGTGCTTATTGATTAGGCTTGTAGGGTTAGGCAATACACCTAACTTCACCCGGCATGCTGACTGCCCAACCAGCACTGGGACTGGACTAAGGAAATGGTTGGGTTAGGAGCCTCCTGCCATCTGTCTCTCTCTGTGTCTCTCTCTCTCTCTCGAGTCTGTCTGACTCTCTCTCATTTTCAAATTTCTCCATGGTGTTGCCTTTCCAAATCTCTAGCCCCTCCAGCCCAATCTCTCCGATGTCTCTGAACTCCTCCAATTCTGGCCTTGTTCCACCACTGATGGCCGTGCCTTCAGCTACCTGAGGCCCTAAGCTCCAGAATTCCTTCCCTAAACTTCTCCGTCTCTCTACCTCTCTTTAAGTTCTATGCCTTTATGACACTCCTTTAAAACCTACTTCTTTCACCAAGCTTTTGGTCACCTGTCCTAATACTTCCTTACTTGGCTCAGCATTAAATGTTCATTGATAATCGCTATTGTGAAGTGCCTTGGGATGTTTAATCAGATGGGGTATTGATTGTCAGTCATCACAGAATCACAGAAGTTTTACAGCGCAGAAAGCCATTAGGCCTATTATGTCTGCACTGGCTCTCCGAATGAGCAAGCTGCAGTCCCCCAAAAAATAAATTTTATCCTTTTGTTTTTGGAAGTATGCTGTAAATTCTTAAAATCCACACTTACTTATACAACTTGACTTTCCATTTATGATTGAGACAGTTAAAAAAAGAACTTTCATTCTTTGGCAGTAGGCCCAAAGCCTTCAAATGTAAACACCTCCCATCCTGTGAACTATTGAAACACTGCCTATTCTTTGTTAGAGATGCATTAGAAATTTTACATGCAGTGCATATTTTAGTATAAGGGTGTTCAGAATAGCAAGGGTTAATATGGGACTGAAGAACAGTACTGGTCACAGTTTGATGTAGAGAGGCACATGACAGGGGAAAAGGCAGGGCAATGGCATTAGGTCAAAATGCTCATTTGGAGAGCCGGTGCAGATATGATGGGCCAAATGGCCTCCTTCTGTGCCGTTAAAATTCTGATTCTGTGACAGTAGACAGGAGACAGAGTGGTGCAGAGAGAGTCTGAGAGAAATTGGCATGATAGCATCTAGATAAGGCTTTATCTTGGAGGTATGTATATAGTTGTGTGTTAACGATAAACAGTTTATGTTCGACCACACAAGCCTCTAGGCCTCTTAGTGAGACACCAAACAACCTCATGACATGGTGGCAGCAGGGGAAGGACCTGAAATCCCAAGGCAACTAATGAATGAACCCATAACCTCAGAAGCTGGAGAAGGAACCTAGAATCTCAAGGCATGAAAAACTAAAGAAACTGCAGCCTGACCTGAGTGAAGTGCACCTAATTTGAAGACACATCTGGAGATTGCTTAAAAAGAAGCTTCATTGCAGCCGTGGAGGCTGAAGGGCAGAAGAAGAATCCACTGTGCAGCTGAGAGGGACTCCACCAAGCAAGTGGATGTCCATTGCCAAACCTGTTCAAAAGCAGAGTCAAAGGACCTAGCCAGATCACAAAAGTGGTGAGAAAAATTCAGAAAAAAGGCTGAACTTATCTTTTAAAAATAATCAAGGCACTAACCAGGCTGAGTATACCGATTGGTTAACTAATGCAGCTGAAAGAACACTGCAGCTGAGTCCAAGGTTGATGCTGTGCCACATGGCGGCCGAGCTCAAATGAATGAAAAAATTGTTTTTAAAACAGTAGCCTTGGCCTAAAATTGCCTTCCTATTGAGTTTTTAAGCTTAAAAAGCTAAGTACCCTGGCCCAAATGGCTTGTTTGAAAATTTCCTGCAGAATGGATTACTTTAAAGAATTGGGCCTGTGATCACCAAGGGAGTCCATTAAAACCCAACAAATGTGGAACAGGAGGAGAAAACCGTGCTACAGCACCATTTTGAGAGAAAAGAAATTCAAAGCTGTACTCCCCCCATTCTTATAAACAGCCATGGATAGTAAATTAAAACTACCAGATCAATTTGACCTCATGCAAGGGCCAAACCAGATGCAAAATGGGAGTTATAGAGAAGAAAATTTATAGATCACTGGAGTACATCAGGATTAAGTAGGAAATCAAAGGAAGTGCAAGTTAACACATTCTTGTGCTTACTTGGCGAAATCGCGGACCATGTAATGATAAGAAAAGGTATAGATGAATCCCCAACCACATTTGGTGAGATATTTAAAGCCTTTGACAGTATTTTAATCTTCAAGTGTTAGAGAGCGCAGAGCTTAAAAAGAGGGATGGAACATCCCCAACAAAGCAACAAAAGGGCAAAAGACAATACCCAAGCAAACCACAAGAAGGTGGCAGACAACCTCAGCTCAATTATGTGCACAAGCTGAAGAGTTTAGTGCAGAGGAAAGTAAAGGCTAAGAACAAGCCACAAGGCTTAAACATAGATCTTTTTGAAAAGGCTGACACACTACCCAAACTGCAATAGTAGCTGGCAGTGCTGATCCAACTGACTGGTTGAAGGGAATGTTGTACAGCATTCCAAGATGCGAGCGGATGATTAAGCCATGAGTAGCACCATTACAAAATTGAAACAAACTAATACTTCGGAGACAGACCTGGCTAACAGTGAAACCAAAATGAAGGACAAGGGGAAAGCTCTGCTGCAGGCGGAGAAAGAAAAGACAGAAATAAGATTGGAAAATGTTCATGTCAAAGCTGAATTGGAAGACTTAAAATGGAAGCTTCGAGCAGAGTACTTGCCTTCAAAAATGGATGATAAACTAAAATCTTCAATGAACCAAACTGTTCATCTTAATCTAGATCTGAAGGACCAAACTTCTGAGGGGTCACTTGGTACAAGAAGGTTTTGAAAGAAACATAAAGATTGAATGTTTTGAAGAATGCAATAAGCGAAAACCTGAATCGTGTGCAGAGTCAGTACATATCACCAGAAAAGCATAAGAAGGAAATAACAACTCTGAGTTCTATTGTTGGCAAGTCGAAGAGGGAGTTCAAGAACTTAAACAAAAACAAAAATACCTGGAAAAACTCAGCAGGTCTGGCAGCATCTGCGGAGAGGAGCACAGTTAACGTTTCAAGTCCGAATGACCCTTCAACAGAACTAAGTAAAAATTGAAGAGAGGTGAAATATAAGCTGGTTTAAGGGGGGGTGGGACAAGTAGAGCTGGATAGAGGGCCAGTGATAGGTGGAGATAACCAAAAGATGTCACAGACAAAAGGACAAAGAGGTGTTGAAGGTGGTGATATTATCAAAGGAATGTGCTAATTAAGGGTAGAAAGCAGGACAAGCAAGGTTCAGATAGCCCTAGTGGGGGTGCGGTGGGGTGAAGGAATTAAAAAAGGCTAAAAGGTAGAGATAAAACAATGGTTGGAAATATATTTAAAAATAATGGAAGTACGTGGGAAAAGAAAAATCTATATAAATTATTGGAAAAAAAAGGGGGGGAGGGGGGGAAATCGGAAAGGGGGTGGGGATGGAGGAGAGAGTTCATGATCTAAAATTGTTGAACTCAATATTCAGTCCGGAAGGCTGTAAAGTGCCTAGTCGGAAAATGAGGTGCTGTTCTTCCAGTTTGTGTTGAGCTTCACTGGAACAATGCAGCAAGCCAAGGACAGACATGTGGGCATGAGAGCAGGGTGGAGTGTTGAAATGGCAAGCGACAGGGAGGTCTGGGTAATGCTTGTGGACAGACCAAAGGTGTTCTGCAAAGCGGTCACCCAGTCTGCTTTTGGTCTCTCCAATGTAGAAGAAACCGCATTGGGAGCAACAAATGCAGTAGACTAAATTGAGGGATGTGCAAGTGAAATGCTGCTTCATTTGAAAGGAGTGTTTGGGCCCTTGGACAGTGAGGAGAGGGGAAGTAAAGGGGCAGGTGTTGCACCTTCTGCGGTTGCATGGGAAGGTGCCGTGGGAGGGGGTTGAGGTGGAGGGGGTGATGGAGGAGTGGACCAGGGTGTCCCGGAGGGAACGATCCCTGCGGAATGCCGCCGGGGGGGTGAAGGAAAGATGTGTTTGGTGGTAGCATCATGCTGGAGTTGCCCCCGTAAACCAGCTTATATTTTACCTCTTCTATTTTTACTTAGTTCTGTTGAAGGGTCAATCGGACTTGAAACGTTAACTGTGCTCCTCTCCACAGATGCTGCCAGACCTGCTGAGTTTTTCCAGGTATTTTTGTTTTTGTTTTGGATTTCCAGCATCCGCAGTTTTTTGCTTTTATCTTAGTTGAAGAACTTAACCAGGAATACAGTCAGGCACAACAGCAGGCAGAAAATATACTCAAAGGCAACAAAAACAAAAATAGCTGGAAAAACTCAGCAGGTCTGACAGCATTTGTGGAGAGGAAGACAGTTCATGGTTCTGATGAAGAGTCGTACGGACTCGAAACGTTAACTCTGTCTTCCTCTCCACAGATGCTGTCAGACCTGTGTTTTTCCAGCTATTTTTGTTTTTGTTTCAGATTTACAGCATCTGCAGTATTTTGCTTTCATCTTAATGTACTCGAAGGACTTGCTGCCTTGAAAGACTCTTTGAATAATCAACTTGTGCCCCTGGGAAAACATGGAGTTAAAAAAGATGTTGAAAACTACTTCAGAAAAAGCTGTGTCGGAACTGTGAGTAGTGACAAAACAATGCACAAAAGTGCAGAGTGAGAAGGCAAGAGCTGAACAAGAAGATAAACATTTGAAAAAACTGCTGATTATCCTTCAAGATCTAGTACAAAAGGAGTACATAACCTTTCAGCAGCATGAAGAAATGAAAAAACAAAAACAGAATTACCTGGAAAAACTCAGCAGGTCTGGCAGCATCGGCGGAGAAGAAATCAGTTAACGTTTCGAGCCTTCATGGCCCTTCGGCAGAACTGAAGCATAGTTAGGAGAAGGGAGAAATATAAACTGGTTTAAGGTGGGGGGTGGGGGGGGGTGGAAGAGAGACGTTGAGGGTGTGGTGATTGTGGAGATAAGCAGTGATAGGAGCAGATAATCAAAAGATGTCACAGACAAAAGGATCAAAGAGGTGTTGAAGGTAGTGATATTTGTCTAAGAAAAGTGCTAATTAAGAATGGAAGACAGGATATTCAAAGTACAGCTCTAGTGGGGGTGGGGTGGAAAAGACTAACAAGGTTTTAGTTTTAGATTTAAAAATAATGGAAATAGGTGGGGAAAGAAGAATCTATATAAATTATTGAAAAAAAAAGGGGGGGTGCAGAAACGGGGCGGGGATGGGGGGAGGGGGAGTTTAAGATCTAAAGTTGTTGAATTCAATATTCAGCCCGGAAGGCTGTAAAGTGCCTAGTCGGAAGATGAGGTGCTGTTCCTCCAGTTTGCGTTGGGCTTCACTGGAACAATGCAGCAAGCCAAGGACAGACATGTGGGCAAGAGAACAGGGTGGAGTGTTAAAATGGCAAGCGACAGGGAGGTTTGGGTCTTTCTTGCGGACAGACCGCAGGTGTTCCGCAAAACGGTCGTCCAGTTTGCGTTTGGTCTCTCCAATGTAGAGGAGACCGCATTGGGAGCAACGAATGCAGTAGACTAAGTTAGGGGAAATGCAAGTGAAATGTTGCTTCACTTGAAAGGAGTGTTTGGGCCCTTGGACGGTGGGGAGAGAGGAAGTGAAGGGGCAGGTGTTGCATCTTCTGCGTGGGCATGGGGAGGTGCCATAAGTGGGGGTTGAGGAGTAGGGGGTGATGGAGGAGTGGACCAGGGTGTCCCGGAGGGAACAATCCCTACGGAATGCCGTCAGGGGGGGTGAAGGGAAGATGTGTTTGGTGGTGGCATCATGCTGGAGTTGGCGGAAATGGCGGAGGATGGTCCTTTGAATGCGGAGGCTGGTGGGGTGATAAGTGAGGACAAGGGGGACCCTATCATGTTTCTGGGAAGGAGGAGAAGGCGTGAGGGAGGATGCGCGGGATATGGGCCGGACACGGTTGAGGGCCCTGTCAACGACCGTGGATGGAAAACCTCGGTTAAGGAAGAAGGAGGACATGTCAGAGGAGCTGTTTTTGAAGGTAGCGTCATCAGAACAGATGCGACGGAGGCGAAGGAACTGAGAGAATGGGATGGAGTCTTTACAAGAAGCGGGGTGTGAGGAGCTGTAGTCGAGGTAGCTGTGGGAGTCGGTAGGCTTAGACTGTCCACCAATATCCATTACATCATCAGAAATTGAGACAGAGAGGTCAAGGAAGGGAAGAGAAGTGTCAGAGATGGACCATGTGAAAATGATGGAGGGGTGGAGATTGGAAGCAAAATTAATAAATTTTTCCAGGTCCCGACGAGAGCATGAAGCAGCACCGAAGTAATCATCGATGTACCGGAGAAAGAGTTGTGGGAGGGGGCCGGAGTAGGACTGGAACAAGGAATGTTCCACATACCCCATAAAGAGACAGGCATAGCTGGGGCCCATGCGGGTACCCATAGCCACACCTTTTATTTGGAGGAAGTGAGAGGAGTTAAAGGAGAAATTGTTCAGTGTGAGAACAAGTTCAGCCAGACGGAGGAGAGTAGTGGTGGATGGGGATTGTTGGGGCCTCTGTTCAAGGAAGAAGCTAAGGGCCCTCAGACCATCCTGGTGGGGGATGGAGGTGTAGAGGGATTGGACATCCATGGTGAAGAGGAAGCGGTTGGGGCCAGGGAACTGGAAATTGTTGATGTGACGTAAGGTGTCAGAGGAATCACGGATGTAGGTGGGAAGGGACTGGACAAGGGGAGAGAGAAGGGAGTCAAGATAACGGGAAATGAGTTCCATGGGGCAGGAACAGGCTGACACGATCGGTCTGCCAGGACAGTTCTGTTTGTGGATTTTGGGTAGGAGGTAGAAGCGGGCCGTCCGAGGTTGGGCGACTATCAAGTTGGAAGCTGTGGGAGGAAGATCTCCAGAGGAGATGAGGTCAGTGACAGTCCTGGAAACAATGGCCTGATGTTCTGTGGTGGGGTCATGGTCCAGGGAGAGGTAGGAGGAAATGTCTGCGAGTTGAAATGAAAACTGTCTTGAACAGCAGAATGGAGAAACAGCAAAGCCAAGTGAAGCATACTCTGTTGAATTACAAGAAAACTCAAGATGAAGCAATTGAGCTTTGCAAAGAAAAGGGAAACCTGTTGAAGGACCTTCACATGCTACAAGGATCCCTCAGGTTGCAGTTTGTTCCTCTGCAAAGCTATGAAGGAGAGCAACATGAATTTAATGCCATGCTGAAAGAACTGAAGAAGCAGTTGGCAGAGAAAACTCAGAAATGTTCTATATTCCAGGAGAAAAATGCCAGGCTGCAATCAGACATCCAGACGCTGAAAGTGGGAATACAGTTACAACACATTCCTGTAGAAGAATTTGAGACAATGAAAACTTCACTGAACAACAGAGTTTTGGAACTGCAGGAGGGAAAGGAGAAGATGAAGAATTCTTAGCTCAGGAGCAACAAAAAGTAGAAAACTTGCAGCTCCAATTCGACAGTCAGAAAAATAGTGCTCTACCACTTCTGCAGCATACCTAGGTGGAAGTTCTCACAAAGGAGCATGAAGAGTCTCAGAAACACTAAGCAGAAGTGCAATTTAAGAATGTGAGCTTGAACGATAGGAATTAGGCTCTGCTAAGGGAAAACTGTTCAGTGCAGCGAACCAACTTTCATATATCAAAGGAAAAATAGAAAAGAGGTGAAATATAAGCTGGTTTAAGAGGGGGTGGGACAGGTAGAGCTGGATATAGGGCCAGTGATAGGTGGAGATTACCAAAAGATGTCATAGATGTCCTCCTACCACTGGCCCTCTATCCAGCTCTACCTGTCCCACCCCCACCCCCCTTAAACCAGCTTATATTTCACCTCTTTTCTATCTTTCCTTAGTTCTGGTGAAGAGTCATACGGACTCGAAACGTTAACTGTATTCCTCTCCGCAGATGCTGTCAGACCTGCTGAGTTTTTCCAGGTACTTTTGTTTTTGTTTCAGATTTCCAGCATCCGCAGTTTTTTGCTTTGATATATCAAAGATTGGTTTGCTAATAAAAAGTGAGACCTGATGCACTGGAGAGTCATTTACAGGAACTCTTTCGAGTTATCAACAGTCACAGATTGCAACTCTTTCGAGTACAGTCACAGTTCTTGGTTTCCGGGAGTGGGACATGAACCCACAACCCTCTGATTCGAAGGCGAGGGTGCTGTGAACGGAGCCACAGCTGACACCTCGTCATTTACAGGAAGTAGAACACTTGAAAAAGGACTTGAAATGCCTAAATGATAACCTTGTTAGAAGCAAATTTAACAAAGATAGATCTTCAATTAGAACTTGATGGACTTCAAGTATCAAAAAAAGTCTCTATTAAGTATCATGAGAAATGGATCAGGAAAAGGAATTGCTGATGAATTAGAAGAGTTGGTTGAATGCAAAATTAATGACCAAAACTGATGTAATTCTTGAACCTCAATCCAATCTGAAGAACATGAAAGATGAGATATGCAGCATGGAAGAACAAATCCAGACTTTAAAAGCAGATAAGAAAAATTCTATGAAACAGATTGAGGATCTAACAAGTGAATTGAAAGAATTTAAGGAGCAGTCAGTGACCATGGGAAAAAGGCTCTGAAAGGGACAGAATGCCCCGGTGAAGTGATTAAGCTTGTATAAGGATTCTGCAGATAACTCCAAAACAAAGGCAACTGAACTCACCAGAGTAGTTGCTGATCTGAATGAAAAGATGAACTGGAAAATATTAGATTAAAAAAAAATTGGCTAAAATTGTGAAACAAGTGGAAATGAAAGTTCCATTTTTGACATGTCAACTTCCAGGTAGAATATGATAGAGTGGACTCAGGTTTTCTTTTTCAGTAGGGTCTATGAACATTCCCCCAGAAGGAACATGGTATCTGATCATAGAAGGTGGATTATCAACAAAGAAAAACCATAACATTAAAGAGCGCAAGAAGCGAACCATATGTTGAAAACCGGGTATTTGAGTACTACAATTTCAACTCCGAACCAGCAAAGTCAGCCCAAAACAACTGAGACTACCAGCCTTCTGAATGGGAAGAGAATGAGATCTGGAAAAGTAATAAAACCTCCAGACCTTCTGTATTTATAAAGTCAGAGACTTGAGGGTGTGAGCAGGGGTAGCACATAAAGAAAGATTGTACTGTTAATATGTTAGGTAAAGACTTGGGGGAGGTATAGTATATGGGTGTTCAGCATAGCAAGAGTTAATGTGAGTCTAGAGAATAGAACTGCCCACAGTATGTTACAGAGAGACACATGACAGTAGACAGGAGATAGAATATGCAGACTTCTTAGACTCTCTGCACCAATGATAGCACCTAGACAAGGCTATACACTGGAGCTACGTATGTAGTTGTATGTTAACAATAAACAGTTTATGTTCAAACACACATACCTCCAGAACTCTTAGTGAGACACCAAACAATATTACAACATATATGTTTTGTTATTATTTTGAAAAATAAGTTCAAAAGCTTTGTTGTAAGACCAGATGTGATTCAGGGACAATCCATAAATTTTAGCATTTTCACAGCATAAAAATTAGGGTGGGGGAAGGACTTCAATGCTTCAAGGGGCTTTCCCATTTCTACATAGAAGTGAGATATTAACAATTCATTTCAGAATTATTACTATTACAATTATTCATAATAATGGAACAGAGTTAGAATTCAAGAATCGCTTTGTCAGGCCATGTTATTTATGAAGCAAAAAGAAATTGCTGGAAAAACTCAGCAGGCTTGACAGCATCTGTGGAGAGAAAGACAGTTAACGTTTTGGGTCTGTATGACGCTTCTTCAGAACTAAAGAGAAGTAAAAATGTGGTGAAGTATATACTGTTTAAGGAGGGGGGGGTGGGACAGGTGAAGTTGGATAGAAGGCTGGCCATAGGTGGAGGCAAAGGAGAGATTGCAAAAGATGTCATGAAAGGTCGAAGGGATGTTGATGATGGTGATACTGGCTAAAGGAGGTGCTAATGGTGACATTAAGAGTAGAAAGCAGGATGAGCAAGTGACAGATGGCCTAGTGGGGGTGGGGGGAGGGGACGGTGTAGGAGAAAAGACATGTTATTTATGGACGGTCCCTTGGTTCCATTGACTGACGGTTTCTATCCTGGGACGAGCAGGAGAAGCCAATCAGAAATCTGTATCACCAGGGGGCGAGAAATGGAAGATTTAGAAAGAGGCGGGGTGACATGCGGCCTAGGGAGAAAAGGAGCGGGGTGTCCGGAAAGTGGGGGAGAACGAAGAGAGGAGTAAAAGGGGCGTGTCTTCCCGAAATCGGAGTGGAAAAAGGTGACGCGTACTGAGGAGGAGAGTGGCAGATTGTGGGGGGAGGGGAGGGGCCAAACCGGCTCAATCCGCAGTGCGGCTGCATTGAAGCAACCGGCCAATCAGCGGGCGAGTCCAGCCCAGCCAGCCCTGCTTTGTCTGATTGGCTAAGGGGGCGGGCCGTATCACACAACGGGCCAGCGTGACTGGTGCGAGTTGGCTGCCAATCAGCGTGACGCGTGATTCAAGTTTGGTTGTGGCCAAACTCGCGCGAGGGTGGGGGGGCGGGGTAGAATAAATAGGGAAATTAAAAAGGCGCGGATCCGGAAATAAAGTTAGCCTGCACGGTAAGGTGCGGTGTATTGTGGGTAAGAGAATCCATTCGGCTAACTGGCGGCAGCGGAGCTCCGTCTCTTTGTGCCGGTGTCTCTGAGCTCCCGCTTCGCGTTGCCATCTATGCGGATCGGGTTTTTAGAAATATAGTTTAATGACTCCTTTTGTTACCATTTTATTTTTTTTTAATTTGGGAAGCACTGAAACCGACACGGAGTGACTGGGCGGCGCGGACGGTGAGGTGAGGTGGGGCCGAATTCGGTGGGGAGAGCGGTGCCGCCGCCATTTTGTCTTAGTTCGGCGACTCCTCACAAAATGGCGGAGGCGGCGACGGTCTGGGCTTCGAGTGAAACAAGGCTTGTTGTACAGAGGCTGCCCTAGTAGCTTGATTTTGAAGTTTTATTTTCGTTTTTTGTTTGTGGGTGAATTTGTTGGGCTCAAGTTACTTTTTCCACGGGTGGGGGTTCTTTGCCGTATTGAATATCTATTCTCCCAACCTGGAGAGAGCCTGGATGAACGGACATCGGATCGAGATCGTGGCCATTAGGAAGTATTTGACCGGGTATCTGTGAATGAACTGACTACTTTCTTCTCTTTGTCCCCTGCCCTTACTAGCCTTTCCCTGGGCTCCCTTCCTTTGCCCCCTGAATTGATTCCTGGTTTTGTGGGTTTTTTTTGGGTGGGTGGGGGGGGGGGTGTCTAGTCGTCTTCATTGGCTTTTTCGGCCCCCTGCCGTTTCTGGGTCGTCTTTGTACAACTCCTTGCTACAAGCTGGTTCCAGACTTTGTTGCACCTCTTTATTTGCGCTCCTCACTGTTTCTTTTTCTAATTGTCTTTCTTCCATTTACTCTCGTCTCCACCCCCGAGTGTGGGTGGGGGCGGTATTGGTGGTGATGGATGTCTTCCCTGCTTTCTTTCCGGGTTTTCTTTTCTCTCGGATTCTCTTTGTCTCAGTACCTAGATCTTTGTGTTTTCGTCTTTCTCTTCCCCCGTCTGTCTCTCTCTCCTCCTCTCCCCCCCCTCTAAAATTCCTCATTTTCCTTGTATGTCATCTACCATGTCTTCCTGCCTCTTTTCCCCCCCCCCGCCCCCCCCCAAAAAAATTCTTGGTGTTCTCTTTGGCTCCTCCCACCCCATCGCAGATTGAGAAATAATCCTGTTTTAATTGCCCTGCGTCATTGAGTCTATTAAAGGCGAGCCATATCTTGCCTGCATTTATCCGGTTAAGGCTGGTGCAGCCATATTTCCCTTTTCTGCAATGGACTGGGTGGAGTTTGCCTGGGATGATTCATTGTTTGCACCTAAATTGGACAGGGTGCAGTTATAATAGATCAGAAGGGTGATTGTGTTATTTTCTCTCCTAGGTAACTCTTTCCCCACCCTTCCCTTTTTTTAATCTTCTTCTTTTGGAAGTTTTTCGTTGTGTCAAGCCGCCAAAGTGGAGAGTGTGATCGCAGAAGGGGTTGCTTCTCGTTTCAGGTACCTATACTAGCTGTCACTGTGATTTGCTTTATTTTTTTTTAAAGTTAAATTCTTCCAAATATAAAACGCCATATGTTGGTGATGCTGTCTAGAATTGCTGCTACTTATGAAGTGACTTGTGAATTAAACAGGGTACAAGGAAATGCCTGCGTTTGCATTTAACCGTCGTGCATGGTCTGTTCAGTGCTATTAATAGTGACTTCCAGATTCATAAATTACTGCTCTGGATTGTATGTGAAATGTCTAGAATAAACTTGATTTGTTAAAATACAGGGCTGAATGATTCAGTTTCTTTCTAGGTTTGCTTGTCTACAGAATTTTCAAATCAGGGTATTGGAGTGTTCTCAATTTCATGGCTGATCCTCTTGATTTTTTTTGTGTGGGTAGTCATGAATTCTGTAGCATAGTCCTGAAGTGGTTCCTTGGTGGTACACAGCATCCAGTTTGAAGTTATTTAAGGCTTCATAGCAAGGCTGTATTGGGCTCTGTGACTTACTAACTCTTCAGTTGAGCCGATGACTGCCTGCCTTTTGACAAAGGACTGTTGAAACTAGTATTGTTGACTAGAACTACATTGAGCATTCAATACCAATGATATTAATAGCTGCCAACTATAAGGTGTCTGAGCATGAGTGGCAATGGTTAAACTAATGCAAGAGTTGTCGGAAGCCTTTTTTGAGCTGAGATATTTTCTCATCTTTCTAGTGCTTCTTCGGGCGGAGGAGGAGGTAGGGGTGCGCCTCAGCACTATCCCAAGACTGCCAGCAACAGGTAACTATCAACTCTCAAAAGGCTATTAAAATTGTGGTTTCAGATCAGAAATCTTTAGGCTCATTGTGAGGAATAGTGTACATGGAATACAAAGAGCACCCCTTGCTTGATTACTGTAAACTGCCATCTTAAACCCTATCTGCCCTGCCTTCTCCACCCTCACTTCCAACAATAAGACTTGACAGGCTGAATAGCCCCCGGTGCTGTAATGATTCTCTCTGAAAGAGACAGCACAGGTGAAATAGGGCAAATGGCCTGCTTTCATGGATTAGATTTTACGTACAGGTATCAAAAGGACAGGGATTGGAACAGCTATCAATGTTTTTTCTCGCAACCAGGCAAATGCAATGAAGCACCCAGAACAAGAGGCAAGAATGCAAAAAATAGAACACACAAGACCGACTTCAGTGATAACTTGATGCCAAATATTAACTATCGCAGAGCACATTCAATAGATATTTGTATGTAACCTGCACAAGTCAGTAACATTTTAATTTGATACTTGCACACCAACCACACTAACCTTTAGTTTGGTATCAATACAACTACTTATGTGCCTTTAACATAAAAATCCCAAGGTGCTTCTCAAGAACACAAGCAAAACCAGACGGTTACAAAGACTAGGGCACATGACCTAAAGCTTCAAGTGATAGTTTTAGGGAGCGTTGCCTTCAGTCATCACCCTTCTGCTTGCTGCCCTACATTGATGCCTGTTAAAATAATGCCTGATTTTCAAATTCTTGTCCTTGTTTTCAATTCCCTCTCTGACATTGTCTTCCCATTTCTAAATTCTTCCAGCCCAAATGTCCTCAATTGAAATCTTACAATTTTGCCTCTTAAACATCCATTAATTTTAATTGCTCCTCCATTAGTGGCCTTCAGCTCAAAACAAAAATAAAAATACCTGGAAAAACTGAGCAGGTCTGGCAGCACCTGCGGAGAGGAACACAGTTAACGTTTCGAGTCCATATGATTCTCAACAGAACTAAGTAAAAATAGAGAAGAGGTGAAATATAAGCTGGTTTAAGGGGGAGGGGTGGGGGGGTGGGACAGGTAGAGGTTTTGGATTTCCAGCATCCGCAGTTTTTTGCTTTTATCTCAGTGGCCTTCAGCTGCCTTACCTCTGGAGTTTTCCCCCTGAACCTCTACCCCTTGTTCCTCCTTTAAAACATTCCCCAAAAACCATCACTTTGAAGCTTTAGGTCATGTGTCTTAATCCTCGTGACTGTTCTTATTTTTGTGTTCTTGTGAAGCACCTTGGGATGTTTGTTAAAAGTGTGTAAGTAGTTGTATTGGTACCAAACTAAAGGTAAGTGTGGTTGGTGTGCAAAAATCAAATTAAAATGTTACTGACTTAAAAGTAGCGTGGGTTGGATACAAATATCTATTAAAATGCTCTGCGATAGCTAATGTTAAGGCATCACTGAAGTTGGTATTTTTGTGTGTTCTCCTTTGCATTCTTGCCCTTTGTTCTAAGTGTTTCATTGCATTTGCCTGGCTTCAGAAGAAGACATTGATAGCTGTTCCAATCCCTGTCCTTTTGATACTCGTACATAAAATCATATTGCACGAAGGAGGTCTTTTGGCCCATTTTGCCTGTTGATGTTCGAGAGCGATCAGTCCATCCAGTCGGGCCCATTGCATTGCTTTTCTCCATTGGTCTGCAAATGTTTCCATTTCCAGGGTATGTCCAAATTGCTGCTTTTAGATATGAATTCCAGCACATGGATGCTTTTCTGACAAGTAAATTGCTGGAAAGTAATGGAGAATAAGAGTAAGGGTGCTTCCCTGATGATATCTTGGCTGTGACCAGCTGACTTAGCATAAATTTGAAATTGAATCTAGGTATTGCTTTGTGCGGCCACTGAAGCTGCTTTTACCAACTGAGATATTGCAGCATTTCACCAGAGCTGGTTAATTACATAGATCAGATAACCATCATATTAAGCTGTTGCTATAGACTTTGTTCCTATCTCTCTACAGCCGGATCCTGGGGGGAACCCCAGGACCTAGCGTACAGAGATGGGTTCCTTCCTAAAGCACTAAACGAGATGCCAACTCCTTGAATGAGAAAGAACGACAAGATGGAATCTTCAGGAAAGTCAGAGGGTGAGTTCTTAATTTCCTAACTGTCTATGGTAATGAAAGTTGTTTTACAGCATTCTAATCTAGAATTGTACTTCAGCTTGGGGTTACGATTCATGGTTTGAGCCAGAATGATAGGGGCAAAAAGAATTAGGATTGAGGGCTGTTTGCATATTAAGTTGAGGCACTCGTAATACTGATAGGGTGGAAGAAACGATCTGTTCTGCTGAGAGTGCAGAACGAGACATACTCTTAAAATTAGAGTTAAGCCATTTAGGTGATGTGGTGGTTTGTTTAGAGGGGGGGGCTTCCTGGCAAATGGTACTGGAAATCTGGAACACTCCTCTATATTCCAAAATGGGTAATTGGAATGAGGGGGGGGGTGGAATATAAAATTAGGGAAGTCTTTGTATGGGACATTGGTGAGACAGTACATGGAGCACTTTGTATAGCTGTTTGTATTTAAAGAGGGATATGCTTGCATTGGAGATGGTGAATCTTCTTTGAGCTGAGTTGATTTCTAGGATGAAGGGATTCCCTTATGAGGAAAGGTTGGGCCTATACTCATTGAAGTTCAGAAGAATTGGAGGTGATCTTATTGAAACGTAAGATTCTGAGGGGGACTTGAGGGTATTTTGCCTTGTGTGGAATCTAAAACTTTGAGGCACAGTTTTGAAATAAGAGGTCTCGTTTAAGATGGAAATAAGGAATTTCTTCTTTGGGGGTCATTAGTCTTTGCCCTCTGGGGCAGAGATTGCCAATGTGTTCTAGGAGGATTATGAGGGACAGGTAGAAAGTGGAGTTGAGGCCAAGATCAGATCAGCCATAATCTTAATTGAATGGTAGAGCCAACTTGAATGATCATACGACCTACTCTTTCTTGTGTTAGGTTCGTCCTCTTCCTCTTCCATCCCCTCCTATAGTGCCAACTTGCGCCACCACTTTTCATGGTTAGTGGATCACAGTTGAGAGCCCAAAAACATAGGGGTCTTCACCTCTCATCTAGAGCATCGAAACCAACTCTCCACCAAGGACCAGCTTAGACAAGGCATTAAGCAAAAGCATGGACCATATTGAAATTAATTTGCTGCTGTTGGAATCAAGATCCCATTAGGGTTTTTGGATGGGAGGGGTCTGTTTGTATGTAGCTACTTGCCACCTATCTCAGTAAATTCATGGTGTGTTCAGTGAGCAGAGCACCTACTTCGGTTCTAAATATCATTGCATCCTCATTTCTATTTAGAAGGTGACAGCCTTATGCTGGACTTTGTCCAGGACATTAGTATTTGAAAATATTTGATTTATAACTAAGCATACTTGGCTCATTTGCAGCAGAGAATAGTTAATGTTGCTGTCCATCACTCCAATGGTGATGGTCAGATTCCATAACCTCATTGTCTCCTTGAAAGCTAGAGTTCTGAAAGGAAGGCTAAGTGCCTGAAAATGGCCAGAAATCACTTTAGTTTTATTTAAATGGTTTATAAATTGAGTTGCTGATCAAGACACCTATTGAATTGAATTTCTTGTCTTCTCTCAGATGTCCCAGGTGAGCACCGATATGTATATAATCAGCTGGACCCATCTCATGGTGGTTTTTGTCTTATGGCTGATTGAATAACCATTATAATTTTAGATTCACATAGTTCGTCAGGAGTAGCCAAGGTCACTACCGTCTTTGTATTTATGAAGGAGGCATTGCATTATTGTATATGTTCCATGACCTGTCCTGGGTGATCGTAGTCAGGTTTTTAATTTTCTATTTGTGCATCAGATATCTACATCTGTTATGAATTGTGTGATTGTAGTTTAAAATTGAGCTTCATGGAAGATTGAAGTCAGGGATTGTCTATGTTAATTCTTTCTGGTTTGTAAACCTGTTATATAAAATAAGTCATCTGGAGTTAAATCTTGGATAAAAATGCTTTCTATGTAGTCTCCACTGCAAAACCATTGCATTCAGATTCCAAAATGGGTGCTGCAATGAGATTCTGTGCCCTGTTTTAAAAATAAATCCTGCTTTAAAGTAACAATGAAGAGGAAACATGCTCTTATTTGTAGGTTTGCTTTGGGGAATAAAACACTTGATGTCCAATTTTGTCTTGGCAGCTTTTACTTATACTACTACAGGCTCAGTTCAATCTGCTCCACAGTTAGCACACTTCAAAGTAAAACTAGAATGTTCAGATTTTTGTAGCTGTTTGCCTTCCTGCTAAGTCTTGAGGCCTTTTCCTCCATGGCAAGTTTACATTTGGAGAGGGTGAGAGCAGGAAAAACTTCCTACAGGCTCATTTGACAGCAGTGTACAAAGAATTGAGATGCCCTTGTCGGTGCTTAGCCCTGACATTACTTTCATTAGGTTGCATGGAGCAGTAGCTGCCTTGTGATCCGGCTGCCAGATCCTGAAGCTTGGGAATGTTAACAGATGGTGGTTTAAAAGCTGACTTCCATGATTTATGTAGCTTCCATCTAGCAGTTACTTTTGTTAGGTTTATTTTGTTGATTTAATAGGTTGCAAATCAGATCCATACACTGGCTTTGAGACTAGTATAATTTTTTCTGAACATTATAAAATGCAAAACACCAGACGCTCGTAGTTTAGCTCTATCAAAGCAAATTAATGCATATGTATTGAGAATGATATATACTTGTTGAATAAATGGAGGTGATTGCTCCTGTGGATTACTGGCTGTATCATCTTGTAAGACAACATTATATTTGTGGCCACTGTGTCCCTGATGGGTATCTGGTAATAAAAAAGCTAGGCCTTGAAATCCAAACAAATTTCCTTGCACCATCTACCATATTACTTTTGTCAAGTCTCAGCTTGTAAGAATTTACCACTGGAAGTATGGTTATGTCCAGTGCACGCATGCACAAATGTAATCATGCAATCTGTCAATCATCAACCATGATCTGGCCAAATCTATCCCTCAGTAATGCCATCTATCTGCTCATCCATCTTATTTGTGGGGCCTTCATGTGCACATTGCAGTATTCTCTACACTTTATAAACTGTGTGCTTGCTTTTAAAAACAAAGCACTGATAGGGAGGGCGGGGGGTCCTGAGGTTGTCTGCCCCTTGATTTCAAGGTGATATCTACTCGGTCACCAGTTAGTCATGGGTGGTCTTGTGACTGAGCAGGCTGACCCTTGACTTGGAGATTTTTGGACACATGGAGCAGGACATCCCAAAAGGCATTGGGATTAGAGTGTAAGATTTTGCTGCTTTGCTTCCCTGCTGCCACTCTGCCTCATTTAAGGCATTTGATTTGAAGCATGGTGATGTTTGGACAAATTTTTTGCCATTCTGAACAATTGTTAACAAGCTCCTGAAATCGTTAGCATCATTGCTGTGCTTCAGGGAGAGCTTGAGTTTCTTTGAAGTATTTTCTATGCCCTGCCCTGTAGCACTGGCCATTTGAGCTGAGAAACAGGATCTGGCAGGCCAGATGTTCTTCAGCCATCCAGAGTTTCCTGTTTTATTCTTCATTTACGGGATGTGGGTGTTACTGGCTAGGCCAGCATTTATTGTCTATCCCTAATTACCCTTGAAGATGATGGTGAGCTGCTGGCTTGACCTGCTGCAGTCCCTGTGGTGTAGGTACACCCACAGTGCTGTTAGGGAGGGGGTTCAGGATTTTGGCCCAGTAACAGTGATACATTTCCAAGGTGAGTGACTTGAAGAGGAGCTTCCAGGTGGCGACGTTCCATGTATCTGCTGCCTTTGTCCATCTTGATGGTAGCAGCCATGGGTTTGGAAGGTGTTGTCGAAGGAGCTTTGATGAATTTCTGCAGTGCCTCTTGTAGATGGTACACACTACTGCCACTATGCATTGGTGGTGGAGGGAGAGATTGTTTGTGGAAGTGGGCTGCATTGTCCTGGATGGTGTCAAGTGTTGTTGGAGCTGCATTCATCCAGGCAGGTCAGAGGTGTTATGGAATACTCTCCACTTACACCTTGTAGATGGTGGACAGGCTTTGGGGAGTCGGGAGGTGAGTTGTTGAAGGATTCTGACCTGCTCTTGTAGCCACAGTATTTATGTGGCTAGTCCATTTCAGTTTTTGGTCAATGGTAACCTCCAGGATGTCAGTGGGGAGTTCATTGGTAATGCCATTGAATGTTATGGGGTGATGATTAGATTCTCTGGTTGATGATCATTGCCCAGCATTTGTATGGTGCGAACTTGCCACTTGTCAGCCCAAGCCTGGATATTGTCCAGATCTGTTACATTTGGACATGGACTGCTTCAGTATCTGAGGGATCATGAATGGTGCTGAACATTGTGCAGTCATCAGCAAATATCCCACTTCTGACATGATGGAAGGAAGGTCATTGAAGCAGCTGAAAGTGTTGGGCCTAGGGCACTACCCTGAGGGACTGATGCAGTGATGTCCTGGAACTGAGACGATTGACCTCCAACGACTGCAACCATCTTCCTTTTGTGCTGGATATGACTCCCAGCAGCAGAGCCCCCCCCCCCCGATTCCCATTGACTCCAGTTTTGCTAGGGCTCCTTGATGCAGCACGTGGTCAAATGTGGCGGTGTCGAGCAGTTAATCTCACCTCACCTCTGTCTATTGTAGTTGATTTTGCAAGGGATTTGCCTGAATGCTTGTGGAGCTGGCTTCAAGAAGGACATGCCGTTTGTCCTGTTGAATCTGGAAGATGCAGCTACGGATGCCACTGTAGATCTGGACTCATTGCAGTACAGGAGTGTGGTGACTGATTTGAACACTGGGACTTTTGACTTGCAGAGGCCTTTGTGTCAAACACTTGCTGCTGTGGTTTGTGGAAGGCTGAGCTGACTAATCTGGTGTTAAATCCTATCAATGGCTTTGGAATGGAGGTAACAGGTGTATGAAGGCAGTTGATCTTTGAGGTGATAGATTAATAGTATGGGGGCTAACAACCTTTTTTATTCATTCATGGGATGTGGGTGCTGCTGGCTAGACCAGCATTTATTGCCATTCCCACTTGCCCTTGAAGATGATAGTGAGCTGCCTTGTATCACTGCAGTCCATGTGGTGTAGGTACACCCATAGTGCAGTTGGGGAGGGAGTTCCAGGATTTTGAACCAGTGAAGGAACAGTGATATATTTCCAAGTCAGGATGATGAGTGGTTTGAAGAGCTTCCAGGTGGTGGTGTTCCCATGTATCTGCTGCCCTTGTCCTTCTAGATGGTAATGGTTGAGAGCTTGGAAGGTGCTGTCTAAGGGGGCTTGTAGAGGGATCTTGTTCATCCTGTAGATGGTACACACTGGCACTGTGTGTCTGTGATAGAGGGAGTGAATGGGGTGCTAATCGAGCGGGCTGCTTTTTCCTGGTTGTTGCTGAGCTGCTTGAGTGCTGTTGGAGTTGCACTCATCCAGGCAAGTGGAGAGTATTCCATCACACTCGTAACTTGTGCCTTGCAGGTGATGGGCATGCTTTGTGGAATCAGGTGAGTTGTTTGCTGCAGGATTCCTAGCGTCTGATCTGCTCTTGTAGCCACAGTATTTATATGGCTGCTCCAGTTCAGTTCCTGGCTAATGTTAAACCCCCAGGATGTTGTTTAGTGGGGGATACAGTGACGGTAATGCCATTGAATGACACCAATCTAGATTTTAAGGTGACTGTTTCAGTTCTGCCACTCAAGGCAGTTGCAGGATTGTGATGAATTTTCTTGGGCATCAGAACCTTGAGTATAATCCAGAGCCTAACTATTTGCTGAGTCAAATACTTTGGTCAAGTTGAATGCAATGAAGAGTTACTGGTTTTCTCAACATTTTTCTTGGATTTGCCTGGCAACAGACCATGTCAGAGGCTCTTCTTGAAGGTCTAAAGCCACTGCCTCTAGGAGGATTTGCTCAGCCACAGGAAGTAGGTGATTCAGGAGAATACGTGTCAGTATGATCCCTGCTTTGGGCAAGAGGAAAATACCTCTTCGTTTCCACAGCATGATTTATTCTTCCTCATTGAAGATGTTTACAGTTGTTGCATTCCTGAAGTTGTGGTGGGGCGAACAGCCTCTTTCCTCACAAATCCATTGAATGTGAGCTTTGAAGACCTCAGCTGGAATGACATTGGAGCCCCGCAGGCTTTGTTCATCTGTTTGCTTGCTGCAATCTCCCATCGACGGTGGTTTACCCATGGATTCTACCACGGGGTATTGGTGGGGAGGGTAGTATCAGCTACCACAATGGATTTATGGCCGAGTAGTTACTGAAAATGTTCTTTCCAGTGTTGATGGATGGCATTGTCATTCTTGAGTCACCATCCTGAGTGAAAGAGCTTTTGTCCATTTGACCTTGGCCTATAGATGGCCCTTCGCTGTTGCCAATTCTCCATCACAACAGGATTTAGCAAATAGATAAAAGCAAAAAACTGCGGATGCTGGAAATCCAAACAAAAATACCTGAAAAAACTCAGCAGGTCTGGCAGCATCTGCGGATAGGAGCACAGTTAACGTTTCGAGTCCGAATGACCCTTCAACAGAACTAAGTAAAAATAGAAGAGAGGTGAAATATAAGCTGGTTTAAGGGGGGGTTGGACAAGAAGAGCTGGATAGAGGGCCAGTGATAAGTGGAGATAACCAAAAGATGTCACAGACAAAACGTCAAAGAGGTGTTGAAGGTGGTGATATTATCTAAAGGAATGTGCTAATTAAGGGTAGAAAGCAGGACGAGGAAGGTACCGATAGCCCTAGTGGGGGTAGGGGGAAGGGATCAAAATAGGCTAAAAGGTAGAGATAAAATAGTGGATGGAAATACACTTAAAAATAATGGAAGTAGGTGGGAAAAGAAAAATCTATATAAATTATTGGAAAAAACAAAAAGGAGGGGGAAAATTGGAAAGTGGGTGGGGATGGAGGAGAGAGTTCATGATCTAAAATTGTTGAACTCAATATTCAGTCTGGAAGGCTGTAAAGTGCCTAGTCGGAAGATGAGGTGCTGTTCCTCCAGTTTGCGTTGAGCTTCACTGGAACAATGCAGCAAGCCAAGGACGGACATGTGGGCATGAGAGCAGGGTGGAGTGTTGAAATGGCAAGCAACAGGTCTCCCTTCAGGGATGAAGCCTTCCTTCATCAGTTCTGCAGTTGTGGGCTTTTTAACTGCACTTTATCTGGCAGCTGCAGACTTTGCTGTCATGGGTGACCCTACCAGAGCAAGGAACTCCTGACAGCATTGCTAAGGGATTGTCTTGAGTGCACAAGCCTATCCACCATGTCAAGGTGGTGATCCACAGAAGGGATCTTGAGGTAAAAGGTACTGTGTAAATTCAAGCTTTTGTTTACATTTAAGAAATTGGCTTTCATAAATCTTCTAACCCTGCCCCCCAGAAAAAATTAAAATTGTGTACGTGCTCCTCTTGGTTTGGTATGTTCATGTCAGCACCTGTTTGCTCAGTAAATCAATCTTGTTGCTTCTGACTTTGTGAAAGTGAGAACTAGTTTTACAAGGAGTTCAGCAAATCTTTCCATGCAGCTACCTTGACTTTCAATGCTGTTCACCTGTAGATGCACTCATGATGAAACTGAATTGATGGATGTTGATACCAGAAAATTCAACTCTCCTTTCTTAAATTAGTTTATTATTCTAATCAGCCATAGCTCAACTGGTAGCACTCCTGCCTTTGAATTGCAAGTTTCCAGGTTCAAGTCCCACTTCAGGGCTTGAGCACAAAAATCAAGGCTGACGCTCCACTGTCTGAAGTGTTGTCTTTCAGATGAGATGTTAAATGTGTTCTTGTGAAAGATCCCATGGCACTCTTTCAAAGAGTAGGGTAGTTAACCTTGGTGTTCTGACTGATATTTATGCTCAGTCACAAAATCAGATTATCTGTTCATTATCACATTGCTGTTTGAGAGTTTGCAATTTGGCTGCATGCTTTGTATATTCTTTCATGGAACGTGGGCATCACTGGCTAAGCCAGCATTTATTGCCCAACTCTAATTGTGCTCGAAGGTGCTGGTGAGCTGCAGCTGCCTTGAACCATATACCCAGAATGTTGGTGAGTTCCAGGATCTTGACCCAGCAACAATAAAGGAATGATATAGTTCCAATTGAGGATGGTGCATGGCTTGGAGAGGAGCTTGCAGCTGGTTGTGTTCCCATGTTGTCCTTGTCTTTGTATGTGGTACAGTCACTGAAACACTACTAAAAGTTTAGTCACTTATAAAGTGCTTTTGAGATGTCTGGTGGTCAGGAAAAGTGCTGTATAAATGCAAAGCTCTTTTAGTAGCATTACCATAGTTTGCAGTGCTCTTGGAATAGGCATGTTTTCAAAATAAATCTTGCTGCCTGTCTCTGGATAGATAGATAGTAGGAATTGTTTTTCTGCAGGGGGTGTTTAGTTCATCGGTTAAGCTATTTTATGAAGAATTACAGCCCAACATGCTTCCAGCAGAGGAACAAGTTGCAGATATTCCTTGTAGCTAATGCATTGGTTTGGAAGTTTTTTTTTGTAGATAAATGCAATATTTTTGATTCGGGGGCCATTTTACGATAAAGACTCTTACTTGTAGTGCCTTTCATGGCCAAAAGCCCTTTGCAACCCATGAAACACTCTTGAAGTGCAGTCCTTATTGTAGTGTAAGGAACATGGCAAATCCCACAAAGATGCAGAGAAATGAACAGGGGTTCAAATTGGGAAATCCTGTAAGATGGAGTACTCCTGAGGTAGTTTCCTGATTCTTGGTTAGCATCCTTCAAAAACTGTCAGGAGAAAAATGTAAGAATGAGGTTGAGATTGTCTAGATGTTTGTTTGTATCTATGCACTCGAGGGTTGACAGTCTGTTCTCAGGCCAGTTGCTGAATTTGTAATGCTATCAGGACCCAAGACCAGTGCCCCAATATTTATTCATGTTGTCAAACTCATGAGCAGTTAATTGCGTGTTTGTTCCTTGGTTGTGAATTACAGAAATAAACTTGGTCAGAGGCTTGTTCAAATGAATCCTGTTGTAATTGCTATGGTATGCCTATACTCTGGAGTCAAATTTCAACATCCTGTGTTTTAATTTATTTCTAGACAAGTTGGGGCACAATGCAGCAGCATCTGTGGGATAACGTTGGCTTTCAGAATTTTATTTTAAAAAGCGATGCATAATTGGTGCATTAGCCAGTCACTTAAGTGATGTAATCTGTTTAAGCTATTGTTTAACATTGTTGTGGAACTTGGTTGTTGCCAGAGCTGCTTCCCATGAACTGTATTTTGAAGAATTCCAGTCTTGATGTTTGCTAAGGGGTGCACTGTTGGTATGTACTGACATTTCTATTGTAAGCACCAAACTTCAATCATGCAACACCTTTTTTGGTAATCTGTTCATTTGCTTTCCTTAGCAGTAAATTCAGTTACAGGTACCTGATAATTTTCCTCTTATGCAAATGATTGCTTTTACAGTTCATCCAGTTATGGTCAAATTGGTGATCAGTTTGTGCAGTTTAAAATGCTATTTGAAGTCTAATTGTGTTCGTTATGTGGCATTGCTCTAAGATTAACTGTTCACTTTGCCTTGAACTTTCAAAAAATGGTCCTTTGAAGCTAACTTCAATGTTAAGAATTCTTGCAAATTTGATGGTAAGGCTTGATGACCAACTCCCAAGTAGATTTAGCAGAATGGTGGGTTGTAGATCAACTTCGCACTTCAGTTTCTGGTTCTGGTTTTATCTCCTAAAATTGTTGATTGTCTTATCAAGCTGGAGTTTTGGGAGGAAAATTGAGGATGTTGATGCTAATTAGCCTGTTGGTGCTTTATGTTGTACAATTCCTGTATCAAACATGCAGAATTCTGCAATCATTAAACATTTCTTCTGAAATGCTGGATTTGCAGTTCTCAGTACCTGAAGAGAAGACCAATGAATTGAACCTTTTTTGGGTTTTGGAGAAGGATGTGTATATGAAACAATGCTTACAGCAGGCCTGGATGTTCCCAGCATTCACCTTTTTTAAATTATGAAAGCAGTGCCATTTGTTTTCACTGCCTTGTAGGTGATGATCCACCACTGCAGCAAATCAGTGACTGAGTATCCTGATGATTTGATTACTTTGAGATTTTTAAAAATGTGGTAGGCTAATGGAAATTTACCCTGAATATTCCATCAATTTTCAACATTAATGCCTCTGACTTTGAAAGTGAATTTAATGTTTTTTTTTCTTTTCAGCATTTTGAACAAGCTTACTCCAGAAAAGTTTGACAAGCTATGCCTTGAGCTCCTCAATGTGGGTGTAGACTCTAAACTGGTCCTAAAAGGGATCATTTTACTGGTGAGTTAGTTTTAATAGCAATCTCAAACTAATTGCATTGAATGTTACAGCACAGGGCATTTGGCCCAATTAGCCTAGCTGATGTTTATGCTTCCCACCTCTTTATCTCTCACTCAGCTTGTCCTTATGTTTTCCCTCTCCGCTATTCTTTCCTGCACATAGTTCACCAACTTCCATTTTAATGCATCTATGTTTAAAACCTCAACAAACAAAGCATGTTCTCTAGCAATTATAATGTTTGCAACACTTGAGATTGGTGTTATTCCTTCAGTCACCAGCTGCTCTCTTCAGCTTCTGACTGAAGCATTGCAACTCCTAACATGAGGAACTGGCTCATGAAGCTCAGCCACTCCCTCAGACCTGCCACTGTGGTCAAGGAGTTCTACATTCTCTCCCATTCTGAAATGTCTCTTGCCAGGCTGCAGTCATTGCACTTTACAACTTGCACAATTTTGTAAATTGGGAGAAATTTCCACTATCTTATCTTTGTAATGTCCCTCTTTGTGCACTGAACACCTACTAGATCCTCCTGTCAAGAAATGCTTCTAACTTGATCTGTCCTGTAAATGTAGATAAGTTGCCATTTTGATTTTTTTACCTTAAAAGGGTGAGTAAGGAGGAAATTTGGTTTGTTTACGTTGTGACCCAGCACTGAAAAGTGCCTCTGTTTGTAATTTCTCTACCACAGATAGTAGACAAAGCCCTTGAAGAGCCCAAGTATAGCTCACTCTATGCTCAGTTATGCCTGCGTCTAGCAGAGGATGCTCCTAACTTTGATGGCCCATCTCCTGAGGGTTTGCTGCAACACCACAAGCAAAGTACGGTAAGCAGTGCCCACTTCAAATTTGCACATAGAATTGGAATCCAGTTGGATTTGATGACTGCATGCTATTGATAGGAAATATCAATTGATTTTGAAATGCAATCTATTTTTCCCCAGACATTCAGACGCCTTTTAATTTCAAAGCTTCAAGATGAATTTGAAAACCGTACCAGAAATGTCGATAGTAAGTATGATCAACACTGATTTAATTTATTGCAATTCAGCAGAATCGTATTAAAACTGTTTTTTATTTTTAGTCTATGACAAGCATGATGGCCCTCTCTCAAACGAAGAGGAAGAGCAACGGGCTATTGCCAAGATCAAAATGCTGGGCAACATCAAATTCATTGGAGAGCTTGGCAAACTTGATCTTATCCACGAATCTATCCTTCATAAGTGCATCAAAACAGTAAGTGACTGATCTCGTATTGTTGACCAGCTGTTCTATGTAGTTAGCTCTTATGGAGCTCAGCTTAAAAGTTGATTTTATGTGCACGAGCAATTTAAGGACTTTTTTTAGTTCAAACATGTTTGAGGAGAAAATCTGATTGGAGTTAACAAAATGATTGAGGAGTTGAAGTGGCATTTAAGTGCCGTTCAGGGATGGGGCATAATAACATAGATGGAAGGGGAAGTGAATACTGGGACATGTGGCTGAAGAGATTTTGAAATAGTCTCCTGAAATGGATAGCCTATGGAGACAGTTGATGCTAGCGAGGTGAGATAACTGGTTTTGTGTGATCTGCTGTGAAACAGAGTACTAGCTGAAGCATAGAGGATTGGCTAACCAACAGAAAGCAGAGTCAGGATAAATGGGACTTTTTCTGGATGGCAAGCTGTAACTAGTGGGGTGTCACAGGGTTCGGTCCTTGGGCCCCAACTAATCTACATTAATGACTTGGCTTCAGGGATAGAAGGTACTATAGCTAAATTTGCAGATGACACTAAAATAAGTGGGAAAGTAAGTTGCAATGAAATATGAAATTTATAAATGGATATGGACAGGTTAGGTGAATGGGCCAAAATTTGGCAGTTGGAGTTTAAGGTGGATAAGTGTGAGGTTATCCATTTTGGTCGGAAGAATAAAAAGGCCATATTATTTAAATGGAGAGAAACTTCAGAATGCTTCAGTGCAGAGGGATCTGGGTGTCCTCGTGCATGAATTGCTGAAAGCTAGTATGCAGGTACAGCAGGTAGTAAGGAAGGAAAGTTGAATTTTGGCATTTATTGCTAAAGGAATAGAGTATAAAAATAGGGAAGTGTTGTTGCAACTGTACAAGGCATTGGTGAGACTGCACCTGGAGTACCGTGCACAGTTTTGGTCCTCTCACTTGAGGAAAGATGTAGTTGCATTGGAGGCAGTTCAGAGGAGGTTCACTAGATTGATTCCAGAGATGCAGGGCTTGACTTATGAAGAAAGATTGAGCAGTTTAGGCCTATATGCGCTAGAGTTTAGAAGGATGAGAGGAGACCTAATTGAGGTATGAGATGCTAAAAAGTAGACGTGGAGCGGATGTTTCCCCTTGTGGGGCATTCTAGAACGAGAGGCCATTGTTTTAGGCTAAGGGGTGTGATGGGTTTAAATCAGATGAGGAGGAATTACTTTTCTCAAAGGGTTGTGAATCTGGAATTTACTACCTCAGTGCAGTGGGATGCTGAATAAATTTGAGGAGATACAGATTTTTAGTTAGTAACGGGTTGAAAGGTTATGGGGAGAAGGCGGGAAATTGGGGGAGTGGGCGGGAAATTGGAGTTGAGGCCGAAATGAGATCAGCCATGATCGTATTGAATGGCGGGGCAGGCTCGAGGGGCTGAATTGCCTACTCCTCCTAGTTCTTATGTTATGTTCTTATATGAAAGCAAGTTATTTTTCTTCCAAAGGTGTTAAGGTTACCACACAGTCTGCTGGCATAAATTGCTCTCCATTCTGGCCAATGGTAAATAGTAAAGCTTTTTCACTTTATTTCCTCTTAGCTTTTGGAAAAGAAAAAGAGAGTCCAACTCAAGGATATGGGAGAGGATTTGGAGTGCCTCTGTCAGATAATGAGGACAGTAGGACCTAGACTAGACCATGAAAAGGCCAAGGTAAAGTTGTATCTGATGGTTTGTGTGTTATCCCTATGTTTCAGGGAATGTTTTGGGATTACTAATTTCTTCCCAGCCATAATTGTTGCCAGGCTAGTGCACGGCAGCCCTGCACTAACCCTGAGAAGTTGTGCAGCCTTGTTGTGGAGGGGGTGTGGTGTGAGGAGGAGGAATTTGAAATTATTGATCTTTTTGGGGCTGGGGAATAAACAGTGCAGTCCTGTTTTGGCACGTATGTGAATTAACCAGATCATTAAGATACAAATTCCTTTTGGGAAAGGTTTTCTTTTCATGTGTTATGACATTGCACACTATGGGCTGCTGTTGGCTCATGCTGTGGCTGTGATTCAACCAAGTCTTCCAATTTTTGGGGGAGGGAAATGAGTTTACTGATGAAATTCCAGCACTGCTCTGTACCTTGTGATTTGTATTATTAAAGCTGATAGTAGCTGAATGGTTGTGGCTTTTTGAAGTGGCCATGAATAATGCTGACCTTCACTTGGTGTCCTAATGCTGTTCCACTTGGAAAGGATATGTTGAGTAAACAGCTTCAATTAAATGCTGATGTACTAAAGTATTTGGTGTCAACATGAGTATTTAATATAATTCAATATTATAATTCAATATTATAATTTAATATAATTCTTGTTCAACTTTGCATTTGATTGTTTAAATATTGCAAACCTTCTGTCTTTCCTAGTCTCTAATGGATCAGTACTTTGCCCGGATGCGTTCCTTGATGCAAAATAAGGAATTGCCAGCTAGGATTCGTTTCCTGCTGCAGGTGACTTTTTTTTCTCTACTTGTTGAATTAGTTCTTTTAAAGCTAGTCTGAGCATAAGCTGAATTCCTCTCTCCCCTCTGTAGGATACTGTGGAGTTGCGTGAGCACCGCTGGGTTCCTCGCAAGGCTTTTATTGACAATGGACCAAAGACGATAAACCAGATTCGTCAAGATGCAGTAAAGGTGGGCTATAGATTGGCTGTAAAATTTCTAAATTTGGAGTTGCATGTTAGCATGTAACTAACTGACTTGTGTTGCCTGCAGGATTTGGGAGTTTTTATTCCGCCAGCTATGGCTCAAGGAATGAGGAATGACTTCTTTCTGGAGGGACCTTTTATACCACCAGGAAGGAAATTTGACAGAGACCCACTTGGGGGGCTTGCTGATATGTTTGGACAAATGCCAGGTAAGTATTGCTTTCTGGTTTCAGCATCACTTTCTTGAATGGCTATGAACAAGTTAATATTTTGCCAGGTGTGATTGTTTTGCTTTCTAAAAGCTTAAATTTGCTACTTTTTAAATCCTTTTTATCTCAAAGGTAGTGGAATTGGTACTGGTCCAGGAGTAATTCAAGACCGATTCTCACCTACCATGGGGCGACATCGTTCCAACCAGCTTTTTAATGGGCATGGTGGGCATGTACCAGCTCAGTCACAGTTTGGGGAAATGGGAAGCAAATCTTTCCTTAAATCTAATCAGGTGAGGAATGAAATGATTGCATGTCTGTTTGAAAAGCTGAATAACAACGAAGGTTCAAAGAGCCGTTGCATTTTGCTTTTCTACTTTCGTGGATTGCATTGATTACCATACCAACAATTTGGTTTTGGGCACTGCCTATCCAAATAATTCAACGGAAAACTTAATCGTGCATAATTTGATGCGGCCTCATTATTAATGTGCAAATTAATGGGATATTGTAAATGATGCTGTCATGTGGATGGATGTGATTAAGCTAGATTAAGTTGGCAAAGCAGTTTGAGTTGCTTCTTTGCCCCCAGCCTGGAGCAGATAAGTTGCTTGGGCCATGTGGATTTGAAGACTTGTGTTTACAGACCAGGCTGGGATTTAATGAATTGAGGCTCACCTAATGGTGGTTTAACTGTGTAGAGCACAGAATAGGTTGGCACCACCTGTTTTGAGCACCCCCAATAGATATTGAGTATAGCTCTTGCTGTACAAAATTTTATCGCTTAATTGGAATGGAGTGAGACTTCTTAGATAGCTACAACACTGAAATATCTTCAAGCAGCTGGTGTGCAACTTTTGAAACTTGCAAGACACATTGCATCAATTCATTTCTAGATTCAATGTTATTTGCTGCATTAAGGGGTACATGGCAAGGATGTGCAAAGTGAAATAAAAACATTTATTATCTAGAGTTAAAGGTAGGATTAATGTTTCTGAAGAGGCTGGTATAAGATTAGCATTTGCATCAAAATGACATGGGCCATTTGGAAGATGAGTAATCCAGTTTTGAAGTGAAGACTTAGCTAACTTGACTGAGATGCACTTCTGCAAACCAGCTTGGTGATGAACAGTAAGCTACTGACTTAACTGTTTTTAGGGCATCTGTAGCCTTGTGGAGTGCATGTTTGAGGCTGTCCTTGCTTCTGTGCTGTTTTGTATATTCAGTTTCAATCACACCTGGAGAGTTCCTGACATTTGGGATGTGCCTGTCTCTCTGAAAGCCAACTTCTGGGCTCTGGTGGCTGATGAACAAAAAAAGCACTGATGTTGGAAGGAGTGGAGTCCAGGACCTGCTCAGCTACTGGTTGGAGTGTTTGTCCTGTTAAGGCTGAGCCTGGCAGCAGGTAGTGTTGGCACAAGGAAGTGACAGTGTTCTATTACAGGGACAGAACCAGCATTACCATGGACAAAACCAGGGACACTCATTCCAGCAACCAACACAATCCAAGGGCATGCCTCCTCGGTTCATAAAGAAAGGACAGATCAATGCAGATGAGGTAATCTGAATCTGGACATATTCAATGGTTTGGTGCCCAATGATTAAGGAATGACGCGTTATTGTGAGGACTAATCTGGAGGCTGTTCTTACTATTTGACTTACCTTGACCACCACCTCTTACCCGTTTTTCTTTCTTCCAAATCCCCAACCCTTTTTCCACCTGTTATGGATAGCTGGCCAGTGTCCTGTGAGCGTGATTGAGAGATGAGGGCAGCCACTTCTGAGTTTGAACCTGACAAAATAACCAGCTATTCTTCAGATATCGTCAGACATTTAGACATATTAAACCACCTTTGCTTAAGTATTTGCATGCAGTGCTAACTGTGTATTGTATACGATTGTTGACATTAAGGTTTGACTTTTTCTTGACAGATCAGTTTGAGGCCTGCACAGTCATTTTTGCTGAATAAAAATCTAGTGCACAAGCTTCAACCACAAACACCAACTATGATCCCACCAAGTGCACAGCCTCCTCGTACTCAAACACCACCCCTGGGGCAGGTACGGTTTGCTGTCAGGCCGTTGTTTGGAATCTAATTCCTTTGTTCCTGTTCCCATTAACTCGAATAGTGGAACCATAAGTAATATGTCTTAATGAGTTGAAACCTAAGTTTGAGGGGACTTGACAAGGCAGATGCTGAGTTATTCACATGGTTGGGGAGTTTAGAACTGGGGGTCTCAGCCTCAGAATAAGGGATTGATCACTTAAGACTAAGATGAGAAATTTCTTCAGTGGGTTGTGTTGGAATTCTCCAGAGGCTGGTTAAAGCTCCATTGAGTATATTCAAGGCAGATATTTTCAATTCTAGGCAAATCCAAGGGAATCGGGTCAAAAAATGGAGTTGGCTCTAAGATCTTCCACGTTCTTAGTAAATGGAAAGAGTGGGCTCAAGGGGCTGTATTCCTAATTATGTTCTGAACTGATTTAAATATTGGAAAGTCTTAACAGTCCTAGTTCAACACTGGGGAGAAGTGAGTTAAATTAACTTCTAGTTTTTAACTTCTAATGCCTCTTATTTCACCATATTTCTTTTTTTGTGATCACTTTCTGTGAGCTACATTTTCTGTAAACCTGTTTTGAGAGTAATGTATTACCTGTTAGCCCCCTCAACTAGGTCTCAAAACAAATCCACCCTTGATTCAGGAGAAGCCTGTGAAGAACAAGAAAGCACCTTCCAAAGAAGAACTGATAAAACTGACTGTAAGTGACTTTAATTCTTGGGGCGATGTGTTTTATTGTCTGCAACCTCCCATCCTTCTTGTAGGGACAATGCACTGGTCCTGAAAACTGATGTTAGACAAATCTGGTTTGTGAACACTTGCCATGGATGCTGTGTTGGTGTGCAGGCCATTCTGCTGGATTCTGAATGATATCCACAACATTAACTCGATTAGTTGAACATTTGGCCTGTACTCTAACAAATGCTTATGTAAAGCTGCCACGGTGACCAATGGTGCTGTGCATTTCCAATAAGAAGTATAAGTACCAAATAGTCATCCTTTGTGACTGCAGCCTCTTAAAAGTGGAAGGTTACTATGGGATGTTTGACTGCATTGTTTACTTAATGGGCTGTGCCAAGCATACCATTCCCCAGAACCCTTGCTGAAGCTTAAATCCTTTGCACTTCTTGTTTGTCATTCCTTTATAGGAAACAATCCTCACAGAGTACCTGACGAATCTTAACATTAAAGATGCTGTCAGTGGAGTGAAGGAGATGAAGGCACCAAAGCCTTTTCTGCCAGAAATGTTGAGCAAGATGATTGTGTACACGCTAGATCGCTCTGATGAAGATAAAGAACAAGCTAGTACTCTGATAAATGCACTCAGACAGGAGGGGCTTGTTATGGGTGAAAACTTCATGCAAGTAAGTGAATTTTTAAGCCTTAATCAAAAACGAGACTTCAGTTTTTTTTTTAAGTATCCAAGTTGATAGTTGCAGGCCTGCTGGGTTTGCTTTCCCTTCCTATACCCACTGCCCTCCTACCAACCATAGACCAAGTTATATCTGCTCGTTTAAATGCTGTTGACTGAAGCTGCAGTGTATAAAACATATGCCACTTTTTTGCTGTATCCATATCTTGGCATACCAGTTTAACATTTCTTAAGGCTTGAGCCTGTGCAGGGAATATGCTTGAGTTTTATGATTTGTAATTAATGAAGCTGGTTATCTCCAGTTACTTGGTAACTGGATGTATTATTTAGTATAGGTACAGTGCCTCAAATCTGGCAACCTTGGACTAATGCCATGTGTTTTGGATAACTTGGGCCATGAGCATTCTGGGTCGGTTGGGGTTGAGGGTTGCCTGGCGCATTAAGTGCAGCAGGTAACTAGTCTGGAGCCACATCGTGCCCCTGCAGCACCTAGCCAAATTATCCAGATAAGTTATTAAAATTTAACTCGTCAAAATTGAAGTCTCCTGTTTTCAGGCAACTCTGGTTTTTTGATAGCTGGATTTGAGACCTTACCTGTATTTTATGTAGTTAGTCTCCATGCAGTCACTGGGATATACTACATGCTTGAAATTCCCTTAATTTTGCTTGCAGGCTTTCCTGAATGTATTGGAGCAGTGCCCCAAGCTGGAGGGGGATATCCCTTTGGTGAAATCGTACTTGGCCCAGTTTGCAGCACGTGCCGTCATCTCTGAACTCGTGACCCTCTTGGAGCTTGCCCAGCCCTTTGAGAATGGAACCCATTTCCCCTTATTCCTGCTTTGTCTACAGCAGCTTGCCAAATTGAAGGATCGAGAGTGGCTGACTGACCTCTTTCAACAGAGCAAGGTCAACATGCAGAAGATGCTGCCAGGTGTGTACTTGCATGGTATGGTTTGGAGGTCATTGGGGAAAGTTCAACCTCTTTATTGAGGATATGGACCATCTATGACCCTGTTGCAATCAAAGCAATGGGATTTGATTTGTAATTTCCCCAACTTTTTTAAAGGCTGGAATAAAAACTTCTAAGGATTCTGCCAAATGTATTACAATACACTTTTAAAAAAACCAGCAGCTTTGACTGAGGCCATGCTGCTTTTGCTAGATTGAGTTGGGCAGAGGGAGGGTGGCTGGGGCCAGTCTGGGTTGGGTGAGGTCAGGAGTTGCTTGAAGTGCAGGAATAGACTTTAAGTTGTGAAGCAGAAGCCTGGCACCATGCATCACCTAGCTGAATAGCCCAAGTAAGTTATAAAAGATGCACGGCACATTCTAAAAATGTTCAGCTTTTGGACAACTCCAGCTTTTAGACAGCTTAAGAGTGTACCTGTAAATATGTTGGTGAGCTCCTTGTGGTAACTCATCAGTTAGGCACCCTAAACTCGCCTCTGGCTTGAAACACTCTAGTAGATTATTTTTGGCTATTCTAATACTTGTCGTCTTTAAAAAGAAGCTTTTGTATCTTGCATTTTGTGAGCATGTATATTAAATGAAAACAATAGTTGATTTGTGATAGCTTTAGCTTTCCAAATTGTACTGATGCAGTGGTCTAGTATGATCCATTTACTTCTCACTTTTTTCCCTCAGAGATTGACCAAAATAAGGACCGCATGTTGGAGATTCTGGAGGGGAAAGGACTCAGTTTCTTGTTCCCATTACTAAAATTAGAGAAAGAGTTGGCAGAACAGATCAAGAATGACCCATCCCCTCAAGCCATTTATAAGTGGATCAAGGATAACATTTCTCCCAAATTGCATACGGATAAAGGATTTGTCAATATTCTCTTAACCAGGTATATGCACGGCAATAACTTAGTTGGTCTGTCCTGAAGTTTTTGTAGTTTAAACATTCTCATCTTGAAAAATGCAATCGCTAGCTCCACCTTGACATTGTGATTATTTAAGAAGTGGGAGAGAATGATAAAATGCTGAACTATTAGAGCAGCCAGTTTTTGCTCAGGTAATGTCCTGTGACACCAGAACCTTGGTACCATGCACTCTGGTGGGGGGTAGGGAGGGAAAGAGAGGGAGGAAGGCACTGCTTTTTATACTGCACTGAAATGTTAGCCTTGTCTGTGTAATGCTGTCTTAGAAATTTAATTTTCCCCCCTAAATTGAGGTGGGGCTGCTACCTGAGTGCCTCAATAGCCATATAGCTTCAAATGAAGCTTTAACCGTTTTAATGGAATACATTCAGATAAATGCTGATACAATTGTCCCTTAAACCAATTCGTTCCAGTATTTGGAACCAAGAGATTTGTCTGTCGCTGAATGTGCTGTTGGACAGCAACTGAAATCTGATTTGAAGGGGTTATGGGGAGATGGCTGGGATGTGGGACTAATGGAACAAACTTCTCAAGCATGGTGAGATGTAAGATTATGTGGAAGTTCAGTTGCAGTTGGACCTGCTGGGCTGGTTAAGGGGGTTTCATTAATTGTTCCTAACTTGCTCTTTTAGCTTCCTGCAGCACATTTCAAAGATGGCACCTGCTGAAACTGGTGACCCAACTAGCGTTCCTTCCAAAGAAATGTTGGAACCAGAGAAGCAGCTGCTCCTGTCCTTTAAGCCAGTAATGCAGAAGTTCCTGCATGACCACACTGAGCTGCAGGTTAGCGCCTTATATGCATTACAGGTGCACTGCTACAATCACAACTTCCCTAAAGGTAAGATTCTCTGCATTTGAACTCTTTTTTCCATTGCACAAGAATGGCAAGAATTGGCAGTTTTATAAGGATGTAAATTTAATTTTGCATGATCATGTTGAAACAAAGTTCATTCAGCAAGTTTGATAAAATTGTTATTTTGGCTCTTGTCATCTAGTTTGGTTTAGGTTGCTTGTTTTAAAGTTGAAATTGTGCAGCTCTACATTCATTGTTTACATGTGAGCTGGTTCTTGTTTGTAGGTATGTTACTGCGCTTTTTTGTGAACTTTTATGACATGGAAATAATAGAAGAGGAAGCCTTCTTAGCGTGGAAAGAAGATATCAGCCAGGAATTTCCAGGAAAAGGCAAAGCTTTATTCCAGGTAAATAAGGGAAGATGGTCTTGGGTTATTTAAGATAAACCTTGGGCATTGAGATGGATTCGGTTGAAATAACAGTGGAACCATCACATTTTATAGAGCATATTTCTGCCCTTGTCAGCTTATTTTTAGGATGCAGGTAAACAATGAGACTGTAATCACATAATTAAACTATTCAAGAAAAGGGCTTGGATCTTGTATTATATGAAAACGTGACCAATTTTCTTTTGCCTTATCTGTTTGGGATGCCTTGCAGGTGGACACCAGTAGTTTCATAAATGGTCACAATGACTGATCAATTCCACTGTTATCTTTGAATGTTGGCCAGAACTTTTACCAGTTTTATTTTCCACATAACACTACCAAAGGATAAGTCAGGCAGGAACTGGGCTGTAACTACTTTATCCAAGGACTATTGGTGCACTAGACTTTGTAGTGCTCTTGGTGCTGCACTGAAGCTGCTTTGGGTTGAAGGGGGTAGTGGGGTGGGTGAGTCTCAAACCCATGAAGCGCTCAGGTGAGTTTTGCCAACTGACCTAAATCTGTTCTAAGATTTCAGTCATGAGTTGGTTTTTTTGATTAATCAACCTGATCTGACCTTGCAGGTGAATCAGTGGCTAACCTGGCTGGAAACTGCAGAGGAAGAGGAATCTGAAGAAGAGGAAGGTGACTGAAAACCGGCCAAAGCCTTAATAGTGCAAATATACTGTTGCTGTGATGTAACTGCGTTCATCCCAACCACTGCAGAGATTCATTCCACTGTTTGCAGTATTTAGCGCAGGAGCATGTTCATGGCTCATTTCTTCTGCATAACCTTTAGTGTATGTCTTAAGCGTAGTGTACCATTGAATCTTAAGATTACAGTACCTTTTTAGGCAACTTCATGACCTATGAATAGCATGCAATAACTGAACCCTAAATGTACTCAGTGCAAGCAGTAGTTATAATGAAGACAATGCTGTTGGCTGCTGTTCTACATTGGTTGATTTTTACAAAACTGAATAGCAACACCAAGACACTGTAGAAATGCACTTTGCTCAGCAAAATACTTGAGTCGTTGCAATATTTGATTTTTTTCCCTTGGATTGTTAAAAGACAAACCTAAATAAATTCGAAACTGTAATCAGTGGGTTGCAGCTGTAACATTAATTTGCCTGAATTTCTACCTCCACTATTGGGCTTTGTTTTAAGATGTGTGCCAGGGTTAACTATGCTTAAATCCTACAGCCTGGGCATATGCACAAGTCTTTAAAGTCATTTTACCATGTCACAGTTCAGCTTTGTGCAGGTAAACTAGAGATTAAAGTGCTTGTTTAAGATGGGGGGGCGGGGGGTAGGGGGGAAAACTTCAGTGAGATTAATGGAACTAACCTTTTTCTTTGGGCCCCTTTTACGTGATAGTAACAAAATGAAGCCTACTTAATTTATCAATTTGTGTTCACTACTTGTTCACATGCCCTGATTTTGTACAAGTAACTTGTATCTATAATAAACATTGTGATACTTGATGCCTTATTTTCCTGTTGGTTTTGTTTGAAGTTGGAGACTTTAATGGGACACCAACTCTAGCACCAAAGAGCCAGCCTGTCTGCTTGCCCCTGGTCAGAAATATGGAGTCTTTCTCCTGAGCTTCCTACTGCTGTGACTATTGTCTGGTGCACCTACAGTAATCATTTTCATAGATGGTCACAAATTTAAATGGTGCTTTTAAATTTATGGTTTGTTCCATTGAATGCAAGTGCTTCCTGGGAGGTGGGTGCATTCGCCCCTTGTGGCAGCAGACGTGACTCGTAACATGCTGAATAAACTGCATTTCATAGGGTTTAATGCACATGGCTTTGGTGCTTTCCAGTTATTGCCGATATTCCTTCTGGTACACTAGATTGGTACATGGAAGAATTGCACATTCCTAAACGTGCATTGTATACATTTGCCAACTAAGCTTTTCTGCCAGAGCTCAGCAGAGTGACACCCTGATGCACCAGCTTCCATCAGGTCAATAATAATGCTAGTTTTGAACTTAGATGAAAAGCCAAAATTCAGAATATTTTAAAGTTGAACTCACTTGGCATTAAAAATAAACCCCTGAAACTTTTCTAATAAAGAAAATGGATTCCTGCTTCAGTCTGTCAACCTGAAGTGGGAAGCTGGACATCCTTGTCTTTGAGTCCAGGATAATCTCTGATTGGAAGTCTCTAAGCCTGATCACTTGCTAAGTCTTAAACATCTGGGCAATGGGGTCATCTGGTAAGAGGTAAAATCCTAGTTTTCATTTTGACATGGTGGGAGGAGAAGGCAGAATTGAACAGAAATCTTGTTGGGGGGGGGAAATATGCTGCACTGCAAACAGAACTAACTGAGGGGGTGTGGAGTTGCCTTGACAGGATTCAGTTTTTAAAAAAAACTAGCAATCTCCAGCCATCACTTGGTCATTTAGATATCTTTCTTGAATTGGTGTTGTGAAGGTCTGGATCCTTGGGTAAATCTTAAGGTCTTTAGACAAGTAATATTGGACTGCACTATAGCCTGACATCTTCAATGCAGCCATCCTGTAATCTGGAGACAAGAATATTTATGGGGTTGACGATGATAATGGAGCTGGTGGCAGCGCACAAGAATTTCATTAATAGCTTGATCTTTAAAGGGGCATTCCTGTTTTTTTTCTTCTTGGTCCATTAGTTATCCAGGCTGATTGCATTTCTTAGACAACCAGAGGTTTTAATCACTGATTTTTGAATGGCATGCCTGTTTCTCCCAACTGGTTTCCCTGTGTATTGTAGGACAAGAGATATCTGTATGGAAGTGCCCTGGGTGCAGTGTGATTTCCTCGAGCAATTAATAAATTTCTTTGCATCACCAGACTCGTCATTCCCACTTGTGACAAGATCCATGCTGTGCTTGTAATCTTCCTGTAAACATGGGGTAAATTCCTGTAATGATGGGTGAAAAGAACTCATTGATTTCATTTGAGACATAATCATGAGGCAAGAGGGATCTTGTCCTCTTTCCAGAAGATTAACCATGTTGAGTTTATTCTAAGGTTTTTTTGCGTGCTCCTGTTGCAGATCCTCAGTACATTATGTTGGAGTCAGTCACTCAGCCCCTGTAGCCTGTTCTGCCATTTGCTTATCAGTTAATTTCTTAACTCAAAACTACCCTTCATTTTGTATAACTGGTTAAATGTTGCATCCTGCATCCAAACGATTTAATTTAAATGTGCGAAGGAATAGAATTGAAAGTTTAAAGTGCACTTAAATTTATATATAAGTGCACTTGTGTGCTAGCCTTTTCAGATGTGACCCTCGGACCTTGGGCACCCGAGGCTTGGAGCTTTCAGGCAGTCAAAATTTTTTTAAAATCTGGAGTGCTCCCATTGCAAATCTTTCTGCTGTATCAGCTTTACAAGAGTACAAAAGGATATAAGCCTTGGCAGTTGGGATGTTTTTTAAGATCAAACTTGACCATGATTTCTCAGAATTGGCAGAACAGCCTTGAGGTTTTGAGTGAGCTACTCCAGTTCCTATGTTGAATAGCTTCTCTGTAATTACAGGTTAGCTCCTTGTAACAGCTATCTTTCAGTTTAAATACTACTTTTGTAGCAGAAACACTTCTAACCCAGTGTTCAGGTTTTATCAATACAAATAAAACTGGCTGAGCTGTGATTCACTTTGGAGTTCAGTGATCTGTAAATCTGAGCATAGAAATTTTAACTTGCTAACCTGAGTAACAACTCGATATTCATCTGCCTATATAGTAGTTTAACTTGTAGGCTAAGTAACTTCTGGATGCTTGGAATTAATTGTATTTATGGCATGTTACAACATTGAATTGGTAACCAAAGCCCCAGGTTAAAGATAATGACAGAAGAGCCAGAGGGGATATCAGAAACTGGAGCATGGGAGGCTGTTTGACCTATCAAAACTTAAGTTGGGTCTTTGAAAAACCAGTAGTGCTTAGTCCCACATTCCTGCTTTTTATCCATAATCCTATTGTGACCAGGTGAGGACCGGTCGAATGGCTCCCCTCTTTTCCCCCTCGTTTGACTGCAACATTTTTCAAGTTAATCTAGGTTAACACTTCCCAATTCAGTGAATATGAAACTGATCATAAGACCCAGACATGTTTTTGAGTTTTATAACGGTTTTATTATATTTAAACTGATCTGGGTAAACTATAATATGCTTAGGCTTCACAAGTACGCACACCTACAGATTGGAGTAGGGGAGTATTGTTGGTCAAATTAGAGCCTGTAAGACACCAGTTTGCAGTTTATATTTTGCACTCTGGCTTCAGGATGAACTTGGTCTTGATTTAAAGATGTAGATGCTGGAGTTGATGGTTTTCTTGGAGGCACAGTTGAGTTATTAAAAATCTGTCTACTGCAGAATGGAGACAGTCAAATTAGTAGATGGGGACCAAACTTGTTTGGTGGTGGCAGGAACTCCATTTGAGCTAGTCCAGTTCTCAGAAATCCATCTATTTAAATTAGACAAAGCACTTGGGCTGGTTGTGTGATCTCTCTAACTGCCTGTAATTCAAACATAATTGTACATTCCAATTATATCTGGAGAACTACCTTAAAAATATCAGGTCTTCGTTCAAGCAATTAACCTTTGGTTTGCCTTCAGCTGTTGAATACTGTAGGTGGTCTTGATGGGCAAGGAGGAAGGTTGTTCACAAACCCCAGGGGGGTTGCCATTGGGGTTTCACAGACTTGCTTTGTCTCCATAGGGTTGGAATGTGGAATATATATAAATTAGTGTTGATCATCTTGATGTAGGTTGAAATTAGTCTGTTTCTCTCAATTTTTAAAAAAAGTCCAACTCCTATTTCCAACCGATTAAAGATCAATATTAATGTAAGCATGTCTTCATAACACTTTCAAATTATTTATTGAATCAACTTTCATCTTTTTCAAGTGTTCCAGATTCCAAAAACTCTGGAAAGAATTTGTCCGTATTTGACTTGCCTCTGGATATTGATCCACTCACCAGAGAATTTGCTTTTTTTTAATCAAAATTTCTTATGTTGAAAACTGACGAGTCACCTCGACATTCTCCGTTTCCAGAGAGAACAGTCCTAATGTTTCCTACCTCTCCTCAAACTTCCTCATCCCTGGTAACCCTGTCTAAGGCCTTTATGTTTTTCCTGAAATGTGGTGCCCAGAGTTGTCCATTATATTCCAGCTGAGACTTAACCAGTGATAAAGGTCTAGCATGATCTCAGTAACTTAGGTTTAAGTGAAAGATATAAAGTGCAAGTAAGTTTTTTTTTCTCCACTCTATTGGCTTGCTCTGCTACCTTTTTAAGGATTTGTGTATATGGACACCAAGATTTCTCTGATCATTTACACATCAGTTGCATGAATTGAGAATTTTTATTAAATGCAGTTGACATCTAGGACAAATTGCCCCCTGTAGAGCAGTAGATCTAATAAATTTTCCAAAGGGAGTTGGATAGGTACTTTAAGAAAAGTTGTGCAAAGTTATGGTGAAAAAGCAGAGGAATGGGACTTGCTGGAAAGCTCTAATAAAGATGGGCTAATTGCCCTCTCTTTGCTGTAGTGTCTGATTCTGAGATCAAAAATAGTTGTTTAAAAAAAAAAAGGGGGAGTCATTTACATCAGTTCCACCAATCTCTGGAGAAACAATTATGCTTAAATTGACCTGAGCATATGCTGCAACAGACAATCTGTGCCTCCTATACTGTGATTAAATCTTGTGGACTTAAAGGGACAGATGCATTTTTAGCATCAAATACACTGTACATTATCTGGTGTAATGCTCCTGCCCTTGTAAAAGTGAACAATTAAGCTGGAGATGATTGTGTATAAAATATTTAATGTTGGGAGCATCAGGACAAGATGTATCTACTGCTGGGCAGACCAGAATGAGCGGTCATAAATCTAAGATACAGTAGTAACCCAATAGGAAATAAGAGAATTTCTTACTCGAGTGATGAGAATGTGGAACTTGCCATTACAGGGAATGGTTGAGGTGAATAGCATCAATGCATTTAAGGGGATGCTAAATAATAAAGGGAGAAAAGAATGGAAGAATTTATTGATAGGGTGAGATGAATGTTGGGAGGAGGTTCATGTGGAGCATAAACACCAACATGGATCAATGTTTGAATCAATCCAACATTAACATGGTGGCTTTGCTAAACTGAGGGTTTTCACTTCCGATGGATTACAGCAGTTCTTGCATTCATTTCTCCAAGGCTCATTACACTTAAGTAGCTCATTTCCTTTTGAATGTTGTTTATCTTCACCTGGAAGCTAGAAAGCTCAGATTGAGTATTTATGTTACACTCATTTGGTACATAGGAGCAGGAACAGCTCAGTACTAAAGAGAAGGGACAGCCTTGGATTGTGCGCTCAAGTCTCTGAGGTGGGACTTGAACCCACAATCTCTGGAGTCTGAGGCAAGAATGCAACAGCTGGCACTTTGATCATAGCTGATCTGTACTCCACTCAATTTATCCACCTCTACACCATATTCCTTAATACCTTTACCCAACACACCTATTGACCTCAGTCTTCAAGGCTCCAATTCACCCCAATACTACAACATTTGGCAGGTGTTCAAAATTTCCATTACCCTTTGTGTGAAGTGCTTCCTGACATTGCCCCTCTACACCAGCTCTAATTTTAAAGCCATGCCTCTATGTTCTGGATTCCTACACCAGAAGAAATGGCTTCTCTCTATGCTACCAAATCATTCTATCATTTAAACAGCTTAATTAATTTTCCCCTTAATCTATTAAACTCAAGGGAATGAATGAGCATAGTTTATATGACCTAACTCCTTTGGCCCTCATATCATTCTGGCGAATCTGTTGCACCCCTTCCAATTTCAGCTCTTTGAAAGCCTCCAAATCGCAGTATTTATCCCTTTCAGTGGCACTACAGAAATTACGTCATGTTAGACCTGTTGTAAGCTAGAGATTGGAAGAACAGACCTTGGAGGGTTGTGAGGCTGTAGAAGATTACAAAGATAGGGAGATATGAGGCCATGGGGGGGGATCAAAACAAGGATGAGAATTTTATAATTGAGGCGTTGCCATACTGGAAGCCAATGTGGGTGAACAGGACTTGGTATGATTTAGGATAGAGGCATCAGAATTTCGATGAACCTATATCACTTCCCTGCATCTCGGGGGTTCCTTTCCCTTGGTTTTCACCTTAAACCATTAACTCTGGCAAAGGCCGCCCAACTATAAGGATTCTGGTCTCAACTGGGCCAGTCATATAAATACTGTTTGTGCAAGAGCAGGTTTGAGGCTGGAAATCCTGCAGTGAGTAATTTACTTCCTGACTCCCCAAAACCTGCCCACCAATTACAAGGTACAAGTCAGGAGTGTGATGGAATACTCGCCAGTTGCCAGGATCAGTGAAACTCCCAGCAATACTCAAAGCTCGACACTATTCAGGGCAAAGCAGCCCGTCCATCACTTTAAACATTCACTCCCTCTGCCAGAGGGGCACCATGGCAGCAGTGTGTACCACATACAAGATGGAGTGCAACAACTTGCCAAGGCTTCTTCGCCAGCACCTTCCAAATCTGCGATCTCTACCATATGGAAGAACAAGGGTAGCAGACACATGGGAATCCTCCGTTGTCACTGGGACAAAATTCTGGAACTCCATTGCCAGCAGTACTGTGGGTTTACCTACACAAGGACTCCTGCAGTTCAAGAAGGCAATTAGGTTTGGGTAATTGCTGCCTGTTGCCCACATCCTGAGAATTAATTTTAGAAAAGGATTTTTATTCTGCAATTCTTCCCTTTTAATTATCTGCATCTTTCAACTTTTGCGTGTTCTGGAGTTTTTCAGTCCCATGTCAGTGATGCAACTTTTCATGGGCATAATTATGCATCAGATGAGCACACTTCAATTCAGGTGAGAATGCGTAAACTGCACCCACATTTAGTACAGAATCTAATTAGTTCCTGATTCATTTTCGTTTGATGAGATTTCCTGTGATCATAGCAAACAAAAGACTTGCTTTGATAGCACCTTTCAGAACCTCAGGCTGTCACAAAGTTCTTTACAACCAATGAAATACCTTTGAAGTGTAGCTACTGTATACTGAAGGAAAAATTGGCTAAAGGATAGGAAGCAGAGAATAGTGGTGAACGTTACTTTCAGATTCGAGGGAGGTATGCTGTGGTGTTCCCCAGGGATCAGAATATAGATTATTGCTCTTTGATATGTATTGATAACTTGGACAGGGTATACAGGATATAATTTCTTGGTTTTAGATGGCAGGAATCTTAGAAATGTAGTAAAAAATTAGGATAGTAACAGACTTCAGGAAGATGTAGACTGCTGAAATGGACAGACACATGGCAGATGAATGTATAGCAGTGTGAAGTGATACATTTTGGTAGGAAGAATTAGAAAAGCCAATATAAACTAAATGGTACAATTTTAAAAGGAGTGCAGGAACAGAGACCTGGGGTTGCATGTATGCAAATCTTTGAAGATGGCAGGAGAGGTTGAGAAGGCTTTATAAATAGAGGCATAGGGCTGGATTTTCATGTAGTCGGGAAGACTCTGCAGGCCTTTAAAAATGGCAGGCTGGACCCAGATGTGAAAATTCCACCCTCATATCCAACAGATCAAATTTTTGCAGGTAGTGGAAAGGGGGGCATGATGTGATTCACACAGGAGGGAAACTTAAACTCAGCAGGGACATTTGAACACTGTGCTGAATTCAAGCAGACCCTATTTAGGCTGTCGCATAGACCTTAACTCACAATGTGGGAGTCACGAATTGATGGAATAGGTTGGAGAAGGTCTGTATAACTGTCATGATCTGAAGTTTCTTAAACCCCCTTTAAGCTTTAAAAAAACAGGCTGCAGCTGTCACTGCGAGTTTTAAAAAATTACCAGACTGCTTTAATTGACAGACAATCTGTTGCAGTTTAGGAAAGAAAACACTGGCATCAGTTCATGCAGTTTCAATAAAGTTCTTTGTTAACATTTTCCCAAGGCTATCATGTCATTATGAATGCTTGGTTGAGTTTCAAAAGCTATAATTATCTCAGAAGAAAGTTCTGAGTTCAAACAGGCTATTAAAGAATTAGCTGTCTTTGATGTCGAGTCTTAATAGAAGCTTGAGGAGGTCTTGTGGTGTAGTGGTAGGGTCCGTATCTCTGAACCAGAAGCTCTGGTTTCGAATCTCATTTTATGACTTGATGTCCATAACATGGCCAAACAGGTTGATTATCAACCTGCAGATCCTTCCAATATGCTGATGACAGGCAGTAAAAGCGGAAGAGTCTCCTGGTCAGCCAGAACCACTTGGCAGCTGCAGCGCAACAGCCTCCCCATGTTAAAAGACTCCAAGTGCAGGTTCTTGCCATGTGCTATACTTTATGACAAGTATTCTCTTTGCTTCGAGGGACAACAAAAGAGAGAATAGAAGTTTGTTTGCGCTTATAAGAGATCAACCACTTGAGGTTTAAAATTTTTGAATGGGTTTCTGGAATGAGATTTTTTCAGTGTCAGAGTGAGAGCTGTATTAGAACATTACAAGATTTTTTTTCATCTCCCCATGGCTCCTGATGTGGATACTCGGTGAGTTGGCATGAGTGTATGAGGGGCCATGAGTGGGGGGAGGGGGTGCAGGAGGAGGGGAGGGGAATGAGTTGGCATGGAGGGAATGAGAGGCCATGGTGGCATGAGTTGGCCTGGAGGAAATGAGGGACTGGGTGGAAGGGTGAGGGCTAGAGGGCCTAACAGCTTCTGAAACAACTGGGACAAAGTCCAAGAAAACTTCTAACTAGCCCACCTCAGCACTCGCCCAATGCTCTGCTTCCCCGAGTGCACCCCACCCCCAGAGTGAAAAATCGGGCGTTTCGGGGTACTTACCCCAGGCAGATCTTTTGAGTAGAGAAGCTTCCCAACTCAAGCAACCTGTTTTGGTTAAGGGGAAATTTAATAGAGGTGTTTAAGATCATGATAGGATAAGGGGAACCTGTTTCCAGTGGCAGAAAGTTCAGTAACCAGAGGACATGGATTTAAGGTGATTGGTAAAAGAACCCGAGACAACATGAGGAAACAACTTTTATGCAACTCCTTGTTATGATCTGGGATACCACCTGGTGAAAGGGTGGTGGAAGCAGATTCAATAGGTACTTTCAAAAATATTTGAAGAAACTTTGCAGGGCTATGGGGAAAGATTAGGGGAGTGGAACTAATTGGATAGCTCTTTCAAAGTGCCAGCACTGACATGATGGGCCGAATGACCTCCTTCAGTGCTCGATCATTCTATGATTCTATCATGAGAGCCAATTTGTGCACAGTAAGGCCTCCACAAAAAACAATGTAGTAAACTGTCAGACCACTTTTTTAGTGATGTCGGTTGAGGGGTGAACACCATACCATGTTCGACTGTAAAATCCAAACATAAAGCAGCAGAAATGTTCGATGATGGTGTCTCGACTGTAGAATTGATGCTTGCTGTCTATTTTTTTTTTACCTTAATCTCCGTTGGCAGCAGGAAGCCAGAAATAATTGACAACCTTCCTGCCTCTACCAGGAGACGATATTTCCTTGTACTTGGCAGGTGTGAGATCGCTGAAATAAGCCTGGGTCCGGGCCTCTTTGGTTGTACAGCTGGGTGATGCCATGCAATACGTCAACCTGCCAAAAGAAACCTCTTTAAAACCTTAGGGAAACTGCGTCCCTCTGTAAGAGACATAAAACATCTGGTGGAAAGGAGCTCACAATAAAAACGTGAGCATTGACTTAAAGCTCAGTTAATAGGTCCAGAGGTTCAGATCTCCTGGAGTTCCACCCACCATTGACATCCAACACCAGAGTTGCTGATGTTTGGGGGAGGCACCCTAATTATCATTGGCAGGTGCAGCCACCACAATATGTGTGCCAAGAGTGAGGGATGTGTTTGGAAGGTGGGGGGGGGGGCAACAAAAGGACAGAAGGAGGCCATTCAGCCCTTTGAGACTTTTTTCCGCCGTTCACTCAGATCATTGGTGATCGATCCCAAAATTCCCATAAACCCGCCTGACCTTGGAGGGACTTTTGGACAATGTTGAAGTCGATGCATCAATGGGAGGGGCAGCTAACAGCGACTTGGGCAAAGGGCAGGTTGTGAATCTCGAAGCTCTGAATCAATTGGAGAGTGAGCACGGTGGAGGCTAAAAAACCAACAAGGGAAATGCTTGAGACATCAAATCTCAGAGGTGAAGAAAGGCACAGACAACAGTTTGTTGGACACTTGCATCAGTAAAGAGGCAGTAACACATAGGTAAAGTGCCAAACGGGCTTTGAAGTTAGCGACAGACGAGCAGAATCCATGGCCTCGTCCTGTTCACCATTTATGCCTGATCATGGGCGCCAATTACAAAAGGGAAAAAGAGGACTGGCTTATTATGTCCATGTTCAAACGTCTGAAGCCTACCTTTCAGGGGGTATCATGTGCTGCAGGTCATCAGCTTCAGTAAAATGCGCTGCCTCTCCTTCCTGAAATAGACCACAGAGAGAGCTTACGTGTATAACATTGCTCCATGTCATCGAAACTAGGAGCAGGATTAGGCCATTCAGCCCTTCGAGCCTGCTCCGCCATTCAATATGATCATGGCTGATTCTCTATCTCAACACCATATTCCCTCTTTCCCTGCTCCTTGATGCCCCTAATATCCAAAAATTTATCAATTTCTTTCTTGAATATACTCAGTGATCCGGCCTCCACAGCCTTCTGTGGCAGAGAATTCCACAGGTTGACCACCCTCTGAGTGAAGAAATTTTTCCGTATCTCAGTCCTAAATGTCCTGCCCCATATCCTGAGACTGTGGCCCCTGGTTCTAGACTCCCCAACCAAGGGAAACATCCTCCCTTCATCCAGTCTGTCTAGCCCTGTTAGAATTTTATTTGTTTAAATCGGATCCCCTCTCATTCTTCTAGACTCTAGTGAATAAAGGCCCAGTCGAACCAATCTCTCATACGACAATCCTGCCATGTATCAGCCTAGTGAATCTTCGCTGTGCTCCCTCTATGGCAAGTATATCCTTTCTTAGGTAGGGAGACCAAAACTGCACGCAATATTCCAGGTGTGGTATCACCAAGCCCTGTATAGCTGCAGTAAGACTTTCATGCTTTTGAACTCAAATCCTCTTGCAATGAAGGCCAACATACCATTTGCCTTCCTAATTGCTTACTGCACCTGCCTATTTACTTTCATTAACTGGTGTACAAGGACTCCCAGATCCACATTTCCCAATATATCACCATTTAAATAATACTCTGCCTTTCTGTTTTTCACACCGAAGCGTATAACTTCACATTTATCCACGTTATACTGCATCTGCCATGTGTTTGTCCACACATAACTTGTCTAAATCACCCTGAAGCTTCCTTGCATCCTCCTCACAACTCACAACACCGCCCAGTTTTGTGTCATCAGCAAACTTGGAAATATTGCATTTGGTCCCCTTATCCAAGTCATTTATATACATCGTGAATAGTTGGGGCCCAAGCACTGATCCCTGCGGTACACCACTAGTCACTGCCTGCCACCCAAAAAAGACCCATTCATTCCCACACTTTATACTGGGCTGTCAACCAATTCTCAATCTCAATCCATCCCAGTATATTACCCCCAATCCCATGGGCTTTAATTTTGCCCACTAGCCTCTTATGTGGGATCTTATCAAAAGCCATCTTGAAATCCAAATACATCACATCCACTGGTTCTCCCTTATCTATTCTGCTAGTTACGTTCTCAAAAAACTCCACTAGATTAGTTAAGCATGATTTCCCTTTCATAAACCCATGTTGACTTTGTCTAATCCCAATAATGTTCTCCGTATTCTGTTACCACGTTATAATAGACTCTAGCATTTTCCCCACTACTAATGTTAGGCTAACTGGTCTGTAATTCTCTGTTTTTCTCTCTCCCTTTTTTAAATAGTGGGGTTACATTTGCCACCCTCCAATCTAGCGCAACTGCTCCAGAGCCTAGAATTTTCGAATATGACCACCAATGCATCCAATATTTCCAGGGCCACTTCCTTTAGTACTCTGGGATGTAGATTATCAGGCTTTGGGGATTTTTCAGCCTTTAACCCCATTAATTTCTCCAGCACCATTTTTTTTACCAATACTGATTTTCTTCAATTTCTCCCTCTCACTAGACCCTTGGTTCCCTAACGTTTCTGGGAAATTATTTGTGTCCTCTTTTGTGAAGACAACCAAATTGTTCAATTTTTCTGCCATTTCATTGTTCCCCATTATAATTTCCCCCATTTCTGACTGTAAAGGACCTATGTTTGTCTTCACTAATCTTTTTCTCTTCACATATTTATAGAAGCTTTTACAGTCAGTTTTTATGTTGCTTGCAAGTTTACTCTCAACTTTTCCCCTTCTTGATCAATCTTTTTGTCCACTTTTGCTGAATTCTAAACTGCTCCCAATCCTCAGGCTTGCTGCTTTTTCTGGCAATTTTATACGTGTCCTCTTTGGATCTAATACTATCCCTAATTTCTTTTGTAACCCATGATTGAGCCACCTTTCCTGTTTTATTTTATTTTATTTTTTTACTGACTCTTAAACAAACACACACACAATATATTTGAATTGACAAGCACGAGTATGAAAAAGTGGGAAAGGAGGGCACCAAGAGATCCACCTGAGAGAGTAGACATGGCCTCAATTCAACATCCAAAAGGCGGCACTTCCAACCGTGCACTGCTCCCTCAGTACTGACCCTCCCAACAATGCAGTGCTCCCTCAGTACTGACCCTCCCAACAATGCAGCGCTCCCTCAGTACTGACCCTCCCAACAATGCAGTGCTCCCTCAGTACTGACCCTCCCAACAATGCAGCTCTCTCAGTACTGACCCTCCCTACAGTGCAGCGCTCCCTCAGCACTGACTCTCCCAACAATGCAGCGCTCCCTCAGTACTGACCCTCCCAACAGTCCAGTGCTCCCTTAGTACTGACTCTCCCAATAGTGTAGCACTCCCTCAGTACTGACCCTCCCAACAATGCAGCACTCCCTCAGTACTGACCCTGAACAGTGTAGCACTCCCTCAGTACTGACCCTCCCAACAATGCAGCGCTCCCTCAGCACTGACTCTCCCAACAGTCCAGTGCTCCCTCAGTACTGACCCTGAACAGTGCAGCGCTCCCTCAGTACTGACCCTGAACAATGCAGTTCTCCCTCAGTACTGACCCTCCCAACAGTCCAGTGCTCCCTTAGTACTGACTCTCCCAACAGTGCAGCACTCCCTCAGTACTGACCCTGAACAGTGCAGCGCTCCCTCAGTACTGACCCTGAACAATGCAGTGCTCCCTCAGTACTGACCCTCCCAACAATGCAGCGCTCCCTCAGCACTGACTCTCTCAACAGTGCAGTGCTCCCTCAGTACTGACCCTCCCAACAATGCAGCGCTCCCTCAGCACTGACTCTCTCAACAATGCAGTGCTCCCTCAGTACTGACCCTCCCAACAGTCCAGTGCTCCCTTAGTACTGACTCTCCCAACAGTGCAGTGCTCCCTCAGCACTGACTCTCCCAACAGTGCAGCACTCCCTCAGTACTGTCCCTCAACAGAGCAGCACTCCCTCAGTACTGTCCCTCAACAGTGCAGCACTCCCTCAGTACTGTCCCTCAACAGTGCAGCACTCCCTCGGTACTGTCCCTCAACAATGCAGCGCTCCCTCAGTACTGACCCTCCCAACAATGCAGCGCTCCCTCAGCACTGACTCTCCCAACAGTGCAGTGCTCCCTCAGCACTGACTCTCCCAACAGTGCAGTGCTCCCTCAGTACTGACCCTGAACAATGCAGCACTCCCTTAGTGCTCACTCTCCCAACAGTGCAGCTCCCTCAGTACTGACCCTCCCAACAGTGCAGCGCTCCCTCAGTACTGACCCTCCCTACAGTGCAGCTCTCTCAGTACTGACCCTCCCTACAGTGCAGCGCTCCCTCAGTACTGACCCTCCCTACAGTGCAGCACTCTCAGTACTGACCCTCCCTACAGTGCAGCGCTCCCTCAGTACTGACCCTCCCAACAGTGCAGCTCTCTCAGTACTGACCCTCCCTACAGTGCAGTGCTCCCTCAGTACTGACCCTCCCAACAGTGCAGCGCTCCCTCAGTACTGTCCCTCGACAGTGCAGCACTCCCTCAGTACTGTCCCTCAACAGTACAGTGCTCCCTCAGTACTGACTCTCCCAACAGTGCAGCGCTCCCTCAGTACTGTCCCTCAACAGTGCAGCACTCCCTCAGTACTGACCCTCAACAGTGCAGTGCTCCCTCAGTACTGACCCACCCAACAGTGCAGCGCTCCCTTGGTACTGACTCTCCCAATAGTGCAGGGCTCCCTCAGTACTGACCCTGAACAGTGCAGCGCTCCCTCAGTACTAACCCTCGAACAGTGCAGCGCTCCCTCAGTACTAACCCTCGAACAGTGTAGCGGTCCCTCAGTACAGAACTTCTAATAGTGCAGCACTCCCTCAGGACTGACCCTCTTATAGTGCAGTGCTCCCTCAGCACTGGCACCACGACAGTTCTGCGTTCCCTTAGTACTGGGCCTCTCACAGTGCAGCGCTCCCTCAGTACTGACTCTCCCAATAGTGCATTGCTCCCTCAGTACTGTCCATCAACAGTGCAGCGCTCCCTCAGTACTGTCCCTCAACAATGCAGCGCTCCCTCAGTACTGACCCTCCCAACAATGCAGCGCTCCCTCAGCACTGACTCTCTCAACAGTGCAGCGCTCCCTCAGCACTGACCCTCCCAACAATGCAGTGCTCCCTCAGCACTGACTCTCTCAACAGTGCAGTGCTCCCTCAGCACTGACTCTCCCAACAGTGCAGTGCTCCCTCAGTACTGACCCTGAACAATGCAGCACTCCCTTAGTGCTCACTCTCCCAACAGTGCAGCTCTCTCAGTACTGACCCTCCCTACAGTGCAGCACTCTCAGTACTGATCCTCCCTACAGTGCAGCGCTCCCTCAGTACTGACCCTCCCAACAATGCAGCGCTCCCTCAGCACTGACTCTCTCAACAATGCAGTGCTCCCTCAGTACTGACCCTCCCAACAGTCCAGTGCTCCCTTAGTACTGACTCTCCCAACAGTGCAGTGCTCCCTCAGCACTGACTCTCCCAACAGTGCAGCACTCCCTCAGTACTGTCCCTCAACAGAGCAGCACTCCCTCAGTACTGTCCCTCAACAGTGCAGCACTCCCTCAGTACTGTCCCTCAACAGTGCAGCACTCCCTCGGTACTGTCCCTCAACAATGCAGCGCTCCCTCAGTACTGACCCTCCCAACAATGCAGCGCTCCCTCAGCACTGACTCTCCCAACAGTGCAGTGCTCCCTCAGCACTGACTCTCCCAACAGTGCAGTGCTCCCTCAGTACTGACCCTGAACAATGCAGCACTCCCTTAGTGCTCACTCTCCCAACAGTGCAGCTCCCTCAGTACTGACCCTCCCTACAGTGCAGCTCTCTCAGTACTGACCCTCCCAACAGTGCAGCGCTCCCTCAGTACTGACCCTCCCTACAGTGCAGCTCTCTCAGTACTGACCCTCCCTACAGTGCAGCGCTCCCTCAGTACTGACCCTCCCTACAGTGCAGCACTCTCAGTACTGACCCTCCCTACAGTGCAGCGCTCCCTCAGTACTGACCCTCCCAACAGTGCAGCTCTCTCAGTACTGACCCTCCCTACAGTGCAGTGCTCCCTCAGTACTGACCCTCCCAACAGTGCAGCGCTCCCTCAGTACTGTCCCTCGACAGTGCAGCACTCCCTCAGTACTGTCCCTCAACAGTACAGTGCTCCCTCAGTACTGACTCTCCCAACAGTGCAGCGCTCCCTCAGTACTGTCCCTCAACAGTGCAGCACTCCCTCAGTACTGACCCTCAACAGTGCAGTGCTCCCTCAGTACTGACCCACCCAACAGTGCAGCGCTCCCTTGGTACTGACTCTCCCAATAGTGCAGGGCTCCCTCAGTACTGACCCTGAACAGTGCAGCGCTCCCTCAGTACTAACCCTCGAACAGTGCAGCGCTCCCTCAGTACTAACCCTCGAACAGTGTAGCGGTCCCTCAGTACAGAACTTCTAATAGTGCAGCACTCCCTCAGGACTGACCCTCTTATAGTGCAGTGCTCCCTCAGCACTGGCACCACGACAGTTCTGCGTTCCCTTAGTACTGGGCCTCTCACAGTGCAGCGCTCCCTCAGTACTGACTCTCCCAATAGTGCATTGCTCCCTCAGTACTGTCCATCAACAGTGCAGCGCTCCCTCAGTACTGTCCCTCAACAATGCAGTGCTCCCTCAGCACTGACTCTCTCAACAGTGCAGTGCTCCCTCAGCACTGACTCTCCCAACAGTGCAGTGCTCCCTCAGTACTGACCCTGAACAATGCAGCACTCCCTTAGTGCTCACTCTCCCAACAGTGCAGCTCTCTCAGTACTGACCCTCCCTACAGTGCAGCACTCTCAGTACTGATCCTCCCTACAGTGCAGCGCTCCCTCAGTACTGACCCTCCCTACAGTGCAGCACTCCCTTAGTGCTCACTCTCCCAACAGTGCAGCTCCCTCAGTACTGACCCTCCCAACAGTGCAGCGATCCCTCAGTACTGACCCTCCCTACAGTGCAGCTCTCTCAGTACTGACCCTCCCAACAGTGCAGCGATCCCTCAGTACTGACCCTCCCTACAGTGCAGCTCTCTCAGTACTGACCCTCCCTACAGTGCAGCTCTCTCAGCACTGACCCTCCCTACAGTGCAGCACTCTCAGTACTGACCCTCCCTACAGTGCAGCGCTCCCTCAGTACTGACCCTCCCAACAGTGCAGCTCTCAGTACTGACCCTCCCTACAGTGCAGTGCTCCCTCAGTACTGACCCTCCCAACAGTGCAGCGCTCCCTCAGTACTGTCCCTCAACAGTGCAGCACTCCCTCAGTACTGTCCCTCAACAGTGCAGCACTCCCTCAGTACTGACCCTCAACAGTGCAGCGCTCCCTCAGTACTGACCCACCCAACAGTGCAGCGCTCCCTTGGTACTGACTCTCCCAATAGTGCAGGGCTCCCTCAGTACTGACCCTGAACAGTGCAGCGCTCCCTCAGTACTAACCCTCGAACAGTGCAGCGCTCCCTCAGTACTAACCCTCGAACAGTGCAGCGCTCCCTCAGTACTAACCCTCGGACAGTGTAGCGGTCCCTCAGTACAGAACTTCTAATAGTGCAGCACTCCCTCAGGACTGACCCTCTTATAGTGCAGTGCTCCCTCAGCACTGGCACCACGACAGTTCTGCGTTCCCTCAGTACTGGGCCTCTCACAGTGCAGCACTCCCTCAGTACTGACTCTCCCAATAGTGCATTGCTCGCTCAGTACTGACTCTCCCAATAGTGCATTGCTCCCTCAGTACTGTCCATCAACAGTGCAGCGCTCCCTCAGTACTGACTCTCCCAACAGTGCAGCACTCCCTCAGTACTGACTCTCCCAATAGTGCATTGCTCCCTCAGTACTGGCCCTGAACAGTGCAGCACTCCCTCAGCACTGACCCTCCCAACAGTGCAGCGTCCCCTAGTATGACTCTCCCAATAGTGCAGAGCTCCCTCAGTACTGACCCTGAACAGTGCAGCACTCCCTCAGCACTGACCCTCCCAACAGTGCAGCGTCCCCTAGTATGACTCTCCCAATAGTGCATTGCTCCCTCAGTACTGACCCTGAACAGTGCAGCACTCCCTCAGCACTGACCCTCCCAACAATGCAGCGTCCCCTAGTATGACTCTCCCAATAGTGCAGAGCTCCCTCAGTACTGACCCTGAACAGTGCAGCGCTCCCTCAGTACTGACCCTCCCAACAGTGCAGCGCTCCCTCAGTACTGACCCTGAACAGTGCAGCACTCCCTCAGTACTGACCCTGAACAGTGCAGCACTCCCTCAGTACTGACCCTGAACAGTGCAGCACTCCCTCAGTACTGATCCTGAACAGTGCAGCGCTCCCTCAGTACTAACCCTCGAACAGTGCAGCGCTCCCTCAGTACTAACCCTCGGACAGTGTAGCGCTCCCTCAGTACAGAACTTCTAATAGTGCAGCACTCCCTCAGGACTGACCCTCTTATAGTGCAGTGCTCCCTCAGCACTGGCACCACGACAGTGCAGCACTCCCTTACCACTGACCCTCTGACAGTGCAGCGCTCCCTTAGCACTGACTCTCCCACAGTGCAGAGCATCCTCAGTACTGACACCTTCCAACATTGTAGCGCTCCCTCAATACTGGCCTCTGACAGTGCAGGGCTCCCTCAGTACTGACCCTCTGACAGTGTGGCTCTCCCTCAGTATTGCCTTTCCAACAGTGCTAGGCTCCCTTAGTATGCCCCTCTGACAGTGCAGGACTTCCTCAGTACTGACCCTCCGACAGTGCAGGGCTCCCTCAGTACTCACCCTCTGACAGTGCAGGGCTCCCTCAGTACTCACCCTCCAGTACAGTGCTCCCTCAGTACTGACCCTACAACAGTGCAGCCACAATACCTTTGGTGACAATCAGTGTGTTTTCACGTTAAATATATGTTTGCACCAAGTTTAAGAAATAATTTGGTTGATTGGAAATATTGACTGTGACTTCGATTTGTGATAGGGTAGTGGATGTTAATTCCAAAGATGTGCGCATGAGGAAGGTGTGTTCAGGCAGAGGATCACGTTACCTGGCACTGTTTGCTCATTAGATTCTCAAGACGCTTAACAAGACACAACGGAGTCATGAATCCAATTAATATAATGGACCAATGATATCAGTGCCCTCCATGTGACTCTCCACCTTCCTCATCCCTTCAGCAACATGTGGAGATGTGGGATTATCGCAACACATATCCCCAGTGGAGAAACTGAGTTTGTTCTCCTTAGAGCAGAGAAGCCTAGGCGGAGATATGATAGGTGTGTTTAAAACCATGAAGAGCTCAGATAGAACAAATAGAGGGAAACTATTTCCACCGGCATAAGGGTCGATAACATGAGGGCACTGGCTTAAGGTGATTGGCAAAAGAACCAAAGGCTACATTGGGAAAAACCTTTTACTTAGCAATTGTTTTGGAGTTGGAAGCACTGCCTGATAGGGTGGCAGATACAGATTCAATAGTAACCTTCAAAATGAGAAACAAATCATAGGCCAGGATTTTGTATGACAAAGAGACAGAGAGTAATGATCTAAGTTTGCTGACATTATAAAGTTAGGTGGGAATGTACGCTGTGAAGAGACATAGACAGCTTAAGTGAGTGGGCAGCAAGGTGGAAGATGGAGTACGACGTGAGGAAGTGTGAAGTTCGCTTTGGTCGTAAGAATAGAAAAGAAGAATATTTTTTAAAAGGGGTGAAACTTTAAAATGTTGATATTCAGAGACTTGGTTGTACTTGTACAAGGACCTTAGAAAGTTAGCATACAGGTACAGCACACAATTAGGAAGGCAAATGGCATGTTGGCCTTTATTGCAAGGGGATTTGAGTACCAGAATAAAGAAGGCTTGCTAAAATTGTACAGGGCTTTGGTGAGACCACACCTGGTTGGATATACTTGCATTGAAGATGGTACACTGAAGTTTCACATAGTCAGTTCTTGGGATTAGAGGGTTGTCCTGTGATGAGAGGCTGAGTGAATTGGGTCCATATTCTCTGGGGTTTAGAAGAATGAGAGGTGATCTCATTGAAACATAGAAGATTCTGAAGGGGCTTGACAGGGTAGACACGGCGAGGTTGTCTTCCTGGCTAGGGAATCTAGAACACAGGGGCACAGTCTCAGGGTAAGGAGCCGATCATTAAGACTTGAGATAAGGAGAAATGTCTTCACTCAGAGGGGTATGAATCTTTGGAATTGTCTACCCCATCATGGAGTATATTCAAGGCTGGGATAAGTAGATTTTTGATTTCTCAGGGAATCCAGGATATGCAATGCGGGTGGGAAAATGGAATTGAGGCAGGATATCAGTCATGCATATTGAAGGCAGAGCAGGCTCAGGGGGGCGGGGCTGATGGTCTTATCCCTGCTCCTATTTCTTATGTTGTTACAAACTGGATTGATATTTGAAAGAGCCAGTACAGACTCGATGGGCCGATTGATCCCCTTCGGTGTTGTCCCATTCTGTGATTCTGTGAACGCAGACCCACATCCGACCGGGCCACAGATTCCTTTTTGCGTAGAGAGCCAAAAAAACATCGTTTTGATGCACAAATATTAAAATATTTAATATTCCACTTACCACAAAACTCTTTGGGCTCCCGTCATTCGTTTTTGCGACACTGACCCGCTGGTCACATTCTGTCCTGCACAGGAAGTACGTCTGGAATTTGGCTTGACACTGGGGATAGGAAAAACCAATTGTATTTTTATCATTCATTCCTGGGATGTTGGCGTCATGGGCAAAGCTGGCATTTATTGCCCATCCCTAGTTGCCTTGAGAAAGAGGCAGTGGATTGCATTCTTGAATCACTGGTAGCGGTTTGGTTTTTTTATTCTTTCACGAGGTGTGAATGTCACTGTCAAGGCCAGCACTTGTTGCCCATCTCTAACTGCCCTTGAGAAGGCGGTGGTGAGCCACCTTCTTGAATGCTCATACAACTTGATGCAACTGATTGCCTTGTCAGAGCACTTCAGAGGGCAGTTCAGTGTTAACCATGTTTGGTGTGGGTCTGGACCAGGTAAGGACAGTAGGTTTTCTTCCCTGAAGGATATTAATGAACCATTAGGGTTACGACAACCCGCTAGCTTCATGATCACTTTTACTGAGACCAGATTTTTATTTCCAGAAGGGAAAGGAGGGAGGGATAGAGAGAGATAGAGGGAGAGATGGTGAAGGACTTGGATGGGTCTTTCAGAGAGGAATGATGGGCCGAATGGCCTCCTTCTGAGCGGTATCATTCTGTGACTGTATGGAACAGGATACATTGAAGCAGACTGTTTCCAAAAGGAGTCAAGAATGAGGGGGCCATAAAGCTTATAGGAGGAGATTTAGAACAGAGGTCAGGAGAAACACCTTCAGGTAGGTGAGCATGTGGGATTCCCTTCCAGCATTAGTGTTTGAGGCGGAAACTATCATCAGTTTTCAGGATTAGATCGGAGAGCTGGATGAAGAAAAAGGAGTTGGAGGGTATTGGAAACAGAGTGGGTAAATGTGATTAGAACTATTTGCTCATGTGCAGGGTAAAACTTACAGCTTTATTCTTTCTTTTTGCCTTCTCTTCATCTTGACTTCTCAGGATGTCACTCAGCAAATCATGCTTCTGACGCCACAGCTCGCACTCTTTGCTCTTCTCTTCCCTCTCATGCTCCGCCAGCCTCCTGTATCTTTCTGTTTCATACTGTAGGCGAGAGGCTTCATCAGAGGCCTCTTCAGCTGCAACAGCTGCCTGTCTCAGAATAGCTTCTCTGCCGGGACAATGACAGTTCACAGATGTTAAAGAGAGAAAGGAACAGCTTGGATTTATACAGCACCTTTCACAACCTCAGGACATCGCAACTCGCTTCCCACTCAGTGGCAGGACATACCTGGGCAATTTTCCACATAGCCAGGTAGGTGCCAACATTGTAGCTGTACTGGAACAGCTTGGCTAGGAGCACAGCAATTTCTGGAGCACAAGTCTTCCGTACTATAGCCAGAATATTGTCAGGGCCCATTGCCTTTGCTGTATCCAGTGCCTTCAGCTGTTTCTTGATATCACGTGGAGTGAATTGAATTGGCTGAAGACTGGCATCTGTGATGCTGGGGACCTCCAGAGGAGGCCGAGATGGATCATCCACTCGGCACTTCTGGCTGAAGATTGTAGACTTTTCTTTTTCAGCCTTATCTTTTGCACTGATGTGCTGGGCTCCCCCATCATTGAGGTTGGGGATATTTGTGGAGCCTCTTCCTCCAGTTGTTTGCTAGGATTGGTTGTTACATAAATAGGAGAAAACATAAAAACCCACACCTGCCTTTGAGCTTAGAAACTTCTTCGAGCAGTTCCTTCCTTCTGAGTATCTCTTTGTCCCTCTCAAATTCCAAATTCCTGATTTCTTCCAACTTCAACTGGTTTTCCCTTGTACTCTGATCCAACATTGATTTGTTTTCCAAGTAACTTCTCTCCGTCAGTGTTAATTGATGCTGTACATGTGTTAGCTATGGATCAAATATAGTTCCACTTAGTCCAAAAGAAATTAAGCAAAACTGGTTAGCAACCTCACAGTGCTATGGGGTTCAGGACCCTGATATGAATGAATTTGCTGTTAGGCTCGAAAGGGAGAAATGAGGAACCCGCTTAATTTTTAAAAGATTGGAGTTAGAAAAACAAAATTATCTGGCTATTTATATCATTGCTGTTTGTGGGAGCTTCCTGTGCGCAAATTGGCTGCCACATTGCCTACATTACAACTGTGGCTACACTTCAGAAATACATCGTTGACTGTAAAGCAACTTCGGTGATAGTACAAGGTTTTCATTTCTGTCATTGAAGAGATAAGGAAGGTGTTGGCTGGAATTGTCACCAAAGTAATTGACCAACAGCGCACTCAGATTAAAGAGGTAAATAATGGATGCCCATACAAGCATGTAATCCTTAAAGGATAAAGGAGACCTTTGGGGCTGAGCGCTGGGAGTCAATAGGCTGGATTTTACAGCCCCCTCCGGGTGTGTTTTACAGCTGCCCACCGTTTTGCCTATTGAGATCCTCAAGTGGCTAATTATTGCCCATTTATGGCCCTGAATCCATCTTTATTGCCATAATATGCTGGGCAAGTAGGCGAGCGTGAGGATTATTTTTTGAACACAACTGGTTAAAAGGTGGTAAGGAAGTGGGGTGTGTACTTTGGGGGGCAGACCCCTAAGATGTTAACCCCCCACTTTGTGCTTCCCTGCCTGGCCACCAAAACCCATCGCCCACCCCATGTCAGCCTCCCTAGGGTGCCCAATTCCTTCCCACCCAATAAGCCAAGGATTTACCTCAATCTGGTCGCCATTGCTCTTCACCATGGACATGCTAGCAGTCCCAGCACTGCCCACTACCGGGTTCTGGTGCTGCTGGGACTGCTAGAACTGCCAACCAATCAGATTGGCTGGCAGCTCTGTAGGGCAGGACTTCCTTCCACTGAGGGGCAGCAGTCAAACCCTCAACCTGTTATGGCTGCGGGGCGGCCTAAAGTTGGTGAGTTGGCACTGATTTTTCCTCTTGTGGGGGCAGGGAGCTGGGGGAGGCGAGCAGTACACCACCACCCCACCCTACCCACCCCCATCCCATAAAATTCAGCCCAATATTACTGAAAGACAGACAGAAAATTAATGAAAGTCTGGTGACAATTGATCTGGATGATACCTGGGTTGAAGGGAATGTGCAATGTTGACAAACTGGTCAAACACCATTGTAATTCCTGGACATAGGATCTGATTGAAGTATTTACAGAATCATAGAATGGTTGAGGCGTATCTCTCTGCAAGAGCAACTCACCTAGAACCACTCCCAATCTTTTCCCGTAGCTCTGTAATATTTTTCTCTTTAGGTAATTGCCCAATTTTCTTTTGAAAGCCATGATTGAATCTGCATCCACCACACTCTCAGGCAGTGCCTTCCAGATCCTAGCCACTTGCTGTGTAAAAAGGTTTTTCCTTATGTCACCATTGCCTCATTTGCCAAGCACCTTAAATCAGTGTCCTCTAGTTTATGATCCTTATGCCAACGGGAACAGTTTCTCTTTATCTACACTGTCAAGACCGCTCATGATTTTGAATACATCTATCTAAACTTCTCTTAATCTATTATTCTCCGAGGAGAACCCCAGCTTCTCCAATCTATCTCCATCTCTGAAGTTCCTCATCCCAGGAACCATACTCGTGAGTCTTTTCTGCACCCTATCTAAGGCCTTCATATCTTTCCTAAAGTACGGTGCCCAGAACTGTCCACAATACTCCAGTCGAAGCCGAACCACTGTTTTATACAGGTTTATCATGGCTTCCTTGCTTCTGCACTCAATGTCCCTACTTATAAAGCCCAGGATCCTGTATACTTTATTAACCACTGTCTCAACCTGCCCTGCTACCTACAATGATTTTTGCACATATACCCCCAGATCCCTCTGCTCTGCGCCCCTTAAATATTGTATCCTTTAGTTTAAATTGCCTCATCTCATTCTTCCTATCAAAATGAATCATTTCATACTTCTTTGCATTAAAATTAATTTGCCATGTGCCTGCCCATTTGACCAGCCTGTCCATATCCTCTTGAAGCCTATCACTATCCTTCTCACAGTTCAAAATACTTCCAAGTTTTGTGTTGTCTGCAAATTTTGAAATTGTGTCCCATACACCCAAGTCTAGGTCATTAATATAGTTCAGGAAAAGCAAGGATCCTAACACTGACTCCTGGGGAACCCCGCTGTATACCTTCCTCCACTGTGAAAAATAACCGTTCATCACTATTCTGTTTCCTGTCATTCAGCCAATTTCAGACCCAAGTCTACTACTGTATCTTCTATCCTATTGCCTCTAACTTTGCTGACAAGCATTATATGGCACGTATGTAACACTTTATTAAATGCCTTTTGGAAGTCCAAGTACACCACATCACTCTGTTACCTCATCAAAAAACTCAAGCAGGTTAGTTAAACACAGTTTGCGCTTAACAAATCAGTGTTTGCTTTCCTTAATTAATCTACGTTTGTCCAAGTGACTTAATTTTGTTATGAATTATCTTTTTTAAACGTTTTATTGCCACCGAGGTTAAACTGACTGGCCTTTAATTACTGGGTTTATCCTTAAATCCTTTCCTGAACAAGGGTGTAACATTTACAATCCTTCAGTCCCCTGGCACCACCCCCATGTCTAAAGGGGATTGGAAGATTATGGTTTTTACTTCTGCAATTTCCAATCTTACTTCCCTCAGTGTCCTGGGATGCATCTCATCCAGTCCAGTCAACGTATTAGCTTTAAGTACAAACAGACTTTCTAATATCTTCTCATCAATTTTTAGCCCATCCAGTGTCTCAACCCTCTCCTCTTTCACTATGACTTGGGCAGCACCTTCTTCCATGGTAAAGACAAATGCAATGTATTCATTTAGTACGTCAGCCATGCCCCCTACCTCCAAGGGTAAATCCTCTTCAAGGTTCCTAATTGGACTCAATCCTCCTTTTACCACCCTTTTACTATTTACATGCCCGTAGAAGACTTCTGGGTTTCCTTTTATGTTAGCTGCTAGTCTCTTCTCATTCTCTCCTTTTGCTTCTCTGATTTTTTTTCACTTCCTCTCGGAACCTTCTGTATACAACCCGGTTCTCAATTGTTTTATCCACATGACAAGCGTCATGTGCACCCTTTTCCTGCTTCTTCTTAGCACCTCTCTCTCTTCCATCATCCAGGGAACTCTGGATGTTTGCCCTACCTTTCCCCGTTGTGGGAATGCACCTTGACTGTACCCAAACTCCTGTTTAAAGGCAGTCCATTGTTCTGTTAGTTTTGCTGGCCAATCTTTGTTTCCAAAGTAACCTGGGCTAGGTCCTATTCTGTCCTTGACCCCTCTAGGACATTCTTGCTCCAGATTGTAATATTCTCCTTAAGCAACACTGCTACCCATCCTGCTTTCTTTCCTTCCTTCCCTATCTTTTCTGAGCACCTTCTATCCAGGATTATTTAGTACCCAGTTCTGCTAATTTTTTTTTTGAGTTGGGTCTCCGGTCCAATATTGTCACAACATCATATTTCCATGTGGCTATCTGCGCCTGCAGCTCACCAATCTTATTTGCCAAACTCCACACATTCATGTACATGCACAGTAACCCTAATTTAGACCTTACTATATTCCCTCTCAGTATGACCTCACCTAATAAAAATAATGAGGGGCATCGGCAGGGCAGAAAGTAAATAATTCTTCTCTTCAATGGGGAAATCCAGGACAAAAAAAGAAAGATTTGCATTTCTGTAGAGCCTTTCATGAGCACAGGATGCCCCAAAGCCCGTTACAGGCAATGAAGTATTTTTGAAGTATACTCACTTTTGTAAGAAATGCAACAGTCACTTTGTGCACAGCAAGTTCCCACAAACAGCAATGGCATAATGACCAGCTGACCTGTTTTTGTGATGTTGATTGAGGGATGCACATTGGACAGGACACCGGGGATAACTCCCTTGCTCTTCTTCAAAACAGTGCTGTGGGATCTTTTACATCTGCCTAAGAGGCAGATGGTTTAACGTCTCATCCAGAAGACAACATCACTGACAGTGGAGCATTCCCTCAATACTGGATTGTTGTTCTCAAATACCAGACTGGATCTTGAACCCTGTTGACACAGAAGCTACCTAATGAGCCATGGCTGACACACAATCGGATATTCAGATTTCAGCTAGCTAGCTAACTGTAAATCCAGAAAAAAAACCTCCTTCACACAAAGAGGAACCATTGCAGTCTCATAAACTCAAAGGTGAAACAATAGCTCACATTTGTTTAGTGCCTTTAATGAAGCAAAGTATCCTATGGTGCTTCACAGGGGTGTTAGCAGACAAAAGTTGACACTAAGGTAAAGATGAGATTAAATTCTTGGTTAATGTTAGGGAATAGAGGCAGTTTAAGTAAGTTACATTTGTATTTGTGGGTGTTAGGAATGAGTTTTAGCTTTAATGTTTAAGTTTGATTTGTATTTCTGTAGTTGCGTGTAAGAAAAGGTCAGGTTGAGTTTTAGTTTCACTTTAAAAGGTACCTGCATTTCGAATGAGTTTTATGACTCCTAAAGAGAAGTTAAGCAAACAAGAGTAGAAAAAACTGCTGTTGCCTAACAAAAGGGGTCCAGAGAGGCAGGCCCCTCCCACCCACACACATACACACACACACACACACACATGCACACACAAACTAAAGAAACAGCAGTTTTGAGTTCAGTTTGAAGCCAGGACTCCATAGAGACTGGACACTGGGAGAGGGAACTGCAGAGTAAGAGCAGATTTCCTAAAGGAACCAAAATGTCCCAAGGCCAAGGAGTGAGACAGGAACAGGAAAGATCCTAAGCAGATCTTCTAGTCAAAGGAAGGACAAGAACCTTGAAAAGGCCCTGTTCAGTGAAGTTAAGAGTGAGGGGCATAGAGAAAGCTCCCAGATTCAAGTTTAAAGAGACAAAAGCTGCAGGAAGCAGAGTCAAAGCGATATAAAGGCTTGTGAAAGTCCAAAGATCCAAAGAGACAGCGGAAGGTCTGTAAATCTTTGCTATGGGCATGTGAAGCAGTGATGTACTGTTGACAGCTGAATCGGTGAGAGAGGGTGCATGGAGGAAAGCTTGAACGCATGCGGTGACCCAGGGGAGAGTAACACCGGAAGGAGGATTTGAAACCCTGGAGGTGAACCCTTGTGAAGGTGTCCGAGAGAAAGTGTCGGTTTGGGAGAAGATTTCAAAGCGTGTTCTTGGAGAGTTGAGATTGGAAAGATGGAGTTCAGTGAGACCAGTTGGCTCATGGTGTGACAAGCATCTCAGGGTGGGGGGAGCATTGATGGGAGATCCATAGCATCTGGGTTGGGTGGCATCTGTCACTTGACTTCAAAGTGTGGTGTGTCTGACCACAGGCCGCCTATTGGTTTACATGGATTGTGTACTTACTGTGAACATGAGAGTATAGGTTAGCTTTTGTAACTTGTGTTATCCTTACAAATTTGTAAATATCTGTAAAGGTATAGTTGTGAGTGAAGGAGTATTGTAATATAGTTAATCTTTCCTTGTTTAATAAATATTTTATTCTTTTGTTAAAAGTTCATTAGCTGACTCCAGTAACTTTGTTCAGTAGCCATTCTCCACGTAGCTAATCAAATAAAAGTTAGGATCTTTCAAGCCAGGTTCCACCCTGGGATTGGGTTTGTCCTGTAGTAACATCAGCTGGCATCATAATAGTTAACAAAATGAGTTTTGAGGGGCACCTTAAAGGAAAAGAGGGAGTTGGAGAGGTGGGGGGATTTAAGGAGAGAATGCCAATGCATTCTAGACTGTTGAAAGTATGGCCGCTAATTGTGGAACTATGAAAATTGGGGATGCTCAAGAGGCCAGGGCAGACAGAGTGCAGAGATCTTAGAGAGTTGTGGGGAAGAATATTCAGCGATATGAAACAAAGACAGGGATTAGGATTAAAGAGATACAGCTGCCATGGTAACCAAACAGGCTGGATGGACCAAATTATTTAATCTTGTGAGAACCATAGATCCATAGAGACTTAAAGTACAGAAGGTGGCTACTCGACCCATCACATCTGTGCCAGCTCTTTGCTACAGCAATCCAAATCTAATCCCATTGCCCTACTCTCTCCAAACCACTGCTAATCCACATTAATCCCACTGCCCCACTCTGCCCCCATAGCCTTGTATCAGTGTCAAACTAATCCCACTGTGCATTTCTCTCCCCATAGCCCTGTACTAATCATAAACTAATCGCGTTGCCTCACTCTGTCCCATAGCCCTGTATCAATCCAAAACAATTCCCACCCGCTCCCCATAGCCCTGTATCCCTACTGTCCCGCCATCTCCCCAGAGCCCTGTATCAATCCCAAACTAATCCCACTGCTTTGCTGTCTCTCCATAGTTTTGCATCTTCCTCTGCTTCAAGTGTTTTTCCAATTCTCCCTAAAAAGATGTAGTGGTCTCTGTTTCAGCCCCTTCCTGTCATAATGAATTCCCTGCTCCAGTAACACTCCATGAAAGACATTTCTTCAAACACTCTCCTCATCTCTGAGTGACAACTTTAACTTCATCCTCCCCGTCTCAGACTCCCCAACAAGAGGAGAGGAAGAGAAGGAGAGGATGAGAGAGGGAGACAGAGAGGAGAGGAGTATAGTAATTATGGTTTCATTTAGTGTGTAGTGTACCTTTAAGAATAATGCGTGTTAAGGAAGATCACATGATCTGTAGTAACCATCAGGAGAGTAGCGTAGGCTACCTCAGGAGTTAGTAGTGTAGAGATAAGGCCGTAACCTCTGACTAGCTTCAGAAAGTGCTGGCCCGCAGAAATTAGAAGAAATAAATACCTACTTATCTGGTCTTGAAAATTACGTTGACACTTCTGTTTGCTGGAGCTGCTTGGAGCCTGCAGCGAAAGACTCTTCGCAGGCTCCAGCAAAGTGTAGCTCCAGCATATTCAAGGAGGCCACATCCCCTTTTCTACAGCACAAGCTGGGTAAAGCAGGTACGTTTACAGGGCCAAGGAAATTGACAGGCCAGGGGGAGGTAAATGTCTAAGGTAAGTAGATAGGATTTGGATTTTGGGGGTGTCCAGGTGTTGGGAGGGTGGTCCGGTGGTTTGGGGGTGGTGTGTGGTCCAGGGGTTTGGGGGAGTGATGTTGTCTGGTGGTCTGGGGGGTGGTGTGTGGTCCAGGGGGTTGGGGGGTGGGGTGGTCCGGTGATTTGGGAGGGGGGATGTGGTCCAGGGGTTTGGGGGGGTGGTGTGGTCTGGGGGTTGGGTGGAGTGGTCTGGGGGTTGGGTGGGGTGGTGTGGTCCGGGGGTTTGGGGGTGTGGCCCGGTGGTTTGGGAGGGGGTATGTGGTCCAGGGGTTTGGTGGGGGTGGTGTGGTCTGGGGGTTGGATGGGATGGTCTGGGGGTTGGGTGGTGATCCGGGGGTTGAGGGGGTGGGTGGTGCTCTGGGGGTTGGGGAGCTGGTCCGAGGTCTGCGGGGGGCGGCGGTCAGAAGTCCAGGGGTTGGTTGGGCCAAGGTTGGGGAGATTGGGGGTGGCCAAGGTCATGGGGTCCAAATTCGGGGAGGTCCCGAGGTTGGGGGGGTCCCTATGTTGGGATGGGAGCCAAGGTCGGGGGGTGGGGGTCCAAGGTCAGGTGGGGGTCCGATGTTGAGGGGGGTGGGTCTGAGGTCGGGGGTATTCTGAGGTCGGTGGTGGGGGTGGGGGGGGCAAGGGTTGATAGGGTGCGAGGTTGGGGGGGGGTCGAGGGGGTAGGAGGTGGCGATGGTCTGAGGTCGGGTGGGGGACAGTGTCGGTGGGGCCCGAGTATAGGGGATTTGGGTGTCTGAGGTTGGGGTGTCCGAGATGGGGTGTCCGAGGTTGGGGTGTCCGAGGTTGGGGCTGGGGGGATGTTGTTGGTGGTGTCTGAGTAGGGGGGTTGGGGTAGTCGGGAGGGATCCGTAATGGGTGTCAGTGTTTGGGGGGTTCTGAGATCGAGGGATCCGAGCTCGGTGGGGGGTGTGGGCAAGTCCCATGGGGTCAGTCTGGGTCTTTACAATAGCTACTCAGGAGTCAGAAGTCAGTTTTAATTCTTCTGTTCACTCTCGTGTCTTTTGTATCATGGAACACAAACCGCACCATCTCTAACTTGGCCTGACTGATGTTTTTGTACAAATTCATCATGAATTATTCACTGTGTTTTGTAAATGAGGAGTAGAGTACAAAGTGATCAAAATGTCCTATATTTTCTAAACAAGGAAACCTTAGTATTATACAGTGAACTGGCTCTGTGCCATTGAATAGATTTCAGTTTTTTAAAGTCTGACACAAAGATTAACTGTGGCCCTCAGCAGGGTGGGGGGTGGGGGGTTGCGGGGGTGGGGTGAGTTTAGGAAGGCCATACCTGGGGGATTAGTCAATTAGGGGGTTGGGGTGGAGTGTGGCAGATTCTACCCTGCCCCGTGGGTGAAACTCGTTCTTTACCTTATCCTGAAGATGTCCAATCTCCTCCTGGAGTCTGATGTTCAGAGACTGCAACTTCTTTCTCTCCTCTCTCACCTCCTTTTCTTGGGATTCAGCCAGCTTCCGAGCACAGTCCGCCTCCTCACGATGAGTGACAGCTTCCCTCTCCAGTCTCTCCAACAACACTGCCCTCCCCTCAGCCTCTGAGGCCTTCTGCCTCAGCTGTGTGGAGCAGGAGGAGGAGTGGGTTGCGGGTGGGTGGGAGGAGAGAGTGGGTGCAGGGAGGAGCGGGGAGAGGGAGGGAGTGGGAGTTTATGGATGAGGAAAGGGAAAAGAGGAGAAGGGGATGAGGTAGCGAGAGAGGGAGAGGAGGAGGGAAAGGAGGAAAGAGAGAGAAGGGAAGAAGAAGGTAAAGGGTGTTGGGGAGAGGGATAAAGGGGGAGTGGGACAAAGGAGAAGGGCAGAGGGAAGGGTAGAGAGAGGTTGAGTCCATGACTGATGGAACCAATAATATTTAAGAACATCAGAACATAAGAAATAGGAAAAGGAGTGGACCATTCAGCTCCTTGAGCTTGTCCGGTCATTTAATATGATGATGGCTGATCTTTGGCCTCAATTGCAATCAATCACCCCGTCCCTATATCCTTTGATTCCTTGAGGAAATCTCAGCCTTGAATACATTGTGGAATATCCACAAGCCTCCGGGCTAGAGAATTCCAAATATTCTCAACATTTGAGTGAAGAAATTTCTCATCTCAGTCCTAAATGATCAATCCCTTACCCAGCTAAGATGGTGACGCCATGTTCTAAATAGGCCAACCAGGGGAGACAACATCTCAATTGTCTACCCTGTGAAGGCCCATCAGAATCTTGTATGTTTCAAAGAGATCACCTCTCATTCTTCTAAACTCCGGAGAATATAGACCCAATTTACTCAGCCTCCCATCGCATTGAAACCCTGCCACCCCCAGGGCAACCCTTGTGATTATTCTTGTACAAAAACACAGGAGCAGAGAGTGGACGGTTCATCAACTCTGTTCCATATTCCCTGTCTACCTTCTTCCCCAAGCCCAATCCACCACCTCTCCCCACCCCATTTAATCCCCTGGGCAAGGCAAAAGCAACCTTGGGTCGATTCGGCAACTAAATTTTTGGAAATTCCTTGCTAATTTTCCCCATAGAGATGGAACAAGTTGCAGAATCCACAGTGACATTCCCCCCAAACCCTGAGGCACAAGGTAATCTTACTCCGCTGTTCGCTGTGAACCCACACTTGATGCTCAAGGCAGAAACTTATTGTAGAGAGTGGTGACCCCCATCCCTACCAGGTGAAAAGTAGGACATTCCGATGCCCAACCTAGTTCATGTACTTCAATCCTTTCCTCAATCTGCTGGAATCTGCTTTTCCAGAGTGAGAAGGCCCCAAACTCTAGGAAAACCTATTTGATCATCTCACGCAAACACCTCTCTCGTTTCGATATATAATTGTGTCTATCACCCTCTTTCGGTCTCCCGTAAATTAATCTGATCACTGAAACATCACACCATGGATGGGACTTCCTAATCCCCCAGGATGGTTCTGGAATCTTCTGGGATTGAAGATTAATCTCCCAGGACGTAACTGTGACCAAAACCCAGGAGAAATATTATCAAGGCTTTAAAACAAAATTGTGTCTTCTTTACAACTTCCTTGAACAATTCTTATTACAAAAAATGATTTACCGTGTTGGGACCAGAACATAAGAAATAGGAGCTGGAGTTGGCCATTTGAGCCCTTGAGCCTGCTCTGCCCATTCAATAAGATCATGGCTGATCCTCTACCTCGACTCCACTACCCGCCCTATCCCTATACCCCTTGATTCCTGCAATGTCAAAAAGTCTATCAAACTCTGCCTTGAATATACTCAATGACCATGAGCAACCATAGCTCTCTGTGGTGGAGAATTCCAAAGATTCACAACCCTCTGAGTGAAGAAATTTCTCCTCATCTCAGTCCTATGGCCAACCCCTTATTCTGAAATTATGAGCCCTGGTTCTAGACTCTCCAGCCAAGCAATCACCCTCTCAACAGTCTCTAGACTCTAAAGGCATCAAGGGGTATGGGGAGAGAGCAGGAGTACGGCGTTGAGATAGAGGATCAGCCATGATCATATTGAATGGCGGAGCAGGCTTGATGGGCCAAATGACTTACTCCTGCTTTTGTGTTTCTATGTTTCTGTCAAACCCTCTCAGAATCTTCCATGTTTGAATGGGAACTGAGGGGTTATAGCTATCAGGAAAAACTGGGACATTTTTCTTCAAGGGGAGACCTGATGTCTTTAACATGATCAATGGGTTGGACAGGGTCGATGTGGAGAGTTTGTTTCCACTTGTGGGAGAATCTTAAACTAGGGACCACAAGTACAAGATATTTACTAACAAATCCAATTGGGAAATAAGGAGAAATTTCTTTACTTGGTGGTTAGAACATGCAACTCACTACCAAGGAAGTAGTTGAGATAAATAGCTGAGATGTTTTCAAAAGGAAACTAGGCAAGTTCATGAGAAAAAGGGAACTGAAGAAATGCTGAATGTTCCTCATGTCACTGCTAGTTCCTTTGCCAATCACTTTAAATCTCTGGCCTCTAGTTAGCAACCCTCCTGCTAATAGAAACAGTTTCTCCCCATTTACTATCAAAACCCCTCATGATTTCAAACACCTCTGTCAAATCTCCCCTAAATTTTCTCTGCTGTAGGGAGAACAATCCCAGCTTCTTGTGGTTCTGCTATTTAAGAAGGGTTATAGAGATAAGCCAGGGAACTACAGGCCAGTGAGTCTCACATCAGTGGTAGGGAAATTATTGGAGAAAATTCTGAAGGAGAGAATCTATCTCTACTTGGAGAGGCAAGGTTTGATCAGGGATAGTCAGCATAGCTTTGTCAGAGGAAGGTCATGCCTAACAAATTTGATTGAATTTTTTGAGGAGGTGACCAGGTGTGTAGATGAGGGTAGTGTAGTTGATGTCGTTTATATGGATTTCAGCAAAGCCTTTGACAAGGTCCCACGTGGGAGATTTATAAAGAAGGCAAATGCACATGGGATACAGGGTAATTTGATAAGGTGGATTCAAAATTGGCTTAGTTGTAGGATACAGAGGGTGATAACAGAAGGCTGCTTTAGTGACTGGAAGCCAGTGTCCAGTGGCATACCACAGGGATCTGTGCTGGTTCCCCTGTTATTTGTCATTTATATAAACGACATAGATGACTATGTGGGGGGTAGGATTAGTAAGTTTGTGGATGACATAAAGATTGGCCGGGTGGTTAACAGTGAGGTTGAGTGTCTTGGGCTACAGGGTGGTCAAATGGGCAGATAAGTGGCAGATGGAATTTAACCCTGAAAAGTGTGAGGTGATACACTTTGGAAGGAGTAATTTGACAAGGAAGTATTCAATCAACAGCATGGCACTAGGAAGTTCTGAGGAACAAAGAGACCTTGGCGTGTGTGTCCATAGATCTCTGAAGGCGGAGGGGCATGTTAGTGGGGCGGTGAAAAGGGCATATGGAACACTTGCCTTTATCAATCGAGGCATAGATTACAAAAGTAGACAGGTCATGTTGGAGTTGTATAGAACCTTGGTGAGGCCACAGCGGGGGTACTGTGTACAGTTCTGGTCGCCACATTATAGGAAGGATGTGATTGCACTGGAGGGGGTGCAGAGGAGATTCACCAGGATGTTGCCTGGGATGAAACATTTAAGTTACGAAGAGAGGTTGGAAAGACTTGGGTTGTTTTTGTTGAAGCAGAGAAGACTGAGGGGTGACCTGATCAAGGTGTACAAGATTATGAGGGGCATGGACAGGGTGGATAGGGAGCAGCTGTTCCCCTTAGTTGAAGGGTCAGTCACGAGGGGACACAAGTTCAAGGTGAGGGGCAGGAGGTTTAGGGGAGATGTGAGGAAAAACATTTTTACCCAGAGGGTGGTGACTGTCTGGAATGCATTGCCTGGGTGGGTGGTGGAGGTGGGTTGCCTCACATTCTTTAAAAAGTACCTGGATAAGCAGTTGGCACATCATAACATTCAAGGCTATGGGCCACGTGCTGGTAAATGGGATTAGGTAGGTAGGTCAGGTGTTTCTCACGTGTCGGTGCAGACTCGATGGGCCGAAGGGCCTCTTCTGCACTGTGAGATTCTGTGTTTCTCCAATCTCTCCACACAATTGATACCATTCTAGTAAATCCCCTCTGCACTCTCTGTCAATGATCGATGAAAGGCCACGGGACAGAAATTTACGCTGGCGGGATTTTACAGTCCCACCGAAGTCAATGGAGTTTTGAACAGCTCGCCACATTCTATGGCCCCGCCCCCGCTGCAACAGGGCCGTAAATTTCCGCCCCATGGTCTCAGTACCAGAAGAAAGGGAATAGAATCTCAAGAGACCTTTGTGCAAAGTACAGGGCTTAACAGCATTGCTTGAAACCAATTTAAAAAGATGAGATGACAGATCTCACAATCTCCTTCTATACAGGGGATAGAAGGTGCAATGTGCATGGCTAGTGGGGTGTGGGGTGCAGAGTCTTCACTCAATCAAATAGTTTGTTGTTGGAACAGGAGGCCATTCAGCCCCTCAGGCCTGTTCCATCATTCAATTAGATCATAGTTTATCTGTATTTTAACTCCATCCACCCCACCTTGATTCTGTAACCCATAATAACCTTACCCAACAAAAATCTATCAATCTCAGTTTTGAAATGTTTAATTGATCCCCAGCCTCAAAAGCCTTTTGGGGGAGGAGAGTTCCAGATTTCCATTATCTTTTGCATGTAGAAGGACATCATCCCTGTGCAGCCTAGTTCTGTAATTCGAAGTTCTGTCCCATCATTCTCTACTCCCCTCACCAGAGGAAATAGTTCTATTTACTCCACAAACTCTTTTAATCATCTTAAACACCTCGATCAGATCACCTCTTAATCGTCAATATTCCAGGGAGAAGCAGCCTGATGTACTTCTTCATTTTAATTAAAGATATGATTTCTTTCTATCTGTGGACTTCTTCCTCAGGTTCCTGACTGGGATTGATTGGACAGGCAGGAAGCATTGTCTGTGATTGGTGGGATCTTGCTCAATTCCTCAAGTGTGGTGTCTGACTGAGAGTCCTGGCCTCACCAAGGAGGGGTTTTTTGGGATGGGGCAGGGCTGGTTAGGGGAGGGGTGGGCGTCCCAGTTGTGTCCCCGTTACCTACCTCTTTGATCGTAGCACGCAGTTCCTGATTTAAGACTCTCAGGTTTCTCATGGTCCGTTCACTCTCGGATCGAAGCAGAACCTTTTCCACGTGCAGTTCCTTGGCCAGCCAATTGTTGGTCTTTTTCAGCTCCTCACATTCCTGACCATAAAAGGTGCAAAGTGATTTTACACTTCATTTTGGGGAATTTGGGGAAGCATTGGGGAATGCTTATTTTACCTTCATAAGCGTTAAATTTTAATTTTAACTTAATTGAATCTTTCTCCTAAAGAAACTTCAGTCACAAACCATGACTTTAGAAAGAAAACAGTCACTTATTAACACATTAGAAAAATAGTCGTTTGGTAGTACAGGACTTGAGTATTGCTGAAAAAGAGACATGTCAAAGCTTTTCGTCTTGCACTCATCAGGACACTCGAAAGAATACCAATAAAGGGGGAAGACAACAATTTATACTGTATGTGAAGAGAGTGCAATACATTAGAAAAATTTCATTAGAATCTCAACAGTCTCTTGGGTTTAAGCACAAATTAGAATTGCTTTAACAATAATACCATCTGAATTTCAAAAATGCAGAACCATGAGAAATGAATTTTCGACCTTTAACTAACCCCACAATACAAGCCATGTACTCATACTTGCTTGCCTTTAGTTTATCGGGAACATTGTTACTGAACAATCAACAAGGTACCAGGTGAGGAGGCATTGCCAGAAAATGAAAGGTGATGTTGGAGCCATCAATCATCTTCATAGTGTACACTTTAAAATGGACGATGGCCCAGATTTTGTTGGAGTGGAGCATCTCATTGTGTACCCTGTTAGACTGTTTCCATCACCCTTCAGCTTGAGTATAATTTGCCCTGTAATTTGCTGGGATTGTGAGCTGATAATGATGTGGTGGGGGGCAATGGGGTATCTGGAACCTTTGTGAATGACAAGACCAACAATCTACCTCCTTAGCCAATGAAGGACTGGAAATTCCTGCCCGAAGTCAACAGACCTTTGACTGGCCCATCAAATTTCTGTCCCGCCCGCGATGACTCCTGTCATGGGTGTGACCGGAAAATCCTGGTCAGAGGAATGATGGAGAAGGAAATCGAATGAATTAGTCAAATCAGGTCCGGAGAGGGAAAAAAAGCTTGGATTAAGAGAGGGAAAAGAGACAGAGAAGAAAAGTGACAAAAATTAGTTTTAGTATAAAAATCTCCAGGTAAAATTTACTTGCCGCAGGAATAAAACTCAAAATTCAACTTGTGCCCTTTTTGGATTGGAGGGGAGGTTGAGTGGAATTGCAGGAACCTAAACCTCCTCATTAAAGGGGCCCTTACACTGATAATTACCAGCCCTAACTTTCAGCAGCAAGTTTAACGGATAATTAATACAGCAATTTCATTAAACACATAGAAGGTTGAGGCTGAGCTGTCGTTGAAACGAGGCTAATTGTTGAGAGGCACAAATCATCCAGAAACTTGTGGCAACTCGCAGGGAATATCTTCCTCACCACAAGTTGCTGTATAATTTACATATTAATAACAGTGAATTCCATTTCTCCAGCAAATTCCAGCCCTTTTCTTCAACTGTTTCATTTTGTCCATATTGTTTCTACAGATTGTCTCATTCGTCCTGTTCCGCACTCACTTCTTTTCCCATGCTCAAAGGCAAATTTGAAAACAAGATCAAATATATGCCAGACCATAAACACCTACATCGACCCTCCCCTCCACTAGCAAGGACCATTTTACTGAGTTTGCCAAACTGGCATCAGTAAAAGTGATCATGAAGCTAATGAATTGTTATAATAGCCCACCTGATTCACTTCTTCTGTGAAGATAAGATGAAGGATGTGGCAACAACAAAACATCTCAAAATTGTAACAAGGAAATAGCTCAAAGCCCCATGAGGTGCTGTGGGCCTTCAGCAGCAGTGGAATTGTATATAACCATAATCTGCAACCACATGGTCTGGTATATCCCGTACTCTACCATTAACATCAAGCCGGAGGATTAACCCTGGTTCAATGAAGAGTGCAGGAGGGCATAGCAGGAGCAGCACCAGGCATACCTAAAGATGAGGTGTCAACCTGGTGCAGCTACAATGCAGGGCTACTTGCGTGCTAAACAGTGAAAGCAGCCAGTGATAGACAGAGCTAAGTGACCCCACAACAAATGAACCAGATCTAAGCTCTGCAGTCCTGCCTCACCCAGTCGTGAATGGTGGTAGACAATTAAACAACTAACAGGAGGAGGAGGCTCCACAAATATCCCCATCCTCAGTGATGGGGGAGCCCAGCACATCAGTGCAAAAGACAAGGCTGAAGCATTTGCTACAATCTTCAGCAAAAAGTTGCAGAGTGGATGATCCAGTTCAGCCTCCTCCTGAGGTCCCCAGCTTCACTGATGCCAGTCTTCAGCCAATTCGATTCACTCCACTGGATACTGCAAGGGTTTGGGCCCTGACAACATTCTAGCAATAGTCCTGAAGACTTGTGCTCCAGAACTAGCTGCGCCCTTAGCCAAGCTGATCCAAAGCAGCTACAACACTGGGCATCTACCCGGCAATGTGGAAAACTACCCAGGAATGTCCTGTCTCCTGTCCACAAAAAGCAGGACAAGTCCAACCTGACCAATTACCACCCCATCAATCTACTCATGATCAACAGCAAAGTGATGGAAAGTGTCATCGACAGTTCTATCAAGTGGTACTTACACAGCAAGAACCTGCTTGCTGACACTGTGTTTCGCCAGGGCCACCCGGCGCCTGACCTCATTGCAGCCTTAATCCGAACATGGACAAAAGAGCTGAACTCAAGAGGTGATCTGAGAGTGACTGCCCTTGACATCAAGGCAGCATTTGACAGAGTGCGGCACCAAAGGGCCCTAGCAAAATTGGAGTCAATGGGAATCAGGAGGAAAACTCTCCACTGGTTGGAGTCATACCTAGCACAAAGGAAAATGGTTATGGTTGTTGGAGGTTAATCATGTCAGTCCCAGTACATTGCGTGGGAGTTCCTCAGTGAGTTCCTCGGCCCAACCATCTTCAGCTGCTTCATCAATGACCATCCCTCCATCACATGGTCAGAAGTGGGGATGTTTGCTGATGATTCACAATGTTCAGCACCATTCATGACTTCTCAGATACTGAAACAGTCCATGTCCATATGCACCAAGACCTGGACAATATTCAGGCTTTGGCTGATGAGTGGCAAGTCACATTCATGCCACACAAGTGCCAACAAGACAGCATCTAACCATCTCCCCTTGACACTTGGCATTACTATCACTGAATCCCCCACTGTCAACATTCTGGGGGGGTCACCATTAACCAGAAACTGAACTGGAACAGCCATATAAATACTGTGGCAATGAGAGCAGGTCAGAGTCTGGGAATTCTGCGGAGAGCAGCTCACCTCCTGACGCCCCAAAGCCTGCCCACCATCTACAAGGCACAATCAGGAGCGTGATGGTATACTTTCCACTTGCCTGGATGAGTGCATCTCCAATAACACCCAAGAAGCTCTACACCATCCAGGACAAAGCAGCCCGCTTAATTGGTACCCCATCCACCACCTTCAACATTCACTCCCTTCATCACCAATGCGCAGTAGCAGCAGTGTGTGCCATCTACAAGGTGCACCTCAGAAACTCACCAATGCTCCTTGGACAGCACCTTCCAAACCCACGATCTCTACCATCTAGAAGGACAAGGGCAGTAGGTGCACGGGAACACCACCACCTTGAGGTTCCCCTCCAAGCCACTCATCATTATGACTTGGAACTATATTGTCGTTCCTTCACTGTCACTGGGTCAAAATCCTGGAACGCTCTCCTTAACAGCACTGTGGGTGTACCTATACTACATGGACTGCAGCGGTTCAAGAAGGCAGTTCACCACCACCTTCTCAAGGGCAATTAGGGAAGAGCAATAAATGCTGGCCCAGCCAGCGATGCTCACGTCCCGTGAAAGAATAAAAAAAGATGCTACGTTCTATCCACTTTCCCATATGCCTTGGAAACCTGGACAATAAGTAAGGGCATGTGGAAGAAAATAGAGGCCTTTGAAATGTGAATGCTAAGACGTTTGCTTAAAATTCCATATTCAGACCATAAAACAAATGAAGAGATAATTGAAATTGCAAGAGCAAAAAGAACTCTTAAAAAGTGAAATCCAGAAATGTCAGTATTTTGGCCATTTGGTCAGAGCTGAAAAGCTACAGAGATCTCTTCTAGAGGGCATAAGTGGAGGGCGGCATAAAGACTGGTCGACCTAGGATGTTGGATAAATTATGTCATAGAATGGTTGCAGATGAGCTATAGTGGATGTGTGAGACAGACAAACGTGGCATACCATGACAGCAGATCTCCTGGTTGGAGTAGCTACAAGCAGCTGCAGCATCAGGTTCACTTCTGTCCTTTAGGGAAGGAAACCTATTACCCTTACCTAGTCTGAGCTTATGCATGACTCCAGATCCACTGCAATGTGGTTGACTCTTAACTTCCGTCTGAAGAGAACCAGCAAACCGCTCAATTATATCAAACCACTGCTACCGGTTCAAGAAAGCGGCTCACTCCCACCTTATTACTTTTCTTTTTTGTCCCTTCTCTCTTTAATCCAATCTTTTTTTCCCCCTCTCCTTATCTCTCTTTCTGGACCTGATGTGACTCTAATTCACCCGATTTCCTTTGTTTCTTCCTCAATCCTTAAGCCTCATTGTATTATGATCTCAGTAGAGGCCGATAGCTTTTAAAAGAGATTTGAACTTCCAGTTGTTAGCTGGAACAGATGAATGAAAACACTATTCACTAAACACTTTTTTTATAGGCAACTTAATTTAAACCACAAAAAGTGACATTCCTCTCGTATACTTATCACACATTATACTCTCCATAGAATTACAGTCCTTATAGCAAACAGTCCACGGTTTCTCTGAGTTTCCAATGGGTTCGAGTAAACCCACTCCACCGAGTAGCAATGTCATGTGACCCTCTCCAGGCACTTTCCTCCACCACCAGCAGTAAAGCATGTTCCAGTGATTCCTTCTTCCCCCTGGCCACGCCAGAGAAAATCTCCCAGAATCTGTAAAAGGTTGTAGGATGCGCCTCTTCGATTAGAGACCATCTCCCTCCTGGATCCGGCTATGGTAGCTCAAAGCCAAGTAGTGTTTTCTCTCTGCTGACCACACAGAACCTCTGCTGTATGTCTGTGATATTCATTGATATACAGGGAAGCCTGTAACCTGATCTCAAAAATATCTTCCTCTGCCTTCTTCATCACGGCAACACGAAACACTTTAGCCTTGTAGCTAGGTTGAAATGCTAATTAGCTCTCCTTGACCACGACTCCCTTTCATTTTAGGAGTAAATGGACAGTTAACAGCATAACTGTTTACAACCTGATACCTTCACCAACTTTCTGGGACTGTGGGAGACTCAAGAGTTTGCTCATTGTAACCTCAGAGACTGTTGCCATCGTCTGCAAGCATAAATACCTTGTGCCTTCTTCTCAGTAAAACAATCTAAATTTTCCTTTGGTCTCTAACAATCAAACCACCCAAGTTTACTAATAGGCAGACTGCAGAACAGGTCACATGGCCCCCTTCATTTACCCTAAATTTAAAGCTATAGTCCCAAAATATAATCTTTTAGATCAAAAGATACAGTCCTAAAATATAATAATCGTATAAACTTCATAATTGTGACAATTGGTTAAGGAGACAGACTGTTGCTGGCACATTTCTGTTGAGTGTTATTTGCCAAGGGCAATTGGTTGGGTAGTAAATGGCAACCTTACCCATGATCCTGACCCCTCTGAAGGAGAAGGGTCTGCAATTGTCTCTAACCCTCAAACATAGACAAATAAAACTCCACACTATCCATTCCTATTGACAGGCCCATTATTCAGACATTTGCAGTTACTCAAATTATTAATGCAACCCAATGCAATGCACAGATTCTAGCAACTCTGATACATGATTCAGGTGTCACTTGAGATGCAAGTAGGAATGAGCTCAAAATGTAGGCTTTTTATTAGGAACAGGTTGCCTTGGGATAAGGTTTCATCCTGACAGATCACTACTTAATGAAATGGGAGAGGGAGAATTGGAATGAGAAGCAGATTGTTTGAATTGAAAGGTAAGCCTACCTTTACTGGAGGTGGGGTGGTTAAGGGGTAAGCAGATCAAAATGTTTAGAGGAATAAAGGGTAGTGACTGGATAGAGAGAAGGAATCCAAAGATTCACAACCATTTTGAGTGAAGAAATTTCTCATCTCAGTCCTAAATGTTCGCCCCCTTATCCTGAGGCTGTTCTAGAGTCCCCAGCCAGGGGAAACAACCTTTCAGTGTCCACCCTGCCAAGACGCTTCAGAATCTTGTATGTTTCAATGAGATCTTCACATTCTTCTAAACTCCAGAGTTTAGGCCCATTCTATTAGACCTCTCATCATATGACAACCCGCTCTTCCCAGGTCCTTTGTCGCACACCCTCGAAGGCAAGTATATTCTTCCGTAGGTAAGTGAACCAAAACTGTACATAGTACTCCAGGTGCGGTCTCACCAAAGCCCTATATAATTTCAGCAAGACTTCCATACTCATAGTCCAACATCCTTTGCAATAAAGGCTAACAAATCATCTGCTTTCTTAATTGCTTGCGATACTTGAGTGTTAACTTTCTGTGATTTGTGTACAAGGACACCCAAATCCCTCTGAACACCATATTTAGGGTTAAGGTCAGTAAGGTCAGAGTCATATGTAACACCAGAGAAAAGCATTGTGAATGTCTGGGGAACTCTGAATGTGGCTTAGACTGAACGGGGGTCAATTTCCCTCTGACCCAAATTGCACCTGAACAAAACACACCTGAGCCTGCCCAGTCAGGTAATTTACATAAGTTGGGCTGATGAAATGCCCGGGAAAAGAAAGTTTGAACCCTACTGTTAGATTTAAAAGAACATTTTCTCAAAGGAGGGATCAAAGGTGGGACAGCCAACCCTGCCAAAGGACGAAATGATATCTTGCTCCAAGCTGGGATGCCACTCCAGAGGATTGAGTACATAATTCAGGCTGACATGCCAGAGCAATACGGACGGCTTGCCGCACTGTCAGAGGCAGTACTGAGGGGTGCTGCACTGTCAGAGGGTCAGTACTGAGACAGTACTGCACAGTCGGAGGGAAAAATCAGTATTGAGGGAACGCTGCACTGTGGGAGGGTCAGCACTGATGGAATGTTGCACTGTCGAGGTGTCAGTAGAGGGAGTGTTACACAATTGTTGGCGCTGTCTTTCACATTAAACCAAAATGTTTATCACTTCTGCTTGCTCAAGTAGATATACAAACTCCCACTGCAAATAATAAGGTGAACAGTGGGCTTCCCCCAATCATCTTGGCCAATATTTATCTATCGACATCCTGGGGTTACCATTGTCCAGAAACTGAACTGGACTAGCCACATAAATACTGTGGCTACAAGAGCAGGTCAGAGGCTAGGAATCCTGCACGAGTAACTCACCTCCTGACTCCCCAAAGTCTGTCCACCATCTACAAGGCACAAGTCAGGAACATGATGGAATACTCTCCACTTGCCTGGATGAGTGCAGCTCCAACAACACTTGAGAAGCTTGACACCATCCAGGACAAGGTAGCTTGCTTGATTGGCACTGCTTCCACAAACATTTACTTCCTCCACCACCGATGAACAGTGTCAGCAGTGTGTACCACCTACAAGATGCACTGCAGAAACTCACCAAGTCTCCTTAGGCAGCACCTTCCAAACCAACGATCACTACCATCTAGAAGGGTAAGGGCAGCAGATATATGGGAACATCACCACCTGGAAGTTCCCCTCCAAGCCACTCACCATCCAGACTTGGAAATATATCACCATTCCTTCACTGTCACTGTGTCAAAATCCTGGGAACTCCCTCCCTAACTGCATTGTGGGTACACCTACACTGCAGGGACTGCAGCGGTTCAAGAAGGCAGCTCACCACCACCTTCTCAAGGACAATTAGGGATGGGCAATAAATGCTGGCCTAGCCAGCGACGCCCACATCCCGTAAATGCATTTAAAAAAATCTCTAAAACAGATAATCTGGTCATTTATCACATTGCTGTTTGTGGGATCTTGTTATGTGCAAATTGACTACTGAGTTTTTCTACATGACAAGAGGCTATACCTTAAAAACTACCTCTTTGGCTGTAAAATGTTCTGGTAAAAGTCTAGAATCATTTAGTGTGTCAGCACAGAAACAAGCCATTGGGCCCATTGAGTTTGTGCCAAAGATTTTCACCATCAGATTTTCACTTAGTCTAATCCTACTCTTCTGCTCACTCCCCGTACCCTTTAATATTCCTCTTTTTAAGCAATGATTTAATTCTCATTACTATTTCCAACTGACCGGTGGAAACAATTTTGCTGTATTTGTTTCCTCAGAACCCCCTAAAACCTTGGAGGCTTTTATTATGTCACTCAGTGTAACATTCTCAGTTCTACCAAAAAACGGTATTTCCCAAGCATCTTTTTGTGACTTGACCCCTCACTTTTTCAGCAAAAATGCCTCAATGTGGATTCTTCATTTACCAGAGGGAAGCAAAGACTTACCTTCCTTTTGCGTACAAGATCCCCTTGCGGTTGGCGAAACCGGGAGAGTGTTCCCCCTGGAGACAGCGCACTCACAGGGCGCATAACACCTCTCAGCCCCTGCCCCTGCACTATACTCAACTGCGAACAGATTGAGCTGCTCAGTAAGTCTCCTGCTGCTGTCTGATCCTGCGCTGTCCGGGCAGCTGTATAAGGCAGGATGCTACCATTCAAAGTAGCACTGCTCACTGAGATTATCTTCTGGAGGAAGCCACAATCAGGTGCGGATTTTCTTGCTGTGGATAAAACAGCCAGGCCAGCACTGGGCGATCGCTTCACAGACATTCTTGTAGGCACCCAAGTTACTGGTCAATGAACATCCTAAAGGACCTAGAACGATTAACCTAATGCAATGCAGTCTCTAGCAACCTTATACATGATTCATGTGTCACTTGAGATGCATGTAGGAATGAGCTTGAAACTTAAGCTGTTCATTAGGAACAGGATGCCCTGAGATATGGTTCCATGCTGACAGATTGTTACTTAATGAATTAGAAGAGAGGGGATTGGAATGAGAAGCAGACTACGTGAATTGAAGGGTAAACATACCTTTACTAGCGATTTGGTGGCTAAGGGATAAGCTAATACAAATGTTTAGAGGAATGAAGGGTAGTAACCGGGTAGATAGAGGGAGAATACCCCCTCAAGCAGAGTGTCCACAACACTGGTAATTGGAGCCAAACAAGTTAAAAGGGATTAAAAAAACAGAAAATGCTGGAAGTACACAGCATCTGTGGGGAGAGAAACAGTTAACGTTTCATCAGAACCGATATGAAGAAGAGGAAATAACTTGCATTTCTGCGGCATCTGTCACAAGCTCAGAAAGTCCCAAAATGCTTTACAACCAATAAAGTACTACTCAAGTGTAGTCACTGTCATAATGTAGGAAATGAGGCAGTCAATATGCGCACAGCAAGTTCCCACAAACAGCAATGTGATATTGGCCAGGTAATGTTTTACTGGTGTTCATTGAGGAATAACTATCCATCAGGAGACTGGGGATAACACCCTGCTGTTCTGCAAATAGTGCCATGGGATCATTTATATCTACCTGAGGGCAGAAGGAGCCTCAGTTTAATGTCTTGTTTGAAAGATGACATGTGCACTGGAAGTGTCAGGTTGGATGATGGGCTCTAGTTTCTAGAGTAGGGCTTAAACCCACAATATTCTGATCAGGAACGTGTGTTAACCACTGGGCCATATCTGATGAAAGAGGTGAAAAGTAGCCACGTTTAAAAAAATTGCAGCAGGTTTGATAAGCTCATTGGCCACCTCTTGTTCTTCATGCTATTCACCCACATCCTATGAATGAATGATGTTGCCCCTCAGCAACATCATCCTTACTCCATGTAGACTTCCATACGACACTGGCTTCCTCGACTCATTAAATCCGGCACGAGTTAAAATTACCTCCAACTTTTCATTAAGGGACATGGAACCCTTCAATATTGGTTCCTGCCACAAATTTTGTTCCCCTCCGTCAATGACTCTAATTCTCCTCCACTCATTTGCTCAACCTGAGCAGACCTTGTGAAACCTTACCGTCCTGACTGAGCCACATCTGAGTTTAAGCTTTAGGTGTCAGCTGTGTCCCCTAGATGTAGGCACAAAATCCAGGTCGACACTTCAGTGCGGTACAGAGGGAGTGCTGCACTGGCAAAAGGGTGGTAATGAGGGAATGCTGCATTGTCGAAGGGTCAGTACTGAGGGAACGCTGTATTGTCGAAGCGGCAATAGTGAGGAAATGCTGCACTGTAGGAGGAGCAGTACTAATGGACCGTTGCACTATCAAAGGGATATCAGGAGGGTCAACTTAGTCTTGGTTCTCAGCCTGTTGAGGTTTAAAAGTTTCCCATTGAGTCGAAACTCAATCATGACCCCTTGTGAAAATTGGTCACAAGTGAGTTCCAGGATCAGGCAGATCCAGGATCAGGTAGATAGCGAAGAGAGCTGGTGTAACCACACATTCTTGCTTCACACCCCTCCTGTTACCAAAGGGCTCAGTCTCCAACGCGTTGAAAAGGACCATTGCTGTCATACTGTCATGCAGGAGTCACTGGATATCAAAGTCTCTGGAGGACTAAAGGGCTTTGTGTTTGATGGTGGAAACCAAACTTGTACTCTCTTGAGAATAGATTATGCAGTGATATAATTGAGGTGTTTAAGAACAAAACAAATAACAGGAGCAGGCCATAGAGCCCCTCGAGCCATTCAATACTGTACGATCATGGCTGATCTTCTACCCCAACTCCACCTGCCCTATCCCTTGATTCCCTTAATGCTCAAAATCTATCAACCTCTGTCTTAAATTTACTCGATGACTGTGTCCACAGGTCTCTAGAATAGAGAATTCGAAACATTCACAACAATGTGCGTGAAGAAATTTCTGTTCATTTCAGTGCTAAACAGCTGGTCCCTTTTACCATGAGATTGTGACCTATGTTCTGGACTCAACAGGAGAATAAAGAGATTCAAAAGGGAAACTATTCCCTCTAGTGGGGGAGTCCAAAAAGAGTGCAAAACTAGGCTGGGTGATGTCAGGAGGCACTCCTTCGCACAAAGGGTAGTCTAAATCTGACACACTCTCCCCCAAAAAACTTTTCAGGCTGGGAGTCAACTAAATGCATCACGACTTAAGATCTAAAGATGCTAGTTAGGCAAGGGTGTTAAGGGTTAGGGTGCCAGGATGGATAAATGGAGTTAAGATACTGATTAGACATGATCTAACTGAATGGCAGAGCAGGTTGGAGGGACTGAACGGCCTAATCTTGTCCTTATAATCCTCCTAGCCTATGAAACCTGAAATTCTGTCTTTCGGTGGGTCATTCTTTCTCCTTTTGCCTGCCTCGAGTCAATTGGCTATTCAACTATAGGATGCACATTTTTCCAAGACTTGTAAGGCCCTTTACCCGATCTGCCCAAGCGCATATTATCCAGTTGGTTAACAATTTATTGCCTGTAAAGCTGCCAATTCGTCCGGAGGGGGTGGAGAGAGGGGCAAAATTTAATTTAGCAGCAGGTATTGAACCATGCCACGTATGTCCCATTCCACACACACACACACACACCTACCAGTTCTTTACTTAAAACAAACAGACCAATTATTCTAGAGAAAACTTTCATTTTAAATGAAACATTTATTTAACAAATGTTGTAATCATCTCTTGGTTTACAAGGGTTTCCAAAAAAAAAAAATCATAGGTCACATTTATCAATATCTATAGTGCCTGTCTCCTAAAATATTGGCTCTTTTCTGATCAACTTAAAACAGGGTCTAGCCTGCATCAGTTTGACTGACGCTCCTGAAGCGTTTTGTCACTTTAACAGCACCTGACTGCCCTCAAACCTTGGACCATCTCTGGTACGAAACATAGAGTCAAAAATAATTTCACAAGTCAATATCACAATCCTCTGTCAAAATATGAAAAGCCAGGTTTCACAGTTTCCAATAAAATAAATGACTTCTTGTCTAAACTTCAGCATTGACTTAGTTCTCAGGTTGACCAAACTGAGCCAGGATTTCAAGGCCAACTGAGAGCGAAGGAAACATTGGAACAAATGAGAATCAGTCGCTGTCATCGTCCGATTGTGTCGGAGACACGGATCCTTGCCGAGCGCCTCTGTGACTGGATTCTTGATCCGATTCAATGGCTGAGCCCTGGCCTGAACCGCCTTCATCAGAAGACCGCTGTTCCGAATTGTTTGTGGCCCGCGAGGCAGGGCGAGACTCGCCCTCGTCTGATGATGAGCTGGCAGACCTACTCCTACCTGAGCGATCCGACTGTGGCCGCCCATTGGCCGACTGCTCGCTGTCGGAGCCAGCAACTGAACGCACTGTCCCCGACCTTGGGCTGCTGCCCGCCTCGCTCTCAGACTTGTCCTGGTTCCGTCCGTCTTCTGACTCACTCTCGGACACAATCCGCTTCCTGTGCTTGTCAGCTGATTCATCTTCATCTGAACCACTGTCCCGTGCGTTTCTGGAACGAATGAAGCGGTGGTTAGGCTGTGGACATGCTATGGTTACACTGCACCCTACAGCTACACAGTGGCCCATGCTACGGTTATGCTCAGGCCTCTCAACCAGTATTGTGCTCCAAACACCCACGGTTCAACATTGGGGTTCATAAGAACATATGAAATAGGAACTGGAGTAGGCCAGACAGTCCCTCGAGCCTGCTCTGCCATTTAATAAAACCATAACTGATCTCCTACCTCAACTCCACCTTCTTGCCCCATCCCATATCCCTTAATTCCCAAAAATCTATCAATCTCGGTCTTGAATATACTGAATGACTGAGCATCCATAGCTCTCTGGGCTGGAGAATTCCAAAAAGTCACAACCCGCTGAACGAAGAAATTTCTCCTCAGCTCAGTCCTAAATGGCTGACCACTTATTCTGATACTGTGCGCCTTAGTACTAGACTCTATAGCTAGAGGAAACAGCCTCTCAGTAAAGCCTCCTAACAATTTTATATGTTTCAATGAGATGATTCCTCTGTACTTCAGGAATATAGGCCCACTGTATTCAATCTCTCCTCATAAGTCAGTCCTCTCGCCCCAGGAATCAGTCTAGCAAACCTACATTGCACTTCCTCTGGGTAAGTATATCCTTCCTTAGGTAATAAAACCAATCGAGGTGTGATCTCAGCAAAGTCCTGTGCAATTTCAGCAAGACTTCCTTAATCTTATACTGCAACCCCCTTAACCATTTGCCTTCCTTACTGGTTTCTGTACCTACGTTAATTTTCTGTGGTTTGTGTACAAGGACCTCTAAGTTACTCTGAATCCCAACATTTACTAGCCTGAGTATTGCTGAAAAAAGAGACACGTCTAAGATTTTCGTCTTGCTCTCATCAGGACACTCGCAAGTGTGGGGGGGGGGGAAAGCAACAATTTATACCATATGTGAAGAGAATGCTCATCGGTTGGCAAAGCAACATGGGGATCTAAAACAGCTGGTATATGTTCCTTGCCTGGAGTACCTCCGATTGGTGGTTTTGAATTGAAGCAATTGGAAATATGCTGCACAGGGAACAAACTGGCTGCGCACAAACAATAGCCCTTCAAGATGTGTGCATGCGTGGCAGCGCACAACAAATAGACGGCCGAAGAAACATGGTTTATAACCCAAGTTAACCCCCAGCTAGAGTCAATAAAGCAGCTCACCATCACCTTCTTGAGGGCAATTGGGATTGGGCAATTTATCTTGTCAGCAATGTCCAGATCCCATGAATGAATAAAAGTGTTTATGATCCACACAAGTCTCCTCCAATCATACATCATTTCACCCTATCAGCATATCCTTCCATTTCCTTTCTCCCTCATGTCTTTATCTAGCACCACCACCCCCCCCCACTAAGTGCATTTATGCTATTCTCATTCTCAACTACTTCCTGTGCTGGCGAGTTCCACATTCTCACCAGTCAAACCTGACCCCCTTTTCTCCAGCAGGGTATTCTCCTCCCTCCCCTACTCAGGGACATTGAGATCCCCAGCAACAGGGAGCAGGAATCAAATCAGGATCTTCCTGACCTGTGTGGTTTAGCTGCTCAGCAGGCAAACATACTGAGCCACTGAGGGGAGACACAACAGCATGACGTTATGTAAAATTGAGAGATTATGAGGAAACTCTCGATATATGTTCAAAATCAACAGCCATCCTCCTAAATGTGAAACCAATTTCCATCCCCTTTTTCTGTTGACTGTATGTGATTTGTTCTGACAGTCAACATAAAGAACAAAACACACACACACACAGCCCTGTTCATTAAAAGGTTAATGCTACAGTTACGTACCCTTCCGCTATCTTCAGTGCCCCCTCGTCAGAGGAATCGTCACTGGATGAAATTATCGCTTTTGACTTGATTTTGCCCTTCATGGAAGGTGGGAGTCGTTCAGGTTTGAGCTATGGAACAAACAGATCTTTAATCCCACCAAGTGATACATTCAAATAAATCTGTCAAACATACAGGGGTTATGTTCAACTGAGAAGGAAGAAAAAAATGATAATTTAACAGTACAGAACAGAAGTTAGAAACTGTCGTCACTCAACAAGCACAACTATTTCCGTGTGATTGACACAAACCTTCTCTTTCTTCTTGCGCTCTCCTGCTTTTGGTCTGCGTGGTTTCTTAGCTCTTGAGCCAGTTTCCTCATCATCACTGCCATCCTCAGTAGTTCTCTGGGGTCTGTTCGGAGGGAAGGGAGGGATACAGAACGAGAGGGGAGAACGAGAGGGAAGGGAGGGGAGGGGAATGAGAGGGAGAGGAGGAGAACAAGAGAATGGTAGGTGAGGGAGGGAGGGGAGTGCAGAGGAAACAGAGAAAGGGAGAAATGAGAGGGGAAGTGAGGGAGGGGGATGGGGGGGTGAAGGGAGAGAAGTGTGAGGAAAGTGAAGGAGGAAAGAGGAGCAGAGTAAGGGGTTGAGGAAGGGAAAGAAAAAGTTGTTAAATTACTGCACTTTACACATCCTATTGTTGTATTTTAGGGATGCTAAAACATTTTGTTTGCGAGATGTGCTCAGAACGTCAAGGGAGATAACGTTTCAGGCCCTGTCCCCAATCTGACAGCTTCATGGTCACTTTTCATATCAGCTTTTTACTTCCAATGTTTTTTTATTTTAAAAGCTGAATTCAAATTCTCAAACTGCCCTGGTGGGATTTGAACTCTCATTCTTTGGATTTTTAGTCAAGGCCTCTGGATTACTAACACCAGGACCATGATACTACTGTATTGTGCAAGTCTAGATGCAGCTTTCACTGAAATACACATCATGAACAGGTACAGAAAATAATCAAAAAGGCTATTGGAATTTTGGTCTTAATATAAAGAGGACTAGAATAATAAGGGGTAGAAGTCATGCTTCAGCAATACAAAGCCCTGGTTCTGTAAGCAGTTCTGGGCACCACATTAGGAAAGATATACTGGCCTTGGAGGGAGTGCAGCATAGGTTAATCGGAATGATACCTGGATTCCAAGATTCAAATTACAAGGAGAGATTGCACAAACTAGCATTGTATTCTCTGGAGTTTATAAAGTTAAGGGGTGATTTAATCAATCTTTTTCAAAATATATTAGTGGTGAGTCACCTCAGCTCTATTTAAGAAAGGGACAATCTAGAAGCACACAATAGTGTGCTTGCACACGAACAGGGGAGAGAGCACATCCTGAGTGAGGCACAGCCAGAGTGGGTATTGGCAACTTGGTGCAGTGGGAATTCGGTGCATAGGGGACGAGGTGGTCTTAGCATTTTTAACTTGCTACCCAACTTCTTAGATCTTCAAAGCGTGGGTGTTGCCCTGTTACAGCAGTAGAGGCTACGAGGGAAAGGAATCACTGGTAAGTAGTGGGTAAGGTATTTACTACTTTAATCGCTTAGTGTTTAAGGTCTTTTTGTGGTTTATAGTTTGTATATTCTACAGTAATGACGATCAGGAAAGAAGGGCCCTATAGTAATTGATTTAAAAGGTTTAATTTAAAGGGATAAGTCATGGCAGGAGCGCTCAAAGCCGTGGTGTGCTCCTCGTGCTCCATGTGGGAAGCCGGGGACATTTCCAGTGCCCGGGACCAGCAGGTGTGCAGGAAGTGTGTCCAGCTGCAGCTCCTGGAAGCTCGGGTTTCAGAGCTGGAACGGCGGCTGGGGACACCATGGAGCATCCGCGAGTCTGAGAGCATCATGGATAGCACGTTTAAGAGAGGTGGTCACACCGCAGATGAAGGGACTTGAGGAAGGAAGGGAATGGGGGACCACCAGGCAGTCCAAGAGAAACAGGCAGGTTGTTCAGAGTCCCCTGGGGTCCCGCTCGCAAATCGGTATTCCATTTTGGAGGCTGATGAGGGCACTGGTTCCTCCAGGGAGTGCGGACAGAGCCAAGCTTCTGGCACCAAAGGAGGGGAGGAAGAGCAATAGTAATAAAGGATTCTATAGTCAGGGGAACAGATAGGCACTACTGTGGCCGTTAACTTGACTCCGGGATGGTATGTTGCCTCCCTGGTGCCAGGGTCCGGGATGTCACTGAACGGCTGCAGGGCATCCTGAAGGGGGAGGGTGATAAGGCAGAGGTCATGGTACATGTTGGTACCAATGAGACAGGTAGAAAGAGGGATGAGGTCTTGCATCAAGAATTCAGGGAGTTAGGCAGTAGACTAAAAAGCAAGATCTCTCGGGTTGTAATTTCTGGATTACTCCCAGTGCCACGTGCTAATGAGCTCAGAAATAGGAGAACAGCACAGATGAATGCGTGGCTTAAGAGTTGGTGCAGGAGGGAGGATTTTAGATTCCTGGATCACTGGGATCGTTTCTGGGGAAGGTGGGACCTGTACAAGCGGGACGGTCTACATCTGAACCAGAGCGGGACTAACATCCTTGCGGGCGGGTTTGCTAGTGCTGTTGGGAGGAGTTTAAACTAATTTGGTGGGGGGAGGGGACACAGAATGTTAGCAGTGTAGGGACACATCATAATACAGTAAAACAATCAAGTCAGAGGGTCAGAGGGAGTACAGCTGCAATAAGTTTCAAGGGAGTAAGGCAAGACTGGATGGCCTCTACTTTAATGCCAGGAGTATTACAGGTAAAACAGATGGGTTAAGGGTGAGGATTGACACATGGAATTGTGATATAGTAGCTATCACTGAGACGTGTTTGAGGGAGGGGCAGAATTGGCAGCTCAACATTCCAGGATATAGAATCTTCAGGCAAGACAGGGGAGGGGGTAAAAGAAGAGGAGATGTTGCATTATTAGTTAAGGAGTCAGTTACTGCAGTAAGGAGAGATGATATCTTGGAGGGGGCATCGAATGAAGCTTTGTGGATAGAGCTTAGGAATAAAAAAGGGGCAGCCACATTGTTAGGTGTTTATTATAGACGCCCAGATAGTCAGTGGGAAATTGAGGAGCAAATATGTGCACAATTTGTGGGGTTGTGTAAAAACAATAACAATAGGGTAATTATATTAGGTGATTTCAACTTTCCCAACATTAATTGGGATAGACATAGTGTTAAGGGCTTGGATAAAGTGGATTTCTTGAAATGTGTACAGGAGAACCTTTTAGGTCAATATGTAGAGGGTCCAACAAGGGACGGCGCAGTGCTGGACTTAATTCTGGGGAATGAAGCCGGACAGGTGGCTGAGGTGGTGGTCGGGGAGCATTTTAGTGACAGTGACCACAACGTGGACAGTTTAAGTTTGTTATGGAGAAAAAAATCGACAAGTTACAAAAAAAAAAAATGTTTTGGATTGGGGGAGAGTGGATTTTAGTAAAATACGGCAGGATCTGACTAAGGTAGACTGGGAACAGTTACTTGTGGGGAAATCTACAGAGGAGAAGTGGGGGGCGTTCAAAAAGGAAATGAGGAGGGTACAGGCTCAACATGTTCCCTCTAGGGTGATAGGAAGGAGTAACAAGCCCAAAGAACCATGGTTGCCCAGAAATATTCAAGTTACGATGAAAAGGAAAAGAGAGGCTTTTGGCAGGTACAAGGGAAGCAAATCAGCAGAGGCATTAGTGGAGTACAGAAAGTGCAGGGTGGAGCTTAAGAAAGCAATTAGGAGAGCAAAGAGGGGATATGAGAAAGCTCTGGCTCGTAAAAGTAGGGAAAATCCCAAGATATTCTATAAGTATATCAATGGGAAGAGGATAACCAGGGAAAGAGCAGAGCCCATTAGGGACCAAGGGGTCAATCTATGGGTGGAGCCAGAGGACATTGCTAGAGTGCTGAATGAATATTTCACATCCGTCTTCACCCAAGAGAATGAGGATGAAGGTATCGAACTCGGGGAGAGAGACTGCGAGGATCTTAAGCAAATTGATATAGGGAGTGACAAGGTATTGGAGGTGTTGGCAGGCTTAAAAGTAGACAAATCTCCAGGTCCAGGTTAGTTGTGTCCCAGACTGCTGAGGGAGGGAAGGGAGGAGATCACAGGGGCTCTGACCCAAATTTTTAATTCCTCTCTGGCCACGGGGAAGGTGCCAGAGGACTGGAGAACAACTAATGTGGTTCCGCTATTTAAGAAGGGTTGTAGAGATAAGCCAGGGAACTACAGGCCAGTGAGTCTCACATCAAAGGTAGGGAAACTATTGGAGAAAGTTTTGAAGGAGAGTATCTATCTCCACTTGGAGAGGCAAGGTTTGATCAGGGATAGTCAGCATAGCTTTGTCAGAGGGAGGTCATGCCTAACAAATTTGATTGAATTTTTTGAGGAGGTGACCAGGTGTGTAGATGAGGGTAGTGCAGTTGATGTCGTTTATATGGATTTCAGCAAAGCCTTTGACAAGGTCCCACATGGGAGATTTATAAAGAAGGCAAATATACATGGGATACAGGGTAATTTGATAAGGTGGATTCAAAATTGGCTTAGTTGTAGGAGACAGAGGGTGATTACAGAAGGATGCTTTAGTGACTGGAAGCCAGTGGCACACCACAGGGATCTGTGCTGGGTCCCCTATTATTTGTCATTTATATAAACGACATAGATGACTATGAGGGGGGTAGGATTAGTAAGTTTGCGGATGACACAAAGATTGGCCGGGTGGTTAACCGTGAGGTTGAGTGTCTTGGGCTACAGGATGATATAGACGGGATAGTCAAATGGGCAGATAAGTGGCAGATGGAATTTAACCCTGAAAAGTGTGAGGTGATACACTTGGGAAGAAGTAATTTGACAAGGAAGTATTCAATGAACGGCATGAAACGAGGAAGTTCTGAGGAACAAAGGGACCTTGGCGTGTGTATCCATAGATCTCTGAAGGCAGAGGGGCATGTTAGTGGGGTGGTGAAAAAGGCATATGGGACACTTGCCTTTATCAATCGAGGCATAGATTACAAAAGTAGGGGGGTCAGGTTGGAGTTGCATAGAACCTTGGTGAGGCCACAGCTGGAGCACTGTGTGCAGTTCTGGTCGCCACATTATAGGAAGGATGTGATTGTACTTGGAGGGGGTGCAGAGGAGATTCACCAGGATGTTGCCTGGGATGAAACATTTAAGTTATGAAGAAAGGTTGGATAGACTTGGGTTGTTTTCGTTGGAGCAGAGAAGACTGAGGGGCAACCTGATCGAGGTGTACAAGATTATGAGGGTCATGGACAGGGTGGATAGGGAGCAGCTGTTCCCCTTAGTTGAAGCGTCAGTCACGAGGGGACATAAGTTCAAGGTGAGGGGCAGGAGGTTTAGGGGGGGATGTGAGGAAAAACTTTTTTACCCAGAGGGTGGTGACGGTCTGGAATGCACTGCCTGGGAGGGTGGTGGAGGTGGGTTGCCTCACATCCTTTAAAAAGTACCTGGATGAGCACTTGGCACGTCATAACATTCAGGGCTATGGGCCAAGTGCTGGTAAATGGGATTAGGTAGGTAGGTCAGGTGTTTCTCACGTGTCGGTGCAGACTCGATGTACCGAAGGGCCTCTTCTGCACTGTGTGATTCTGTGATTAAGGGGAACAGATGCAATAGGTAGAGAGAAACTATTTCTGCTGGTTGGGGACTCTAGGACTAGGCAGAATCGTCTAAACATTAGAGCCAGGCATTTCAGGAGTGAAATCAGGAAACATTTTTACACACAAAGGGTGGGGGAAAGGTTGGAACTTTCTCCTGCAAGAGGCAATTTATTCCAGATCAATTGTAAATTTTAAATCTGAGATTGAAAGATTTTTGTGATCCAAAGGTATTGAAGGATATGAGGTAAAGGACCATATTGAGTTAGATCACTGATCAGCCCTGATCTCATTGAATGGCTCGTGCAACTAAAGGGTCTTCTCCTGTTCTTATGTTTCCTATCTGCCCTCTATTAAGCCGATTCCAGGTTAATCCTTCAGCCTTTTAAATAGTTGTACAGAGAAAGAATGCACAAAAAATAAAACAAAGCATTTTCTATAAAGTTACAAAACCCTTAAAGTCTCAACATATTAGTCTGTACATTTTTTTTTCATGGGATATGGGCGTCGCTGGCAAGGACAGCATTTGTTACCTGTCCCTAATTTCCCTTGAACTGTGTGGCTTGCCTGGCCATTGGAAAGGGGAGTTAAGAGTTAAACACATTGCTGTGGATCCGGAGTTACATCTAAGCCAGACTGGCTAAGAATGGCAGATTTCCTTCTCTAAAAGACATTAGTGAACCAGATGGGTTTTTAATGACAATTCACAATGGTTTCAGGGTCACCATTACAAAGAATAGATTTATAATTCCGGGTTTACTAATTGAATTTAAATTCCACTAGCTGCTGTGGTGGGATTAGCAATGCCTATAGTCCCAGTGAACCTTTGGGTTCATGCCCCCACATACCGTCTTCTCTTCTTCTTCCTTTTCTTCTGATGGCCGTCCTCGTCTCCATCCTCAGGTTCACTGCCGCTCCCTCTCTGCTTCCTCTTCTTCTTGGGCAGTGGCAAGTCATCATCAGAATCATCATTAACAAACTCTTCAAACTCTCCTTTCTTCCCACGCTGTGAGCAGGAAACCAAAGATCCATTCAGAGAAATATGGCAACAGACAGCCAATAAAAATATTATGGTAACAAAAATACCACGAGAAATATGGTAACAGAAATCCGCTAAGAGAAAAATATAACCAACAGGCTACTGGGCCCAATTAGGACTATTATCTCACATGGAGCATAAATGCTGACATGGACTGAGCTGAGTTTCTATAGTGTTATGAATGTGAAAGAATGTTATAACTTTTCTCTGACCTTTCCACCTCCTTTTTTCTTCTCCTTCGAAGTCTCCATCTCTTCATTGAACACCAACAAGTTCCTGGTTTTCTCCAAAAACTGACTTCGCTGCTCCAGTAACTTACGTTGCTCATTTAACTCCTTCTGTTTCTTGTCCTCCTAATAAGAGGGAGAAAAGAGAGAGACATCCAGTTTGTCAAAAGAGAGAGACATCCAGCTAAAAAAATCAGTGCAATCCGTGTCAGAAAAGATTGGACAGAGAGATTTCTGGGATAATGAAATCAACATTTTGCTGTCTTGTATGCCTAACCTAAAGTTGTCTTTAATAATAGAGATTTTTAAAATTATGGAAGAAAGTGTTTCCACTTGTGGAGAACAGAAAAACTAGAAATCATCAATATAAGATAGTTACCAAGAAATCAAATAGGGAAATCAGAAGAAACTTTACTCTGAGAGTGGTGAGAATTTGGAACTCACTACCATAGCGAGCAGTTGAGGTGAATAACACAGATGCATTCAAGAGGAAGGTGGAGAATGGTAAATAAGATTGATGAGATGCAGATGCAAATAGCTACATGGAAATATGATGTTACAGCAATAACAGAGACCTGGTTCAAAGAAGGGCAAGACTGGGTATTAAATATTCCTAGATATAAGGCATTGAAGAAAGATAGGAAAGGAAAGGGAAGAGGGATGGCAGTATTGATTAAGGAAAACATTGCAGTGCTGGAGAGAGAGAATGTCCCAGAGGGGTCAAGGTCACAAGCTATTTGGTTAAGGCTAAGGAATAAAAATGGTGCGATGACATTGCTCGATGTAGTCTATAGGCTACCAACTAATGGGAAAGATGTAGAGGAACAAATTTGCAAGGAAGTTACAGAGAAGTGCAAAAATTGTAGAAGAGTTATAATGGGGGACTTTAATTATTGGAATATTGACTGGAATAGTAGTGTGTAAAGGGCAGAGAGGGGCAAGATCTCCTAGTGTGCGTTCAGGAGAATTTTCTACAGCAATATGTTTCCAGTCTAACGAGAAAGAAGGCATTGCTGGACATGGTTCTTGGGAATGAGGTGGGCCAAATGGATCAAGTGTCGATAGGTGACCTTTAGAAATGACAGTGATCATTGTATCATAAGGTTTAGATTGGCTATGGAAAAGGATAAGGAGCAAACTAGAGTAAGAATAATTAGCTGAAGGAAAGCCAAATTCAATGGTGTAAGAATGAATCTGGCCCAGATAAATTGAAATTAGAGATTAGCAAGCAAAACTGTAACTTAACAATGGACTGCCTTTAAAAAAGAGTTCAAGTACAGTCAAGATATTTTTCCACATAAGAGGAAAGGTGAGGCAAACACATCCAGAGCTCCCTGGATAATGAAAGAGATAGCAATTAAGATGTGGCAGAGAAAGTATGCTTATGACAAGTGTCAGGTGGATATTACAATCGAGAGCCAGGCTGAATATAGAAGGTTCAGAGGGGAATTGAGAACGCAAATAAGGGAATCAAAGAGAGACCATGAGAAGAAACTGGCAGCCAACATAAAAGGAATCCAAAAGTATTCTATAGGCATAGAAATAGTAAAATGGTGGTAAAAGAAGGCGGCCAATTAGGGACCAAAAAGGGGATTTAAGCATTGAGGCAGTGGGCATGGCGAAGGTATTAAATGAATACTTTGTATCTGCCTTTACCAAGGAAGATGATGTTGCCCAGGTCATGCTGAAAGAAGAGACGGTTCAGACACTTGAAGGGCTTAAAATTGCAAAGGAGAAGGTACTTACCACGAATGACTTACCACGTATTTAACAGGGCTGGCTGAGATACATCCAAGTATACTGAAGGAAGTGAGAGTGAAAATTATGGCGGCACAGGCCATAATTTTTCAATCTTCCTTAGACTCAGGGGTGGTGCCAGTGGACTGCAAAATTGCAAATGTTACACCCTTCTTCAAAAAAAGGCATAAAGATAAGCCCACCAACTATAGGCCAATCAATTTAACTTTGGTGGTGTGGAAGCTTTTCGAAGTGATGGTTCAGGACAAAATTAATAGCCATTTGGGCAAATGCGGGTTAATTAAGGAAAGCCAACGTGGATTTAAGGGTAAATTGTGTTTAACTAACTACCTTAAGTAGTTTGATGAGGTAACAGAGAGGGTTGATGAGGCTAATGCTGTTAGCAGCAACTGAAGAGAAAAGCACAGTTGTGTACATGGACTTCAGAAATCATTTGATGAAGTGCCACACAACAGACTGTGAACAAAGTTAGAGCTCACGGAATAAAAGGGACAGTAGAAACATGGATATGAAATTGGCTAAGTGACAGGAAATAGAATAGTGATGAACAGTTGTTTTACAGAAGGTTTATAATGGAGTTCCCTGGGATTGGTGTTGGAATCCTTGTTCTTCCTGACATACATTAATGACCTAGACCTTGGTTTAAAAGGGCACTATTTCAAAATGTGCGGAGGATAGGAAACTTGGAAGTATTGTGAACCATGAGGAGGATAGTGTAAACCTTCAAAAGCATATGGATGGTGTAGCAGATGAAATTTAATCCAGAGAAGTGTGAAGTGATTCACTTTGGTAGGAAGAATGCAGAGAGACAATATAAAATAAAGGGTACAATTCTAAAGAGGGTGCAGGAGCAGAGGGAGCTGGGTGTATATGTGCATTAATCATTGAAGGTGGTAGGACAAGTTGGGAGAGCAGTTAATAAAGCATATGGCACTCTGGGCTTTATCAAGAGAGGCATAAAGTACAAAAGCAAGGAAGTTATGTTAAACCCGTATAAAACACTGGTTCGGCCTCAACTGGAGGATTGCGGCCAGCTCTGGGCACCACGTTTTAGGAAGGATGTGAAGGCATTAGAGGGGGTGCAGAAAAGATTCACAAGAATGGTTCCAGGGATGAACTTCAGGTACAAAGAAAGATTGAAGAAGTTTGGACTGTTCTTTTTTGGAGAAGAGAAGGTCAGGAGGAGATTTGTTAGAAGTATTCAAAACCACGATGGGTTGGTACAGATAGGGAGAAACTGTTCCCATTGGCGGACGAATCAAGAACCAGAGGGAAAAAGAAGCCATAGCAACATGAAGAAAAGCTTTTTCACGCAGAGGGTGGTTAGTCTGGAATACACTGCCTAAGAGTGTGGAGGAGGCAGGATCAGCTGAAGCTTTCAAAATGGAATCGGATCATTATTTGAAAAGGAAACATTTTCAAGGTTATGGGAAAAGGGGTAGCACCAGCTCAACTGCCCCTTCATAGGGCTAGCACAGACATGATGGGCTGAATGGCCTCCTTCTATGCTGTAACGATTCTATGATTCTGTGAGGGAGAAAAGAATAGAAGCAAATGCTGATAGAGGTAGGTCAAGGAGGATGGGAGGGGACTCAAGTGGAGCACTGTTGTTATCATGGATGGTTGGGCCAAATGGCCTGCTTTTGGTATATTTGGCATCATGATACAGTAGCGAGGTCATTTCAAATCTCGGGGTGGTTGTCCCTGCCCTTTTGGGTTTAAGGGTTCCAAGCCATGGCCAACAGTGGAACTAGTGTATTTTTGATGGTGATAGTTGGAAGAACTAGAACCTTGAGGAACAACAGCTGCTTACAGGTGGAATATCCTTAGGGATCAAGAAATGGAGGGGGTGGTGGTGGTGGATAGACCATTCGGCTTGAGCCTGATCTGCCATTCAACGCGACCATGGCTGATCTTGTACCTCAACTCTACTTTCCCACCAGCTCCCCATATCCCTTAATTCCCTGAGAGACCAAAAATTTTTTGAACTCAGTCTTCAATATATTCAACAACTGAGCATCCACAACCTTCTGGGGGGTAGAGAATTCCAAAGATTCACAACCCTCTGAGTGAAGAAATTTCTCCTCATCTCAGTCCGAAATGGGTCCTTATCCTGAGATTGTGACCCACGTTTTAGATTCCCCAGCCAGGGGAAACAATCTCTCAGCGTCTTCCCGATTAAGCCCCTTCAGAGTATTTCATGTTTCAATGAGATTGCCTCTCATTCTTCTAAACTCCAGAGAATATAGACCATATGAGGAAGGCAACAAGAAACCATCTCATTTATTTTTTCCCCAGTCATACTGCTCAATTGAAATTGAAAAGGAGAGGCTGTTACCAGCAACTGAAGAGAAAAGTGCAGGACCGCAAGGTGAGAGGAAATGAGCAGGTAGCCTGCCATTGGACAGGTCACCACTACATTCTATACAACTCTACGTAAGATTAACTAAAGGATAGATTTATATTTAAGAAAAATAACTCTTAATAATCCCTTTCAACACCCAAAGTATTTCTTAGCAACTGAAGTGCTTCTGAAGCGTTATCACTGTTGTAATGCAGGAAATGCAATAGCCAAACAGCACACATTAAACTCCAATGAACAGCAATGTGATAATGACCAGATATAATCTGTTTCAGAGATGTTAGTTGAAGGATAAATATTAACACAGGGGATGAGGGAGAACTCCTCCACTCTTCTTTGAAGCAGGGCCGTGGGATCTTTTACAGACTTATACAACTAGTCCTCTCTCCCCTTCTTGTTTAGTGGTAGCACTTAAAGTAGCGTTCAAAGCTCCTAAACATACAACCAGTCACCGCCTGAATACCATTACTGGCCCAGTTTGCATGTTGTGTTCTTTCAAGTTACTGAATGAGGATAGCACCAGAATTGAGATATTAAAGCTGTCAGGCTTTTTAATAGGTCGAACAGATTGCAATTTTTCCCCTACAAAAGACATGGAAGTCTTTAAAATTATGTAAGAATTGGACAGGGTAAACATGGGGCGGCTTTTCTACTTTTGGGAGAATCCAAAACTAGGGGCCAAAAATGTATTTACTAATAAATCCAATAGGGAAGTAATAAGAAGTATCTTTATTCAGAGACTGATTAGAATATGCAACTCATGACCATGGGAAATGGTTGAGGCAACTAGCTTAGATGTTTCTAAAAGGAAGCTAGGCAAATATATGAGAGAAAAGGAAACAGAAGGATATGATGAAAAGTTAAGGTAAGGCAGACAGAATGGGAGGTGACTCATGTAGGATATAAACATCAGCACAGACTAGTTGGGCTGAATAGCCTGTTTATTTACTGTATTCTTTTTGTAAGGTTAAAACTGCATGATTAACCCTAACAGGCATCACACCAGCTGTATTGTAAGCTGCTGCTAATATTGGGTGGCTCAGCACTTTCAAAAGCAGCTTTAGAAGTCTTTAATACAAAATACACATGATGAACTCACTGCTTCAACATTTCCTGTCTACCAAGACCTCCAGGCAAGAGGCGGCCTGCTGTATGTTATAACTGGGGCTGTGCTAATCAATGCTGACGAATCATTATTTTATTCACAAAAACATTAGAATAAATGAGCAGTGTGTCGGGTGGAATTTTAGCTGTAAACAGGGTTAATCCAGACTGCAATCAGTCTCCTGAAGCCCAGTTCTATTTGTTCTCCTACTTATGTATGGACATACTAAATTTTCGGGCAGGAAAAGATCCATCATGTCTGCCCCATGCCATAATGGTCAGAGTAGATACTTCCACAACTCCCCACAGGACTTTGCAATCTCCCAGGAGAGGTTAAAAAAGGAGAAAATCCCAGGTGAGACAAGAGCTAGGGGCCAAAAATATAAGATAGTCACCAACAAATCCAATAGGGAATTCAGGAGAAATATCTATACCTAGGGAATGGTAAGAATGTGGAACTTGCTACCACAAGTTGTTGTGGCAATTGGAATAGATGCATTTAAGAGGAAGCTAGATAAGCATGTGAGAGAAAGGAATAGAAGGATATGATGATAGAACTAGTTGAAGAGAGATGTGAGGAGTTTCATTTGGTCTGTGAAACTGGCATGGACTAGGTAGGCCAAATGGCCTGTCTCTGTGCTGTAAAAACTTTGTAATGATGTGATCTTGCCCTAGTCAGGAAGCGGTCCAGTTCCTGCTTGAAGCACAGAGTCAGCACACACCACACTACCTGGCAATACATTCCAGAGAACCAATGCAGTAAGATCCCATTTAGCTTGACTCATTAACGTTGTTTCACTTCAATGTCGCTAATAGTGTCAATATATGTTTAGCTTTTGGGGTTTCACTTTAACGTCATTTGTCACAGATGTCCTCTTCTGTGATCTGTCTAGTCATATGGCTTTTTCCACAGCGCTCCCATCCTCACCCTCTCTTCCTCCGCTCCTGCCCTTGCTGACTCCCGGCCTTGCCTCCCGCCCCCTGTTCTTACCTTAATCCTCAGCAGGGTCTGTTCTCCAGCGGCTCCTGACTTCTAGCTCTCGCTGCTGGCTTCGCTTCTGAATTCGCACTGACGTCCTGGGCTCTATCTAGTGGCAGGAGTTCATCAGTGCAGGAAGTGCATGTCAGCTGCTACCTGCACTGACCAACTTCTGCCACTAGATGGAGCCTAGTTAATCTAAAGTACTGCACTGAGGTGAGAAGTGTAATTTAAAAAAATTGTGTTGTACATTGTATTTCTTTTATATTTAGTGATGTATTTTATTTTGCAAGTTATTTTAACTAGGAATGCACAGTGCTGCACACGTATGATACAGTATTTCAACTTGTGCATAGGTTTTTCCTGGTGAGAAATGTCTGAAGGAACCTAACTCTGGCTTTTATATTGATTCCTATGGGAACCTATGATTCACTTAAAATCGCAAATTTCAGGAATACAATCACAACTGAAGCGAGGACTTGCTGTACTTTCTGGGAACAGCACCCAACATCCAGTCCATTCCTTCTCTTACACATTCCCTGGTCCTCCCTAATCTGTCAAACTGGAATAATCCATCAATTGGGATGCTCTTCAGCGCTTCTATTATTTTATCGACCTCTATCAGGTCTATGTTACTCAAAGGTAAAATGGACCTAGGTCTAACTCTAAGTAACTACAGTTCCTTAAGTTAGGAATCATTCTCATACTAGCTGTTTAGATATGGGTATTTTGGCAAGTGTTGTTCTTATGGCTGTTAGCTAAAAAATAGATAAAACCTAAATTAAAACATGGAAATCCGGTAGCATCACCAACGTGTAACATCTAGGAATTACTAATAAGAAATCTAATCCTTAAATGCAGCACCATTAGGTTCCATGATATGGGCACAAGCCAGGACTCTCCTGGTTGAAAAGGAATGGGGCCACTGACCTGCTCTTTGACCATCTGCATCCTCAGCATCTCCTTATGCTGCTCCTGCTTGCAACGTAGCTCACGATCCTCTTCATCCTGCTTGCGTGCACGGGCCACGTGATACTGGGCTTGGCTCATCAGATCAGAGCACTGCCTGAAACACGCACATACAAATACCCCGAGGGCTGATGAGCAAGTGCACAATGCTGAAACCCTCTTTCAAGTTTTTGTCACCTGCAGACTTGACTATTCCAGCCCTCTCCTGGCCAGCCTCCCAGCTTACGCCTTCCGTAAACTTCATCTCATCCAAAGCTCTGCTGCCCCGTATCCAAACTTGCACCAAGTTCCATTCGTCCATCACCCCTGTGCTTGCTGACCTACATTGGCTTCCCATCCAGCAATGTCTTGACTTTAAAATTCTCATATTTTTTTCCAAGTTCTTCCGATGCCTCGCCCTTCCCTATCTCTGTATTCTCCTCCGGTTTATAACCTGACATCTCCCACTCTCTTCGCATGCCTTCATGCAAAGGTCCTAAACTATGGAATTTGCTCCCTAAACCTCTGCTCTCTCTCCTCCTTTAAGATATGCCTTAAAACCTACCCTTTTGACCAACCTTATGGTCACCTGTCCTTACATCTCTTTATTTGGCTCGTTATCAATTTTTGTCTTGATTACACTTTTGTGAAATGCTTTAGGACCTTTTATTAAATTAAAAGTGCTATATTAAATAAAGGATAGGATAGTGTGGTGAGACTGGACTAGTAATCCAGACATCTGGTCCAATAATCTAGAGTGAGTTCAAATCCCATTATGACAGTTTGAGAATATGAATTCAGTTTAACAAAAATGTGGAAATGAAAAGTTAATAAAAGCTTTCAGTCCTCTGACTTAATATCTCCTCCTGTGGATTAGTATTGATTTGTGTCTTCTGTGAAGTGGCTTGGGGCATTTTACTGTCCCTTCTCCAGTCTGGGCCTATATGTGACTCCAGTCTTATGTGATTGACTCTTAATTGCCCTCTGAAGTGACTAGACTTTATTAATCATTAGTTTTGGATCACCATCTTCTATGGGCAATTAAATTGGGCAATAATTGCCAGCCTTGTCAGCAACTGCCCACAGCCTGTAAATGAATGAAAATACAATGCAAGTTATTAGTGCCAGTAGGCACATACCTGGCCTCTGCAGCAGCCTGAGCCAAATCGAATCTCATTTTATCCCCAGCATTACTGAGATACTTGAAATACCTGAAAGATGGAATATGCACAGGGTTAGAACTCAAGAAAGGAGCGTATACTGGCGTTCATGCTGTCAATTCCAAGTACCGCATCTTACCGATGGGCAAGTTCCAGTTCTTTGACTGCGTTCAACACTGCTTTCAGATTGCTCTTTTCATCTCGGAGGACAGAGGTGGCTAGTCTCTGAAGCACCAAGGCCATGTTAAACATAAGCACGGTGTCGTTAGGGGCCGCGTGCCTGGCCTGTGAACACAAACCATTTCTTTATTTACCGAACTTCTGTTCTTAAATGGAGATCCAATCTGCTTCCCTAAATAAAGACAAATCTCACAGACCAGCATTTCAACTCCATATAACTAAACAGGTCCGAGTGCTGCCGTGGTGGTGTGGTTTTAGATTACAGACATCCCAGACTAGCTGTTCTTATTGGTTAGAGCATGGGTGCTACAATGAACCTTCGTAATTGACAACTGACCTTCGTCAAATTATCTTGCTGTAAAAGAACTTTTAGGGAAGAGCGACCATAATATGATGGAATTTTCCATTAAGTTTGAAAACAATGTAGTTCAATCCAGAACTAGGGTCTTAAACCTAAACAAAGGAAACAATGAAAGTATGAGGGGCAAGTTGGCTGTGGAAGATTGGGAAAATACATTAAAAGATGTGGTGATAGACAGGCAATGGCTCGTATTTAAAGAATTAATACACGGTTTACAACAAATATACATTCCTTTAAGGCACAAAAACCCAACAGGAAAAGTGAGTCAACCGTGACTAACAAAGGAAGTTAAATATTATATTAGATCAAAGGAAGAGGCTTATAAAGTTGCCGAAAAAAAGAGGCAAACCTGTGGATTGGGTGAATTTTAGAATTCAGATACCAATAATGAAAAGGAGAATAGAATATGAATGTAAACTAGTAAGAAATATAGAAACAGACTGTAAATGCTTCTAGAGGTATATAAAAAGGAAAAAAATTAGCAAAGACAAATGTGGGTCTATTACAGGCAGAGACAGGAGAATTTATAATCGAGAATAGGGAAATGGCACAGAAGCTTGTGTCTGTCTTCACGGAGGATACAAAAATCCTCCCAGAAATAAGAGAGATCCAAGGGGCTAGCAGGAATGAGAAACTGAAAGAAACTAGTATTAGTAGAAAAATAGTACTGGAGAAATTAATGGGACTGAAAGTTGATAAATCCCCAGGACTCAATGATCTACATCCCAGACCGTTGAGAGGTGGCTATAGAGATAGCGGATTGGTGGTCATCTTTCAAAATTCTATAGATTCTGGAATGGTGTCTCTAGATTGAAAATGTAAACCACCATTTAAGAAAGAAGGGAGAGGTAAAATTGGGAACTACAGACCTGTCAGTCTGACGTCAGTAGTAGGGAAAATACTAGAATCTATTCTAAAGGATGCGATAACTGGATACTTAGAAAATAATGATCTGATTGGGCAGAGTCAACATGGATTTGTGAAAGGGAAATCATGTTTGACAAACCTGTTGGATTTTTTTGAGGATGTAACTAGCAGATTACAGTGGATGTGATGCATTTGGATTTTCAGAAGGCTTTTGATAAGGTTTCACACAGGTTAGCAAACAAAATAGCACATGGGATAGAGGGTAATATACTGGCATGGATTGAGGATTGGTTAATGGACAGAAAACAAAGTAAGAATTAATGGGTTATTCTCAGGTTGGCAGGTTGTGACTAGTGGGGTACTGCAAGGATCAGTACTTGGGCTCCAGCTGTTCACAATCTATTTCAATGATTTGGATGTGGGGACCAAATATAATATTCCCAAGCTTGCGGTTGACAGAAAGCTCGGTGAAAACGTGTTGCGAGGATGATGCAAAGAGGCTTCAAGGGGATTTGGACAGACTTAGCGAGTGGGCAAGAACATGGAAGATGGAATATAATGTGGATAATTGTGAGGTCGTCCACTTTGGTAGAAGGAACGGAGGTGCAGAGTATTTCTTAAATGGAGAGAGGTGGGAAATGTTGTTGTCCAAAGGGACCTGGGTGTCCTTGTTCATAAGTCACTAATCATGCAGGTTCAGCAAGCAATTAGGGAGGCAAATGGTATGTTGGTCTTTATTGCAAAAAGATTTGAGTACAGGAGATGTCTTGCTTCAATTGTATAGAACCTTGGTTGGACCACACCTGGAGTATTGTATACAGTTTTGGTCCCCTTACCTAAGGGAGGATATACTTGTCATAGAGGGAGTGCAGCGGAGGTTTACCAGACTGATTCCTAGGATAGCAGAACTGTCCTATGAGGAAAGATTGAGGAGACTGGGCCTGTATTCTCTAGAGTTCTACTCTATATTATTATTCTATAGTATTCTAAAGATTAAAGAGAGGGGATCTCATTGCAACTTATAAAACTCTTAAGGGGCTAGACAGGGTACATGCAGAAAGGATGTTTCCCCTGGCTTGGGTAGGGGGGGTGTGTGGTTCTACAATGAGGGGACACAGTCTCAGAATCAGTGGCAAGCCATTTAGGACCGAGATGAGGAGGGATTCCTTCACTCAGAGGGTAGTGAATCTCTGGAATTTTCTACTCCAGAAGGCTGTGGAAGATATTTTTCTATATACTAATGACATCAAGGGATATGGGAATAGCGCAGGAAAATGGCTTTGAGGTAGATGATCAGTCACGATCTAGTTGACTGGCGAGGCAGGCTCAAGGGGCTGAATGACCTACTCCTACTTCTATGTTCCTATGTACATAGGTTCGGTGTTAGGAAGAGTGATATACCAGGCATTAAATTGAAATTCGTGATTGGTTAAAAGCTAAAGCTTCTCTTTTAACTTGTTCTTGGGATGTGAATGGCGCTGGTAAAGTAAGCATTTAATGACCATCCCTAACTGCCCTTGTGAGGGTGGTGGTGAGCTGCCTTCTTCAGCCAACTGCTTGACTAAGGGAGCAGCTAGTTCTGGAGCAAAAGTCTTCTGTACTACAGCCAGGATGTTGTCAAGACGCCTAGCCTTTGCTGCATCCAGTGCCTTTAGCCATTTCTTGATACCACAAGGATTGAATCAAATTGAAAACTAGCATCTATGACGATGAGGACCTTAAGATGAGGCTGAGATGGATCATCCACTCAGCACTTCTAGCTAAAGATGGTTGCAAATACTTCACCCTTGACTTCATACAAGCTAAAGATTGTGAGCAAGTGCAATTCACTGCCAGAGAAGGCTAGCAATGGAAAGTCAACAGACATGCTCAAAAGCAAATCTAAGAAGCAAATTAAGGGTTATGGAATTGGGATTAAAACAAAAGAGCTGTCAGGGCTAACAAAATGGTGGGGAGTTTTGAAAGGCCAAGTGGTTCAGAGTGGTTAGAATGTATAACTTTCTATCACATGGGGTTGAGAGAAATAGCATAGATGCATTTGAGGGGAAGCTGGATAAACACAAGAGGGAGAAAGAAATAGCAGGTTATATGAATGGGTAGGTGGAGGCTCGTGTACAGAATAAAAACTAGCACAGGCTAGTTGGGCTGAAGGGCCTGCTCTGTGCTGTAAATATTACATAATTCTATATATGCACTGAAATGCTCGGATGTCTTCCTATAATACTAACAACAGGACCAAAACCACCACACTACTGTAGACTAAATGATGGGTGTTATGTACCAAAAGCCTTAACCTTTCAATTAGATTTTTCTAAATGAAAACAAAAATTACCTTCAGCAAAGTCTGTTTGCAATCCTGAAGCTTTCCACACTTGAAGTAAGCTCTTGCTAAGAAGAGCAGTACCTCTGTGCTCTGGTGTTTGTAAAACTTCTTCAAGCAGTTCTCATACTAGTGGAAACAAAAGCACACATTAGTTGTATCAAACCCCCACCCTCTCTCTTCTAGAATTTGAGGTCCAATCTTACATTACAACTGTGACCACACTTCAAAAGTACTTAATTGGTTGTAAGTGCTTTGGGGCCTCCCGAGGTCATGAAAGGCACTATCAAAATGCAAGTTTTTTCTTTCCGTCAATTTCACACAGGTTGTAAGATGTTCTGCTTCCCTGTTGGCTCTAAAAGTCCAAAAGGAAGTGAATTTGCACAATATCCCATTGCATTTCCCAGCTCAGAGTGAATCTTTAATACAAACAAAAAGTCCGCAATTTGGGCTTTTTAACCAAGAAAGACCAGAAGCCTGACCTGGAAAACGTCACTCTGATAGAACACTGGGTGCTAGCTGAGGTGAGATTAATTAGGCAGAGTAGAGTGGGATTTGAACCCCACCAATATGCCATCCAATACACCTATGGCAGGGGTGAGAGTGGGAGTCTCCTGGTCAGCCAGAGCCTGCAGAATGAAATGGCACACCACTGTAGTAGCTCGCCAAGAATAATTACAGACCAACACATGGAAGTCTGTTGTCACCAATGCCCTCTTAGGGCATGGTACCTGGGAGCATTTTGCTGTAAAGGATAGAGAGATCTCTCAATCTCATCGCCAACCAGCAGTGGCCAGTATAACTTCAAAGGCTCACAGCATGTGAAAATTCCATTTAACAAACACTTGGGGAATTGGAAATCTCCTCTCATAGAAGAACATGCAACTTTCAAAGGCAGCAGGCATTTCCAAACCAAATTCTCACCTCCCCTTTGAGGGGATGTATAATTTTCTGTGTACAATCCTGTATCACAGAAAGAGGCCATTTGACTAATTTTTTTCTTCTTTAATGGAATGTGACTATTGCTTGTTGCCCATCCCTAATTGCCCTTAGGAAAGTGGTGGTGAACAGCCTTCTTGAACTGCTGCAGGTACACCCACAGTGCTGTTAGGAAGGAAATTCCAGGATTTTTGACCCAGTGAAATTGAAGAAAATGGTGATATAGTTCCAAGTCAGGGTGGTGTGTAGCTTGAAGGGAAAATTGCAGGTGGTGGTGTTCAAATATGCCCGCTGCCCTTGATCTTCTAGGTGGTAATGGTTGCAGATCTGTAAGGTGCTGTCAAAGGAGCCTTGAAGACTTACTGCAGTGCATCTTGTATATGGTACAAATTGCTGCAACTGTGCACTGGCGGTGGAGGGAGTGAACGTTTAAGTTGATAGATGGAGTGCTATTCTAGCAGGCTGCTTTATCCTGGATGGTGTCAGGCTTCTCGAGTATTATTGAGGTGCACTCATCCAGGCAAGTGTAGGGTATTTCATCACACTCTTGACTTGTGCCTTGTAGATGGTGGACAGGTTTTGGAGAATCAAGGGGTGAGTTACACCAAGCAGAATTTCTGACCTGCTCTTGTAATCAGTATTTATGTAACTGAGTCCAGTTAAGTTTCTGGTCAATGTTAACCCCCAAGGATGTTGATGATGGGGATTTCAGTAATGGCAAGGCTGTTGAATGTCAAGGGAAGATGGTTAGATTCTCTCCTGCTGGAGATGATCATTGCACTTGTGTGGCACAAATGTTACTTGCCACTTCTTAGCCGAAGCCTAAATGTTGTCCAGGTTTTGCTGCATATGGATACAAATTGCTTCAGTATCTGAGGAGTCATGAATGATATGGGACATTTTGCAATCATCAGCGAACATCCCCACTTCCGAAATTATGATGGAGGAAAGGTCATTGATAGGGCAGCTGAAGATAGTTGGATGTAGGACAGTGTCCTGAGAAACTCCTACAGCAATGTCCTGTGGTTGAAATGATTGGCTTTCAACAACTACATTCATCTTCCTTTTTGCTAGGCATGACTGGAGAGTTTTCTCACTGATTCCTATTGACTTCAATTATGCTAAGGCTCCTTGATGCCACACTTGGTCAAATGCTGTCTTGATGTCAAGGGTAGTCTGTCTCTCACCCCACCTCTGGATTTCAGCTCTTCTCTCCAAAGTTGGACCAAGCCTTTACCAGTTCTTTCAAAGAGCTATAAAATTAGTACAACTCCCCCCTGCCCTTTCCCCATAGCTGTACAATATTTTCCTTTTTCATATTATTTCCCGTTGGAAGTTATTGAATCTGTTTCCACCGACCTTTAGGGCAGTGCATTCCAAACCATTATAACTCATTGTGCTACTCCTGACATAATTATCTGGCCTAACTACCTGAATGTATAATTATAGACGTTGCTTTACATCTATATCAGCCTCTAAAGAAAGGAAGTGGCGTAAAATTATTCTCATCGCCCCTCAGATCTTTGCCAATTATTTTAATTTTCTTCTTTCTTTTCTGAAATCACTGGGTACAGTTCCACAGGAACTTTCTGCTACTTCATCAAAGTTGTCAGTGTATGCCAGCTCAGACAGAAAGTGTTGCTACCAGATTCCACCAGAGGATCACAGTCACCCTTGATCGCAGATATTCAGATATACTTTACAATAGCATCAATGAATAGCCACTAGGGTTAAGGATACCTTGGTTACACTTTCCCCTCACTAACACAGGCACTGAGGTCAATTGCGTGGCCCAACCTGCTACCACAGTTGAGTAAACTCAGCAAAGTCCAGGCATAGAGCTTGTGACTTCTTGATCTGTGTGGCTTTGTTCAAGGCTTCAATTCATTTACCCAGTTTAGGTTGGATTAAAAGTACAAAATCAGTCATATGTAAAAGAGGTATTTTTTTAAACTCAGGGGTGAGAGTGGCCAAAGAGAACAAGGTCTTAAAATTAGTGACTGAAGAAAATAAAGGTCTGAATTTTTTTTGTGACAAGGAATCATGTAACTATAACACTTTTTAAGATGTTACGAATGCAAGTACTTCTAGGCCACTTCAAATGGGTGGAATTATTAGACATCAAGTAGGTAGAAACATTAGTTTTACCTTTATTTACCTTTTATTATGTTCAAGACTGTGGACCAATGCATTTGTATAAAATTATCAATGTGACTTCAGTATTTCAACATTTCAGCATTTAATGCAGTTAGTACATCTAATGCAGGATGAAGTAAATACTAACATCAGAACATGACCATGAAAACTTATTCATAAATCTGTGACAAAGTTTTACAAACACTTCTCTAACTGACTGGCTTGGTTTGCCTTTTAACAGAACCTAGGTACAAAGGGAGTGACTCAAATCCATCAGATCACTCAAGGACAACTTGTAACGATGTCTTTAATGTCAAAAAAAGTGCTTCACGGAAGCAAAATCAAACAAAAATTGACACTGATGCAAAGCTTGAAACATTAGCACGGGTGACTAAATGCTTGGTCACCAGTAGGTTTTAAAGAGGGTCATAAAGAAAGAGAGGGGGAAGTTGAGTCACCAACACTGAGGGAGACCCACCATTTGAAAGTATTGACATCAAGCTTGGTTTCTATTAGTGAGGTAAACAAAGAGTTATCAAATCCCTATGGAAGATACCTTGTCAGGTAGGCAAGATAATAGTGCATGTTTAAGTCCAAGGCCAGAGAATTTTCTCGGTTCTTTGAACAATTTCAATGAGCTTTTTAACTTCCACAAGAATAGGCAGACTGGGAAGTTGCACTCCCTCAGTACTGAATCATTGAGGTTTACAGCATAACTTCATAGCTGCAAGATCATCTGACTTTGGTTTTTGTTATGATAAGTTGTTACATAATTAAAAATTAGCATACAGAAACAAATTAAGATGCAAACACTTTATGTTGAACATGTAATTGCTCTTTAACTGACCTGTGCTCAATGTCAGTTTAGTCTCCAGTTTGACATTCATCCGAATTAATAAAAATGCCATTGAAAATATCTAAATGAACAATTATAAAGTTTATATAAAATACATGTTTGATACCTACCATCTGGACGGCACTTATGTACTGTTTCTGCTCCACGTAGATATGTGCCAAGTTTAGCCAGACGTCACTTATTTCTGCTGTAGCCTCCCTCACCTGGGCAAACACATCACGAGCCTCACGGACATATCCTTTGTGCGCCAATACAGCACCTTTCATGAAATAGGATGTTAAGAACATTTTCAAATCACTGTAGCACTGTTCACAGGTTAACAAAGCCATTGATAAAGCATATGAGATCTTGGATTTTATTAAGAGAGGCATAGAGTGCAAAAGCATGTACAAGATTCACTGCAGCAACCTGCCAAGCATCCTTTGACAGCGCCTTGCAAACCTGGAACCTTTACCACCTAGAAGAACAAGGGTAGCAGATGTATGGGAACACCATCACCTGCAAGTTTCTGTGTTTCCATCTAAACTGCTTAAATTACTACCTTTGTGTCATCAGCAAATTTGGATATGTGACTTTCTGACACATCATCTAAGTCATTAATAAATACAGTGATAGTTGAGATTCCAACAAATCCATGCAGGACACTACTTGCTACATCCTCCTAATTAAGAACCTGTAGATTATCTGTACTGTCACCTTTCGTTCAGCCAATTTCCTAACCAGGTCAATAATTTGTCTTCAACTCCATGAATTTCAACTCTGGCCAATGGTTTATTATGAGGGCATTTAGGGATGAGCATCAAATGCTGGCCTTGCCAGTGATGCTCAAATCCCATGAAAGAATAAAAAAAAAGAGGAACCTTATTGAATGCCTTCTGCAAGTCCATATAAATAACATTCATAGACATTCTGATCATTACTTTAGTCACCTCTTCAAAAAAATTCAATCAGGTTTGTCAGGCATGACTGATCCTTGACAAATTCATGGCTTGCTCTCATCAGCTGAAAATTTCCACGGTGTTCAGTCACCCTGTCCTTAATTATAGACTCTAGCAAATACCCAATAGCAGATATTAGGCTAACTGGTCTCTAATACCCTCTGTCACCTTTCTTAAATAGGGAAGTGTCAGGCACAATTTTCCAATCTGAACAATGGTTGCCAAATCAAGAGAACTTGGGAAGATTGTAGATACCCTAACTATAATGTTTTCATCTAATTATTTCAAAATCCAGGGATGGAAAACATCTGGCCCCGAATTAGAATGCAGAAATACACAGTCACCTCTTTCCCCCACTCCCCCTCTCTGTTAAAACAATAGGCAGCATCTACCTATGCCGTTAGCAGCATACAAATTCTTGGGATCATTCCTAAGTACTTGTTTGTAGATTGCCAGTGCTCGGTCCTGGTGACGTTTCTCCTAGTAAGTGGAAAAACAGGCAAATAATGAACAAATGTTATGTTTCATGTCACTTAGGTACAGCAGAAGAAGTAGTTTACTCTCCAGTTCAACATCAACTGCATTTATATAGAACCCTGAGGCAGTGAATTAATCAATCTACTGTGGATTTAAAACTTTACAGGCATTGTCATGCACCACTCACCACTTGCTACATTGTATATAGACTGTGGAACTCAGCTTAGACAGTGTTGGGCTTTATACTTACTGAGCCCTCCTCTCCCCTATCGTCCCTGGCGAAGTGGACTGAACAGTCTCACTGAGGAAATTTAGCTGCTCATGATCTCAGAATCACAGTGCAGAAGAGGCCCTTTGGCCCATCGAGTCTGTACTGACACGTGAGAAACACCTGACCTACCTACCTAATCCCACATGGTAAATTATAGGGGTTTGTTGCATTTAAGTCCGGATCATAAGAATGCAACAGAGAATGACTGTCATAGATTTCTTTGCGCCTCTATAATGTTTGGAAGGGTTGAGCTCATGCAATATTTTAAATTATACGCATCAGTCAATGCCCTGTGGTATTTCTAATAGCAAGTCAGACATTATACTATTTTGAACAAAAGCCTTATATCATATTCACACACAACATATTATTTTGATGCTAAAATGTTGGTTTAACAACCTGCATTTGTATGGTTTTTTTAATCTTTCATGGGATGTGGGCAAGACCAGTGTTTGTTGCCCATCCCTAAGTGCCCCTGAGAAGCCACCATCTTGAACCACTGCAGTCCATCTGGTGCCAATATACCATATAACCAGAGTGCCGTTTTGAAGGAATTCCAGGATTTTGATTCTGTGACAGTGAAGGAACAGCAATATAGTTGCAAGTCAGGAAGGTGTGTGACTTGGAAGAGAACTTGCCAGTAGTGGTGTTCCCATGCTGCTGCTGCCCTTATCCTTCTAGGTGGTAAAGGTCAGGGTTTTGGAAGGTGCTGTTGATGGAGCTTTGGTGCATTGCAGCAGCTCATCATGTATATAGTGCACATTGCTGCCACAGTGTGTCAGTGTTGGAGGGAATGAATGTTTAAACTGATGGATGGAACGCCGTTCAAGTGGGCAATCTTTGTCTTGGATGGTGTTGAGCTTCTTGAATGTTGTCGGAGCTGTACTCATCCAGGCAAATGAAGATTGTTCCATCATTTTCCTGACTTGTGCCTTGTAGATGAAAAACAGGCTTTGAGGAGCCAGGTGGTAAGCTACTTCCTTCAGAATTTGCAGCCTCTGACTTTCTCTTGTAGCCACATTTTTTATACGGCTGGTCCAGTACAGTTTTTGGTCAATGGTAAACCCCAGATGTTGATAGTGGGGGATTTAGTGGTGGTAATGCCATTGAATGTCAAGGGGAGATGATTAGATTCTATCTTGCTGGAGATGGTCATTGCTTGGCACTTGTGTGGCACAAATGTTACTTGCCACTTATCACCCTATGCCTGAATGCTGTTCAGGTCTTGCTTCATATGGGCATGAACTGCTCCAGTAGTTGAGGAGCTGCAAATGGTATTGGCCATTGTGCAATCATCAGCAAACATCCCCACTTCTGACCTTATGAAAGAAGGTCACTGATGAAGCAGCAGAAGATGGTAGGGCCGAGGACTCTACCCTGAGGAATTCCGACAACGATGTCCTGGGACTGAAATGATTGGCTTGCAACAATCATAACCATCTTCCTTTTTGCTAGGTACGACTCCAACCATTGCAGAGTTTCCCTCTGATTCCTATTGACTTCAGGGCTTCTTGATGCCACACTCAGTCAAATGCTGCCTTGATGTCAAGAGTAGTTACTCTCACCTACTCACATCACAGGGCATTGACTGATGCGTATAGTGCCTTTAATGCAACAAAATATTCCAAGGAGCTTCATAGTAGCATTACCAGACAGAATTGGAATGTAAGGGGTCAAAGGTAGGGTAGTACCTCTCACAGGCAGGTTCACCACACTCTTTGGGGTGGCTCATCCTGTACTGGTCCTCAACTTCACACAATTCTCACCAATGGCTTCAAGTAGTTGTTAGCATGTGATAGAGGCCACACCCCAATAAACCACTTCGATGGGCGGGTCAAACCAGGTGAGGAGAGCTGTCGTGTCTCCTACCCTTGGCGACTTATGGATTTGTCTACCCTGGCATTCAAAGGCTAATTCTGACAAACTGAGCACATGAGACCCATCTAAGGTCCAATGGTCTTGAAGACAGGTCAGCAATATGTTGTGGAACCTCAAGAGCTCTAAAAGACACAGATGCCATGCTGGTCACCCACTGCACCCAGATCTATCTCCAGCCGTCTAGACACGTTTTGCCACTGGATCAAGATAGTTGAGGATGACAGAGTGAGGCCGATGATATGCAACTCTCCCTCAGTATAATCCAATTCATGCACAAGTCATGTTCATCATTTTTCTATCATCTGTCATCCATCATCTATCTGCCACAAGTCATGTGGCGATTGGTGAGTGACATAGCAGGTGTGGGCTCATTGGGACTGTAGCCATAAACCTGCACACAGGCGACTCAGGCTATAGGGTTGTTTTTCACTGGGAGGAAACAGAAATGGAACTTGGCAACCCTCTGAGCAACTGAACAGCTGTTTTAGGACCACATTGTTCATCTCCCTTGCATGAGGAATGGGTAAGAGAAGGTGCCCTAAACATTGTCTGCTTCACTGCCCTGGACAGCAGGCTGCAGCTGACAGGAGCCCTTCAACATGGTCATAAGTCAATCTCAAAATAGAAAGTAAAGGTGACACTGGGCTCCACTGGCACGTGGAATGTGTGCACCCTCATGGCAAACGCCATAGTCGGACACTTGAGAGAAGAACTGCTCTTGTCAGTAGAAAGCTGACTAGGTACAACAACCAGATCGCTGCCCTCAGTGAGACTCATCTACCTGAGGAGGGTCAGTTCAAGGAAATTGATGCAGGTTACACATTTTTTTGGAGCAACCATTGAAAAAGTGGCGCAAAACTGCTGTAGGCTTTGCTGTCATGAACCATCTCATCAGTAAGTTGATTTCCAAGGGTGTTTAATGATCGCCTGGTGCTTAAACTTATCCTGCACGGCAACAGGCAAGCAACTCTCATCAGTTTGTATGCCCCTACCATGTCCAACCCTGCTGAAGTCGAGTGTAAATTCTATGGTGACCTTAACTCCTTGATTGCTGCTGTTCCAAAGTTAGACAAGCTGATTATTCTTGGTGACTTCAAGGCAAGAGTTGGTGCAGATCACCCAGCATAAGAAGGGGTCATCAGAAAAAACAGAGTTTGCAGTTGTAACAGCAATGGTTTCCTCTTGCTGAGGATGCATGCTGAGCATGAGCTCTCAATTACCAACGCAATTTTCCACCTCCCTAATCGCAATGATGTTCTATGCATTGATATCTAATCGACTATGTCATCACCAGGCAGACAGACAGGAAAGATGTGCATGTAATGAAAGCCATGTGTGACGCTCACTGCTGGACTGACCACCATCTTACCATTTCAAAACTAAACATCAAGATCTATCCCCCCCGAGGTCCAGAAGTGTCTCAATGTCGCAAGGCTCAAAAGGCAGTCACAAAGGAAAGTCTCTCAGAGAAATTCAAGAGTTGCCTGTGTACAATGAAAATGGACAGTGAAAGCTCTGAGGATGACTGTGCAATCTTCAGGGGTATAGAGTATTCCACTGCTCTAGAGGCCTTTGGCCCCACCTCACATAATCATCAAGATTGGGTTGATAAAAACAATGAGGTAATCCAGAAACTACTGAAAGAGAAACATCACCACTACAGGGTTTACCTTGATGACAAATCAGCTAAACCAGCTGAGCTCTACGATGCTGGAGGTCAACGCCTGGTCAAGAAGCTCACAGAACACTTTCATCGGTGTGGGAGGAAGGAACCATCCCACAAAAATACAAAGACGCTTCCATTGTCCACTGTGCAAATGAAAAGGAACTCTCCAGTCTTTCACCAAGCATAGACAAATCTCACTCTTGTCCATCACTGGCAAAATCTTCACCAGAATTCTTCTGCACTGCTTAGTGCAACATCTCAACCAGGATCTGCTGTCAGAAAAGGTCGAGGAACCATTAACACAGTGTTTGCAGTTAGGCAACTCCAGGAGAAATGCCAAGAACAGGAAGTGGCCCTCTACAGCACGTTTGTTGACCTGACCAAAGCTTCTGATACAGTCAGCTGTGATGGCCTTTGGAAGGTAATGGAGAAATTTATCTGTCCTGAGAAATTCATCACTATGGTTCCACTGTTTCATGACAGCATGTGCGTTCTGGATGATTGAGTGTCTTCTCCATTCCCAGTCACTAATGGAGTTAAACAGGGCTGTGGGCTAGCATTAATCCTCTTCTGCATGTTTTTCTCTGCCAAGCTGTCCAGAGACCTCCATGATGATGATCCTTGCATTGCAATCAGATATCACATGGATGGGAAGCAGCGCAATCCGAGACAATTCCAGACAAAGACCAAGGTCTTCAAAGATATACTTTGTGATTTCCTGTTTTCCAATGACAGTGCACTAGCTGCCGGTTCAGAGCTGGACATGCAACATAGCATGAAGAAAACTGAGGTAATGAATCAGCCTGCTTCAGGAAAGCCCGATCTCAAGCCCAAGGTTTCAGTGCATGACCACAACCTATCAGCAGTGGATAAGTTCACTTATCGCAGCAGTACACTCTCTCGTGCTATCTCTACTGACGTCAAGAAAAATGCAAAAACTGCCAAAGCAAGTGTTGCCTTCGGCAGGTTGAAAGTATATACAGCAATAGTCCTGCCCACTGTGCTCTACACATACAAGACTTGGACTATGTACCAGTGTCATGCCAAGAAAGTCAACCACTATTGTGTGAGCAACCTTTGGAAGCTTCTGAAGATCAGAAGGCAGGACAAAATACCATTGAGGTCCTCACCTGAGTTGACATGCCAAGCAACCATATCACAGTCAAAACTGAGTTGAGCTGTCATGTAGCCAGAATGCCTGACACTCGCTCTTACCAAAGCAAATCTTCCATGGAGAGCTTGAGTCTGGGGTGTGCCCTCATGACGGTCAAAGAAAGCACTACAAAGATAGTCTGGAGGCTTCACTTAGGAGTTTTGATATTGGCTTTGGGAGAGCTGGGAGAAGCTCACCCAGGATCGCTGCAGCTGGCCCAACCAAATAAAAAACGGTATGGCCTCCTTCAAAAGCAAACGCATATCAGAGGTAGAGAGAAAATGCAAGGAGAGGAAAGCCCGAGCCAGCAACTCACCCAAAACTCAATTGTCTGCCGTATCCTGTCCTTTTGCAGCAGAACCTTCTGGACACTGATCGGCCTTGGCAGTCACCTACGTACCCCCGGAACCCTACCAAACACCCCAAATGGTGAACATAGTTATCTTTGCTTCTAAGGATGAGTAAGGACCAAACAGAATTCAATACAGAATCATGTGAGAAGAAATTAGGACAGATGACAAAAAGCTTTTTCCTTATTCATTCATGGGGTGTGGCATCACTGGCAAAGCCAGCATTTATTGTCCATCCCTAATTTTCTCTGAGCAGGTGATTGTGAGGAGATAGGTTTTATGGGGGAGGGAGAGGTATAGAGGTTTAGGGAGGAAATTCAAAAGTGAAGTGAAAGTCGCCGTAGTCCCAGAGGACCATAGGCTGCTCTCTCATTAGAGAGAGACGACTGGTGGTGAGTTTAACCTGAGAGTCACCACACCTTGGGCGAGGTTGAGAAGGCAGAGTCTTCATGGATGACCTCAGCTGGTACGGGAATTGAACCAGCACTGCTGACATTACTCTGCATCACAAACCAGCCGTCCAGCCAACTGAGCTAACCTTAGTGTCTAGGCAGCTGAAGGCAGAGTCACTAATGGCTGGGCAATTAAAATTCAGGGTGCATAATTGCCTAGAATTGGAGGAAGCCAGAGATCTAGGAAGTATGTAGGGCAGAAGGAATTTACAAAGGAGTGGCTAAGCCATGGAGGGATTTGACTACAAGGATGAAAACTGTAAATTTAAAGCCCACAAAGGCTAACTGTTGTTAAGCAATTACTGGGTGAGTTCAATTGCTATTCAGCTTGTAACACAGATTAGTGTCTCTTTTTTGTCTATCATTTACATAACATTGTAATATCAACACTGAGGGTGCAGACATTTTGACCAGTGTGTTTTGTTCAGGAGAATTTTCTTACATATTTAACATTACTTTCTTTTTGTTTAACAGTGACATAATCTGACCATGACAGACAACAAATGAATGCTAGATAGTTTTTCTTTAAACCAATTTACTAGTGAATATACCATGGAGTTTCTCACAGAAAGACAAAGAATGTGCTGTTTATAAGAGCAAGAACAACATATTGTATAACACAAAGTGCATTATTCTGCTGCTGAGATGATGGGTGTGCTACAGAATCTAACTGATATTAAATGAATACTGAATACGTTGTTTCATAGGTAGGTTGCAATTCAGACTTGAGATCAGAACCCTGGTTTGTTTGTGGAAAAGTCAGTTAGGAGCCTGCAGATGTTGTGGCTCTGGTGCTCTGTGCTCTTGAAAGATTTTCTATACTTTCCAATTGACAGTCTTTGTTCTTCACATATTTGCAACCTCCACCTCCCCTCAACCCAAAGTATCTCACAGGTATTTGCTTTGGAATGTGTATAACCTCTAAAGACAGACAGGAAGAGCAAGCTCATATCCAATGTTTAACATATACCAGCAGATCTTCTATGCTCACAGAGAAATGGAGCCATTTTATCCATTTCCTTACATGAATAAAGCTTCCTGTGGCTCAGGAGGCTCTGGGTTCAAGTTCCAGTCCAAAGATTTAAGCACATAATCTTGGCCAAATCTTGCAGTGTCAGTATGGAGGGAGCTTTCCACTGCTGGGTGTGCCACCTTTTAGATGAAACATTAAAACGAGGCTGCATCTGCCCTCTTAGGGTAGACATAAAAGATCTCATGGCATTATTTTAAAGAAGGGCAGGAGAGATCACTCCAGTGTCCCAGTCAATTTTTATCCTGCCAAACTATATCACTATATCAGTTTACCCAACTACTCATTTAAGTATTGTTTCTGGGGTCACTCTGAGCGCAAATTATCTACCTTGGTTCCCACATCACCACAGTGACACCACTTAAAAAGGATTTCATTGGCTGTAAAATGCATTGAGATGCCCGGAGGTTGCAAAAGGCACTATCTAAATGCAAATTATTTCTTACCTTTTCTCTGTCTCTGGTTGGCTGGTGCAAAGTCTGAAGCCAAACATTACCCAAGGCCAACATGGAATAGGTGTCATTCTGAGTCGATGGCTGTTTCAAGATTCGTTCAAACTTTTTCTGTCCTGGTCCCCATTCCTGTTTAGCCAAGTGAAGATTCCCAATCAGTGACCATGCGTCTGGATGATCCTGAGGACGACATTAAGAAAAATGATTACCTTAAAAATGTTGTTTTGAGGAGTTGTTTATGACTAAGCATCTCTGAGCATGTTTCCTTCATAGCTGCAGCTCAAGTTTCAGATGGAATCTTCATTACTAGGGAGTCAGAGAGAAACAAACAGATGTAGCTCAATTCAAACTGCTAGACAGCTGTATGTAGGTGATCAACCCTTCCACCTAGGTTGGAAAGCGTGCATGAGCCCGTGCACGCCCACGTGCTGTCCAACTTTACTGTACAGGTGGGAGCATGTGTGTGTGCACGTGTACATAGGTTTGTGTGCATGCGTGTGTTTGCATGCTGGTCTACGTGTGGTGTCAGCAAATTAAGTAAGGAATAATTGGAGCAAGTATTTGCTGAACTGCAGCAAATTTACAGATAGTCACTGTACGGAGACATTGGAAGGTGCTGAAGGAAGGACACTCAAAACATTTAACCCTGGTCCTACTACAGGGTGATTACGTGGCAGGCCTCCCTTAGTACAATATGGACAACAGTACGGTTTCCACTTCCAAATATTCTGACTCGTGACACCACGTTAAGTGCTTTTTGGAAACTGCAAGGCTAGAATAAAGCAGAGTGATATGGGCTGAAAGTAGTTATAGAGATCAGCGTGAAAGGGAAACCAGGTTTAATGTGAGTCATATACAACTGGGTAAGGCTCAGGGTATAAGGAAATCTTGACCAGCAATCCCTGTCTATAATAAATGTGAAAACTTAGAAAGGGGTTTCATAAGATAGACATAGAGAAGGTATGTGGGGAAGACCAAAACTAAGTGCCATAAATATAAAATAGTCACTAATCCATTACTAAATTCAGCAAAAATTTATTTACGCAGTGGTGAGAATTTGGAACTCTCTACCACAGGAAGTAGTTGAGGTGAATAGCACTGGTACAATTAAAGGGAAGCTGGATAAACATGAGAGAGAAAGGAATAGAGGGGTATGCTAATAGGGTGAGATGAGGCTCTTATGGAGTATAAACACTGGCATGGACTTGTTGGGCTGAACAGCTTGCTTCTATGCCGTAACTTCAATGTAAGGCTGAAGTAGAGCATCATGAACTTAGTGGGGTACAAAAGCTTATGGTAAGGGATAACAGTATAAATCAAGGTCAGGAAGCCATTAAAGTAATAGAACTGAAGAAAAAGTATAATGTAAAACTGAGTACAGCAGCCTAGCTGCTATGATACAGGATTATATTCCACCATGCCAGTGAATTCAATTAATCTGTTAAGTGACGGGTTGGCACCAGGAACAACAACAACTTGCATTTATATAGCCACTTTCACACAATAAAATATCCCAAGACAGAAGTGTTACCAAATAAAAGTTGACACCAAGCCGAAGAAAGCAACACTATCCATGAGAATATGGAACTCACTAATATATGGAGTGATTAAAACAAATAGTATAGATTCAGTTAAGAGCCTAAATAAGCATATGAGTGAGATGGGGGATAGAGGACTATGCGGATAGAATTAGGTGGAGGCTTGAGTGGAGTATAAACGCTGGCATGGACCAGTTGGGCCAAATGGCCTGTTTCTGTGCTGTATATCCTATGTATGTAATCCTGTGTAATTGGGACATGTGATGAAAATTTTGATCAAAAATGTAGGTTTTAATGAAGATCTTGAAGGAGGAGAGAGAGGCAGAGGGGTTTAGAGAGGGAGAAAGTGACAGGGTGGGTTGCTGTAAAACCTCAAATGGCTCAGTACTACTCCTCAGGAATTGACCTTACATTATGTGGTGAACTCCTAATATCCTCAGGACAATCAGGTATGGGCAATAAATCCCGCCTCATCAGTGTAGTCCATATCCCAAGAACGCATTAAGAAAAAAGGAAAATACTGGAAGTGAACCACAGCCAGCAAGTCTTAATGGAGGATCTACACCACTGTATTTCCAGCATGTGTTTTTACTTGTGGGAGTAGATGATGTTAGTGAGGTTATGAAATGTGTTTTAATATTCTCATCCTTGTTTTCAAATCTTTCCATAGTCCTCGCCTCTCCCTATCTCTGTAACCTCCTCCAGATTTACAACCCTTGGAGATCTCCATGCTCCTCCAATTCTGTGTATGCTTGATTTTCATTGCTCCACCACTGGCAGCCATGCCTTCAGCTGCCTGGGCGCTAGCTCTGGAATTCTCTCCCGAAACCTCTCTGCTTCTCTCTCCTCCTTTAAGTTTCTCCTTAAAAACTACCTCTTTTACCAAGCTAATGGTCACCTGCCCTAATATCTCCTTTTGTGGCTCTGGTATCACATTTTGTTTGATAATGCTCCTGTGAAGCATCTTGAGAAATTTCACTACACTGAAGGTGCTATATAAATGCAAATTGCCGTTGTTGTTATAAGAGATTTGGTTTAATTGTAGAGGTGCCTACAAACCCCTCTGTGAATTTCACTTGAACCAACCTGGTTGATTTGTAGAGCTTCTTTAAACCAATCAGAGGCTTCATAAAAATTCCCCTTGTCTCTTGCCATGCAGCCCAAGCGTAGGTAACCTGTGTGGAGTTTGTTCAGAAAGAAAAGAAGACAGTGTAAAATATTTTCTGTTCGGCCTATGCTACAATGAAGTCTGAGGTTGTGAAGGAACCTTTGTTGTGGAATGACCACAATGGGAAGAGAGCCCCTGCCTTTTGTTACCCCTACATGGCCGCTCTTGTGAACATTACAAAGCTAGGAGAAATTGGAAGAATTATTTCAACGCTAAATACAATCAGCCACCATGCTATGAGCACATATTAATACATCCTTACCCAACACTGTACACCCCCTTCAAGAAACTAGTTCTCTGAAAAACATTAAACCGAACTTAAAAGATCTCATAACACTCATGCAAGGCACTTGCAAATGAAGCTTCCACGCTTATTTCAGGAACACTAGTCTCAATCCCAAGAAGCTCATTGCAAGTTCTGGAAAGTCACATCGCCAAGCAAGCCACGAGATATACATTTTTGTAAACATGAGAATTTCAATCAGTCCTTGGATACTTAGGCTATTTCCTACATGAACATTGCTTCGATCAAGCTAGTTAAAGTTTATTCTCGGATTGTGGGTGTTGCTGGCTAGGCCAGCATTTGTTGTCCATCTCTTGTCACCTTCAGAAGTTGGTGGTGGGCCTTCTTATTGAACTGCTGGTAGCAAGTTTGATATAATTCAGTGTTTCACTTAGGCTACTTCAGAGGGCAGTTAAGAGTTAACCCTGTTGGTGTGGGAATAGGCCCAGAGTGGAGAAGGACAGTAGTTTCCTTCCCTAAAGAGCAATGGTGAATTAACTGAGTTTTTGACAATCTGTCAATTTCATGGTCACTTTTAACGATCCCGTTTTGTTATTTTCAGATTTTTTTAAAAACTAAATGCAAATTCTCAAAGTGATGGTGGGATCTGAATTCATTTTCTCTGGATTATTAATTCAGTTGACACAAATCACATGACACTATTCAAGGAAGTGCAAGGGAGTTCTCTCCATCACCCTGGGCCAATTCTTATTCCTCTACCAATGTCACTAAACATAGATTACCAGGTTATTTACCTCGCTGGTGTTTGTGGGAGCTTGCTGGGTACAAATTAGATGCTGGATTTGCTACATTACAATGGTGACTGCAGTTCAAGAGTACTTCATTGGCTGTAAAGGACTTTGGGACATCGTCAGGTCATCTTTCTCTTCCTTTTTTCTCAAGTCACTTGCCATCGTCTCAAGGTCACAATCAACATGACAGTTAAATAGACAACTGTTTTCTACAAGCAATGTGACTTTGCTGTATGAACATGATTCAAAACCTTATCAACCAGGATTAAAAACCAGAGATTCACCCCCAGCCTTGACCAAATACGTAAAGTGTCACCTGCCCTAGGAGAAAACAAGACAGAGGTTTTACTTACAGTCCACGTAATTTGGATGTTCTCTTAAAACATTCTTGTATAATATTTCTGCCTCATGGTATTCACACAGGGCCTCGTAGAGCCTGGCCAGGTTATAGGAGGTGGTGACTGAGATTGCGTTGTAGTAATGCTCATCGTGCTCTGCTTCAGCCTTGGCACGTTCGAGTGATGCCAGGAAATATTTCTGCCACAAAAGGGCAATTAATTGTATTCACAACATAGAAAGCATTGAGATAAGTGGGTCAAAGGGGCCAAGGTCTACAGTATGAAGTAGGTGGGAGCTTTAGAAGCAGGAGAGTGGCAGGGGGAGAGGGAGAGGCAAAGGCATGAGAGGAGAGACAGGGGAGAGGGGAAGGAGGGGCAGATGTGAGGGGAAGGAGAGAAGGGGAGCAAGAAGAGAGGAGCGGAGGAAAGGGGAAGGGCCCAGAAAGGGGTAAGGAAGGTGGAATTATATATTACATTATGATTAGTTATCAAAATGATATGGGGCAAAATGGAAAACTGCTCGGTTAAATGTCTGAAAATTACCTTGGCTTCTCCCAAGTTTCCCAGTCGGAAGTGAAGCGCCCCAACATTGTTGAGGATTTCAGGAGGAACGTCAGCCTGCACTTTCTCCTGAAGGATGCGTGTGGCTGTGCCATAGGCAGATAGTGCCCCCTACAAACAGAATTCAACAAGGTCCCATCATTAAATGTGGCTGTGCCAACAAAAAGCCCAAGTATCGGTATACTGTAGAGGAATACAAGAAAAGCCAAGGGTGAGCAAAGGCCATTTGGTCCAGTAAAGACCACCCCACTAATACCCAGCTCTCCATTCGCCAGCTGATCTCATTTTTAAAAAAATTCATTCATGGGATGTGGCCAGCATTTATTGCCCATCCCTAAATGCCCTTGAGAAGGTGGTGGTAAGCTGCCTTCTTGAACTACTATAGTCTTTGTGGTGTAGGTACACCAGAGTACAGATAGGGAGGAGTTCCAGGATTTTGACTCAGTGACAGCAAATGAACGGCGATATACTTCCAAGTCAGGATGGTGAGTGACTTGAAGGGGAACTTCCAGGTGATGGTGTTCTCATGTGTCTGCTGCCCTTGCCCTTCTAGATGGTAATGGTCATGGGTTTGGAAGGTGCTGTCTAAGAAGCCTTGGTGAGGTCCTGCAGTGCATCTTGTAGATGGCACACACTGCTGACACTTTGGTCAATGGTAGAGGGAGTGAATATTTGTGGATGGGGTGCCAACCAATTGGGCTGCCTTGTCCTGGATGGTGTCAAGCTTTCCTAGGGTTCCTTGGTGCCACACTTGGTCGAGTGCTGCCTTTATGTCAAGGGCAGTCACTCTCACCTCACCTCTGCAGTTCAGCTCTTTTGTCCATGTTTGAACTGTAATGAGATCAGGAACTGAGTGACCCTGGCAGAACCCAAACTGAGTCAGTGAGCAGGTTATTGCTGATCAAGTGCTGCTTGATAGCACTGTTATGACCCATTCCATCATTTTACTGATGATCAAGAGTAGACTGATGGGATGGTAATTGGCCAGGTTGGATTTGTTCTGCTTTTTCTGTACAGGACATACCTGGGCATTTTCCACACTATTGGGTAGATGCCAGTGTTGCAGCTGTACTGAACAGCTTGGCTAGGGGTACGGTAATTTCTGGAGCAGTATTGCCAGAAAATGGTCAGGGCCTATGGCCTTTGCAGTATCCAGTGCCTTCAGCTGTTTCCTGATAACACATGGAGAGAATTGAATTGACTGGCACCTGTGATGCAGGGGACTTCCAGAGGAGCCTGAGATAGATCATCCACTCGGCACTTCTGGCTGAAGATTGTTGCAAATGCTTCAGCTTTATCTTTTGCACTGACGTGGAAGCTCCTCCTCCAGTGAGTTAATTGTCCACCATCATTCACGACTGGATGTGGCAGGACTGTAGAGCTTAGATCTGGTCCACTGGTTGTGGAATCACTTAGCTCTGTCTATCGCTTGCCGCTTATTCTATTTGGCATGCAAGTAGTCCTGTTTTTTAGCTTCACCAGGTTGACACCTCATTTTTAGGAATGCCTGGTTCTGCTCCTGGCATGCCCTCCTGCACTCTTCATTGAACCAGGGTTGATCTCCAGGCTTGGTGGTAATTGTAGAGTGGGGGATATGCCAGGCTATGAGGTTACAAATTGTGAATGAGTACAATTCTGATACTGCTGATGGCCCACAGCACCTCATGGTTGCTCAGTCTTGAGTTGCTAGATCTGTTCGAAATCTATCCCATTTAGCATGGTGGTAGTGCCACACTACACAATGGAGTGTAGCCTCAAAGTGAAGACAGGACTTTGCCTCCACAAGGACTGTGCGGTGGTAACTCCTACCAATCTGTCATGGACAGATGCATCGATGGCAAGATGAGGTCAGACATGTTTTTCCCTCTTGTTGGTTCCCTCACCACCTGCTGCAGGCCCAGTCTAGCAGCTAGTCCTTTGCAGCTCGGTCCTTTGCAGCTCGGTCTAAACTGGTGCTACCGAGCCACTCTTGGTGATGGACATTGAAGTCCCCCACCCAAAGTACATTCTACACTCTTGCCACCCTCAGTGCTTCTTCCAAGTGGTGTTCAACATGGAGGAGTGCTGATTCATCAGCTGAGGGGAGACGGCACATAGTAATTAGCAGGAGGTTTCCTTGCCCATGTTTGATCTGATACTATGAGACTCCATGGGGTCTAAGATGGATGTTGAGGGCTCCCAGGGCAACTCCCTCCCGACTGCATAGTGCTGTGCTGTCACCTCTGTTGGGTCTGTTCTGCCAGTGGTGCAGAACATACCCAGAGATGGTGATGGTGATGTCTGGGACATTATCTGCAAGGTATGATTCTGAGAAAGTATGACTATGTCAGGCTGTTCCTTGACTAGTGAGTCAGCTCTCCCAATTTGGCACAAGCCCCGAAAAGTTATTAAGGAGGACTTTACAGGATTGACAGGACTGAGGTTGCCATTGTCGTTTCCAATGCCCCACGATGCCAGGTGACTCATCTGGTTTCATTCCTTATTGACTTCCTGGCAGTTTGATACAACTGAGTGGCTTGCTAAGCATTTAAGAGTCAACCACATTGCTGTGGATCTGGAGTCATATGTAGGCCAGACCAGGTAAGGGTGGCAGATTTCCATTAGTGAACCAGTTGGGTTTTCACAACAATTGACAATGGTCATTAATTAGACTTTTAATTCCAGATTTTTTTTTGATTGAATTCAAATTCCATCACCTGCCATGCTGGGATTCGAACCCGAGCATTACCTTGGTTCTCTGGATTACTAGTCCAGTGACAATTCCACAATGCTGCTGCTTTCCCCAAGATAGATTTTGATAGATTAAAGAGCTTGGACTTGGGTACACATGGCATAATTGCAAAGTTTGGAGATGACACAAAGTTTAGGAATGTGAGGAGGATAATAGAAGGCATTAGGAGGAAATAGACAGACTGATGAAATGGGCTAATGCATAGCAGATGAAAATTTATTGTGAAGACATCAAGTTTGAACACCTATACCCTTCCTGACAGAAGCATTCTTGAATCAAGGCTTTATGCAGTTCTGTTACTGGTTGGCTCAATGGCTTTATTGCCATCACTGGCAGGAGTTCAACTTTCTACATTAAGCACGCACTAGTAACTGATCCTTTTTCGTTCAAGGGATTGTGGGCACCGTTGGTAAGGCCAGCATTTATTGTTCATCCCTAACCGTCCTTAAGAAGGTGGCGGTGAGCAGTCTTCTTGAACCACTGCAGTCCAAAGTGATCTACACCCACAGTGCCGTTAGCGAGTTCTAGGCAGGAGAGGTTGTAGGGTTGGAAGGTACTGGTGAAGAAAGCTTAGCGAGTTTTCCTCATTCAGCAATTTATTTCTATGCCAGGATTCATTGTACTAGTGTCAATTTGAGAGACAGAAGGATGTTGGTTCAAATCCCACGTTTAGGATATGAGCATACAATGTAGGCTATCGCTTTCTGGGCAGTACTGAGGGAGCACTGCATGGCACAAGCAGCTATTCTGGTGAACATAAATCATGCTTCCGGTTACCGGTTCACCGTTCTGGTGAATGCTGATGACCCACAGAGGGTAAACTCCCTTTGCGGGAGTTTGCTGTGTGCAAGTTGGCAGCCACATTTCCCTTCATTACAACTGGTTTACTAACGTCCTTTAGGGGAGGAAATCTGCCATCCTTACCTGGTCTGGCCTACATGTAACTCCAGACCCACAGCAATGTGGTTGACTCTTAAATGCCCTCTGAACAAAGGCAATTAGGGATGGGCAATAAATGCTGGCCTAGCCAGTGATGCCCACATCCCATGAATGAATAAAAAAAAAGCACTTTTAAAAATTACTTCAGTGGCCACATTGGGACGTCCAGAGATGTGACAAGGTGATGTATAAAGACAAACTCTTTCCTTTTCTAACAACTGTCCACAAGTTGGAGTCATACTAGCACAAAAGAAGGTGGCTGTGGTTGTTTGAGATCAATCATTTCAGTGCCAGGACACTGCTGCAGGAGTTCCACAGGGTAGTGTCCTAGGCCCAACCACCTTCAGCTGCTTCATCAATGACCTTCCCTCCATCATACGGTCAGGAGTGATTGCACTATGTTCAGCGCCATTTGCGACTTCACAGATACCGAAGCAGTTCATGTCCATATCTAGCAAGATCTGGACAACATTCAGGCTTTGGCTGATAAGTGGCAAGTAACATTCGTGCCAGGCAATGACCATTTCCAACAAGACAGGATCTACCCATCTCCCCTTGCCATTCAATGGCATTACAATTGCTGAATCCCACACTAACATCCTGGGGGGTTACCACTGACCAGAAACTGAACTGGGCCAGCCATATAAATATTGTGGCTAGAAGAGCAGGTCAGGGTCTGGGAATTCTGCTGGGAGTCTTCATGGCTCCCCAAAGCCTGGTCACCATCTACAAGGCACAAGTCAAGAGCATGATGGAATACTCTCCACTTGCCTGGATAAGAGCAGCTCCAATAACATTCAAGAACCTCAACACCATTCAAGACAAAGAAGCCGACTTGTTTGGCAATTGATCCACCACCTTAAACATTCATTCCCTCTACCACCGATGCACATGATATACCATCTTACAAGATGCACTGCAGCAACTCACCAAGGCTCCTGCGACAGGATCTTCCAAACCCACATAGAAGGACAAGGGTAGCACATGCATGGGAATACCATCACCTGCAAGTTCCCCTCCAAGTCTCATACCATCCTGACTTGGAACTATATCGCTGTTCCTTCACTGTTGCGGGATCAAAATCCTGGAACTCTCTTTCTAGCAGCACTGTGGGTGTACCTACACAACATGGACTGCAATGGTCCAAGAAGACAGCTCCCCACCACCTTCTCAAGGGCAATTAAGGGTGGCCAATAAATGCTGGCCTAGCCACTGACGCTCATAACCCATGAACGAATAAAAAAAAAACTAATCACTTAAATAGATATATCTGAATAGCGATCTTTGATCTGAGTAACCTCAGGTCATAACCACCACTCCCCTTTTTTTCAACAGCAGCTGTTGGTAATGATTCTGCCACTATCATTTACATCTCCAACTGACCCATCTTTTGTTTCTTAACTTGTTTCATTACCATCTCCTTTTTGCCTTGCCCCATTATTCATTTTGTCATTTAACCTCTCCTGCCTTGCACCCTTTCACAAATCTTTCCCTTTTATTCCTTCCTCCTTCTGCCACCTTCCCAGCCTCTGTACTTGCTTAAAACCTGTTAGATCTCCCACTTCTGATGAAAGATGTAAAATGTCAACTTTATTTCTCTCTCCACAGATCATGCTGTGCTGAGCCTCTCTCAGCATTTTCTGTTATTTCAGATTTGCAGCATGCGCAGTATTTTGCTTCTGTACCTGAATATCCGATTGTTCAAGGATCTGAGCCAGTTCAATCCAGGCCTCCACGTCATCCGGGTACTGTTCAGTTACTTTCTTTAGATGTCCCTTAGAAATAAGAAAACACATTTTATGAGTTTTGCAGCTGTTAGGTCCAAAATAAGTCCACAGCTAAATTGTGAAAGTTAAGAATGCCAAGATATGTACTTTTGCAACTTCTCTCTTTTCCTGCTCGTCTGAGGTGGCATAGAGCGAACCTAAAATCTTCATAGTTTCGTAATTGTTGGGATAGGCCTTGAGAACTTTCTCGAAGCACTGTGCTGCATTCTCCTTGTCCCCTCGATAAATGTACATCTGTCCAAGGCCAAAGAAAGGCAGGACAAAGGTGGTGGAAGCAAACTGCGTGGCTTGATAGTAGTACTGGAAAGCCTGGTCATAATCACCCTGCGGGTACAAAAATGACAAAGTAAATTTGTGCGGCCACCAATGGCGAGATCCCTAGCTGAGCTCATGTTCCAGGTACACAACAACCCAGTGAATGTGCGTTTATGTACGGAAAGTGAGCCACATTTTCTAAGTTAGTTATAAAGTGTGGTGCATGGACAAATGAACCGCATCTTAGTTCAGAGATAACGGAGAATAGACATGACCAATGATTCATGGAATCCTTGGTGCTGTGGAAAGGGGCTGGTCAGCCCAATGAACCTAATTCTTTAACAGGAGTGAAATAATCTCAATTTTCCACCCTGTCCTCTTTTATGATTGTCCCAAGAACTGTTAGAAACAGCAAAGGCTACTTAGGTCCAATGAATCCCTTTACTACTTTTCCAATGATCTTAACCCAACCTACTTACCTTCTCTCTTCTGACTAAAGGTTATTGAACTGTCAGTAGAACCCATTTAAAATGCCAAGTTCACTGGCCTTCTGATATCTTCGTCCACAATTCTGTGCCTCTACGTGCAAAAAGTTCACCAGCTTTCTCATTTTTAAACTTGTGCCCCTGCACTTTCAATCTTGCAGCATGGTGAACCATTTGTCTGATCAATTCGATTGATGGCCTTTACAAACTGGAAGATTATAAGAAGGCTGTCTTGAAACCTCCTCTTTACTAAAAACAAGCCAGATTTCTTTCAACCTTTCCTGATCACTCAGATAATTTCTGTCCCTGAAATTACAATTATAAAGATTTGTTGGGTAAGGGTATTAAGGAATGCAGAACAAAGGCAGGTATATGAAGCTAAGATACAGATCTAATTGAATGATGGAACAGGCTTGAGAGGATGCACGACCTCCTCTTGTTCCTATCTTCCTGTTCATTAATATCTCAGTCTAAACAAGGTGATTTCCCTATTGTAAACCAGTATGATACAGAACACACAGGTTGGATTGAAATACTCCTGTTAACTCACCTGGACATGGAAGGACCTGGCCAGCTGATAGCAGCTTTCTGCTTGCATAGCCTCAACCTCAGTGTTATGGAAGGCATGAAGAGCCAGGTGCTGTACCTTGCTGTAATCCTAAAAAGGAATAGAAAAATTGGAATTAAGAAACTGAACTCCAAGGTACTGTAATGTTTATACCAGCCATTTACACAAGACTAATAAAGACACTGATCTTTATTTCTTTACACTTCCTGGTTTGGATTTCAGAAGGGACCTGGAGGTTTAGAAAGGGCAGTTTTTTTTCTATTCATTCACGGGATCTGGGCTTCGCTGGCTGGGCCAGCATTTATTGCCCATCCCTTGTTACTTTTGAGAACGTGGTGGTGAGCTGCCTCTTGAACCGCTGCAGTCCATGTGGTACTGGTACACCCACAGCGCTGTTAGGGAGTTCCAGGATTTTGACCCTCAGTCAAAACACCAAGGTCTGTTAGTACCAGCAACTTGAGACATCTGTAAATTAGCAGGAATGTGGATTTAAGCATCAACGTAGCACCGGAGGCTCCATGGAATACAACTATGTGACTTTGAGACATGGATTTAAGCATCAACGTAGCACCGGAGGCTCCATGGAATACAACTATGTGACTTTGAGACAAACATATCTATTGATCCATCTAATTTACAAGATAAGTCAAAACTGTTATCCCTGGAAAACTGTAGGCATACTGTCAATTTCTTTTAAACTGTTCCTCAAAAATATCCTGTAGCATAAACGTTTTAGCTCTCTCTCATTCTTAAGACTTCTCTAAACTCTTTGTGCCGCTCCACAAAAGATACAACATCAAGGCACAAGACACAACAAACTGAGATAGCTCAAAACAAAAATCCATCAAGAAAGAAATATAGGCCCAGACCAGATAAGGGCAGTAGATTTCCTTCCGTAAAGGACCAAGATTGAACCAGTTGGGTTTTACAACAATCCACCAACTTAATTGTCAACTTTGCTGAATTCAAATTTTCAGAAACTGCCGTGGTGGGATTTGAAATCACATTCAAAGGTCCAGGCCCTTAATTTAGTAATCCGTTAACATTACCACCACCCCACTATATCCACAGTATGCATTTGTACCTTTTTGAAGAAGAAGTGATTGGCTAGGTGATTTAACACCATAGGGTTGCTGGGATCGATCGTGTAAGCTCTTGAGAGTAGTTGCACGCCATTTTTGATCGAATCAGCCTTGGGAAACAATAAAGGATTTGTGAGCTCAGTTTATTCAACATTCAATACATAATGATCGCAAATGCAGTTAGTGTGCCACATCACTGGCACAAATCAAGATTCACTATGACTGCTTTTAGCTGTCTCTCATTTCCACCAACAGAACGCCATGCTTTAGAGGTATCCTGCAAATTCAATTGACGGACACAAGAGAATATGAAATTTCCCAAGAACAGGAAGAGGCCATGACCCCAAACCTGTCCCCCCCTTTGCTGTAGAACCAACTAACCGCCCGCCCGTTTAAACATCATCCCTCTCAATCCATTCTCTAGTGTCTCTTGAACACTCAGTTTATCATTAATTTATCCCATAAACAAAATTATAAAGGATTTTGATACAGTAAATAAGGGGAAACTGTTTTTACTGGTAGGTGGGTTGGTAACCCGTGGACACAGATTTAAGGTGAAAAAGGGAAAAAAAACTGCATTTATACAGCGCCTTTCACAACCTCAGGATGTCCCAAAGTACTTCACAGACTTTGAAATGCTTCTGAAGTATGGTCACTGTTGCAATGTAGGAAATGCAGCAGTCAAATTATGTACAGCAAAATCCCACAAACAGCAATGAGACAATGACCATATAGTCTGCTTTAGCAACGTTGGTGGATAGATAAATATTGGTCCAGCCAGGACACAGGAGAACTCCTCTTCTCTTCTTCGACTAGTTTTAAGGAAGCTTTTATGTCCACGCCAGGGCCTAAATTTAACTTTTCAACTGAAGCCACTGAACAGTGCAGCATCTCACAATACGGAACTTGGATTGTCAGCCTAGATAAAGTGCTTAAATCTCTGGTATGGGACTTGAACCTAGAGCTTTCTGACAACAGCATTACTCACTGAATCATAGCTAAAGGTAATTGGCATAAGAAACAGAGAGAAAAGCAGGAGAAATTCTTTTATGCAGTGAGCTGTTATGATCTGCAATGCACTCCTTGAAGCAGATTAAGTTACTTTCAAATGAGCACTGGATAAATGCTTAAAAAGGAAAAAAATGCAGGGCTATGGGGAAAGAGCAAGAATATTTGGAGTAATTGGATTGCTCTTTCAAAGGTACGCTGGACCAAATGGCTGTGCTGTATGAATCTACGAAGAAAAAATAATTGTTTGTCTTCAAGAATCTGGAACTCTCTCTGAAGTTAGGACTGGGGTTTCTCATGAGAGTGTCAGTTCTTTTGCTGGGATCCCCCTCACAGAAAGCTTTGAACATCACTGCTCCATTGCATTATGTTGCCAGTAGAAACACATTAAATTGTACCTTGTAGGCCCTCCAGATTTGTCCAATAACGATTCCCTTGAGAAGTTTTACTATGTCAAAGGCACTGTATAAATGCAAGTTCTTCACACGCCCATTTTAAATTCAGTGACAAAAATAACCGTGTTTGATGAGAGGTCTGCTGAATCTGTTCTATGTCAGCCCTGCTCTGACTCCAGAGCAGATTACAATCCCAGGCAGGCAACTCACTTCTTTGTTGTTCAGTTCCAGGACAGCCAGCCCCACCAACGCCCCAACACATTTAGGGTTGAGATCCAGAGCCCTTCCAAACGCAAGCCGCGCTTTCTCCAGCTTACTCAGTTTCACAAAGCAATGGCCCATTCCCAGTCGTACCTCAGCTGTGGAGACAAGGAACAAGAGTCATAATCCGATAAAGTTAATGCATCAAACGTTTGCTTGGTTTCTCGAGTAGGAAGTGGTGGGTTTGAAGGATTTTGACAGGGCAAATTGGAAAAAAAATACATTTCCAAGGGTCTGACAACTGGTAACTAGAGCTAATAAATTTAAGATCATCACAAGAAGAACAAAAGAGGTGTTTTCTTTTACAACAATACAGAGTTGTTTTGATATGGAAACAATGGTGGGAGCAGTGGAAAGAATGAACAATGGTGGAAAAAAGGGGATGAACAGCTGAAGAACAAAATTTTAGAAGGATCTGGTGAGAGGTAGAGAGGGAAGAGCTGTTTCAGAGGCCTGGCACAGGCATGATAGACCAAATGGTCTCCTTCTGTGCGCTAAAATTCTGTGATTCAATGTGTTTATTGACAATTCACGTAATTCAGGCAAGCAGTAAGCAGCTTGCATTCCCACTTCTGGTAACAAACCAGCTGCCTCTGCTGCAAGCATGTATTTGCAGCTTACACATTCACGCCCTTCACCACCAGGGCAGCATCTACAGGAAAATACTGGAGCTTCTTGTAAAGGCTTCCTCAGCAGCACCTTCCAAACCAAAAACTTCCACCATTTTAGAAGGATAAGAGCAGCAGGTGTATGTGAACACCACCACCTCCAAGTCATATACCACTGTGTCTGGGAAATATATCTCGGTTTCTTCATTATCACTGGGTCAAAATCCTAAAACTTCCATCCTAACAAAGCATAGGAGCACCTTCACCACACGGACCGCAGTGGTTCAAGAGGAAGGCCCACCACCACTTTTCCCAAGGGACAACTCGGGATGGGTGTGAATGTTGGCCTGCCAGCCACGACCACATCCCTAGAATGAATTTTTAAAAAAGTGTTGGTAGAGAAAGTGATAGGTTTGTGATTATCCCTCTGGGTTAGTTCACTCTCTGCCTAGGCGCATGTACTAAGAACATAATGAGGTAGGGAGCTTGCAACTCCTTGTAAAAATGCAGCCCAGGAAAGGAGAGGCAAAAGCAGAAAGTTGCTATAGCTAGGGCATTAGCATACAGTTTTCTGATCTTAGCTCAGTTAGCAAAGATGGTGCAGAGCAGGGTGAAGGAGAGGAAGAGTGAATACTGCTTCAGACTGAGGGATAAAGCATTAGGAGAAGAGTTACACACATCCACTATTCCTCAGGTCCAAGTGGACACCTCAAGAGAATGCTCAGAAGCCTCAAGAGGGTCACTTGCCATCCCTCCTAACTGGACAACAGGAACTGGAGAAGGCCATTCAGATGCTCGAGCCTCATCCATCAATTCAATTAGATCACGGACCCGTACCTCATCTTTCAATAAGGCACTTTACAACTTTTGCCCTCAACAATAAGTTCAACGATTTTAGATCCAATTTTTTTTCAGCAGGTGCTGATAATGATTCTAGTGTTGCCATTTACAGCTCTTAAAGACCAATTTTTAGTTTCTTTAATTGTCTAGCACCATAATCTCTTTTGTCATTTAATCACCCCCAGCAGACCTTCCCTTTTGTCCTTTATTTTCTCCCCCAACTCTGTACTTGCATAAATACTGTTAAATCTCTAACTTTTCCCAGTTCTGACGAAAGATCATTGACATGAAATGTGAACAGTCTCTCTCTACACAGAGGCTGCCTCGCTTGTCGAGTATTTCTAGTATTTTCTGCTTTTAATTCCAATTTCCATCAGTTTTTTTGCTTTTGTGCCAATCAGATTCATCCTTAATTGTTGACATTCAAGAGAATACAAGTCCTGTCTCTACAACCTATCCTTATAATTTAACTCTTTAAAACCCAATATGCACTGCAACCCCTCCAGGCCAATATATGTTTCCTGCGGTTTGGTGCCCAGAACTGAATGCAGCTCTTTGGGTGTGGTCAAACCAAATTTAATGGGAAATATTTTAAAAATATTGTTATTTAAATTGTCATTTTTAATCTATCTAATTGTAGCCAGAGAATCACTTGTAACAGCTTCTCTTCCTGCTCCCACACTATTACCTGCTGTCTCCCAAAGATCTATCCTTGGCCACATGCACGCTGATGACACCCAACTCTAGCTCACCACCAGCGCTCTCAATCCTCCACTGTTGCTAAATTATCAGACTACTTATCCAACACCCAGTACTGGATGAACAGAAATTCCTCCAAATAAATATTGGGAAGACTGAAGCTATTGTTTTTGGTTCCCATTCCAAACTCTATTCCCTAACTACCCATTCCATCCCTCACCCCGCAACAGTCTCAGGTTAAGCCAATTTGTTTGCAACCTTGGAGTCAAACTTGATCCCGAGATGAGCTTCTGACCAAATATCTGTGCCATCTCCAAGATCATCTATTTCCACATCTGGAACATCATTTAACATTGTCCGTCTCAGCTGATCTGCTGCTAAAACCCTCAGCTATCCTCCCATTATCTCTTGGTTTGACTATTCCATCGCACTTCTGGTTAGTCTCCCACATTTTACCCTCTGTAAACTTAAGGTTAACCAAAAATCTTGTGTCTTAACTCACAACAAGTGCCATTCTCCTATCACCTCTGTGCTTGCTGACCTACATTGGCTCCCAGTCAAGCAACGTCTTGATTTTTAAATTCTCATCCTTGTTTTCAAACCCCTGCATGGCCCCCCTCCCTACTACCTCTGTAAACTCCTCCAGCCCCACAACACAACCCAACCCCCCCCAAAGATATCTTTGCTTCTCTAATTCTAGCCTCCTGTGCATTCCCAACTATAAATGCTACACCATTGGTGGCCATGTCTTCAGTTGCCTAAGCGCCAAGTTCTGCAATCCCCCCCCAGCAACCACATCTCTCTCCCTCGCTTTCCTCCTTTAAGACACTTCTTAAAACCTACCTTTTTGATCAAGCTTTTGGTCAAATGACCTGTTATCTCGGTGTCATACCTTTTTGTTTTATAATGTTCCTATGAAGTGCCTTGAGACATTTCAATGCATTAAAGGTGCTATATAAATATAAGTTGTTGTTTTACTAAAGGAAGTTGTAATTATTTTTAATGACAATGTGACTCCTGCACATTAATCTAGAAAGCTCCATCATCAAGAGATGTACAGCTTTTGGGACACCTGAAAATTTCTAGTTGAAATCATCAGACAATTTCACAGCTGGTGATTGGACTGGAGGAGGGGAGGCATGGTGAAGAGGGAAGTTTCACTGTGCTTCTGGAAGGGACGAGAGAGGGAGGAAAGGGCTAGGGAGTTCCAGATTGCAGGCCAAGTTGGTAGAAGGTTGTGCCGGAGATGGGTCAGTGTGGGGGGTAGAAACAGTGGATCAGAACCAGCAGGGACACAAGGAGGCTGCAGAAGGAGCACTAAGCAGGCAATTTTTAAAAATTAACTCTCAGGATATGAACACCATTGCAAGGCTGGCCATTTATTACCCATTCCTACTTATCCTAAAAAAGGTGGTGGTTGGCCTTCCTCAATGACTGGCAGCAATTTGATACAACTGAGTGACTTGTCAGGCTGTTTTGAAGGGCAATTAAGAGTCAACCATGTTGGTGTAGGACTGGAGTCACACATCAGCCTGAAATGACACATGGGCTCTGACTGGGGAAGGACAGGTTTCCTTTCTTAAGGACAAGGGTAAACCAGCTGGGGTTTTGTGACAATCTGACAGCTTCATAGTCACTTATATGGACTCTAGTTTTTTAATTTTGAGATTATTTGAACGGAATACAAATTCACAAACTGCCATAGTGGGACTCGCACTTATGTTCATGGATTTAGTCCAATACCATAACCACTGCCACACTGTACCTGTCTACAGGTGTGGGTTTGTAAATGAGGGTTTTGAAGTTGATGCACTAAGGAATGGGCAGCCAGGAGAGGTCAACAGGGACAGGTGTGACTCTAGTAATGGTGCAAGGTGGTTTCAAGCCAACTGAGTCTTGATCTTATAGTCTATTTGCACAGCAATTCATGTTTCAAACAAACCTGTATATTGCATCACAGTCTAAACCGTCGCACAATAATCATTAAAGACAAATTCACTGGCACATTTAGGAGAAGTCAGTTGGAGGTTACGCTGTTGTTAATCAAATTTATATGAATTCTCAATGAGCCTAGGGCTGGGTGCATGGAGCCACTCCTCACCTGGGCATCCAGGATTGGTCCTAAGGGCCTTCTTATAATAGGCCAAAGCACCTCTGTAATCTTTCTTGTTAAAAGAGATACAAGCTTTGCCTGTGGAGGGAAAATAAAGAGACACTCAACAAGTCAGCATGTTAACTCGATTATTCAACTTAAAGGGTGTTCAAACTGCAGCATGAGTCACTTGAGGCCCAGCAATCCAGCCAGTCAAGATCCACCAACTCAGTCCTATATTTATTAATTTGCTCTATTTGAGTTTTGTGAGGTGGAGATTTAAGAAAGGAAACTCTTGACACTATTGGCACATTGGCGAAAAAAATCCTGAATCAGATAAATCCTAAACCAGAACTGCAAGATCTCTTAGTGCCAACAGCCATGCCTCTGTTGGTAGCATTCTCATCTGAGTCAGAAGGTTGTGGATTTGACCCTGACTCCAGAGGTTTGAGCACATAATCAAAGCCCACACTCGCAGCACAGCACTGAGGAAGCACTGCACTGTCAGTGGTGTTGTCTTTTGGGTTAAGTGTTGAACTGAGAGCCTATCTGTCCTCTCAGATGTGTTATACCCCAGAAAGCTAGGTGATGAAGGATAAAACTGTATCAATCTTTACACACTTTTATAAGCATTTATTTTTAGAGATCCACATTACAAACAATCATAGTTTCAATCAGTTCCTATTCCTAATCTTTAGAATGATCGACCTAAGCGGAGTTAGTGTATTTGGTGACCACTTTCGTGCCTTCGGAGACAGCGTGTTTGGCCAATTCCCCGGCAGCACGAAGCGGACAGCGCTCTGGATCTCCCTGGCCGAGATAGTGTGCCACTTGTTGTAGTGAATGAGGTGCAAGGCCTCCGAGGCGATGCGCTCGAAAATGTTGATAATGAAGGAGTTCATAACAGGAACACAAGTGAATCCCCAGTTAATGCTCACCACCTGCATACTAAGATATTAATCATATTTAACTGTAACAAGGTGAGTGTAAAATCTCAACAATACTACTTGAAGAGGAGCAGGGGCGTTCTGCCTGGTGTCCTGGCCAGTATCTATCTCTCAACTAACACCTAAAACAGATTATCTGGACGTTTATCTTACTGTTGTTTTTAGGAGCTTACTGTGATCAAATTGGTTGCTGCAGTTCCTACATTACAACAGTAATCACGTCAAAAGTACTTAATTGGTTCTGAAGCACTTTTAGGAAGTCCAGAGGATGCAATAAACGGCATATCAATGCAAATTATTTTCTTCACAGCTACAGCCAACTGCAAACTAGTGAGATCATGGGATTTAAGTCTTACATGTGGCCTCTCAAGGCTCAATAGTATGCACTTATGCGACTCCCAAAGAGCTTGGACATTCCCCTTGATCTAATTGCTCATAACCGATTTTATTTTTTGTTCTGGAGGGAGAAGCACCTGCCTCTTCTCTCAGCCAGAACCAGGATCCCATTGTAAACCTCACTTTAAGAGAGATTTTACCCAGCAGTGCAGGGATGTTATTCGGTGACTGATTCAGCACAAAGTTGAACTGTGCCTCAGCTTGGTCCATTTTATCCCCCTCCAGCAGACAGAAGCAGGCTCTTCCCAGCAAGTGGTTCTAAAAACAAGTAGTGAGAACAAGATCAGGAAAAATACCTTTCAAGCAGAAAATAAATTAATTACATTGAATTTACAGCACAGAAACAGGTTATTCTGCCCAACATGTCCATGCCAATGTTCATGCTTCACTTCATCTCATCGGTGCAACCTTCTATTCCTTTCTTCCTCACATATTTATTTAGCTTCCCCTTACATTTATCTTTGCTATTCACTTTTACAACTTATTGTTGTAGCAAGTTCAAAATTCTCACTACTCTCTGGTTAACGACATTTCTCCTGAATTTCATGTTGTATTTATTAGTGATGATCTTATATTGATGGCCCCTGGTTTTAGTTTCTCCCACAAGTGGAAACATCTCTATTGAACCTCTTCATAATTTTAAAGACTACTCAAATGAGGATTTAGGACTGAACATTTAGAATAAGTAGGGCAAATATTTGTCGATCTTACTCCATGAGGAGAAGCAGTTAGCGTTGGTTCATTCAAATGCAAATTGGTGAGACTTCAGAAAGTAATATTTTGGGACCCTATCTATTGAGTAATTAGAGACATGACGTGTGGTGAGTATAACATGCTTGGGAGGAACTGGTGGCTTTGTACCTATGGTTTCCAAAGCTCTCCACCACTGGGGGTTTCCTCACCTCATGTCTGGGTCTGTTGTAGACGCACTGATAAGAGGTTGATCCCTGCGATTGGTCAACAACTCCAATATCATTGGACCAGGATGGTAGAAGGTGAACTAGATGGCCCTTGTTCCTTTTTATCAAGTAATTCCAATGTTCCAAGGAGGTTCAGTTTTGTCCAGATCGATTTTTGTAAAACTGCACCAGGTGAGGAAGAAAACTGTGGATTCTACTGCTTGATCCAAGAGGTGAAACACTTGTTGAGACTGGAACAGATTCAGCTATTTTATAACCAGAAGGCTTTGGTTGGCTAGGTATCACAAAGACTGTTGAATTGATTGGTATCACAATGCTAAGACCATGGTCTAGATTTACCAATCAGTGTATTTTTAAACACTAACATTTAACTGTTTCAAATAAACTGGTACTGTTGGTATCAAGAGATCGAAGGGAAGTAGAAAGTGTTTATATGGGCAGTGTGTCACATACAGGGTAGAGGTTGACAACTGGAAATTTTAAAGCCTTTTTAGCCTTTAGGCTTAGGGAGCCAACACAGATGATGGGCTAAATGGGGAAATGGCAAGGAATGGGAGCATATTCAGAGAGAGATCACGGGGTATTGGACAATATACTTTGCCATATTGTACCTCACGGTATTGCACCTTACCATACTGCACCATATCACACTGTACCTTGCCATACTCACCATACTGCACTTCACTGCATACTTCATTTCCCATAGCATCACTCATCTCATATCTGTTGTAACCTTACCTGGTCGTACATAATGATTTTGTCGGCCATGGTGTAGAGCAAGGTGGCCTGCGTGATAAGCTCTTTCTTCGCATCTTTGTTCTTTTCTTTCCGAGCCTGTTGCACATAGTAAGCGGCAAGAGTGTCCAGACAGGTCATCTGGTCTTTCTCATGATCTCGGTAATCCAGGTTTCCATCGATACGAGCGGCTTCCAGCAGCTTCACGAAATCTTCTGTCTTTCCTTGCTTGAAGTATTCGAGCTTTAAGATACAAAAGTTTTTAATTTGCGAGAATAAAAATAAATTCTAAGCATCCCAAGATTAGGTTATAAGATTACCTATAATTCAATCTGCTTTTATTTTTTAAAAACAATAATCTCTAGCCTTCTGGGAGTCCATAATAATGAAATCCATAGATATTTCCCTGTCTAACGCAGGAACAGGAGGAAGCCATTCAGCTCCTCGAGCCTCAGTCATTCAATGACATCATGGCTTATCTGTGTCCTCACTCCATCCACCTGCTGTGGCTTCCTAAGTCTTAATATCCTTGGCTAGCAAAAAAGTGATCTCTTCAAACAATTTATTCAGACATGATCTACCCATCATAAATCCATGCCAACACTCTATCAGGTACTTGTCCACTTCATCATACTGTCCCTATTGACAGACTCCATTAATGTCCCCATGAATGACTTTAAATGGGCAGGTACCTTCCACTTCCTTGGCCCAGTGCAGCTCCAACAACACTCAAGAGGCTCGACACCATCCAAGATAAAGCAGTCTGCTTGATCGGCACCCCATCCACCACTTTAAACATTCAATCCAACACCGCTGCACAATTGCAGCAGTGAGATGCACTGCAGCAATATGCCAAGGCTCCTTTGACAAATCTACCACCCAAAAGGATAAGGGCAGCAGACACATGGGAGCACCACCACCAGCTACAAAGACACCATCCTGACAAAGATATATATCATCATTCCTTCACTGTCGCTGGGTTAGAATCCTGGAATTGTCACCCTAACAGTACTGTGGATGTACCTATACCACACTTTTCCCATGTATACTTCCCTCCAGTCTGAAAAACAACCATTCACCATTATTCTGATTTTTGTCTTAGCCAATTTTGTAACCATGCTGCCACTGCCTCTTTGAACACATGGGGTTTAAATTGGCTAAGTCTATTATGTGGCACTTTATTAAATGCCTTTTGAAAGACCCCGCAACATCAACCACACACCCTCTCCATTACTTCATCATAGAATTCAATCAAGTTAATCAGATACGATTTGCCTCTAACAAATCTATGTTGGCTGTCATTTATTAACAAATATTATTCCAAGTGATAATTAATTTGTCCTGGATTATAGACAGATGTTTCCCCCCCACCAACTGAGGCTGACTGGCCTATAGTTAAAAGGTTTATCTCTCTTTTTATTAAACAGAAGACAGACATTTGTAATCCTCCAGTCCTCTGGCACCATCTCCATATCCAAGGCAGATAGGAAGCTGGCGGTCAGAGCTTCCGCAATTTCCACTCTTAATTCGCTGTCACCTTGGAGGCATCCCATCTGGACCAGGTGACTTTTCTGCTCTGAGCACTTCCAACCTTTCAGGTACCTCCCCTTTACCTAATTTTCTCCTATCCAACTGATGTTCAAATTGTTGCTGTGTATTTATAATCATCCTGCTTTACAGCTCTGTAAGAAATAGTGAAATACAAACCGCCAAGGCCATCCATATGTGAAGCTGGGTGTGTTCTTGTTTGAGGATACTGATGACTTCATCTCCCTCTGGTAGCTGATCGAAGTCAAGTTCAATGACCTAAACAAAGAACAGCGAAATGTAGATTAGCTGTGATTATCCACCATTCCTTTGCAAGCCACCAATTTGGGTAATGTTACTGGACCAGTAATTCAGGGATCTGGGCTAACGATCTGGAGACATGAGTTTAAATCCCACTATGACAGGTCAAAAATTTAAATTCAATTAAATAAAATCTGGGAGAAAAAGCTACAATCAGTAATGGTGACCATGAAACTACTGATTGTTGTAAAAACCCATCTGATTCATGATGTGAAGGAAATACGTCGTCCTTACCTGCTCTGGCCTATATGTGACTCAGACCAACAGCAAGGTGGTCGACTCTTAAGTGTCCATTAAAATGGTCCAGCAAGTGACTCAATTGGTGTTCAAGACAGTTCACCACCACCTTAAGGGCAAGTGGGGGTGGGCAATAAATGTCCACCTTACCAACATCAGCCAAATCTCATGAATGGAATTTTTTTTAAAACTGCCTCAGCACCAGTTCACTCTGCCAACAAAGATATTGCTCAAATAAAATGGTTGGCCAACCTTTGCATTTCTAGATTTTCAGAAAGAAGAGTGTTCTCCTCGATTTAATTAATAGAAGAAAAAGGGAGAAAATCTGAAATAAGTACAGAAACTGATGGAGTTTTACAGTGCTGTTATTTGTAAGCATAAAGCTTCAGGTGGGTACTTTTCTTCACAACCATTTGCATTTATAGAGCACCTTTGTTGAAGAGAAACATCCCAAAGCAGAAAACTGACAATTCAAAGATTAGAAGGTAGGCAACAGCTTAGTGTGAACAAACAATAACTTGTATTTATAACATAGTAAAACTTACCAAGGCACTTCATAGGAGCGACTATGAAACAAAATTTGACATCGAGCCACAAAAAGCTACTGGGACAGGTGACCAAAAGAATGGCCAAAGAGGACGGGAGTGCATTAAAAAGAAGAGAGCCACAAAAGTCTAACCAAGGAATTCCAGAGCTTGGGACCAGGTAGCTGAAGGCATGACCATCAATAGTGGAGTGGGGTGAGGCCATGGAAGGATTTCAAAACAAGGATGAGAATTTTAAAAATCGATATGTTGCCAGACAGTGAGTCAATGTGGGTCGGGGAGCAGAGGGGTGATGGGTCAACACGACATACCAACCCTTTCAAATCTATCGCAAAAGATGCAATTTTTAAAGTAAAATTAAGCCTCAATCATAAACTCAAAATAGAACACTCAAATCTCAGGGTATTTTTTCACATGAAGCATTCGGTCCAGTGTTCAAGCCCACCTCACCTCTTTCTCTCTCCCACTATCAAAAAATAGGAGCCTCTTTCCTCACTACGCCTCCCACCAAGCGATTAAAGCAAATAAATAAAACTAAGTCTAGGAACAGCAGACTGCTGAGCAAAGAACAAGCTCGAAGGGTTAAATGGCTGACTCCAGCTTTCCAAAAGAACCTGTTCCTTTTAAAAGTTTTTCTCTTGCTTTATGAGATGGTGGAGTTGACATTACTGCAAGAGTGTTCGGACATAGGCAGCAGTTTTGGATGGCCTCAGGTTTATGATTAGGAGCCTGATGGAATGGTTAAGCATGGAGGTAACAAAAATAAGAGAAAAATGCTTTATCTAGCACCTAATACAACCTGAGGACATTTGAAAGCACTTTACAGCCCATGAACAACTTTTGAAGTGTATTCACCATAATCTCCAAAATGTAGCAACCAACCGGTGCACTGCAAAGCCCTGCACCCTCATCAATGCAACTCGGGGCCCCGCGCCCTCAACGGCACAACACAGGTCCCCGCGCCCTCAACAACGCAACGCAGGGCCCCGCGCCCTCAACAACGCAACGCAGGGCCCCATGCCCTCAACGTGCACACCGCAAAGCCCCGTTCCCTCAACGTGCACAACGCAGGGCCCCGCGCCCTCAACGTGCACAACGCAGGGCCCCGCGCCCTCAACAGCGCAACGCAGGGCCCCGCGCCCTCAACAGCGCAACGCAGGGCCCCGCGCCCTCAACAGCGCAACGCAGGGCCCCGCGCCCTCAACAGCGCAACGCAGGGCCCCGCGCCCTCAACAGCGCAACGCAGGGCCCCGCGCCCTCAACAGCGCAACGCAGGGCCCCGCGCCCTCAACAGCGCAACGCAGGGCCCCGCGCCCTCAACAGCGCAACGCAGGGCCCCGCGCCCTCAACAGCGCAACGCAGGGCCCCGCGCCCTCAACAGCGCAACGCAGGGCCCCGCGCCCTCAACAGCGCAACGCAGGGCCCCGCGCCCTCAACAGCGCAACGCAGGGCCCCGCGCCCTCAACAGCGCAACGCAGGGCCCCGCGCCCTCAACAGCGCAACGCAGGGCCCCGCGCCCTCAACAGCGCAACGCAGGGCCCCGCGCCCTCAACAGCGCAACGCAGGGCCCCGCGCCCTCAACAGCGCAACGCAGGGCCCCGCGCCCTCAACAGCGCAACGCAGGGCCCCGCGCCCTCAACAGCGCAACGCAGGGCCCCGCGCCCTCAACAGCGCAACGCAGGGCCCCGCGCCCTCAACAGCGCAACGCAGGGCCCCGCGCCCTCAACAGCGCAACGCAGGGCCCCGCGCCCTCAACAGCGCAACGCAGGGCCCCGCGCCCTCAACAGCGCAACGCAGGGCCCCGCGCCCTCAACAGCGCAACGCAGGGCCCCGCGCCCTCAACAGCGCAACGCAGGGCCCCGCGCCCTCAACAGCGCAACGCAGGGCCCCGCGCCCTCAACAGCGCAACGCAGGGCCCCGCGCCCTCAACAGCGCAACGCAGGGCCCCGCGCCCTCAACAGCGCAACGCAGGGCCCCGCGCCCTCAACAGCACAACGCAGGGCCCCGCGCCCTCAACAGCACAACGCAGGGCCCCGCGCCCTCAACAGCACAACGCAGGGCCCCGCGCCCTCAACAGCACAACGCAGGGCCCCGCGCCCTCAACGTGCACACCGCAAAGCCCCACGTCCTCAACGTGCACACCGCAAGGTCCTGCGCTCTCAACGTGCACACCGCAGGGCCCCGCGCCCTCAACGTGCACACCGCAAAGCCCCACGTCCTCAACGTGCACACCGCAAGGTCCTGCGCTCTCAACGTGCACACCGCAGGGCCCCGCGCCCTCAACGTGCACACCGCAAAGCCCCACGTCCTCAACGTGCACACCGCAAGGTCCTGCGTCCTCAACGTGCACACCGCAAGGTCCTGCGTCCTCAATGTGCACACCGCAGGGCCCCGCGCCCCCAACAGCGCAACGCAGGGCCCCGCGCCCTCAACGTGCACACCGCAAGGTCCTGCGCCCTCAACGGCGCAACGCAAGATCCCCTTCCCAATCAGCACACAGCAAGACCCCAATGCCAACTGGCACACCACAGGACCCCTTAGAGAATCGGCACAGAGCACCACCCCGCAGCCAATCAGAACAGAGCAAGATCCCACAAACAACATGATAACTACTATACAATCTTATTTTTACTGATGTAAACCAGTAGCCACAGGATAACATTAAGTAGCCCCAGGAAACCGGGGACCTTTCACGTTCCCCTCCCACCGCCCCAGGATAGTTGGAGTTCGGGATAAAGTCTCAGCCGACAGACAGGGAAAACACCCCCGCCTGATTCGTCCCGCTCCCGGTGCCCGCTGTTGATTTGAGCCGGAGGCCGCGGCTATTTCCCCGGCTCCCGGGGGGGGGCGGGGGGCCTGGCTGCCCGCCCCGGCTCCGGGCTGCTGTCTCCCTCAGCTACCCGCCGCCCCCTACCCACCCACCCGACCTCCCTCCCCTCCCCGGGCCTCACCTCATCCGTGTCCCGGAGCGGGATCTCGATGGATCCGCGCGACAACATCGCGGCCTGACTGACCCCGGAGCCAGGCCCGGAGTCCACTTCCGGGGCACGAGGCTGGCACCGGAAAGCAGGGGGAGAGAGAGAGAGAGGGAGGCACCCCGTGGGAGAGACCGACAGACGGACGGACAGTATATTGGCGTCGGTGAGGGGCGAGAGACAATGGTGTCCAGTGAGATGAAGACAGTTTCACCCGGTGGGAGAGAGAGAGACATTTGTACCCGGTGGGAGAACACAAGAAAGGGGAGTTAGTGTAGGCCATTCGGCCCCTCGAGCTTGTGCACCATTGCAATAAGTTCTGATACAAAACAAAAATAAAAATAGCTGGAAAAACTCAGCAGGCCTGACAGCATCTGCGGAGAGGAGCACAGATAACGTTTCGCGTCCGTATGACACTTCAACAGAACTAAATAAAAATAGAAGAGAGGTGAAATATAAGCTGGTTTAAGGGGGGGGGGGGGGAGACAGGTAGAGCTGGATAGAGGGCCAGTGATAGGTGGAGATTGCCTAAAGATGTCACAGATAAAAGGACAAAGAGGTGTTGAAGGTGGTGATATTATCTAAAGAATGTCCGTAGGCTTGTAATGAATATTGGTGGACAGTCTATCATCAGAAATTGAGGCGGAGAGGTCATTTCTTTCAAGTGAAGCAGCATTTCACTTGCACTTCCCTCAATTTGGTCTACTGCATTCGCTGCTCCCAATGCGGTTTCCTCTACATTGGAGAGACCAAACGCAGACTGGGTGACCGCTTTGCCGAACACCTTCGGTCTGTCCGCAAGCATGACCCAGACCTCCCTGTCGCTTGCCGTTTCAACACACCACCCTGCTCTCTTGCCCACATGTCCGTCATAGGCCTGCTGCATTGTTCCAGTGAAGCTCAACGCAAACTGGAGGAACAGCACCTCATCTTCCGACTGGGCACTTTACAGCCTTCCGGACTGAATATTGAGTCCAACAACTTTAGACCATGAACTCTCTCCTCCATCCCCACCCCCTTTCCGATCCCCCTTTTTTCCAATAATTTATATAGATTTTTCTTTTCCCACCTATTTCCATTATTTTTAAATGTATTTCCATCTATTGTTTTATCTCTACCTTTTAGCCTATTTCGATCCCTTCCCCCCACCCCACCCCCACTAGGGCTATCTGTACCTTGCTCGTCCTGCTTTCTACCCTTAATGTCACCTATTAGCACATTTCTTAGCTAATATCACCACCGTCAACAGCTCTTTGTCCTTTTGTCTATGACATCTTTTGGCAATCTCCACCTATCACTGGCCCTCTATCCAGCTCTACCTGTCCCACCCCCTCTTAAACCAGTTTATATTTCACCTCTCTTCTATTTTTCCTTAGTCCTGTTGAAGAGTCATACGGACTCGAAACGTTAACTGTATCCCTCTCCGCAGATGCTGTCAGTTCTGCTGAGTTTTCCCAGGTATTTTTATTTTTGTTTTTGTTTTGGATTTCCAGCATCCGCAGTTTTTTTGCTTTTATCAGTAAGATCTGATCTTGGCCTCAGCTCCACTTTCCTGCCTGTTACCCATAAACCATTGACTTTCCTATAGTTCAAAAATCTGCCTATTTCAGTTTTGAATCTATTCAGTGATTCAACATCCACAGTTCTCTAGAGAATACGAAAGATTAACAAAATACCTCCTCATTGCTATCATAAATGGGTGACCCCACCCCACTTATTCTAAAACTATGCCCCCCCAGTTCTCGATTCCTCCATGAGGGGGAACATCTCAGCATCCACGCTGTCAAATTCCCTCAGAGTCTTATATGTTTCAATTAGATTCTTCTAAAATTCTTCATTCTTCTAAACTCCAAGGAGTATAGGCCCAACCTGCTCAACCTTTCTTCATAAGCCAGCCTCTTCAACCCAGGAATACATCTCGTGAACCTTCTCTAAACTGCTTCCGATGCATGTATATCCCTCTATAAATAAGGACACCAAAAATGTATGTCGTATTCTAGGTATTGTCTCACCAACGCCCTGTACAGTTGTAGCAAGACATCCCTACTTTTATATTCCATCCCTCTTGCAATAAAGGTCAACATTCCATTTGCCTTCCTAAATTACTCACTGTATTTCTAAACTAACTTTTTGTGTTTCATGTATAAGGACACCAGATTTCTCTGTATCACAACATTCTATAGTATCTCCTAATTTAAAAAATTTTTGTTTTTCAATTTTTCCTACCAAAATGGATAACTTCATATTTTCCTACATTGGTGTCATCTTTACTCACATAGCGTACAATCAACTGCAACAGAACATAGATAGGGCAGACAAGTAGCAAATAGAATTTAACACAGAGAAATGTGAGGCAATGTCTTTCATTAGAAGTGACAGGGGAAGTAATACAGACTAAATTGCACAGGGACAGAGGAACTTTGGAAATCCCCATGTGCACAGATTTTTGAAGCTGGCAGAACATATTGAGAGTGCAGTTAGCAAAGCATATGGGATCTTGGGCTTCATAAATAGAGGTAGTGAGTACAAAAACATGGAAGGTAATGCTGAACCTATATAAAGCTTTGGCTTGGCCACAGCTGAAGTATTTTAATATTGCTGAAAAGAGAGACATGGTGCTGAAGCTTTTTATTTCACAGTATTCAGGACAAATGCAAGAATGCCAAATTTTAAACAATCACAACAATTTATACTACAGGAGAATAGGGTGCTGATTATTGGCAAGTTGACTCTGATTGGCCAAGGTGTTGCCATGGAGAAAGCAATGGGGAACTATGGGCTCCCCAAGCTCCCAGATAATTCAAAAAAGGCGCAAAGCTTCAACACAATTCTTTTTTTGCCGGGAACGTATCCCTATGTATGAATGTCTGTCATTTCTATCAAGCATAAAGGAGCCACGCTACAAACTCGGCTAATTATCTTAAATTAGTTGTTAGTGTAGCTATTGGTGCACTCAGGATTGTTAAGCAAGTGCTGCCCAATTGTGGAATCATATCTAACAGTAGTCATTTTGTTTTGGGCTTTGCAAGCTCGGCATGGTTGAATACGGTCTATACTCTGCTTATTACGAGGAACTGAAGGAACATGCTGTTTGATTCGATCAGCCAAATGCTGGAACGTACGGCCTACATACCTGGAATCACAATGTGTAGGTTGGCTAAGTTTAAGGTTCATGAGCTCCTCAAAGGCAAACCTCAGAAATGTGGCATATCCACCACTGAATGGGAGAAAAATGCATAAGAAAGAACTACTTGTGGATCAGTCTCGTGTAGTGGTATATTTCATTTGAACAGCAAAGAATACAGGAAGCAATTAAGGACAAAAGGCAAGCTAGAAAAACTTGGCAACCCCGCTTGCCTACATTGTAGAAAGATATACAGATCTGAAATCAGGCTTCTTGCAGCCACTTTAAAATGCACAACATGATTCTACATATGCAAAAAATGTCATCTTCGATAACAAAGGAAGCCGTGACAACGATGATTTTCTAAATGTCCATCTACAATTCCTTGGTATAATGGATTTGAGTATTTTCTGAACAACGGATGTAGGCTAACTGGCCTATAGTTTCCTGCTTTCTGTCTCCCCCCTTTCTTGAATATGGGCATTACATTTGCAGTTTTCCAATTTGCTGGGACCTTTCCAGAATCTAGGGAATTTTAAAGAAAAAAGAAAGACTTGACCACCAGACACCTCCAAAGCACTTACAACCAATGAAGATAGTTTTGAAGTGTGATCACTCTTGTCATATAGGAAATAAAGCAGCCAATTTACGCACAGCAAACTCACATAAACAGCAATGTGATAATGACAAAATAACCTCTTTTTATAATGTTGATCAAGGAAAACTTTTGGAAGATTATAACCAATGCATTCATTTTCTCTGCAGCCATTTCTTTAAAGACCCTAGGATTCTGGCCATCAGGTCCAGGGGCCTCATCAGCCTTTAGTCCCATTAGCTTGTCTAGTACTTTTTCCTCTCGAGACAGTGTTTGTTTTAAGTTCCTCCCTCCCTTTTGCCCCAGATTTTCAATTATTAATGCAATGCTTTTTGTGCCTTCTACAATGAATACCGATACAAAATATTTTTTGCCGTAGGCGCTGTTTTAAATGCAGAATCATGAAGACATTTATGTGAGGAAGAACAGCGAGAGAGAGAGTTTTTTAGAGCTTAAAAATGACTTTGAAAATTGAAGTCTGAAAATGAGGAGGTAGCTGTGCCCAGAAGATAGCAATGTCCTCAGGAGCCAGAAGCCATGGCAATGGCCGATGCCAATCAGCCCCAGCTTCTTTGATAAAAGCAAAAAACTGCGGATGTTGGAAATCCAAAACAAAAACAAAAATAAAAATACCTGGAAAAACTCAGCAGGTCTGCCAGCATCTGCAGAGGGGAATACAGTTAACGTTTTGAGTCCTTATGACTCTTCATCAGAACTAAGGAAATAGAGAAGAGTGGTGAAATATAAGCTGGTTTGAGGGTGGGGGGGACTTCCAATTTCAGAATTTTACAGAATACATGTAACTCTGAATCTTAAATGCTGATGGAAACTCAGGTATGTTTTGCCTCCCTCAGATGGAGCATCCTCCAGACTACTAAATGGCCCAGAAGCCCCTCCATTAATGTCAGACAATGATGTCCAGCCAGATGCACCCGCATCACATCCTCTCTCTGTACCTTGCACCGCCTCAGATTCAGGCACCTCAGTGGGTTGAGTGCTCCGTGACAGATGGTAGGGCACACTGGGGAAGGCTCGCCACACTCACTTGAGGAACTTGTCGGAGGCAGAGAGCCCCCAAGGCTCAGACAGTTGAAGGATTGCTGGAGACCAGGACGATGCTGAGTCCCAGGTAGATGATGAGTCTCTGGAGTCGTCTATTAGGTGACAAATGTTGGATGTCCAGTGGGATACGCATGAAGATCTGGCAGAGATCCCTGAGGGTCTGCGTGCCATGCTCTCTTTACTGGAGGAATCCACACAGATTATGAGCACTGCGTTATCCCTCAGCTCTGAACACACAGCATCCTCCATAGAGAGTGGTGACTGTCATGGAGCAGCTGCTCCAGGATCTCGATCAGGGGTTTCTGGGGTTCCGTTCAGACCTGTTAGCCCACACACTGGCATTGACTTCAGCAGGTCACTGGCAATGTGAGAGATGGATGAGGCATCTAGTGACTCTGCCAGCTGCCCGTTCATCTATGGTGGGCAGGGAGGTTCAATCAAAACTCATGTTGGTGGATGACCTGCGGCTTCATGCATCTGGGGGCTCCTCTCAGATCACTCCTGATGATGGCAGCAGCTCCTCCGCCCCCCTGTCAGTGATCATTGCACCTGAGGAGCCCACAATAACTGAAGAGTGCTCAGCCATCACACAAGACTCTCCCGTCCAGTCAGGGCCTACACAGACCCCGGCAACCAGAGGACATCCACCAAAGTCAGCAAGGCCAAAGGGGCATCAGAGTCGGCAGCCTGCCTCCAATGCAGATGCTGGCAAGGGGGAAACACTTAGAAGTAGCATGTTTCGAGTTCCAAGCGGAAATTTAAATCACAATAACCACAGAAGGGCTTTTACAGGTGTTTTCTTTCTCATTGTCACTTGTGTAATGTATATAGCTGTCACACATGACTATTAAAATTTGACAGCATTTGAAATATCCGCATTGTGCTTCATGTGATAGTGAGAGAGGAGGCCTGCAAATCAGTGTAAGACATTGATTGTGCTGGATAGTATATTTCAGAGGCACAGGAGAAGATGGTGCCAGGAGTGCCTCATGAGCCCTGAGCAGTGAACAGATTGTCTGCTTGCAAAGCTTTGGAGTCCTGACTTTGGAGGCCAACTGGAAAGGCCTTTGAATCAAGGCCTCCCTGGTCTCCCTGGCTCCCAGAAATGGCCTCATTGCTGGATCATCTTCATGACCCTGTGGCTGAGCAGGTTCTTCCTCAGAGTTAGTGCTAGATTCTTCCTCAACGACTTCTGGGAGAATGTTGCTTTCTTCATCCTCCACCTCTCCCCTTGAGAGAGCCAGATTGTGAAGAGCACAGCACATAACCACTATAAGGGAGATGTGTTCCGGAGGCTATTGTAGAGATCCTCCTGGGCGGTCCAGATAGCGAAACCTCATTTTTAGGAGGCCTATTGTCTTCTCAATGATGGCCCTAGTGGAGGCATGGCTCTGGTTGTACCTCTCCTCCGCGGACATTCTTAGATGCCTGATCATTAGCAACCTTTTGAGAGGATATCCTTTGTCCCCCTGCAGCCAGTATCCAAGTAGGCAGGGTCTATGAACAACCTTAGCACCTGGGAGTGACTTAGAATATATGAATCATGGCAGCTCCCAGGATATCTGGCACAAACCTGCAGGATCTGCTGTTGGTGGTTGCACACTAGCTAAACATTCAGACAGAGGAACCCCTTTTGATTTTCAAAGGCCGCCAGCTCTCCCACAGGTGCCTTGATGGGCACATGTGTAATCAATGGAATCCTTGGGAAGCCTGCAATAGTTGCAAATCCTCTGGATCGCTCTGCCTGGCTGCCTTGTCTGTCATGAACTGCATAAGTGTATTGATCCTTCTGAACAGTTCATCTGTCATGAGATTTATGCAGCTGTGCGCTGCGGATTGTGACACTCCGCAAAGATCTCCCACAGACCCCTGGAATGAACCTGAGGCATAAAGGTTAAGGACAACTGTTACCCTCAGTGCCACAGGCATTGGGTGTCCACCTACAGGTTGAAGCTATTGCAGGGCCTATCATGTCCCATATTGAAGTCACTGTCTCTCTTGAGAGGCAGAGCCTTCTTTGGCACTGGACCTCAGTCATGCCAAGGTAGCTGGACCTTATCCTGTAGACTCTTCTGGTGGGGTATTGGACCCTTCTGCCTTGCAACGCTTGCTGGCCCTCAACCCCATCAGGTTTTTTTAAATTCATTTGACGAATGTGGGGATCACTGGCAGGCCAGCATTGTTGCCTATCCCTAATTGCCCTGCTAGGTCATCTCAGAGGGCAATTAAGTGACAACCACATTGTTATGGATCTATAGTCACAAATAGGCCAGACCAGTTAAGGATGGCAGATTTCTTTTCCTAAAGGATGTTCTTATTTTAAACATCAAACATCATGGACTATTAAAACATTGGATTAAAACAATACTTCAAATGCTTGAAAACAAAAACCCTATTGAATTTAAATTCTACCAGCTGCTGTGGTGGGATTTGAACCCAGGTCCCCAGAGCATTAGCCTGGTCCTCTGGATTATTAGTCAAGTGATATTACCACTGTGCCACCATAAAGGAGGTTAGTGAAGCAGATGGGTTTTTACAACAATTGATGATAGTTTCATGGTCACCATTACTGAAACTAGCTTTATGTTCCAGAATTTAAACTTAAGCAGCTGCAATAGTGGGATTTGAACCCATGTCCCGCCAGAGTATTAACCTGGGCTTCAGGAATAGTATGTTAGTGATATTACCACTATACCACCAACTCCCCCTAAATTGCTGCATTAGAAGATTAAGTGGTGCTCTAATTGAGGTGCTTAAGACAATTAAAGGAGTAAATAGGTTGAAATAGAGAGAAACTCTCCCCTGGACCAGAGAGGGTGTGAGTTCAGAAAAAGGGGGTATAAACTGAATATTGGAGCTAAGCCATTTTTGGGTGATGTTAAGCTCTTTTTCACACAAAAGGCAGTGAAATCTGTAACTCTGCCCAAAAAACTGTTGAGGATGGGTCATGTCAATTGATAAATACAAAATTGAGATTGATCAATTTTTGTTGGTATTAAGGGTTATGGAAGCAAGACAGGTAAATGGAGTTAATAGATCAGCCATGATCTAATTGAATGGCAGAGCAGGTTCAAAGGAGCTGAATGGTTTCTTCACATCCCCATGTTTTGAAGCCATTATTTTGGTAGCCTTAACACAGATGGATTGGCTGGAACAGGAGGGATTGGAGCTGTCATTGTCAGCTGGTTTTGAAGTGAGGTTTGATTCATTCAATGTGACACCAGCATTCATCGGCAACCGTAGTGCAATCTCCAATCCTAGCTATTTTCTTTTAATAACATCCGTTACATATTCTGGCGAAGAAAGACGTGCTAAGATTGCGGAAATTGTAATGTACTATATTTCATTAATGTCATAAATTATTTTAATTTGAGGAAATATATCACCTTCGCAGGCCTGGAGTTAGGTGTTGTTTACAGGGGATCTGTGACGTTCGTGGCATGAGGTGTGTTAAAAAGGTAAAAGCCTCTTAATACTTGCTGTTAAGTTTTTGCTTATCTCGACAGTTTTAGAGATGCTTGTTGACAAAACATGTCCCAATCCAGTCTCCAGGTACCTTTAGCTCTTACACACAGGTGAGCAGACCTATTTTATTTTGTGAAAAGATAAATTCGGAATAAGCAATATATTTGGTAGATGCGGGTATCTTGTGTAAATGGATATATTACTCACATAAATACAGAGCATAAAATGCTGGAAAGAAAGTATATCTGTCAGCATCTAAAAAGAGACAAGGCAAGGCTAATGTTGGGGAGTGTGGATCCTTCATCAGGGATACATTGCATATCCAAGTGGTTGTTCAAGTACACATGTACATTGCTGGTAAGGGTGCATTGTGTATACAGGTACATATGTTTCATGTACAGCCCTATATAAGCAAACTTTTACTCTTTATTTGTAGGTATGTTATCTACATTTAAAACAACAATTTGTATTTATATGGCACCTTTTTAACATAATAAGATATTCAAGGCACTTCACAAAGGCATTATGAAACAAGATTTGAGACTGAGGCAAATAAGGCGACATCAGGGCAGGTGACCAAAAACTGAACCAAATAGATAGGTTTTAAGAAGTGTGTTAAAGGATGATAGAGAGATTTAGGGAGGGAATTCCAGAGCTTAGACCTTGACAGCTGAAAGGGGGGCAATTAAAATCTGGAATGATCAAAAGGCCAGAATTGGAGGAGTGTAGAGATCTTGGCGGATTGTGGGGCTGAAGGAGATTACAGACATATGGAAGGGTGAGGCCTGGAGGGATTTGAAAGGGTGAATATTTTAAAATTGAGGCTTGGCTTAACCAGTGTAAATCAGTGAACGCAGGGGTGATGGGTGAACAGTACTTGATGCAAGTTAAGACATGGGCAGCAGAGTTAATGACCTCAAGTTTATGGAGGGTAAAATGTTGGAGGCCAACCAGGGATGTGTTCAAATAGTCAAGCCTACCAGTAACAAAGGCACGGTAGAGGGACAGACATACATTGCATGTGTAGGCGTGTATATACAACATGGGTGGTGTACGTATTCTGGTATACTGCGAATAGAGGTACTTCCTATATGTGTCACAACCAAAATATGTCTGTAAAGAAGTAGGCAAATTACTTATTGCAGAAGAATATATTGTATGTACGTTACAACATACTGACAGCACAAAAGCAGGCCATCTGGTCCATGCTGGTTTTTATGCTCCATATGAGCTTCTTCCTACCCCTCTTCATCTCACCCCATCAGCATATTTTTTTCTATTCCCTTCCCTCATATTTACCTAGCTTTCCCTTAAATGCATCTATACTGCACTTTGCCTCAACTGCTTCATATGGTAGTGAGTTCCACCAACTTACCACTGTCTGAGTAAAAAGGTTGGATCTCCATTGGATTTATCAGCGGCTATCTTATATTTATGCTCCCTAGTTCCAGGTCTTCTTCACAAGTCCAGCTCTACCCTATCAAATAAGAGCAAAATACTGCGGATGCTGGAAATCCGAAACAAAAACAAAAATTGCTGGAAAAATTCAGCAGGTCTGACAGCATCTGTGGAGAGAAAGACAGAGTTAACATTTCGGGTCTGTATGACTCTTCTTCAGAACTAAAGAGAAGTAAAAATGTGGTGAAATATATACTGTTTAAGGGGGGTGGGACAGGTGAAGCTGGAGGTAAAGGAGAGATTGCGAAAGATGTCATAAACAAAAGGTCGAAGGGGTGTTGATGGTGGTGATACTGGCTAAAGGAGGTGCTAATGGTGACATTAAGAGTAGAAAGCAGGATGAGCAAGTGACAGATGGTCCTAGTGGGGGTGGGGGGAGGGGACGGTGTAGGAGAAAAGATTGAAATAGGCTAAAAGGTGGGGATAAAACAATGAATGGGAATAAATTTTAAAAATGATAATAATAGAAATTGGTTGTTTAAAAAAAACATTTTTTTAAATAAATATTTGAAAAAAGGGGATCAAAAAGGGGTGAGGATGGAGGAAAGAGTTCATGATTTGAAGTTGTTGAACTCAATGTTAAGTCCGGAAGGCTGTAAAGGGCCTAATCAGAAGATGAGGGTGCTGTTCCTCCAGTTTGTGTTGAGCTTCACTGGAACATTACAGCAGGCCAAGGACGGACATGTGGGCATGAGAGCAGGGTGGTGTGTTGAAGTGGCAAGCGACAGGAAGGTCTGCTTGCGGACAGACCGAAGGTGTTCTGCAAAGCAGCCACCCAGTCTGCATTTGGTCTCTCCCATGTAGCGGAGACTGTATTAGGAGCAGCGAATGCAGTAGACCAAATTGAGGGAAGTGCAAGTGAAGCACTGCTTCACTTGAAAGGAGTATTTGAGCCCTTGGTCGTTGAGGAGAGGGGGGAAGTAAAAGGGCAGATATTGCACCCGCTGCGATTGCATGGGTAGGTGCTGTGGGAGGGGGTTGAGGTGTTGGGGGTGATGGAGGGGCGGACCAGGGTGTCTCGGAGGGAACGGTCCCTACAGAATGCCGACAGAGGTGGGTGAAGGGAAGATGTATTTGGCGGTGGCATTATGCTGGAGATGGCAGAAATACCCTATCAAATCCTTTTGTCACCTTAAAGACTTTTATCAGCTCCCCCTCAGCCTTCTCTTTTCTAGACAAAAGAGCCCCACCCTGTTCAATTTTTCCTCATAGGTATATGCTCTCAGTTCTGGTATAATTCTAGTAAATCCTTTTTTCACCTCTCACAGCCTGTTTGCTGTACAATACTTTGTAATGATCCAACACAGTTTTATGTTTACTCTACTCAGATGCCTGTCTCCTGGTTCTCCCTAACATATATAATTCAAATAGTCTATCCATCACACTTAAGTGTCTTTATAGCTAACAGTTGACAATGTGTGCTTTGATCAGATCGGAGAGGAATTTTCTGGAGTAATTTTCCCCTTATTTTGCACTGGGATTTTATCTGTTTATTTTTCCTCTCCCAGGAGATTACAAAGCTGTGAGGTAGGAAGTGCCTAGGCACAGTGCCCTGGTGGGACAGGCTCCATGCAACAATTGGTCTTTTCCTGCCTGTCAATTTTGTATTTTTGTACATGCACAGAGGCTAGTCCTTTCATTATTTTAATCAGATCTCCAGAGATTCTATGCTTTTCTAAAGAAACAAGCCTCAATTCTCTTAGCTTATTATGGTGACTAAGGACCTTTAGAGATGGGTATTAATCTAGTGACCTCCCTTTGAACCTATTCCAGAGCTTCTATATTACCCACTTTGCAAGAGTGTCCAAAACTGGACAAATATCGTCAACAACAAAATCAGAAAATGCTGGAAAAACTCAGCAGGTATAACAGCATCTGTGGAGAAAGAAACAGAGTTAACATTTTGAGTCCATATGACCCTTCTTAAGATCAGTTATCAGACCATGTAATTGAGTCCAGTCTTTCTCAGATCCGGACTATAGGAACAGGTAGAGGCTATTCAGTCCCTTGAGCCTGTTCTACCATAAAATTAGATCGTAGCTGATTTGTACCTTACTCAATCAGCCGGCCTTGGTTTCATAACTCCTTTGCAACAAAAATCTCAATTTTGAAATTCTTAATTGATCCCTATACTCAACAGCTTTTTGGGGGAAGGAGTTCCAGATTTCCTCTTTTCTTTTATGTCCTGTATGCTTAGAGTGAATAAGTTACCAGATCTGGATGGTTTGCATTCCAGGTTGATAAAGGAAGTGGGAATGGAGATAGTGGAAGGGCTTACTATAATCTTCCAATCCTCCATAGATACAGGACAGGGAGATGCCAGAAGATTGGAGAGTGACAAATGCGATACCCTTATGCAAGAAAGTGTAAGGGCATTCCTTGTACAGTAACTACAGGCCAATCAGTCTAATGCTGATGGATGATTAAGATGTAGAAACAATAATCATTAAAATATCAGCAGGCACTTGAAGAGAATTGAGTTAATTAAGGAGAGCCAGCACAGATTTGTAAAAGGCAGATCATGCTTGACCAATCTAATTGAATTTTTTGATTAAGTAACAGAGAAGGTTGATGAAAGAAAAGCAATGGATGTTGTCCAAATTGATTTTAAGAAAGCTTTAAACAAACTACCATAGCTAGTTAACAAAATTGAAGCTTATGGAATAGGAGGATTAGTGTCAGCTTGGATAAAAAAAATTGGTTTAAGGATAGAAATCTGAGTCATGGTAAATAAGTAAATTTTTCAGACTGGAAGGTGGTGGAAGGTGGTGTTCCGCAAAAGTCAGTGCTTGGACACTGCTTTTGCTGATACGTGTAAATGATTTGGATATTGGAATACAGAGTAATATTTCAGAATTTGCCGAGGATTCCAAATTTGGAGTCCATGTCCAAATGCAGCAAGACCTGGACAATATCGAGGCTTGGGCTGACAAGTGGCAAGTAACATTCGTGGCACACAAGTGCCAGGCAATGATCATCTCCAACAAGAAAGAATCTAAATATTGCCCCTTGATGTTCAATGGTATTACTAACATTGAAAACCTCACTATCAATATCTGGGGGCTATCATTGATCAGAAACTGAACTGGACTAGCCACATAAATATTGTGGCTACAAGAGCAGGTCAGATGCTAGGAATCCTGCTGCGTGTAGCTCACCTCCTGACACACCAAAGGCTGTCCACCATCTACAAGACGCAAGTCAGTAGTGTGATGGAATTCTCTCCACTTGCCTGGATGAATGCAGCTCCAACAACACTCAAGAAGCTTGACACCATCCAGGACAAAGCAGCCTGCTTGATTGGCACCCCTTCCACAAACATTCACTCCCTCCACCACTGACAAACAGTGGCAGTAGTGTGTACATCTGCAGAAATTCACCAAGGTTCCTTAGGCAGTACCTTCCGCTACCATCTAGAAGGACAAGGGCAGCTGATACATGGGAAAACCACCACCCGCAAGTTAACCTCCAAGCCACTTACCATCCTGACTTGGAAATTTATCATCGTTCCTTCACTATGTCTGGGTCAAAATCCTCAAACTCCCTCCCTAACAGCACTGTGGGTGTTCCTACACCACAGGGACTGCAGCAGTTCAAGAAGGCAGCTCATCACCAGCATCTCAAAGGCAATTAGGGATGGGCAATAAATGTTGGCTTAGCCTGTGAAGCCCACATCCCATAAATGCAAAAAAAAAGATGTGGCTGACAGTGAGTATGATACCAATTGACTGCGACAGGTCAAAGATAGGCTCGCAGAATGGGTAGATGGAACTTAATACAGAACAGTGTGAGGTGCTGCATTTTGGCAAAAGAAATAGGGAGAGACAATAAAAACTAAGTGGCACAGTTCTGACCCAGTACTGGGACAAAGGGACCTGGGGTTCCATGTATGCAAAGCATAAGGATCTTGGGGAGATGGTGGTGTAGCGGTAACGTCACTGGGTTAGAAATCTAGAGACCCAGGCTAATGCTGTGGGGATATGGGTTCAAATCTGTAGTAATCTGATATGTGATACACCTTTAAGACAAGTGTTGTAATGTAACATCACATGATCTTGATACCCGCTAGCACAGTAGTGCGGGCTACCACTGTGAGAGAGTCTTGAGTTAGACACTGAAGAGTGAAGCCAGAGTTTTGAGTTGTGAGCACACAAATGTAGCTGCTGAGTTTAGTTTGTAAATAAACAACATGCGTTTATTCTAACAACGATCTCCTATGTTCTCTGAATCTCTGTACTGACTCGGTCACCCCGAATAAAGCATGCAACCCGGATCCTTTAACCCCAACAAACCAAAAGGCACTAGATCCAACAAAATCCCACCATGGTAGCTGGTGGAATTTAAACTCAATTAATATATCTGGAATTATAAAACCAGTCTCAGTAATGGTGACCATGAAACTGTCATCAATTGTAAAAACCCATCTGGTTCACTAATGTCCTTTAGGGAAGGAAATCTGCTGCCTTCACCTGGTCTGGCCTTCAAGTGTCTCCAGAGCCACAGCAATCTAGTTGACTCTTAACTGGCCTTTGCAATTACCTGGCAAGCCATTCAGTTCAAGGGCAACAGGAATGGGCAACAAATGCTGGCCTTGCCAGCGACGCCCACATCCCATGAAAGAATAAAGAAAAAAATAACTTGCCTTTTCTGTATTCTTATTTATGCTGAACCTGTATAAAGCTCTTTTTAGGCCAACGAGGGTATTGTGTGCAGTTCCGGTCACCACACTTTAGGAAGGATGTGAGGGTCCTTGAGAGAGTGCAGGGGAGGTTTATGGTTCCAGAGATGGGGGATTTTAGCTACAAGGTTGGGTTGGAGAATTTGGGGTTGTTCTCCTTGGAGCAAAGATAATTGAAGAGAGATTTGATAGAGGTTCACCAGATTATGGCATGTTTACTTATGGTAGACAGAGAAAAACTCTTTCAATTAGCTGATGGTACAAGGACTAGGGACACAGGTTTAAGGTTTTGGGCAAGAGCTACAAGAAGATGTGCAGAAGAACTTTCTTTACACAGAGTGGTAACGACCTGGAACTCACTGCCTATAGGGGTAGTGGAAGCGAAGACAATGAATGATTTCAAAAGGAAATTGGATGGGCACTTGAGCAAAATAAACCTATAGGGCAGGTGAATGGGACTGGCTGAGTGGGTCCATACAGAGGTGGCATGAACTCGATGAGCTAATGGTCTCTTCTTAGCCATGATGACTACATATTCTAAGAAGCGTTTCCTGACATCACCCCTGAATGGCCTAGCTCTAATTTTAAGGTTATGCTCTCTTGTGCTGGACTCTCCTCACCAGAGTTCTATGATGACAGGTTGAGTAGAATGGGACTATACTCTCTGGAGTTCAGAAGAATGAGCGGAGATCTGATTGAAACATTTAAAATTCTGAGGGGGCTCAACAGGTAGACACTGACAGGTTAAGTTTCCACTGTTTGGAAAGTCTATAATAGGGACCAGAGCCCCTCAATAAAGAATCGATTAAGACTGTGATGAGGAGGAATTTCTTCACTCAGAGTGCTGTGAATCTTTGTAATTCTCTGCAACAACAAAAATAACATATAGAAATTTTAATGTAATAATATGCCCCAAGGCTCTGCATAGGAACACTATAAAATAAAATATGACATCAAGCCACATACAGAACTATTAGGTCAGATGACCAAATGCTTGATCAAAGATTAAGAAGCATCTTAAAAGGATGAAAGCAAGGTTGAGAGGTTTAGGGAGGGAATTGCGGAGCTTAGTGTCCTGGTAGCTGAATGTTCAGCCAGCAATGACGGAGCAATTAAAATCAGGGATTCTCAAATTCACAGATCCAGAGAGCTGTGGATACATAGTTGTTGAGTATATTCAAGGTTGAGATAGATTGGTTTTTGGACTCTGTCGGAGTCAAAAGATATGGGGATCAGGCACAAATTGAAGTTGAGTTAGAAGATTATCCATGCTCTTACTGAGTGGTGGAACAGGTTCAAGGGACTGAATGGTCTCCCTTGCTCCTATATCTTGTGTTATGTAGAGGAAATAATTTCTCTCCATCTACCTATCAATTCCTGTAATCATCTCAAACACTTCAATTAGATCACCCCTTAATCTTCTAAATTTGAGGAAATGCAAACCTTGTTCTTATAATTTAACCCTTTCAACTCCAGTATAATTCTGATGAATCAGCACAGCTCCCTCTCCATAGCCATTACATCCAAATCAAATTCAGTGATGGACCTGATATGGCTTGGAGGTGTTGTATTGATGGTACTTATACATTTCCAGTTAGATCTTGATGTTGTGCAGTATTACAGCTCTGGGCATTGCACTGCTGCCGAAAAAGACTTTTTCATGCATTTTGGAAATGCCATTTGCATAACTATCCTCCTGCTCTGATTCATTTTTTTCAGGTTTTCTGATAGTAAAATGACTTCCAAAATCAAGTCCGATAAAGTTCGTTTTTCAACGTGTCGCTTCAACCAGCCATCTCTCCAGAGGAGCCAAGCAGTTGTTAATGAACACAGGGAGACCCATATCTTCAATTCTGCCACACGTTTAGACTCTGGATTGGGTGCCGGAACAGTTTGCTCATCTGAGGATATGGATGATGACACCCACATGACTGAAAGTGTCTCATTTACACTGAGCTCAAATAAACCTGGAGAGGGTTCAGCTTATGAAGTCTTTGGAGGACGAGTGGATTTCATCAATAAAGGTTGTGAATTGCTAGAACACCCTCAGCAGGCAGGAAACAATAAGATTATTTCCAAGTGGCTTAGGCAGGAAAGCGAGGTTGAGATAGATGATAAGCCACGCTCATATTGAATGGCAGCAGGAGGCTCGAAGGGCTGTATGGTCTCCTCCTGCCGCTATTTCTTATGTTCTTGTGATAAGTTGACAAAACTGTGGAAATAAAGCATATTAGGATCTTAGGATTTATAAATGGGATAATAGAGAACAAAAGCATCAAGGCTTTTCACCATCACACTTTAGGAACGATGGAAAAGACATGGAGAGGGTGCAGAAGAGATTGACTAAAATGATACTAGGGAGATGAGGCTTTAGTGCTGAGGAAAGAGGCTGAGTCTCCTTTACTTAGTTTGCATGAGATGAAGAAGAGATCCTGGGAATAATCCAAGTGTGCTAAGAATTACAAAGACAATCGATTTAAGATTATCAGTCAGGCTCACAATGTGGTTCACTTACGCTTGCTAGAAGCTACTTGTATTCATACGCAGGGCCCTGTCCTCTACAAGCAGAAAGAACATGTCCAAACATTGTGCCTTTTTTGAATTAAAGAAGCATGTGGGACCATAGTTTTCTGGTGCATTCTCCAAGGCAACACCTCAATCAATCAGTGTCAATTTGCCAACCAACAGTACCCTTTTCTCATGCAGTATTAATTGTTGCTCCCTTTGAAATTTGGTATTCTTGTGCCTGTCCTGATGAGTGCAAGGTGAAAAGCTGTGACAGCATATCTCTTTAGTCAGCAATACTAAAGGGACAATAATGAGCCAGTTGGGTTCTTATAACAATCCAAATGCATCATGGTCACTTTTACTGGTAAGTTTTTTATTTTCAGATTCGTAAATTGAATTCAAATTTTCAAACTGCCACAGTGGGATTTGAACTCATGTTCCCTAGATTATTAATTCAATAATATAACTCACTACACTCCTGTATCCTTATTCACAAATCAGAGAAGATTATGGTACATTGTTTAAGAAGCATGGTATTACTAATCCTATTCTTTTTATTCATTTATATTCCTTTCTCCTTCACATGTTTATCTATTATTTTTATTCCAGTAATATAACCATGACACTTGCATTCCCTTAATCTTCCTTTGATCTCCCCAATGCAGGGACAATTTTTAAAAGTTTCTTGCTGAATGGTATGATCTTGAGCAGTGTTGCCGGGTATTAAGGCAGGACGAGAAGTGGCTTGCTATTATTTAATGCAAACAAGTTGTTCAGCAAATCAGACGTGTAGCTCATTTTTTAACTTGTGGAAAACTTCCAACAGGCAGCATTGAAACCCTGCCTTCAGAAGAAGGGGTAGAAAGTTCTGATGAGGCTGCTGTCTGCTCTGTAGAGGACATGCTGAACTTCACCTTCAAGGTTTGCGACACTGAGGGCACAGGTACATCATTTATAAGCATTAAAAACTAGTTTTGGTGCAATTGTGTAAAATGTTCCTCTCTGTCTCCTTCCCTCTGTCTTCCTCTCCATCTTCCTCTCTGACCCTGACGCTGTCTGTCTCTCTTTGCCTTATTCTGTCTCTTTTTTTTTGTCTATCTCTCCTTTATATGTCTCTGTCTGTCTCATTCTATCAGGCCACGTCCTGTTTCTTATCTTTTTGGCATTTTAAAAAAGCTCTATAATGTTGAAAAAAGAACCAATCAGATTAGACCATAGGGACATAAGCCATTAGGAGCAGACATAAGCCATATGGCCCTTGAGCCTGCTCTGTCATTCAATAAGATCATGAACTTCTATGACAACTCCAGTTTCCCACCCTATTTCCATATCCCTCGATTCCCTTAATGCTCAAAATTCTATCCATCTCTGACTTGAATATACTCATCGAGTGAGTATTCACAGCTTTTTAGGGTAGAGAATTCCAAGGATTCATAATCTTCAAAGTGAAGAAATTTCATCTCAGCACAAATGGCAGTCCCTGAGTTCTAGACTCTCCAGTCATAGGAATCAGCCTCTCAGCATCTAAATTGGCAATTGCCCAAATTGAAAATGTTCTCATAATGCATTTCTGATGGCAAGGATTAGGAGCATTTAGATTAAGCTTTATTCTACATCTGACACCGCACCTGATATGAAAGTGCTTGAAACTAGGTCTGCATATCAAAATGAAGATATATATTCACACATCTTGAACATAACACTTACCAAATTAGACAAGATTAAATATGACTAGATTTCCTAATGGCTGTAAAATGTAACATTTTTACATTCTTTCATGGGATGTGGGCATCACTGGCTATGCCAGCATTTATTGCCCATCCCTAATTGCCCTTGAGAAGATGGTGGTGAGCCATCTTCTTAAACCGCTGCAGTCCACGTGGTGTAGGTACACCCACAGTGCTGTTAGGAAGGGAATTCCAGGAATTTGACCCAGCAACAGTGAAGGAACAGCAATATAGTTCCAAGTCAGGATGGTGTGTGGCTTGGACGGGTACTTGCAGGCGATGGGGTTCCCATGGATCTGCTGCTCTTGTCTTTCTTGGCGTTAGAGGTTGTGGGTTTGGAAGGTGCTGTCAAAGGAGCCTTGGTGAGTTGCTGCAGTGCATATGTAGGTTGTACACACTGTTGCCACTGTGCTTCAGTGATAGATGGAGTGAATGTTGAAGGTACTGAATGGGGTGCCAATCAAGTGGGCTGCTTTGTCCTGGGTGGTGTTGAGTTTTTTGAGTGTAGTTGGAGCTGCGCTCATCCAGGCAAGTGGAGAATACTCCATCACACTCCTGACTTGTGCCTTGTAGATGATAGACAGGCTTTGGGGAGTCAGAAGGTGAGCTGCTCACCACAGAATTCCCAGCCTCTAGCTTGTTCTTGTAGCCACAGTATTTAAATGGCTGGTCCAGTTCAGTTTCTGGTCAATGGTGACCCACAGGATGTTGATAGTCCTACACATAAAGGAAGAGATATGTTATTATTCCCAAACCTGTGGTTTATATTTCCAAGTCAAATATGCTCTCCATCATGACCTATCTGGAGTGCTACTGGGACTAAAGGGGCTAAATCATGAGGATAAATTGTATAGACTAGGCTTGTATTCCCTTTTCTTGGGCCAATACAGACTCATTAAGGAAGGACAAATTGTGTTTAATAATTGTGATTGAGTTTTTTGATGAGAGTTGATGAGGGTAATGCAGCTGATGTGGTGTGCATGGACTTTCAAAGGTGTTTGATAAAGTACCAAATACAGATTTGTCAGCAAAGTTGGAGCCCATGGAATAAAAGCGACAGTGGCAGCATAGATATGAAATTGGGTGAGTGCGAGGAAACAGAGTAGTGGTGAACGGTTGTTTTTTGGACTGGAGGAAGTTTTACAATGTGATTTCCCCAGGGGTTGCTAATCGGACCACTGATTTTCTTGATATATATTAATTGCTTAAATTTGGGTATGTAGGGCATAATTTCAAAATTTCCAGATGACACAAAACTTGAAATTATTATGAACCGTGAGGAGGATAATGATAGACTGCAAGAGAACATAGGAAGGTTGATAGCATGGACAAACACGTAGCAGATAAATTTTGGTACAGAGAAGTGTGAATTGATATGTTTTGGTAGGAAGAACAAAGAGAGGCAAAATAAAGGGTGTAATTCTAAAGGTGATGCAGGAGCAAAGGGATGTGAGAGTCATGGATGATGGAAGGACAGGTCCTCGGCTTTATAATTAGAGGCATTCAATACAAAAACAAGGAAGATATGATGAACCTTTATAAAACACTGGTTCAGCCTCAACTGGAATATTGTGTCCAATACTAGGCTCCACACTTTAGGAAGGATTTGAAGGCTTTAGAGAGGGCTCAGAAAAGGCTATGAGAATGACTCTAGGGATGAGAAACGTTAGTTACAGGGATTGATTGGAGAAGTTGCAACTGTTCTTCTTAGAGAAGAGAAGGCTGAGAGGAGATTTGATAGAAGTGTTCAAGATCATGAGGAGTCTTGACAGAGTAGATAGGAAGAAACTGTTCTCATTGGCAGAATGTTTGAGAACCAGAGGATTCTGATTTAAGGTGATTAACAGAAGAACCAATGACAACATGAGAAAAAACCTCTTTATGCAGTGAGTGGTTAGGATTTGGATCCACTGCCTGAGAATATGGTAGAGGCAGATTCAGTTGTGGCTTTCAAAAAGAAATTGGATAACTATCTGAAGAGAAAAAACTTGCAGAGATATGGGGAAAGGGCAGGTGAATGGAATTAGCTTTACCAGACAGCCAACAGAGACATGATGGGTCAAATGGCTTGCTTCTGTGTTGTAACCGTTTTCTATGATTCTATGAATAAAGATTAAAGGGTGATCAAATTGACATATGTTTAAGGTGATTATATAATTTGATCGGTAGATGGATAACTCTAGTGGGGGGAGTTCAGAACAAGGGGAATAACCTTAAAATTAGAGCTAGGCCATTCGGGGTGATGTCGGGAAGTAGCTCTTCACATTAAGGGCAATGGAAATCTTGAAATTCTCCTGCAAAAATCTGTTTAATCTGGGGGTCAATTGAAAATTTCAAGACTGAGATTGATAGATTTTTTGATAGATTTTTGTTGAGTACAGGTATTAAGGGTTATGGAATCAAGATGTGTGGTGTGGGGGTAAATTGAGGTAAGATATAGATCATGTTGTATGTTCAGTAGGTCTCATAAAGAGGTTCTAATTCTTGTATGGTTGAACATTAAGTGTTTATTGATAGCAATTAACTATGTACATATGTACGGGTTATAGCCCAAGCCATGAGCTAACTCCATGCTTGCTCCTACACTGGTCCCTGTCCAATCATCAACTGACCCTAGTCATGTGCCTTTTTACATCACACTGTGGGTGGTACTGTTTCCCAGTCCCACATTAACCCTTGGTATGCCAGACACCCTTATACTACATCTCCCCCCAAGTCTTTACTCAGCGTATTTACATTGCAATTGTGCTACCACTTCTCAGCCCCTCAAGCCTCTGACTTTATAAATTCAGATGGTCTGGAGGCTTGACCGTTCTTACAGATCTCGTTCTGGTTACATTTGGAGGAGTAATAGGCTCTTTTGATTTGGGCAATCTTTGTTGATTTGGAGTTTGAATAGTATTTTGTGTTTCTGGCATTTGGTTGTCTTCTTCTGATGTGCTTTTTCCCCTCCTAGAAGTTGAACCTCTCTTTGTCAACTCCCCTGCTCTGCCCGGGGACCATCACCTTGTCCTGTTCTTTCTGGAGAGAGTGTTCACTCTGTTCACTCATGGTACAAACCTGGTTTTTCTTTTCCATGTGGTCCTCCATGATCTTTGTGGGAGTTGAAGGCATCTCTCCCTGTCGTTTAGATATTCCTCATCAGTGGGCTCACCTTGCAGTTTGGCTTTTATCATGGCTCTGTATTGTTCCATGTGTCTCCATGCTTCACTGAGGTGTACTCTGGTGAGTTGATGGTCACTAGTTCCTTGCTCCAGCATTATCTTGCAGCTTTGCATGCTGACTGGAGGTTGTGTGTCTGTGCCATGGTGTTTACAAGTAGTGTGACAGCAACCGTTGGAGTCTGGGTTGGAGCTCATTCTTCCATTGCTGGTCACCTTCCTGTGGTATCTTCCACTCAAGGTACAGTGATAATTATCTGTAGGTTTGGCTGATCTGCCCAAAAAGGACACTTAGAAAATACCAACGGGATTAGACAAAGTCAACATGGATTTATGAAAGGGAAATCATGTTTGACAAATGTATTGGAGTTTTTTGAGGACCTAACTAGCAGAATAGACAAGGAAGAACCAGTGGATGTGGTGTATTTAGATTTTCAGAAAGCTTTTCATAAAGTCCCACATAAGAGGTCAGTGTGTAAAATTAAAAGCACATAAGATTGGAGGTAATATATTGGAATGGATTGAGAATTGGTTAGCAGACAGGAATCAGAGAATAGGAATAAATGGGTCTTTTTTGGAGTGGCAGATGGTGACTAGTGGGGTACTGCAGGGATCAGTGCTTGGGCCCCAGCTATTCACAATATATATCAATGATTTGGATGAGGGAACCAAATGTAATATTTCCAAGTTTGCTGATGACATAAAACTTGGTGGGAATATGAGCGATGAGGAGGGTGATAAGTGGCTTCAAGGCGATTTAGACAGGTTGAGTGAGTGGGCAAATAAATGGCAGATGCAGTATAGCGGGGATAAGTGTGAACTTATCCACTTTAGTAGGAAGAACAGAGTGGCAGAGTATTATTTAAATGGTGATTGATTGGGAAATGTTGATGTACAAAGGGAGCAGTCCTTGTACACCAATCACTGAAAGCAAGCATGCAGGTACAGCAAGCAGTTAAGAAGGCAAATGGTACGTTGGCCTTCATTGCAAGAGGAGTGCAGGAACAAGGATGTCTTACTGTAGCTGTACAGAGCCTTGGTGAGACCACACCTGGAGTATTGTGTGCAGTTTTGGTCTCCTTACCTAAGACAGGATATACTTGCCTTAGAGGGAGTGCAGCGAAGGTTCACCATGATTCCTGGGATGGCAGGATTGTCGTATGTAGAGAGATTGGGCAGACTAGGCCTGTATTGACTGGAGTTTAGAAGAATGAGAGGAGATATCATTGAAGCATCTAAAATTTTGACAGGGCTGGACAGACTGGGTGCAGGGATGATACTTTCTCTGGCTTGGGGGTCTAAAACAAGGGGTCACAGTCTCAGGATACGGAGTAGACCATTTAGTACTGAAATGAGGAGAAAGTTCTTCACTCAGGGTGGTGAATGTGTGGAATTCTCTACCACAGAAGGCTGTGGAAGCGAAGTCACTGAATATATTTAAGAAAAAAATAGATGGATTCCGGGACTCTAAAGGCATCAAAGGGTATGGGGAGAGTGCAGGAGTGCAATGTTGAGATAAAGGATCAGCCATGATCCTACTGAATGGCGGAGCAGGCATGAAGGGCTGAATGATCTACTCCTGCTCTTATTTTCTGTGTTTCTACGTTTCTGCGGCCTGCAAAGAAATTGGACAAACCAGCTCTGCGAAGAGTGAAGACAATTCAGAGCTGAAGTCCCAGTCGAGAGTCTCTTTACTGGTGGGCCCCTCGGGAATTTGCAGGTCCTTGTAATTGATTATAGAGGTTGTCTTAATGTCTTCTGCTGTTTTATGAAGGTTTAGGGTAACACAAGCATCTCTGCTCAAGAGGGAAAAAGATTGGTTTTGGATGACACATATGACTTTGAATATTTGCTTGTTGTCATACCTTAGTGGTTCCAGGATCGCGCCTATGACCGAAAGTCAGATTCCTCCAGGCCAGTAGAGTGGTGTGTTTGTCGCTTGTAGCCAGAGGTTTCTCAGCCATGGTACCTTCTCCGACAGGACAGTAACACTGGCTCCTGTGTCCAGTTTGAAGTTGGTGAGGTGACCATTGACTGAGATGTCCGCATTCCAAAAAGAGAATCCAGCATCCTTGACCTTACCCAAGAAGCATGGTTGGGTCTTTTTACTGGTGTGGTACCTCAGTCTCATGGATTGTCTTGGGATCCTTTGCCTGTCTAGGTGCATAGCTTTCCAAAGTGTCCCAAGCAGGTTGCAGTTGAAACATGCAGTTGAAACATTGCATTGAGATTGCTGGACTTTGCTCTCACCTGTGAGGTCATTTGGCTCCAGAAGGCTGACATGGTCGCTCACCCTCTCGTGGTTGATTTGTGTATTGCCTTCCTTGGCCTGGAATCACTCTTCCCCTTTGTTGCTTTATTAGCTGAGCAGTTGGAGTTGCTGTAGCTGTTTCATGGTTTGTTTTCACCATGTAAATTGGATTGGTGCTGTTGACGGACTTCAGATAGTCAGACTATTTGGATGGCCTTTTCCATAGCCAGGTCTCCCTTGGCCTGTAAAATGTCTGAAAGGGCCTCATTAGCCATTCTGGCAACAATTCTGTCCCTTAAGAGTTCTGACTTAATGGCATCGTAGTCACAGCTTTCATCCAATCTGTATAATTCATTTAAAAACAAGTCAACTAGTTCTCCAGGCTGTTGGACATGTTTGTTGAATTTTGCTCTCTCTAAAATTTTGTTGCTTCTTAGATTAAAATATGTATCAAATGATTTTAGAATGTCATCAAATTCATCTATGGATTTTATTCCTTGCCTTGCAATGATATCATCGGCTATCAGACCTACTGAATAAAGTAGTGTATTCGCTTGTTCAGCTTCTGTCTTTTTATCTAATCCTGAAGCTATCTTGTATCATAAGAACCTTTTCCACCAAAGTCCCCAATTTTGTATTTGGTCTGGCCCTTGGATCAGTCCAAATTGGTCTGGTAATGTTGATTTGTTGTCCATGGTTACTTTAAAGTTCAGGTGAGTACATCTTTAAATGCTGCGCAGGTTCTAAAGATGGTGCCACAGCAACTGTTTTTCAAAGAGTCTTCCTGCGCTCGTTGTGTTTTGGCAGGCTCCCACGGCAATGGTAGCTCCGACCTTTTTATCTTTAGTTTTGTGCAGTGATTTACTCAGTCATCTATTCTGGGCCTTCCCTGCGATATCAGAGGATTTCTGGGCATTTTACAATCCATTCCCGGCTTTGGCTAAGGTTTTTAAACCTTTTTTTATCATGCAACAAGCTCGGCCGCCACATGGTATGGTGCCGATTCTGAGCTCAGGCTGGCTGTGGGGCTTTCGGAAATGGGCTGCTCTGATTTTTTTTTACAGCTCTGAAGCTTTTTAAACTAGTCCTGGCTTAGCACTGAATCTTTTGCTCACACCTGCTAGGTCCTTTGACTCTGCATTCTGTGGGCATTCACAATGGACCTCAATGAGATCTTGTGGAGTCCTTTGCTGCGCAGTGGAATTTTTTCTCCTGGCTTTTTGCTTCCAGTTCTGTAATGGAACTTCTTTCAGGTGATCTCACACTGTGCCTTCACTTCAGGTGCTTTCAGTCAGGTCAGAATGCCTCTCCTTTAATTTTCTGGCTTTTGAATTTCTGCTCCAGCTTCTCTGAGGTCCTGGGTTTTTCCATTAGCTGCCACCATGTTGTATGTTATATGCTCAGTAGGTCTCACGAAGAGATTCTGAATCTTGTATCGTTGAACGTTAAATGTTAATTGATAACACATAACTATTTACATATATACAGGGTGTAGCCCAAGCTATGAGCTAACTCCATGCTTGCTTCTACATAAGTCTCTGTCCAGTCCACAACTGACCATAGTTTCAGGTCATGTGTCTTTTTACATCACACTGTGGGCAGTACTATTTCCCAGTCCCACATTAACCCCTCCTATACTAGATATCCTTATACTACACTCACTCATTTACTTTTCCAGAACTGCTTCATCCAATTTAGGGTCACAGGGAGTCAGAGCCTATCCCGACAGGCAATAGGCGCTAGGCGGGGTACACCCAGCTCGGGACACCAGTCCATCACAGGGCACACACACAGACACACACACTGGGGGAGAATTTACCAAAACCAATCCACCTAACCAGCATCCTTATACTACAGATCAGCCTTAATGTAAATGAATGACAGAACAGGCTCGAGGGGCTGAAAGGCCTTCTCTTGTTCTTTTGAGTATATTTCAGGATAACACAGATGTTCTGTTCCTTGTAATTTGCCATTAGTTCTTGAATGGTACTCCCAGTGGATGAGACCCTTTGGTGAACCTGGGCTTCGAATGTTACTCTGATGCCCTTTGAACTACAGTTGGATAACCTGTGAAGGCACTGCCCTGAAGGCATATGTTTTTATCTTGTCCAACAGGAAAAGTTCCCGCATCAGCGATCGTTCGGTATCTGCAGGAAATGACAGGACAAAGCTACAAATACGGCAGACTGCACATACTGCACAATATGCTTGATCCAGACAGAAAGGATGTCGCTATTGACCATGAACGTTTCCATTCAACAATGAAAAGATGGATTGCAACTTGCTCTCAGGAAGGGTAATCTGAAAAAAAATAGTGAATTCTTTAACTGCAAGATAGAACCATTGTTAGGTGTAAACTGTGGCACAATAGATTAGCATAATTACCTCTGATTCATGAGGTTGTGGGTTCAAGTTCACTCTATAAACTGAAACTCATCATCCAGACCAACATTTCCAGTGCAGAACTGAGGGAGTGCTGTGCTGTTGGAGGTGCCATCATTTGGATGAGACATTAAACTGTTCTCTCAGATGAATGTAAAAGATCCCATAGCACTATTTTGAAGAAGAGCAAGGAGTTCTTCCCAAAGTCCTGGCCAATATTTATCCCTCAACAAATCATCACTTAAAATACAGATAATCTGGCCATTACCACTTCACTGTTTGTGGGAGCTTGTGGTGCACAAATTGTCTGCTGTGTTTCCCATATAAGAGCCATAGAGTCATTGCCGCACAGAGGAGGCCATTTGAGTCCACGATGGCTCTATGTAGAACAATCTAGTCTGTCGCTTTCCCCTGTTCTATTCCCGTAGCTTTGCAAGTTTATTTCCTTCCAGTGCCCATCCAGTTTCCTTTTGAAATTGTGGTTTTCTCTGCTTCCACCACCCTCAACGCAGCAAGTTCCAGGTCATTACCACTGGCTGTGTAAAAAACAGGCTTCTTCCTCACATCCCCATTGTATCTCTTGCCCAAAACCTTAAATCTATGTCCCCCAGATGTAAAAGAGACTAAACAACAAAAGTACTTCATTGGCTATGAAACACTTTGGGACATCATGAGGTTATGAAAAGCGCTATATAAATGCAAATATTTCTTTATTTTCTTTACAATGGTGGACATATGCTTAACTGATGTGGATGATGTCCCATATTTTAACACAGATTGCTGCAACCAGCCCTACAACTCTTAGGTCTCTGCACTTCTCCAATTCTGACCTTCTAAGCATTCCCAATCAATTTTAATCATTTCACCATTGGCGGCTGAGCCTTCAGCTGATGGGCCCCTGAACTTCTCTTCTCTTCTCCATCTCTATCTTCTCTCTCTTCTCCTTTAAGACGCTCCTTAAAACCTATCTCTTTGAGGTTAAGCTTTTGATCATCTACCTGATATCTCCTTTGGCTTGTTGTCAAATTCAGTCTGATAATTGCTCCTGTGAAACAATTTGGGATACTTTACTATGTCAAAGATGCTATATAAATACAAACTGTTATTGCTAACCTGTTGAATCTGTTTGGCAGATGGGATACAATGTGGAGAAATGTGAGGTTATTCATTTTGGTAGGAAAAACGGAAATAGAGGGTGGAATTTTCTGCTCCAGAGACTAAGTGCGGTGGTGGGCGGGATAAGTGACTTGTTTCCCGCTGGGCATCAGGACGGGATATCATGCCCGATTTTATGCTTGGAAGCTCATTAATTATGCATCATTGAGTAGCTCTCTGAACTACCTGGCAAGGCGGGCACTGATTGGTCCGCCCCGCCATCACTTATTGGGGTTGAAGGTCCAGGCGCCATATATAAACACCATCCAAATGCACACACATTCACTCTCTGCAGCCTAGCTGCGTGGACGAGTGATGCTGAGATGGCCCCAAGGAACAAAAAGAGTGTTGCATCAAGGGTGTTGCATCACTGCTCCCTGGAGGCTTTAATTAGAGGTGTCCACCAGCACCGGGATATACTTTATCCGAGGGATGGATCCTGGAGGTGCACCACACCAGCCTGGGAGGCAGTTGCAAAGGAGGTCAGCTCAGCGGGCAACCACAAAAGAAATGCGATCCAGTGCAGGAAGAGGATAAATGATCTCATTTGCTCCGCCAAGGTAAGTCAACCTTCTGATCACTTCAAACTCACACTTTCATAATGGCATTATGCACTTAAAGTGTCACACGGCTCAGGGATCTCACACAATATTAGCGGGGGTGATATCAGCATTGAATCATCACCAACATCTCACCTCTCATGTTGACAAACAGCATCTTCAACCCTTACTGGGGCGGGCTCAGCACACACAGCATGCATGAATGCTTCTCATCCCTTCTCATCACATTCCATCCATTTGTCATGCAGGCCAAGCTTGCCTACAACAGGAGGGAGAGATCCCAGACTGGAGGAGGGATGGCTAACATACTCAAGCTGACCAAATTTGAGGAGGATGCCGACGAGTTGGCAGTGGAGGACAGAGATCGCTCCTGTGGCTGATTTCGCCCTCACCTCTCCCAGCAAGCCAGTACGGATGAGTCCTCCATGACATCCTGACATTCACAGTGAGTGACATGCAATGTTGTATTCAGCCTGCTCATGAACTAAATCTATCTTCTCTCTCTTACAGCCACCAGCAGGCCTAGACAGACCACCAGAGCTAACATAAGCTCCAGCCCCCAAGCCACCTCAGAGGGAAATGCTGAGAATCCATTCACTAAAGACCCATCACTGTGTTCACCTGCATCCTACACCAGCTCAGAGTCACAGATGCCAGTGGGTCACAGATCTACATTAGGCTCGGGGTCCCTTTCTGGGGAACACCTCATTGACACGTCTCCGCAGCAGTGGGAGGCAGTGACAGCCCAGGTCTCTGGCACTTTGAGGAGTGTTGGAGAACTGGCACCCACTGAACCCAAATCAGATAATGACCCTTTGGAAATGGCTGTTGCATACGTGCTGGAGTTGCAGAGACAGGTGGCGGAACATCAGGCAGAGTTGTGAGAGACAGACTAGAGTGAAGGATGGAGGAGACCGTCCACGTTCTGTCTGATGTCGTGGCCCCAACATATGAGCACTTCGAGATCTCCATGGGAAAGGTGGTGACCACCTTGGAGATCTTGTTCCAGTAGGTTCTGCCGAATTTGCTTTCGGACCTGCACTTCATCGCTCTAGGCATAGATGGGATCCATCAGTGATTTGGTGAGGGGGCGGGTGCGGGGCACCTTGACCTCCCTTTCAGGTGCCCCTTTTCCTCAAGGAGTTAGACAGGGACCCTCGGGTACCCAAAGGGAGGAGGACCATCAGCTGGACACCCCAGGACCATCCACCCAGCTGACTCCTAGAGTGTCAAGCCGATTCCAATCCCCTCTCCCTATGACTCCATCATCTCCAGCTCACAGGCTGAAGAGGGTGCACCTGCCTCACAGGAGACCCAAAGCAGGCCAGGGCCATCCAGGTCTCGGTCCTCCAGACGACGCCTGCCAACGTCATCAGAGATAACAGGGCGTCGCAGTCAGCAGGCTGCCTCCATCTCTGCTGTGGGTGTTGGGGATGCATCAAGATGTAGCAGTAGGGTTAGAAAAATTAAGAAACATTGAGATCAATTTTGTTATGATATGGCATGTGGTATTTGTCAGGCTGACCAAATCTCAAAGGGAAACTTGGCCATGCTATCACAATGATTTTGCAATTTGTATTTGATGGCCCATAGCTTCCGCGTTCCCCAGCGCAGATTTGGGGGTACCCCAAAGATGCGCTGGGGAATCCCTCTGGCAAGTTTCCAAGTAAGGATTTGCACGGCAATTGCCCAGAAGTGCACACTTCCTCTGGACAATTGCGCTGCGCTGGGAACCATCCGAAAATGCGATTTAAATTGCAAACTTTGGACGGTTCCGCTGGGGTTATACCATTAGTTGCTCAGAAAAAGTTAGAGGAATTAAACCTCTTCTAATTTCTAGATAACTATTTTAAAGACCCAGGTCAACTTCATGGGTCTCCCCCACACCCCTGAACCCACCCCCCACCCCCACAGGCCTCCTCCCCCCCACGCCCCCCCCTCCGACCTACCCGGCCCCAACCTTGGACTCCCCATAACACCCCCTCCCCAGACCTTGGACCCCCCTTCGACCTCATTCCCCCACCCCACCCCCACCGACCTTGGGCCCTGCCCCCTGCGACCTCGGGCCCCCCACTCCCAAACCTCGGACTCCCCCACCCCAACCCCCAGACACACCCAACCCACAAATCCTATCCACTTACCTTAGACACTTACCTTCTCCCTGGCCTGTCAGTTTCCCTGGCCCTTTAAACTTAACTGCTTTATGGCAGCTAATGCTGTAAAAAAGAGGGTGTGGCCTCCTTGAATATGCTGGAGCTACACTTTGCTGGAGTCTGCGAGGAGTCTTTTGATGCAGGCCCCAAGCAGCTCCAGCAAACAGAAGTGGCAACATAATTTTCAAGACCAGGTAAGTAGGTATTTATTACTTCTAATTCCTGCGGGCCAGCACTTTCCGACGCTAGTCAGAGGTTACTGCCCATTATGACAAGGTTTGTGTCAGTAATAATGAGTCCACTACCACCTTTAGAGATTTTAAAGATTAAGCTAAAACATTTATTAACAAAAGAAAAGAAAACTTAAAAACACAAGATTACAGTTACGCTGTTACGTTTAGTTTTATAACAGCTCTCACAAGATTTCTACTTAACTAAACCCCCAACTACACACTCCTTTCATGCAACACTCCAAATAGATTCTTAATCTATAAACATCCAGCAATATTACCACCAGCGCCCACTGTTGCTGTAAAGGAGGTATTTCACAGCTTCTTTCTCCTCTCACTTGACAAATGGAATTCCAAAGCTTTTAACAAAACCCTGCTTCCTGGAACAGCAAATTTCTCCAGGGTGGCTAGAGGCTTTTTCTACAAGTCTGTTTCACACTGTGCACCTTTCAAGATTTCACAGGACCACCCCCACACAGTTTTCCATCTTTCTTTAAATATATTTTCTCCCTTTGACCTGTAAATCCCATTGTTTCCACCTGTCTTTAGAAGCTACTTTACCCAGAATATAATTTTTTTTATTATTCATTCATGGGATGTGGGTGTCACTGGCTAGCCAGCATTTATTGCCCACCTCTAATTGCCCTTGTTCAGAGGGCATTTGCAAGTCAATCACATTGCTGTGGGTCTAGAGTCACATGTAGGCCAGACCAGGTCAGGACAGCAGATTTCCTTCCCTAAAGGACATTAGTGAACCAGATGGGCTTTTACAACAATCAACAATGGTTGTCATTAGACTTTTAATTCCAGATTTTTATTGAATTCAAATTCCACCATCTGCCATGGCGGGATTTGTACCCGGGTCCCCAGAGCATTTCCCTGGGTCTCTGGATTACTAGTCCAGCAACAATACCACTACGCCCTCCCCCTAAAATCTTTCAAATTGTCATTCTAGCCAGCACGTTTGGGAAAAATAAACTTAATAACTTTGCCTTATTTATCTTGCCAGTTGTAAACATCTTATCATGTCCCTTTGAAAATCAAACACCCTCTCAACTTATGTAATAAATGCAAATTGCATTCACATTGTATCTTAGCACATCCTAGCTTAGCCAGCTCCATTTCAAATGCCTGTTTTACTCCTCATCCCTTTTGATGATTCAAACCTTGCAATCTGACTGTCTGCAGTTTAATTAAACTAGAGACATACACACACACACACACACACACACACATACCATAAGCCTGCTTTAGGAAAGAAATGATCTTTCCTTTACACTATGGGGGCACTGGTGTTCATTCACTGTATACATAATGCACCTTTGTAAATACATTTGCTGTTCACCACAATGGTCTCATCATTTGAATGTGTCATGCATATGCATCTATGTGTCCTCTTATTGTGAAGGTGAGCCAAGCTCTCACTCCGTGAATGCCTCCCTTTGTGAGCCTCAGATTCATGTGATGTTTAGCGGACTCATGTTAGTTACTTGCCCCTTGTGTAATGTCAAGGAGATGTGTCAGCTGTTTCCTGAGACTGTCTGCACACAGAGTTTGGAAACGTTATTCCTTACAAGACACCACAAACTTATGTGTGCTCATGTGTAATGGAAGGTTACATGTAATTTTGTTTAATCAACAATGAGTTGTCTTCATAGCTTGTGCCAAAGCACAAGACCTGTAGCCATGATGGCCTCTCCAACCATGTGCGCATTCCTGTGGCTGTAAGAAGTGTATCATTGAGGTAACTATGACAGCATAGTGTGCAGCTGATGCAGGGTTTGTGCTGGTGTGCTGCCTTGCACTTCCACAGCTTTGCCTGCTGACCTTTCCAAAGATGAGGGCCTTGTGATCTTTCAGGGTTGCAGGTCCAAGGCCAAATGCGGACATTGCTTGTGATGTCACTATTTTAAAGGCTTTTCCAAACAATGGCATGGCTCTAAGGGACAGGAGAAATGCACTCAGTCCTTGTCTGGATCTTACTCCTCCTGGAGCCTTGTGGCTATCAGTCTTCTGAGTCATGCAGCTTTGAGGGCATCATCATGTGGAAGCTGACCCTCATCACCTTCTTCAGGTTCCTGCCTTCCAAGTCTTCATCGTCCGAGGACTTCTCAGCCTTGTCCATATCTCCCCTTTGAAGCGTCTGGGATTGCAGGGCACAACAGACCATGATGTGTGGGAGACCCTCAGTGGAGAGTACTGCAGAACCCCAGTAGAGAGGTCCAAACATCAGAAGCGCATCCTCAGGATGCCAATGGTCTGCTCAATGATGGAACTCATCGTACAGTACGCTGTGTTGTATCTCTCTTCCGAGGCACTTTGAGGTCGATACATGAGTGTCATGAGCCATCTTTTTAGTGGATACCCCTTATCGCCATATAGCCAACCCTTTAAGCATCAAGGCCCCTCGAATATCTGAGGCACCTGGGACTGGCTCAGAATGTGGGAGTCACGGGAACTCCCAGGGTAACTGGCACAAATGTGCATGATGTGCTCTATTGATTGCACACCAGCTGAACCTTGAGGGAATGGAACCCTTTTCTGTTAATGAAGATCAGGGGCTGCTGCCATATAGCTCTCAAAGCCGCATGTATCTAATCAATCTCACCCTGTACTCTAGGGAAGCCTGAGATAGCTGCAAATCCCAGAAATCTAGCAGCCTGGCTAGCTTCATCCATTGTAAACTTTATATAGTGATGAGCCTTACTGAAGAGGGCATCTGTCACCTCCTTTATACATTTATTTGTTGAGGACTGAGAGGTGCCACATAGGCCCCTTGTGGATCCCTGGAATGAGCTACTTGCAGGGACACTGGCAGAGGATGGCCTCCCAGTACATGCAGCATTAGATCCTCCCACAGAATATGACTGATATGAGCCACCGCATCTCTTGACAGGTGGAGACATACATAGGCATTGTCTCTCACTCATCTCCAATTGAGAAAAGTGTTTTTGGTCGTGCCAGTCGCCTCTGTTGGATGGGTCTGACCTTCTCAGCCTCTGGGTCTTCGTGGGACTCTCCTGGACCATGCACCTCAGGCCCAGGCACCCCTTGAAGCTGTGCTGGATGGTGGCGGGCCCTTCTTCTCCTCCTCATTCGGAACACTGCCATCAAGAAGGCAGCACTGAGTGCAGCCTCCATTCTATAATCCTTCTTCCTGTGGTTAGATAAACCCATGAAATTAATGTAGAATGACAAACTATAGTAGACTTCCCACTTGCAGCCAGTAAGCCACTGTCAGGCCATTGTACTGGGTCTGTGCCACTTGCCTTTCCCTGGTCCAGCCTTGTAGCTGATGTAATCCCTCACAGATCTAGCTGCCTAAGAAGCCACCCCAACAACTGCACATCTCAATCCCATTGAGATTGGAAGAGGCTTGAGCACAGCCATGCTATGTTCACCCTCACTAAAGACACTCATACGATGCCTGATTTGATTCAGCGATTAAGCCTACCTTGCATTTTTGGGATGACTGGATGCCCTTTGGCCCATAACCCATGTGAATTGGACAATGGCCTTTACAGGGTTTCATTGGTCATCTTGCAGATAACCAGCAGCTGTGCTACCTTAATGGCTGGCTGCATCTTCCCTTCTCATATTCCCTTCACTTTTAAATGCTCAAATTGACCACCTTTATTGTGACCCCAATGACCATTGCAGTCTCATGTAAAAGCACACCATTTGTTACTGGTTCCAACTCTAATTTCTCAACAAAGTGTTCATAGAACCATAGAACCATAGAACACTACAGCACAGAAAACAGGCCATTTGGCCCTTCTAGTCTGTGCCGAAATATTATTCCACTAGTCCCATTGACCTGCACCTAGTCCATAACCCTCCAGACCTCTCCCATCCATGTATCTATCTAATTTATTCTTAAAACTTAAGAGTGAGCCCGCATTTACCACGTCAGATGGTAGCTCATTCCACACTCTTACCACTCTCTGAGTGAAGAAGTTCCCCCTAATGTTCCCCCTAAACCTTTCCCCTTTCACCCTAAAGCCATTTACTCTGTCTATACCCCTCACAATTTTGTAAACTTCTATCAAATCTCCCCTCATTCTTCTACACTCCAAGGAATGAAGTCCTAACCTGTTTAATCTTTCCCTGTAACTCAACTCCTTAAGACCTGGCAACATCCTAGTAAATCTTCTCTGCACTCTCTCAATCTTACTGATATCCTTCCTGTAGTTAGGCGACCAGAACTGCACACAATACTCCAAAGTTGGCCTCACCAATGTCTTATACAACCTCACCATAACATCCCAACTCCTATACTCAATACTTTGATTTATGAAGGCCAGTATGCCAAAAGTTTTCTTTACAACCTTGTCTACCTGTGACGCCACTTTCAGAGAATTATGTATCTGAACTCCCAGATCCCTTTGTTCCTCCGCACTCCTCAGTGCCCTACCATTCATGAGTTCTATAAGCTGATTTCTCGTCTCCATGTTGAGAATCTAATAGGCATGAGGGTGCTCCCTGAAAGGGCCCCTGATTCCAGCTATGGGCTCCTCCCACACTGCCGCAGACCCCTCCATGTAGATTTTTTTCCAGTTTCATTTTTAAACTGTGTCCAGCTTTGGCCCTCTCTGTTGGTAGAGTGCAGCCCTGCCTGAGGCCTGCAACACACACTCAGCGCTGTCCTCCTGGAGCAGCGCAGCAGCCACCATTAGGAACCCAACCACACACCCATGGCGCCTACCATGAGCCCAGCTACACACCTGGGGCATCCGCTATGAGGAGCCCAACTAGACACCCCACCAGCCTGGCCTAACATGATAGCTTTGGCATCGTTGACGACCCAGAGCAGTACTGTTGTAGATAGGCTTTAAATGTTGCACTCCCCTCGAAGTCATGGGCGTAGTGAAGGTGGACAACTGCACTCCACTTATATCTGGTCGTGATTCAGTTTGGTCTAATTTCTCGCTGGTGTGGCACATGATTGGGAGGGGGAACGTGATTCCTGTGACTTGTGTTTTAATGAATATTCATGACATGCTAATGCATGCAAATGGCGTTCCCGACATGGATCTGTGGGAAATCCGACCTGCCATCAGCCCACCATGAAAGTGCTGAGGGGAAAATTCTAACATGTTTTCCTGCCGGCCAAAATCCGACTTTTGGCCTCTCTCCGAATTTTCCACTGCTACCAGCCACGAATCCTGTCGCTGACAAGACCAGAAAATTCCGCCCACAGAGTATTTCTTAAATGGTGAAAGGCTGGGAAGTGTTGAACTTCAAAGGGTCTTGAGTGTCCTTGTTCATGAGTCACCGAAGCAAGGAATTAAGAAGGCAAATGGTAGTTTGCCCTTTATTCCAGAGGATTGAGTATGGGAGTAAAGATATCTTACTGCACTTATATAGCACCTTGGTGAGACCACACCTGAAGTATTGTGTGTAGTTTTGGCCTCTTTCTCTAAGGAAAGATATATTTGCCATAGAGGGAGTGCAACAAAGGTTCACCAGACTAATTCCTAGGTCCTATTAGGAAAGGTTAAATAGACTGGGCCTTTATTCTATGGAGTTTAGAAGAATGAGAGGTGATCTCATTCAAACATACAAAATTCTCACTAGGTTTGACAGGGTAGATGTAGGGAGGATGTTTCTCCTGGCTAAGGGGGTCTAGAACCAGGGGACACAGTCTCAGAATAAGGGGCAGGCCATTTAGGACTGAAATGAGGAGGAATTTCTTCACTCAGACAGTGGTGAATCTTTGAAATTCCCTTCCCCAGAGGGCTATGGAGGCTCAGTTATTGAGTATGTTCAAGACTGAGATCGATAGATTTCTACGTATAAAAAAACATCAAGGGATATGGGGATATTGCAGGAAAATGGCGTGGAAGTAGAAGATCAGCCATGATCTCATTGAATAGGGGAGTGGTCTACTTCTGCTCCTATTTCTCATGTTCTTATGTTTCTTATGAAAGCAAATGCATTAACTACATCATTAGCATAATGAGAAGAATGTCACATGTATATATTAAACATTCATCCACGAGGAGCACCAATGATAATTTCTAGGCCTTGTTACATAGAGTTACATAGAATATACAGCATAGAAACAGGCATTTTGGTCTAGCTAGTTTATGCTGGTGTTTGTTCTCCACACGAGTGTCTCATCTTGTACCCAGATATTGATCATAATGGAGAAAGTATTTTTTACATTTGAGCTGGGGATGTCAGTAGCATTGACAAGGCTGACACCTAACGTTCGGACATTGTTGCCCTCAGGCTATTGGATTTCTCACTGAACCTCTGCAATTGCTGCAGCCCCACAGGGGAATTGCACTAATGGATCAAATTGTACATATGCTGCCCAATGTGGACCTGAGTCATGCATAACGGGAAGCTTCTGAGTTCCAACCCTGGCATCTGCTGCACAAACTGACCTTTTCTGGGGTTAGTAGTAAAGATTGTCCTCACCTCTGGTGATCTGGGGCAGAAAATTGACCAGGGGTTTTGCTCCTGTTCCAAATCGAACCCGTACAGATGTTGCTGAGGATTAATGCATTCATTTTTGACCGGGTTAACAACAACATTTTCTGTTTATATAGTAGGCGGAATCGTCCCAGATTCCCCAGTGGGTGGGGAAAATGACATTATACCCGCTGGCCGCGATGGCGGATTTTCATGCTGTATCGTTGCAAACCCACCGCATTACTTATGCATTCCCAGTTTCCATGGTGGGCAGGCTCTCATTCGCCTGCTATGCCATCACCTCACTGCTTTATATTTAAAGATAAGCCACTCGCACACATCTCAGAGCTTCCTGCCCACGATTGCTGCAGGGAAGATGTCCACGAAACGCAAAAAGACTGCAGTCCCCAGGCTTAGCGACGCGTCACTGGGGCACCTTTTGGATGCCGTGGAAACCCACTATGATGTATTCTACCCCCACTCTGGCTGCAGGATGGGCAGCGGCGTGACCAACCAGGCTTGGGAGGCGGTGGCAGCTGTGGTCAGCGCCAATGCCCTTCAAAAGAGGCCAACCACTTAGTGCCTCAAGAAGATGAATGGTCTCCTCCCTTCTGCCAGGGTAAGTCACTCTTCTCACACTCTCAACTCACAGACTCACAAACCCATCAACACATTCACAGGGATCTCACTCACTGTCAGTTCAAGGGACATCAGCATTCACTCTCTCGTACACACCTTCATTGTCCTCATCCCATCCATGGGACCACTCACCACCCACACATACCAGGCATACTTATCATCTGACCTGGCAGGCACCCTGCTTACACTCTCTCCATCTCTATTCATGCAGGACAAGCAGGCACACAACATGAGGGAGAGGTCGCAGACCAGTGGAGGAATGCCTGAAATCAAGTTCCTCATGGACTTTGAATACAGAGCCATCCAGCTGGCCAGCGACGATCTGGATTGGTCCTATGCTGACGGTGAGGTTGGCGGTGCTCAACCAAGTGAGGATCCGGTAGCGCAACATCCATCAGACAACAATGCTGTGAGTGATGTGTCCTGTTTCACAGGCCACTCCCATGCATTAATTATCTCTCCTTGCTTCCGCAGGCACATCTGGGAAACAGCTGATGGAGTCCACGACCCAGGACCTCCAATCAAGTCCCGCAGAAATTTCGAAGAGGAATCTGAAGGCACCCTCCTTGAAGTCCCATCAGAGTGCTCACCCACACCCTCCACCAGCACAGAGACACACACCTCGATGGGACTTAGCTTTAGAATAGCCCCGGGATCACAATCTGGAGAGTGCACCACACTGTCTGATCCATAGCAGGCAGCAGCAAGGACTTCCCAGGTGTCCGGCACTCGGAGGGCTGCTGGAGGCCAGAAATTTGCTGAATTCGTGTCAGATGACGAGCCTCTGGACTTGGTCATGTCACAGTTGCTGCAGCTGCAAAGGCAATCTCAGGAACATCAGGAAGGGATCTCCGCTGCACTCCTCAGATTGCAAGGCACAATGGAGGAGTCCGTCCGCCTTTAGGCTGAGGTGATAGCACCGGCATGCCAATGCACCGAGGTCAACACCTGGTAGGATGGCGGCTGCCAGGGAGACCTTGGTCCAGGACGTTTTTCCTGCACTGCTGCGCGGGCTCAACTCTATCGGTGATGTCATAGTTGGCCTCCAACAGTGTTTACGCGAGAGTGGTATGGGGCAGCTCGATCTCACTCCAGCTACCTCTTCTCCTCACGGAATCAGCCTGGGGCCCTTGGGCACCTGAAGGGAGAAGGATCAACAGTGTTGCCCCTCCCGCTCCCTCCTGGGGCCACCCATCCAGGTGACTCCAGGAGTTTACGGCCCATTCAAATCCGCTGTTCCTGTGACCTCAGCAGCTCCAGTTTCACAGGCTGAGAAAAGTGCCGCTGCCATGCAGTAGGACTCCCAAAGCAGGCCAGTGCCCTCCGCGTCTTGGCCTTCCGTAGAACGGCCGCCAATGTCATCACAGATGGGGCATAGTAACTGTAGTCAGCAGGCTGCCTCCACTTCCGCTGTGGATGTCCAGGGAGCACCAAGACATAATGGCAGGGTTAGGAAGATTAAGAAGGTGTAGTTGCACAGCCTGGGCATAGGTGTTAGTTATTTGTACATATTGATTATTATTGTCAATAACCTCCCAAGAGTGTCTCCCTGCCTCCAGCTCCTTGTTCTGATGACCAGCGTTCATGTCATTCAGATGTGGAACACTTCTGCACAAGATAAAGTCATTTGTCTCAGTCCAGGGCCTCTTCCCTGTGCTTTGTGCAGCCTTCAGACCAAAGTGATGGTCCAGCCACACACTCCCTGGACACATTACCAATGCCTGCACCTTGACGCATTGCTGCCAGAATGTAATGGACAGGTGCCACAGAGTTCCATCATTCTCTCTGTGTGCTCTCAGCACTTCTAAGGTGGGGTTGGCTCCATCTCTCCAGCATCTGTGACCAGTGATGCTGTGCTCCTGAAGAGGTCAGGTGTTGAAGGCAGACAAAGCTATGGAGCAGTCACTGGTGGAGGCGCTCACAGCCCCTTGCAATTTCAGCATCCCGGTTTGGACCAGTCTCCCTGATGGTTCAAGCTAACAGTGCTTCTTTACAGCGCAGGTTAGGAGAATGCCTGCGTCTGAGCTGAAAGCACAGCATCCACTTGCTTCTAAAGTTTCACGGCTGCGTCTCAATGATATGACCCTGATCACAGGGTGCAAGCGAGTTGCCCTCAGCCAGATAGGGGTCAGACATTCTCAGAGGCTATGTGAAGATCTATGGAGTGTCCTCACTGCATGTCATCATCATCCTCCTGCAATTGAGCGACTATTAGGGCCTCCACTGCGTCTCCATGACAGGAGTATTATCACAGAGGGTATGTGCGCTGCCATAAGCCAGACTGGAGTCAAACGTTTAATAACCTGTTCACTGATGCCCAGTTTGGGTTCCGCCATGGCCACTCAGCTCCTGACCTCATTACAGCCTTGTTTCAAACATGGGCAAAAGAGCTGAACTCCCGAGGTGAGGTGAAAGTGACTGCCCTTGACATCAAGGCAGCCTTTGACAGAGTGTGGCATCAAGGAGCCCTAGCAAAACTGGAGTCAATGGGAATCAGGGAGAAAGCTCTCCACTGGTTGGAGTCATACCTAGCACAAAGGAAGATGGTTGTGGTTGTTGGAGGTCAGTCATCTCAGCTCCAGGACATCACTGCAGGAGTTCCTCAGGGTAGTGTCCTAGGCCCAACCATCATCTTCAGCTGCTTCATCAATGACCTTCCTTCCAGCATAAGGTCAGAAGTGGGGATGTTCACTATTGCACAATGTTCAACACCATTTGTGACTCCTCAGACACTCAAGTAGTCTGTGTCCAAATGCAGCAAGACATGGACAATATCCAGGCTTGGGCTGACAAGTGGGAAGTAACATTCACATCACACAAGTGTCAGGCAATGACCATCTCCACCAAGAGAGAATCCAACCATTGCGCCTTGATGTTCAATGGCATAATCTTCACTGAATGCCCCACTATCAACATCCTGGTGGTTACCATTAACCAGAAACTGAACTGGACTAGCCATATAAATGCTGTGGCTACAAGATCAGGTCAGAGGCTAGGAATAGTGTGACACGTAACCCATCTCCTGACTCCCCAAAGCCTGTCCACCATCTACAAGGCACAAGTCAGGAGTGTGATGGAATACTCCCCACTTGCCTGGATGAGTGCAGCTCCCACAATGCTCAAGAAGCTTGACACCACCCGGGACAAAGCAGCCATTTGATTGGCACCACCTCCACAAACATTCACTCCCCCCATCACCTGCGCACAGTGACAGCAGTGTGTACCATCTACAAGATGCACTGCAGGAATTCACCAAGGCTCCTTAGACAGCACCCTCCAAACCCACGACCACTACCATCTAGAAGGACAAGGGCAGCAGATCGATGGGGACACCACTACCTGGAAGTTCCCCTCCAAGTCTTTCGCCATCCTGACTTGGAAATTTATCACTGTTCCTTCACTGTCACTAGGTTGAAATCCTGGAACTTCCTTCCTAACAGCACTGTGGGTGTACCCACACCACATGGACTGCAGCGGTTCAAGAAGGCAGCTCACCACCACCTTCTCAAGGGCACCTAGGGATGGGAAATAAATGCTAGCCCAGCCAGCGATGCCCACATCCCATGAATGAATTTTTAAAAAAATGTGATGTGAGGATCTATGGGGTTGCCTTAGTGCATGTTGTCATCATCCTCCACAAATCTAGCGGCTATGAGGGCCTCCCAAGTGCCCTTGCATCGTCTGGTCAGTGAGAGGGCCTCATCCCTGTTATCATCGCCTCCAAGGACCTCCTCAGCCTCATCCCCATCGGCCTCATCCGAGTAGACCTCCAACTTCTCCAACCTCATCCTCAGCCAGCTCATTTCCCTGTTGCAGCGCCAGGTTGTAAAGGGCGCAGCAGGCGATGATGATGCGTGACACCCTCTGTAGACTATATTGCAGGGCTCCACCAGACCGGTCCAGGCACCAGAACCTCATCTTCAGCATCTTGATGGTCTGATCCACCAAGGTGTGAGTTGCAGCATGAACCTCATTATACTTTTGCTCTGCTGCAGTCTGAGGCTGCCACATGGGTGCCATCAGCCAGGACTTCAGTGGGGAGCCCTTGTTCCCGAGGAGCCATCTCTGCTGCTTCAGTGGACCCTGGGATACGTCAGGGATCTGTAACCGACTGAGAATGTAGGCATCGTGCACACTCCCGGGAAACTGTGCACAGATTTGGAGGATGTGTTTCTGGTTGTTGCACACCAGCTGCGCATTCAGCAAATGGAAGTTGATGTAGTTGACCGTGTGTTGTAATGGAGACCTGAGCGCTATGTGAATGCAATCGATGGAACCCTGCACCTGTGGAAGCCCCAGATCTGGGCAAATCCAATTGCTCTTGCATTCTGACTGACCTGGTCCTGGGCGAAATGCACAAGTTTGTGTGCCCTCACAAAGATGACGTCCATGACCTCATGGATGCATTTGTGCGTGGAAGCTTGTGAGATCCCACAGAGATCACCTGTGGAGCCCTGAAAGGAGCCACTGGGGTAGAAATTGACCTCCGCTGTCACTTTCACAGCCACTGGCAGTGAACGCCCTCCATACCCCCGTGGCCCAAATCCTGCAGTAAAGGGCAGATGTGACCGACCAGTTCCCTAGACATGAGCAGTCTTCGGCGACACTGGTGTTTGGTCATCTGCAGGAATGAAAGGTGGCGTCTATAGACCCTGGGTGTCACTAAATGCCAACAAGTGACAGCTCGCTGTTGCTCTTCAGTGGCATGTACGGGAGCCCCAGCCTTCCAGTCTTCCAGAGAGTGCTGCTCCTCCCTCTGCCCATCCAGGCGCCTCTGTCACTCTCTCCTCTGTCGTCTTCGCTCTCTGTACGCCACGATGCATACAGCTAGTTCACCAAGCTCCATGATCCTGATGTTGTACTCCTGCAGGCTGAAAGAGAGAGACATGTGGGTTAGTATGAGTATACTAAGAACCTGTCCTGGTTAAGTGTGAAGGCCCCTTAACGCATTGCGGAAAGTGCTGGCCACCACTTGAATGGCCAGAGTTTAGTGTGCTGCATGACTGCCCAAAACCCCACCCACCTCTGCCCCACTCCACCTGATCTTTTAGCGGCAGCTTTGCACATCACGCACTGCATGCTGTGCTCTCAACTCAGATGCAGGCATTCTCCTAACCTGCACTGCAAGGCTGCACTGTTAGCTTGAACCATCGGGGAGACTGGTCCAAACCTGGATTCTGAGATTGCAAGAGACTGTGAGCACCTCCACCAGTGACTGCTCCATGGCCAGCTTTAGTGAGGAGATTATACAACATGCCCAGTCATCCAACTGTTCTGCAGTCCACTAAAACGCTCATTACTTTGCAGTCTGTGCTCAAAGGGTGAAAAGCTCTGGAGCACTTGGTGGCACTTTGATGCCTCTGCATCACGTGAGTGGGCGGATAAGCTAGAAGCCCGACTCCAATCGTATCAATGGCTGCGCCTGAACTGTTTCAGTTGCAGATGAATGGTCACACTATATAAGGTGTCCCTAACACGTTGCTGCTTCCCTCGACCACCCTATCCTCCACGCTGAATGCTTGTGCATTCTGCTGCAGGGCATCCCTAGCACACCCCCCCACCTCCCCCCGACCCCCGTCATTTCAAATGCAGAGCTGCTCTAGCCTCCGCCAAGTCACTACAACAGCAAGGCTGCTCTTGCCTGCACCCCCTCCCCCCGCCAAGTCACCTCAACCACGGGCTGCCCTCATCCTCTTCCCCAAACGCGCCTCAAGCTTGAAGTCCAACAGGCTATCCAGGTGACCGCTGCTCAACGTTACTGTGTACTCAGCTCCGAGTTCCCCTCAGAGTGCAGCCAGCCAAGTTCACATCTTTTATATGGTATTGTGAAAGACGTCAACGTGCTTTTGCGCCAACGTAGGCAGAACGATTCTGGAGGGCAGGTCTAATAATGACATCGGTGGGCTGAGCGGACAATCGCAAACTGGTTTCACGCTGTCGTGAAACCAATTGAGGCATATTGTACGCTCACGTCACCAAACATACCTGACTCCACCGCACACAGAAAACCCTGGCCAGCATCTTTAACATAGTGAAACCTTCCGAAGTGCTTCACGGGAACAATTATCAGACAGAATTTGATGAGCCACAGGAGATATCAGGCAGATGGTCAAAAGCTTAACTCACAGAAGTAGGTTTTAAGCAGCACCTTAAAGAGAAGAGAGAGAGAGTACAGAAGAGGTTTAGAGAGGGAATTCCAGAGCTTGGGCCCATCAGTTGAAGGCTCAGCTGCCAATGGTGGAGTGATGCTTCCCATGATTGAATAGCCTATTGACAATCTAAGAACTTTTGAAACAGGAGAGGGCCAATCAGCCCTTCAAGCTGGCTCCACTGTTCATAATGGCTACTCTGCACCTTAACTCCATTTCATAGACACATAGAATCGTTACAGCATAGAAGAAGGCTATTAGGCCCTTCAAGCCTATGCCATTTCTCTGGATGAGCAATTTAGTGAATCCCACTCCCCCGCTCTTACTCCGTAGCCTGGCAATTTATTTTCCCTTCAGATGCTTAACCAATCCCCTTATGAAATCACAATTGAATCTGCCTCCACCACAATCTCAGCAATGTATTCCAGATCATAACCATTTGCTATGTAAAAAAAGGTTTTCCTCATGTTGCATTTCGTTCTTTTGCCAATCGCCTTGAATCAATGTGCTCTAGTTCTCAACCCATATGCCAATGGGAACAGTTTCTTCCCATCTCTTTTTCCATCTTACAGTTACCCAACCTTAATCCATCTATCTCAGTTATGAAAGCTCCAAATGATTCCCACCATCCACAGTGTTTTGTGGGAGAGAGTTCCAGGTTTCCATTTCCCTTTGTGTGAAGAAGCGCTTCCTGTCATCACCCCTGAATGGCCTAACTCCAATTCTAAGGTTATGTTGCCTTGTTCTGTACTCTCCTCCAACCAGAGGAGTGGTTTCTCTGTATCTAGCCTATCACATCCTTTTAACATTTTAAACACCCTGGTCGGGTCTAACACCCAAGCTTGGGGGAATTCTAGCCAAGGGCTATTTAGGCTGACATTTGAAGAATGTTTCAGGGGCTGGCTGGGGGCACTTAATATCTGCAGGACCCTGACCAGTATCCTGTGGGTTGTGGGGCTGGGCTGGGAGGGGGTACAAAGCTGGAACAAAATAAATACTAGTATTATTACAAAACAGTTACAGCATATAAACAGGCCCAGACCAACATGTCTACAAAAATGTTTATGCATCGCACAAGCCTCCTCCCAACCCTCTTCATCTCACCCAATCAGCATATCCTCCTATTCCTTTCTCCCTCGTGCTTATCCAGCTTAAATCACTCCCTTTGGTAGCAAGTTTCACATTCTAACCACTAGGTAAAGACGTTTCTCCAGAATTCCCCACTGGATTTATCAGTGGCTATCTTATATAATTTGGCTGTGTTTTGTGTTTTTCAGTGTCTTTGATCCTTGTTTTACAGGACACCTGATAATAAAGCTCGTACAGATATGGGGGAACATCCTTATATTCATTCAATGGACAGTAAGTAAACCTTTACAGATATCACTGTGTTCACATTAAGTGGGGCTTTTTTCAAAGAAGGTGAAGGGAGGAATGAAGTGAGATTCCCTAGAGTAAATGCTGAAAGTAATTTCATGTGGTAGACCCATTCACATGGGCACAAATTATCTGGCTGATAAAAGGCAAAAATCAGTAGAATTTTTCTGCTCTTCAGGATTTTAAAATCTGGAAAGTTTCACCACGACTGGCAGCTCATTAAAGAACTGCATCCTTTACCACTTGCCTCCACCAAACCCACTTCTTCCAATATTAGCTCTGGGTCAGAGGTCCTGGGTTCAAGCCCTGCTGAAGAGATTTGAGGGTATATTCCAGGCTGATATTTCACAGTAGAGTATTGAGGGAGAGCTGCATTGTCAGAGGGTCAGCACCAAAGGAGCGCTGCACTGTTGGAGGAGCAGTACCAAGGGAGTGCTACATGGTAGAGGGTCAGTACTCGGAGTGCTGTACTGTCTGAGGGGTAGTACTGAGAGAGCACTGCACTGTAGGGGGGGCAGTACCAAGGGAGCGCTGTACTGTCAAATGGTCTGTGCCAAGAGATTATTGCATTGTAGGAGGAGCAGTACCGAGGAAGTGTTGGTGGGGCAGTTGGAGGTGATGTCTTTTGGATGAGATCTTAAACCAGGGCCCCATCTGCCCAGTTAGGTGGACATAAAATATACAATGGCATCTATTCCTTGGAAAGGCTCCCCACAACAACATCTTGCTATGGTATAACACTTTTAACATCGCAAGGCACTTCACAGGAATATTAACAAACAATATTTGACCTGGAGCCACGTAGAACAGCTATTTGGACAGATGACAAAAAGCTTTTTCAAAGAGGTAAGTTTGGAGGAGAGAGATGGAAAGGGTTAGGGAGGGAAACGGGCACCTTGATGTCCCTCCAGGTGCTCCATCTCCTCATGTTGTCACTATATATTGTCAGTAACCTCTGGGGAAAAATAAGCACATTCCTTAGCCTTGCTTATCTGGCCAGTTGTAAACAGAATAAAATCCCTTTGAAATCCAAATATCCCTTCATTTATCTAAAAATGCAAATTCCCTTCACACCTTACATGCTAAGGTAGCATCCATGTTTACTCATGAGCATTTCAATGAGTAAACTTCTTTTGATGAGTTAAAGCTTACTGTTTACTTGACTCCAAATGTCATTAAATCACACACTGACAGACCCAACTATACTTACCCCCATAAACCTACTTCATAATAGATCAGAAAAATATTGTGAAAATTATTATACTTTCATGATGAGGGCCCAGGCAGCTGAAGGAGTAGCCACTAATGGTGGAATAATTAAAAACATCGATGCTTAAGAATATTGGAGTATTGGAGGAGTGCAGAGACCTCAGAGGGCTGTGCAGCTGGAAGAGATTAAAGCATTAGGGGAGGACGAGGCCATGGAGGAATCTGAAAACCAGGATGAGAATTTTAAATTCAGGCTTTCATTACCTTTATTTACGAAACCATCGGCACCAGAAGGTAGACAAGTATAGGTCATGGTTGACTATCTCCTCATTGACATTCTCCCATTCTGTGTGGAAGCATTGGACCTCTGATGGACCTTCCCTATAGCAACATTCTGAGACTGCGAAACTTAGTTAACCAGGTGGTTCAGCCATAAGATCCCACTCTTGCTGTGTCACAGCAGGTCATAGAATCAGAGAATGATACAGCATGGAAGGAATCCATTTGGCCCATACGCTCTTTGAAAGAGCCATCCAATTAACCCCACTTGCCTGCTCTTTCTCAATGCCCTGAAAATTTTTCTCAAAGTATTTACCACATTCAAAATTGAACACAAGAAATAGGAGCAAGAGTGGACCATATGGCCCGTTAAGCCTGCTCTGCCGTTCAGTATGATCATGGCTGAAATTGGGCTTCAACTTCATTTTCCCGCCTGCTCCCCATATCTCTTAATTCCCTGAGAGACCAAAAATCTATCCCAGTCTTAAATGTATTCAACAATGGAGCAATCGCAATCCTCTGGGGTAGGGAATTCAGAAGATTCACAACCTTTTGAGTGAAGTAATTTCTCCTCATCTCAGTCCTAAATAATCGACCCCTTATCCTGAGACTGTGCCCCCCATGTTCTTGATCCCCCAGCCAGCAGACACAATCTCCCAACTTCTATCTTTTCAAGCCCCTTCAGAATTTTATAGGTTTCAATGAGAAAGCCTCTCATTCTCCTAAATTGAAAGTTATTCTTGAATCTGTTTCTACCGTCCTTTCGGGCAGAACATTTCAGATCATAACAACTCACTGTGTAAAATATATTTCACCTCGTCTCCCTTCTGTTTCTTTTGCCAATTTTCTTAAATCTTTGTCCTCTATTTGCTGACCCTTCTGTCAGTGGAAATAGTTTTTCCTTTTTTACCCTACCGAAATCCTTCATAGTTTGTAACACCTCCATTAAGTCTCACTTTAACTGCTCTGCTTTAAGGAGGATCATCTCATCTGCTCCAGTCTCTCCACATAACTAAAGTCCCTCATCTCTGGGTCCACGTTGCTAAATCCCTTCTCCACCGTCTCTGAGGCATTGATGTAATTCCTAAAATGTGGTGCCCAAATTTGGATACGATACTCCAGCTGGGACCTAACCAGTGCTTTGCCTATCTTTCTTGCTTTTGTACTCATGACTTTGAGGTGAGTGCAACATTCAAAGCCTACCTGCAACAGCGATGCTCCAGTTTCTCAGCAATGCCAGTGTTGTGCCACAGGTGGGGGTGTAGGGTTGGTCTGCTCACGGTGGGTGCCTCCATACTCCAGGAGGATGGCACTCAGTGTGTGCTGTGGGTCTGCACTCTGAAACAGAGATGAGCATTGCGACCAGGGGTGGGGAAGGATGACAGAGACAAGGGGAAAATGGGGTATGTTGGGGTTGAAGGGGAGTGGAGGGGTTGATGGTAGGCAAAGGGGAGACCGAGTGTGGGGAAGCTCGAGCCCAACATGGAAGACTAGCAGAAAGACAGAAAATGCTGGAAAAGCTCAACAGGTCTGACAGCATCTGTGCAGAGAAAAACAGGGTTAACTTTTTGAGGCTGTATGACCCTTCTTCTTCTTTCTATTTCGCTGTAGCTCTGAAGAAGGGTCATACAGACTCAAAACATTAACTCTGTCTTTCTCTTCACAGATGCTGTCAGACCTGCGGAGTTTTTCCAGCATTTTCTGTTTTTCTTTCAGATTTCCAGCATCCACAGTATTGTGCTTTTATGGAAGACTAGAATGCAGACACAGAAGGGGGTGGATGGGAATTGAACTGTATGACTGGGAAGGGATGCATGCTGACTCCAGAATAGGAGGAGGAAATGTTGTGTTAGTGTGGCACAATAGAGATGGGTTGCATAGAGACTCATGGAGGTGGGGGAGGGGAAAGGCTTGCACATGAGGGGTAGGTTGCACAGAGACTCATGGGGGGGCATGAAGGGAGAGTGTGCTGGGAGGGGGAAGTTTGGGAGGGGGGAAACAAAGGTGTTGGGGGAGGGAGGTTGTGGGTAGAGTGAAGGTGTTGGGGGGAGGTTGGGAGGAGGCGAACGAAGGCATCAGGTGGGGGAGGTTGTGGGGGGGGAGGACCTATGTGGGGAGCTGGGAGTAACAGGGGAGAAGACAGCAACTGGGGAGGTAGATGTAAGGGTGGGTGGAAGGTGTAGGGGAAGGAGTTCGGAGGGAGCAAGTAGTGGCAGAGAGGGGAAGGAGTCCATGGGGAGGAAGGAGTCTGGGGGATGAAAGGAGTAAGGAGAGGGCAAGGTGTGCAGGGGGAGACAGGAGTCTGAGGGGGAGGAAGGTGGAGGAAGAAGTATGGGTGGAGGAAGGATTTGGGATGGGGGAAGGACTAAGTGGTGGGGAGAGTCCTAGGAGGGAGTCCGAGGCGGGGAAGGACTAATGGGGGGGGTAGTCTGTGAGAGGGGATGGGGGGGGGGGAGGAAGGGGTCCAAGGGGTGGGGGGGAAGGAGTTCTGGGGGGGATGTGGTTCCGGGGGGATGGGGTTTCAAGGGGGGAAGGAGTCCAGAGGGGGTATAAAGAGTCCAGGACAGCTTCCTGGGGAGCAAACTGAGGCTGGGCGTGGTACGAGGGAATGGTACGAATGACCAAGGGCGGAGTGAGGCAAAGGGTGGATGAGAGTTCCATGGAATCAGTAGAAGGGACAGCGAGGGTGGTTGGTGGGGACTTGGAAGCAGACATGGACACTGGGGGTGGGAAGAAGGATGAGGGTGGGATTTTCAGGAAGGAAGGGAATGTGCACGTTCACCTGGATGTCCCGAAAGGGAAAAGGTTGTGGCTGGTAGGTCAAGGAGGGGAGGTGGAATTGTCATGCCGAGAGATCGACAGTGATCGGGGTAAGGAATTGGGTGATTGGAGGGAGGGAGAAAGACAGGGAGTGAAAGAAAAACTGTAGTACTACCATGCTGGCTAAATCGAAAGTGAAATGAGAGTCATGGTGGGCGAGATCAAGTGCTGCATGGGAGTGTGATCAGTGGGTGAGCGGAGATGTAGGTCAGCTCAGATGTATAACTGAAAGTGACCCCAGCAGGCAGCATTGAAAATGCTCAGGACATTGAGATGAGTTTGATGCGGGAAGGATCCGCATGTGTGGAAGAGTGTTTGCACGAGGCTCCAAAAGGCCTGCCACATGCAGACTTCTCCCTACAGAATCACTCGTGGGCCAGCTGCATGCAGCTGAACTGCTAGTGGTGGTGGGTGGGTGGGAAATGCAGTGGGAGGACTCACGAAGCCTGTCATTGAAACTGAAAGACACCATTACACATTATTCAGTGGAAGAGAATATATTTTCAGATTGTAAAGTGACAAAATATGTTCACCCATATAACCAACTATGATCAGAATTTCTTAACTTTTGAACGCCTTAGACTTCTAGTTGCTGCCCTGACATCTGCAGCAGAGGTGGAGACAGCCTGTGCAATGGTTGGTCCCGTTGCCTCTGCTGCCTTTGGCATGGGTCCTCTGGAGACCTGAGGCCTTGGGGGCCCTGGCTTACTTTGGTGTTGTCCTGTGGGCCAACTGCTTCCTCTGCAGTGACAGAGGGCAAAGCTGAGGAGGTCACAGGCAAAGGGGACTTGGAGAGAGAGGACGGCCTCTGAGATTCCTGAGTGGATGACCCAGGGGGTGTCCAGCTGCTGCTCCCCCTCCCTTCAGGTGCTAGAGGGCCCTGGCCTGACTCCTTGAGGAGATGGAGCACCTGGAGGGACATCAAGGTGCCCGTTTCCCTCTCACCATCTGACTTGGACCTCACAGATGCCTCTTCCCCAGCAGTCCTACGAGTGCCAGGGAGCTCAGCTGAACCTGCCTCCTCCTGCTGTGGACACATGTCCATGTGTTGACCACCAGATCGTGAACCCGAGCCCGCTCTAGATCTACACTGAGGTGTGTGTCTCTGCACTGGTGGAAGGTGTGGGTAAGTGCTGTGATGGGTCTTCCAGGTTACTTACTTTCTGCTCTTTAATGGAGGAGGAGTCCTCTTGGCTGGAGGTGAGGACGTGGATGGAGCTGAGGGACTGGTTGGCTGAGGGTGTCGTTTGCTTGGCAAAGCTCCCTGTGAACCAAAGTAGAGATAATTGGTGCATGGTAGTACAGTCAAAAGCAGGAGAGAGAGCACTCAGTTGCGTTGAGAGAGGGATGATATGGTGCAGGATCCTCACAAAAGTGTTTGCTGCCGACCTCACCGTCACCGCGGGCACGGTCCACATCCTCACCAGTCACCGCGATGGCACAGTCCTCAGATTGAGTGAAGGGATAAATGTGGGCCACTCCGCCCCTGGTCTGGGACCTCTCCCTGCTGTTGTGAGCAGGCTCCCCCTACATGAAAACAGATGGAGAGACCGTGAGCAGGACACATGGCACTGCATGGAATGTTTGCGTGGTTTGCGAAGACATGGATGGGATGAGGCCATGAGCCCCAGAGGATATGAACCTGAGGCAGATATGAGGGTGTGTGTGAGAGTTAGTGGCGTTGTCCCTTGAGGTGTGAGATCCCTATGGATGTGTGATGGGTTTGTGAGCATGTGAGTTGAGAGTGATGAGAAGAGTAACTTACCCTGGAGGAACAAATGAGATCATTCATCCTGTTGCGGCACTAGGTGGCTGTCCTCTTTTGCAGGCCATTGGCACTGACCACCGCTGCCACTGAATGAAATGGCATGTTTCCTGGGCATGCATAATTAATGTGGCGGGATTGGGACGATATGGCATAAGAAGCCACCATTGCGGCTGTCGGGTGAAACGTAGCGGACGTGAATGTGAGGCTCACAAAGGGAGTTGGTCACTGAATGGGAGCATGGCTCACTCTCGCAGTAGGAGGCTACGTAGATTCATATGCATGATGCTTTCAAATGACAAGACCATTCTCATGAACAGCAAATGTATTTCCACAGGCACATGATATATACAGTGATTGACATCGGTTTTGGATCACGGGTATTCAAAGTTTCATAATTTTTTTAACCCTAACGCTACGCCTTAGTGCATCCCTGACGTCAGCAGCAGAGAAGGAGGCAACCTGCTGACTGCTATGCCCTATTGTCTTTGATGACTTTTCTGGGCGTCCTCTAGAGGGCCGAGAGCTGAAGGGCCCCTGCCTGCTTTGGATCTCCTGCGATGGAGCAGGTGCACCCTCCTCTGCCTGTGCAGCTGGACGTGATGGGGTCACAGGCAGAGGGGATTGGGATCAGTTGGATACTCTTGGAGTCACATAGGTGGGTGGCCTGGAGTCTCCAGCTGCCGGTCTTCCTCCTTATGAGTGCCTGTGGGCCCCTGCCTGATTCCCTGAGGAGAAGAGGCTCCTGGAGGAAGGTCAAGGTGATCTGCAACCCCCTCCTCGCGTAGCCACTGATGGATCCCACCAATGCCTAGAGCAATAGAGTGCAAGTACGAGCGCAAATCCAGCAGGATCTGTTGGACCATGATCTCCAAGGCAGTTGCCACCCTTTCATCAGTGATCTCAAGGCGCTCACACGTCGGAGCCACAACATCAGACAGAATGCAGGTGGGCTCCTCCATTCTTTGCTCTAGCCTATTGACTGCCTCTCGCAACTCTACCTGATTTTCTGCCATCTGTCATTGCATTTCCAGCATGTTAGAGACTGACACTTGCAAAGGCTCATTGCCTGGCTCAGACTCAGTGGGTGTCTGATGTCCAACAGTCCTCCAAGTACCAGAAACCTGGGCTGTCACTGCCTTGGACTCCTGCAGAGATGTGTCAGGGAGGTGTTCCCCAGAATGTGATCCTGAGCCTATTCTAGATCCATGACTCACCTGGGTGTGTGTCTCTGCGCTGGTGGAGAGTGCAGGTGAATGCAGTGATGGTTCTTCATCTGATGCATCCTCCTCTGAGGTGGCCAGGGGGCTGGCGCTTATGGTTGGTCTGGAGCTCTGCCTGGGCCTGCTTGTGCCTGTAAGAGAGAGAAAATAGATTTAGTTCATAAGCAGGCAGAGTATGTCACTCGCTGTGATTACCAGGATGTGATCAACTCATGGAGGGCTCATCAGTACTGGCTCGCTGGAGAGGCCGATCTCACCTTCCCCACAGGAGCGATCTTTGTCTTCGCCTGCCAGCTCGGCGGTACCCTCCTCAAAGTGGGACAGCTCCTGGATTGTCTCCCTTCCCTCCTCCCAACTGGGATATCACCCTGCAGTTGTGGGTGAGCTTGGCCTGCATGACAATAAATGGAATGGAACGTGATGAGAAGAGATGGAGGAGAGATTGGGAAGCATGCATGCCTGCTGTGTGTGCTGAGCCCTCCCCAGTAAGGTCTGAGGTTGGAGTTTGTGCAGCATGAAAGATGAGATGCTGGTGATGCTAAAGTGTCTGTGAGACAATCAGTGCTGATGTGTACCCTGCTAATATTGTGTGAGATCCCTGAGCAGCATAACCCTTTGAGTGCATGATGCCATTATGAGAGTGTGAGATTGGAGTGAGCTGAAGGTTGACTTACCCTGGCGGAGTGGATGAGATCGTTCACCCTCTTCCTGCACTGGATGGCGTTTCTCAGGTGGGTGCCTGATGAGCTGCAACCATCTCCCAGGCCAGCGAGGTGAGAATGGTGTGCCTCTTGGAGCCAACCCTTGGGTTAGAGGACATCCCGGTGCTGGCAGACTCCACGGATGAGGGCCTCAAGGGAACCATTGCCGAACCTGGGAGCAACGTTTTTTCTTCGGTGGAGCCATATCAAGATGTTTCCTGCACACAGTTGGCATCCTGAGAGTAATGTCTGTATTTGTGTGGTGTTTAAATATGGTTCCCGGACCTTCGACCCCATTAGGCAATGGTGGGGTGGATGAATCACTGCTCATCCCGCCATGTGATTTGGAGAACTACTCGCTGATGCATATTTGATGAGCTTCCGAACATGAAATCAGGCACGATTTCTTGCCACACCGCCCATGGAAAACATGCCGCAAGAGCCACCCGCCACCGCACTTAATCTCCGTAACAGAAAATTCCACCCCATGCCTCTGTTTGTGAAGCCCAGGATGTGGTAAGCTTTTTTTCTACCAGCCTTATGAACTTATCCTGCCACCTTCACAGATTTGTTTACATCAGTGAAAATAATTTTTCCACGAAGGATGAATTTGCTATCAAGCACAGATTTGTGTGGGGCCAAAATATAAAACATTTTGGTAATAAATAGTAAATGGATTAATTTGCTTGCCATAGTTACAACGCATGAAAGAAGCAGTGTTGCCAGATCTTAGATTGTGATGTTTACATAGTCTGGTTGGCCAATTTCTGTTTGAAGGATATAATTTCAGTGATTTATGAACTGTCATACCAAAATGTTTTTAGGACAAGTTCCAGGAACTATTTGATTTGTGCAAACTCATTCGAAGTTTATGGTTCAGTGTCTCCTCTGAATTTTAATAACCTTTTTTTCTTAACAGGAGAGGAAACTTGTCTTGTGGTGCCAGGGACATTGGAAGAAGAAATGGACAGCTCTAAAGTGTAAGTACTTCGTCAACCAAAAGGCTTTAGAAGTAAAATCAGGAAAAACGTCTATAAACTGTCTCCATATATCAGTACTTTTGTTTGAAGAGATGAAGAATCCTATGTTATTTTAGTCATGTGTTTGCAGCAAAATGGAAAAGATCTCTTTTATCTCTTTTGTCTTGATCTCATAGCCCTCTCCTTACAATCCTGACAGAGAAGAATCAGGACTGAGATCTGGATATCCGAGGCCACACCTGGGATATTCTTAACTGGTCTTGGAGACTTTTAGTTTGGGCGAAGAAACTGGGTTTCATTGCAGAAGGGCAATGTTTGAGGGAATATGATTTAGGCTCTTAAAATGATGAAGGGAATTCAGAATGTGCTGCCTGAAAAGGTGGTGGGAGCAGAAGCAATAATAACTTTCAAAAGGGAATTGGATATATATTTGAACAGGAGTAATTTGCAGGGCCTTGGAAAAAGAGCAAGGGGAGTGGGAATAATTGGAAGCCAGTGCAGGCTCCATGTGCCAAATGACGTCCTTCTGTGCTGTAAGATACTATGATTCTATCAGTAGTTTTGGTTTAGGTAGATAGATTATTCTAGCCAGATACAGGGAGGTGCACCACATTATAGTCAAAAAAAAGCACCTTTTATTGCACAATTTAAAAATGTGTCAACACATCTACAAGGATTCTAAAAATGCAAAATGCTTTTACCATGAACTGAGAAACTAATAAAAGGAATTTTTTTACACTACAACAGGTTTTTGAAGAATTAATACCAATTTCTGTAGCCTTCCGAGGTCTCTGAGCTCTTCCAATACTGGCCTCTTGAGCATCCCCAATTTTATTTGTTCCACTATTGTCAGCTATGCCTTCAGCTGCTTGGCTCTGGGCTCTGAAATTATCCCCCCAAACCTCTTTTTTTTTTTATTTGTTCATGGGATGTGGGTACCACTGGCCAGGCCAGACTTTATTGCCTATCCCTAATTGCCCTTAAGAAAGTGGTGGTGAGCTGTGTTCTTGAACTGCTGCAGTCCATGTAGTATAGGAACTCCCACAGTGCTGTTAGGGAGTTCCAGTGCCCAGTGACAGTGAAGGAGTGGAATACAGTTCTAAGTCAGAATAGTGTGTGAGTTGGAGGGAAACTTGCAGGCAAGGGTGCTTCCATGCATCTGCTGCCCTTGTCCTTCTAGGTGGTAGAGGTTGCGGATTTGGAAGGTGCTGTCAAAGGATCCTTGGTGAGTTGCTCAGGTGCATCTTGTAGATGGTACACACGGCTGCCGCTGTGTGTCGGTGGTGGAGGGAATGAATGTTGAAGGTGGTGGATGGGGTGCCAATCAAGCGGACTGCTTTGTCCTAGATGTTGAGCTTCTTGAGTGTTGTTGGAGCTGCACTTATCGAGGCAAGTGGACAGTATTCCATCACACTCCTAACTTGTGCCTTGTAGATGGTGGACAAGCTTTGGGGAGTCATGAGGTGACTTAATCTCTGCAGAATTCCCAGCCTCTGACCTGCTCTTGTAGCTACAGTATTTATATGGTTTGTCCAGTTCAGTTTCTGGTCAATGGTAAGTCCCCAGGATATTGATAGAGGGAAATTCAGTGATGGTAATGGCATTGAATGTGATGGGGAGATGGTTAGATTCTCTCCTGGTGCAGATGATCATTGCCTGGCACCTTTGTGGTGCGAATGCTACTTGCCACTTAGCAGCCCAAGCCTGAATGTTGTCCAGGTCTTATTGCATATGGACAATGACTGCTTCAGTAATTGAGGAGTTGCAAATGGTGCTGAACATCCCCAGAAATCCCCATTTCTGACCTTATGATGGAGGGAAGGCCATTGATGAAACTGCTGATGATGGTTGGGCCTAGGACACTACCCTGAGGAATTCCTGCAATGATGTCCTGGGATGATTGACCTCCAACAACCACAATCATCATCCTTTGTGCTAGGTATGACTCCAACCACTGGAGAGTTTCCCTCCTGATTCCCATTGACTTCAGTTTTGCTAGGGCTTCTTGGTGCCACACTCGGTCAAATGCTGCCTAGATGTCAAGGACAGTCTCTCTCACCTCACCTCTGGAGTTCAGCTCTTTAGTCCATATTTGGACCAAAGCTGTAATGAGGTCAGGAATTGAGTGGCCCTGGCAAAACCCAAACTGAGTGGCAGTGAGCAGACTATTGCTGAGTAAGTGCAGCTTGATTGCACCATTGACAACACTTTCCATCACGTTGCTGATGATTGAGAGTAGACCGATGGGGCGGTATTTGGCCGGGCTGGATTTGTCCTGCTTTTGAGGAATGAACATACCTGGGTAATTTTCCACATTGGCATCTACCTGGCAATGCTGCCTGGCTGTCTGCCTCTCTACCCTTCTTTGTCCTTTCAGATGCTGTTTAAAACCAACCTCTTTGAGTAAGTTTTAGTCAGTACTTCTCTTCCCAATTCTCCTCCTTAGTTCAGTACCTAGTTATAAGGGTGCTATGTAAGTGCAAGTTATTGCTCTTGACTGACCAGATTGCCAGTTTCAGTGTTGTGCCAGTTTGTGTGCTGTACCATTTTACATTTTTATGAATTGTCCCTTAATTCACCCTCTGATGTGTGAGACCCTACATCACATTACTGACATATGTATTAGCTGCCATTCTCGCAGCTCATGCCATTAGGTGTTGTTGATTGTGAAACTGAATGAGGACACTAATCAAAGAAATGCACGTGCTCAACTCATGACATTTCCGTGCAGTGGGTGGTACCACCAGTGTGGGACTTTTTAAACAGTTAAACTGAGATTGTAATGACGTTTGGTACACAGTTTATTATATCGGAACTCAATTCATAGAATCATAGAATAATTTAGCACAGAAAGAGGCCAGTCAGCCTTTTGTGCCTGTTTTGGCTCTTTCAAAGAGTTATTCAGTTAATCCCACTTCCCCATAGCTCTGCAAATGTTTCCCCTTCAAGTATTATTCAATTCCCTTCTGAAAGTTATTATTGAATCTGCTTCCACCATGCTTTCAGGCAATGAATCCCAGATCATAACAAATCACTGCATAAAATCCTCCTCATCTCCCACTGGTGCTTTTGCCAATTACCTTAAGTCTGTGTCCTTTGGATACTAACCCTCCTGCCACTGGAAACGGTTTCTCATATTCTATCGAAACCATTCACAATTTAGAACACTTCAAACAAATCTCCCCTTAACCTAATCTAGATCAACATGGCTCCTCTTTGAAACATTGTTATCCCACAGTTCTCAAATTAATGTGTATTTTTCATTTTCTATCTTGTTTACTCAGCAACCTTTTGTCCTGTTTTTGCAGGTACTTTCAGAGTGATCAGACTTTTACCAAGAGAACTGGATCTTTTTCCAGAAGGTGAGAAATTGAATGGAGTTTTGGGATCGGCTCCTCTCTATATCAGATACAACATCATAGGATGCTCCTCACAGTAATTGGCCACTTTAGCACCTCAATTGGGGCAAGGGCTTGTGGCCTGCCCTAGGCCTCACCCACCCCAGCGTAAAGTTGCGGAGAGGTTGGGGTGGGCAGGAAGCCCATCCGTGCAATTTCATGCTATCCCCTGCCTACAAACCCGCCGGTGGGGGAGGGTAAAATTGAGGCCCAGGAAAACTAAATGCTGACAAGTCCCTTGGACCTGTATTTGGGTTTGGGTATGTATTTGGGTTTCCAAAAGTCATTTGATAGGGTGCCACATAAAAGGTTACTACACAAGATAAAAACTTATGGTGTTGGGGGCAATATGGATAGAGAATTGGCTAACTAACAGGAAAGACAGAGTTGGGATAAATGGGTAATTTTCAGGTTGGCAAACTGTAACTAGTGCTAGCTGTAACGCCGTGCTATTCGTCAGGATGATGTTGTATTCCATGTTTACAGCTGTTGTTTACCTTTGTCTTTATCATCCGTAATCAGTGCCATAAGCTACATATTAATCTGGGCAGCCTGTGTGCAGATTGCTATCATGAGAGTCAGATTGGAAAATAGAAATTGAACACGTGCATTACTTGTATTGCAACTGCACAGGGATAAGTACTGAGGCCTCAACTATTTACAATCTATGTCAATAATTTGGATGAAGGGACAGAGTGTATTATAGCCAAATTTGCTGACAATACAAAGATAGATAGAAAAGCTAGTTGTGAGGGGAACACAAAGAGCCTGAAAAGGGATATAGATAGGTTAAGTGAGCGGGCAGAAATTTGGCAGATGGTGTATAATGAAGGAAAATGTGAGGTTGTTCACTTTGGTAAGAAGAATAGAAAAGCAAAATATTATTTAAATGGAGAGAGACTGCAAAATGCTTTAATATGGAGGGATCTGGGTTTCCTCATATGTGAATCACAAAAAGTTAGCATTTAGGTACAGCAAATAATCAGGATGGCAAAGGGAATGTTAGCCTTACTGCATGAGATTGAAGTATGAAAATAGGGATGTTTTGTTACAATTGTACAGGACGTGGGTGAGACCATACCTAGAGTAGTGCATTTAATCTCGGTCTCCTTATTTAAGGATGGATATACTTTCATTGGAGGTAGTTCAGAGATGGTTCACTAGGTTGATCCCTAGGATGAAGGGGTTGTCTTATGAGGGCCTGTACTCATTAGAGTTTAGAAGAATGAGAGATGAACTTACTGACAGGGCAGATGCTGAGAAGAGGTTTCCCCTTGTGGGGGAATCTAGAACTAGGGGGCACAGCTTAAGGATATGGGGTCTCCATTTAAGAGGGAAATGAGGAGGAATTTCTTCTCAGAGGGCCTTTAACCCATGGAATTCTTCATCCCAGAGGCAGGAGAATATATTTTTATGGTCAGGTGAGAAGTGACGGAATGGCTCCCCTCTTTTTCCACTCCTTTGTTGACTGCAGCAAGTGTTTTTATTTAAAGAATTTGCTTGCCAATTCAATGCGTATTTAACTGTCTAAGCACAATGACTGTAAAAGACATGCACAGACAGGTTTTATTGTAAGTTTTTAGAAGAGAAGGGAATAGGATTTATTATACTTAACACCCGATCTCAATAGAATAATAAAAACATTCCAACTCTCACTCACACATGCATTCAAGAGTTCACACTCACACACACAGAAGTAAGTTACAAAGTGGAAGGGTAGGTTAAATTGTTTAAGGGTCCAAAAAGAAAGTTAGTTGTATACAGATCCTGTAGATTGATGACTTAGGTGGTTTCATGGGCTCGATGGTCTTTCCGGATTCTGTGTCGGGGCCGATTTAAGATGTTGATTGACAATTTCTATCTTTTCTTCTGGATTCAACCGCAGCTGGGTTGATTTTTAAGATGCTGTCCACAGCGTGTGGCTGGTTAAACAAGCTTGCAGGATGGCTGGAGAGAAAGGGAGTGCCCACTCAGGATGTTCTCACACTCAAACTGTCTATCATCTTCTGACTAGCCTGGAGAAAAGCATTTTCTTAAAACACAAAGAGGGTTAGTATGCTCATCACATGATCTCCTCACAAACTGAACAGTTACCCAAACATGGTCATAGCAAGTTGATCCCAGGTCCATTGTTTATAAATAATTAGCTTATGACCATAGGAGTTCCCTTCTGAGCCAGGGTCCATTGTCCAAACTATTTGCGTTTAATGGCTTGGTCCACACCCAGCTGAATACATAGGTGATGTCTGAATGTTTTGTGAAAGGTTCAGGAGATAGGTCATTCACACTCATCTAAGTTGATTGTCTCCGGTGGGCTACTTTTAGACAACCTGACATCGTTTAAATGGCTTTGGAATTTGGAGGGTACAGTTATGCAAATATTCAGCCATCTTAGAGGCTGCTGTTTAAGTCATTTAAAATCCTGTTGTTCATTCTTTTTTACTTATCTGGTCGTTTCAATCCACTCAATAAATAAAGTCATTTTTGAGTTAAAGTATGAGTTTTATAACAATATTCAAGGATGACTTAGACTGATTTTTGATCTACTAGGGAGTCAAAGGTTATGGTGGGGGGGCAGGCAGGAAAGTGAAGTTGGGGGTCAAGGTCAGATTAACTATGATTATATTGAATGGCAGAACAGGCTCTAGAACAGAATGGCCTACTCCTACTCCTATTTCTTATGCTCTTATTTATGTTGATACAACCGAGTCTCTTACTAGGCTACTTCAGAGGGCAGTTTTGAGTCAGCCGTGTTAGTGTGAGACTGGAGCCACATATAGGCCCATATTGGGTAAGGATGGCAGATTTCTTTCCCTAAGGATATTAGTGAACCTGTTGGGTTTTTAAGACATTTTGACAACTTCATGATCACGTTTACAGATCCCAGCTTTCTATTTCTAGAACTTTAAAAACTGAATTCAAGTTCTCAAACTGGCATGGTGGGATGAACATATGTTCTCTGGGTTATTAGTTCAGGCCTCTGGATTACTCGTCTAGTAAAATAACTACTGCTGTACTCTCTTTGAAATTTTACAAGAATGGAATCAGGGATGAGGAACTTCAAGTAAGTGGAGAGGCCAGAGAAGCTGGTCTTGTTCTTTAAAGCAGAGAAGGTTAAGGGAAATTCAAGGAGGCGTTCAAAATTAAGGTGGGTTTCAATAGAGTAAATAAGGAGAAACTATTTCCAGTGACAGGCAGGCCAGAAATTGAAGGGCACAGATTTAAAATGATTGGCAAAAGAACCAGGGGAAGATGAGGAGAAATTTATTTACAAAATGAGTTGTTAAGATCTGCAATGCATTGCCTGAAGGGCATAGCATGTTACGCACTGAAGGTGACAATTCGGCTCATTGTACATGTGCCCCATCTTTGAAAGAATGAAACATTTAGTCCCACTCCCCTGCTTTTTCCCCATTTCCCTGCATATTTTTCACCTTCAAGTATTTATTCAAATCCCTTTTGAAAGTTACAGTTGAATTTGCTTCATAACAACTTACTGTGCAAAAAAAAAGGTTTCCTCATGTCACCTCTGATTCTTTTGTCAAACACCTTAAATCTGTGTCCTGGTCACCGACCCTCTTGTTAGTCAAAACAGTTTCTCTTTATTTCCTCCATTTGTGATTTTGATCACCTCTATCCAATCTGCTTTTGATCTTTTCTGGTCCAAGGAGAATAACTTCAGCTCCCCAACTCTCTTCTTGTAACTGAAATTCCTCATCCCTGATGCCATTCTAATAAATCTTCTCTGCATCCTCTCCAAAGCCTTGACATCCTTCCTAAAGTGTGGTGCCCAAAATTGGACACAATACTCTAGCTGAGACCTAATCAGTGTTTTGTAAAACCTAAATGAAATAATTTCCTCTGAGTAACCTTGAGTACTATCGCAGGTGTTTCACTAGTGGTCTAATTGTTCATGTATTTCTCTGCATTTCCTTGAAGAGAAACCAAAGAATTAATCAGTGATGTTGCCGATCTGAAATATGCAAACCAGAAGTTGCGAGAGCAAAATGCCAGCCTCCAGAAGGCCATGGAGATATCAGATGACACAAACTTGCAGCTGACGAAAGAACTCTCAAAGCTGAAGGACCAATTGACGAGGTACATCAAGGAAAAAGATTCCATTCTGAAGTTGAAGGGAATCTATATTAGGTTGAAAGTAAGAAAGGAAGATCTTGCATTTCTATAGCATATATGGCAACGTCGGGGCCTCTAAAGCACTTTACAGCCAATTAAATACCTTTGAAGTGTAGTTACTGTTGTAATGTAGGAAATGCTGAAGCCACATTGTAAAAGCAAATTCCCACAGACAGCAATATGGTAATGACCTGTTAATGGCTGCAGAGACCTGGCTTCAAGATGACAAAGGCTGGAACTTGAATATTCAAGGGTACATGACATTTTGGAAGGAGAGGAAGCTAGGGAAAGGTGGTCAGGTAACTCTGTTAGTACAATAGTCCAATAGTGAGAAATTACCTTAATTCTGAAGATCAAGATGTAGAATCAGGTTGGGTAGAGATAAGAAGTAGCAAAGGTAAGAAGTCCCTTGTGGGAGTAGTTTATAGGTCCCTGAATAGTAACTGCATTGTAGGACATAGTATACAGGAAGAAATAATGGGGGTTTATGAGAAGACTACGGCGATAATCATGAGTGATGTTAATCTACATATAGATTGGATGAATCAGATTGGCAAAGGTAGCTTGGAAGATGACCTGGTAATGTACAGCGAGACAGCAATAATTAATAACCTTGTGGTAAGGGTGCCCCTAGGTAGAAGTGGTCGTAACATAGTAGAATTTCGCATTCAGTTTGAGGGAGAGAAGAGTGGGTCTAAGACTAGTGTTTTAAACATAAATAAAGGCAATAATAAGGGTATGAAGACAGAGCTGGCTAAAGTGAACTGGGAAATTAGGTTAAGGGATAGGTCAGTAGAGATATAATAGCAGACATATAAGGAGATATTTCAGCAAACATACATTTCAGTGAGAATGAAAGACTCTAGGGGAAGGACATCCCATATTTACCTAAGGATGCTAAAGATAGTATCAAATCAAAAGAAAAAGCGTGTGTACAATTCTGTGAAGATTAGTGGCAGGTCAGAAGATTGGACAGAATATAAAAAACAGCAACAAATAACTAAAAGAATAATAAAGAGAGAGAAATTAGAGTATGAGAGAAAGCTAGCTAGAAATAAAAACAGATAGTAAGAGTTTTTACAGGTACTTGAAAAGGATAAAACTAAAGTGAGCTCTAGAGAGAGAGTCAGGGGCATTAATGATGGAAAATAAGGAAATGGCGGATGCATTGAACAGATGTTTTGTGTTTGTCTTCACTGTAGAAGACACAAATAACACCCCAGAAATAATAATAAATAAAGAGGCGAAGGCAGGGTGGAACTTAAAGCAATTATAATCACCAGAGAAAGGGTACTGAGAAAATTATCAGAACAAAGGCTGACAAATCCCCAGGTCCTGATGGACTTCATCCTAGAGTCTTAAAAGAAGTGGTTGCTGAAACAGTAGATGCATTGCTTTTAATTTTCTAAAATTCCCTAGATTCTGGAAAGATGCCACCAGATTGGAAAATAAGCAATGCAACTCTTATATTCAAGAAAGGAGAGACAGAACGTAGGAAACCATAGGTCAGTTAGCCTAACATCTGTTATAGGGAAAATGCTGGAATCTATTATTAAGGAGGTTATAGCAGGGCACTTAGAAAATCTTAATGTAATCAAGCAGAGTCAACATGGTTTTCTGAAAGGGAAATAATGTTTGACTAATTTATTGTAGTTCTTTGAGCAAATAACAAGCAACTTGGACAAAGGGAATCTGTGGATGTGGTGTACTTATATTTCCAGAAGGCATTTGACAAGGCAAAAACAGAATTACCTGGAAAAACTCAGCAGGTCTGGCAGCATCGGTGGAGAAGAAAAGAGTTGACGTTTCGAGTCCTCATGACCCTTCAGCAGAACTGAGTAAAGTTAGGAGAGGGGTGAAATATAAGCTGGTTTGAGGTTGAGGGGGGGGTGGTGGGGTGGAAAGAAGTTGTAGGGGGGTGGTTGTAGGGACAAGCAAGCAGTGATAGGAGCAGATAATCAAAAGATGTCACAGACAAAAGGAACAAAGAGGTGTTAAAGATGTGATATTATCTAAGAAAATGTGCTAATTAAGAATGGTTACTTTGGTGCGGCTTTATGCTCTTGTCGGGACCTGGAAAAATTTATTAATTTTGCTTCCAATCTCCACCCCTCCATCATTTTCACATGGTCCATCTCTGCCACTTCCCTTCCCTTCCTTGACCTCTCTGTCTCAATTTCTGATGATAGACTGTCCACCAATATCCATTACAAGCCTACCAACTCCCACAGCTACCTCGATTACAGCTCCTCACACCCCGCTTCCTGTAAGGACTCCATCCCATTCTCTCAGTTCCTTCGCCTCCGTCGCATCTGTTCTGATGATGCTACCTTCAAAGACAGTTCCTCTGACATGTCCTCCTTCTTCCTTAACCGAGGTTTTCCACCCACGGTCGTTGACAGGGCCCTCAACCGTGTCCGGCCCATCTCCCGCGCATCCGCCCTCACGCCTTCTCCTTCCTCCCAGAAACATGATAGGGTCCCCCTTGTCCTCACTTATCACCCCACCAGCCTCCGCATTCAAAGGATCATCCTCCGCCATTTCCGCCAACTCCAGCATGATGCCACCACCAAACACATCTTCCCTTCACCCGCCCTGGCGGCATTCCGTAGGGATCGTTCCCTCCGGGACACCCTGGTCCACTCCTCCATCAGCCCCTACTCCTCAACCCCCACCTATGGCACCTCCCCATGCCCACGCAGAAGATGCAACACCTGCCCCTTCACTTCCTCTCTCCTCACTGTCCAAGGGCCCAAACACTCCTTTCAAGTGAAGCAGCATTTCACTTGCATTTCCCCTAACTTAGTCTACTGCATTCGTTGCTCCCAATGCGGTCTCCTCTACATTGGAGAGACCAAACGCAAACTGGGCAACCGCTTTGCAGAACACCTGCGGTCTGTCCGCAAGAAAGACCCAAACCTCCCTGTCGCTTGCCATTTTAACACTCCACCCTGTTCTCTTGCCCACATGTCTGTCCTTGGCTTGCTGCATTGTTCCAGTGAAGCCCAACGCAAACTGGAGGAACAGCACCTCATCTTCCGACTAGGCAATTTACAGCCTTCCGGGCTGAATATTGAATTCAACAACTTTAGATCTTAAACTCCCTCCCCCATCCCCACCCCCTTCCCGTTTCTTCCCCCTCCCTTTTGTTTTTTCCAATAATTTATATAGATTTTTCTTTTCCTACCTATTTCCATTATTTTTAAATCTATAACTGTAATACCCTGTCAGTCTTTCCACCCCACCCCCACTAGAGCTGTACCTTGAGTGTCCTGCCATCCATTCTTAATTAGCACATTTTCTTAGATAATATCACCACCTTCAACACCTCTTTGTTCCTTTTGTCTGTGACATCTTTTGATTATCTGCTCCTATCACTGCTTGCTTGTCCCTACAACCACCACCCCGCCCCCAACTTCTCTCCCCCCACCACACCCCCCCCCACCACAACCTTAAACCAGCTTATATTTCACCCCTCTCCTAACTTTACTCAGTTCTGCTGAAGGGTCATGAGGACTCGAAACGTCAACTCTTTTCTTCTCCACCGATGCTGCCAGACCTGCTGAGTTTTTCCAGGTAATTCTGTTTTTGTTTTGGATTTCCAGCATCCGCAGTACTTTTTTGTTTTTATGGCATTTGACAAGGTGCCACACAAAATGGGAGCGCATGGTGTAGGCAGTAACATATCAGTATGGATAGAGGGTTGGTTAGCTAATAAGCAGCAGAGTAGGAATAAATTGATTATTTTCAGAACAAATGATTATTTTCAGGTTGGCAAGATGTAATGAGTAGAGTGCCACAGGGATCAGTGCTGGGGCCTCAACTATTTAGAATATTTATTAATTATTTGAATGACGGGAGAGTTTGTAATATAGCCAAATTTGCTGACAATACAAAGATAGAAAGACAAGTTGTGCCAGGAGCACAATGGGCGGAATCGTCCCAGATTTGCATTAAGTGTGGTAGCAGGCGGGGAAAAGAACGTCTTACCTGTCAGCCGCAATGGCGGCTTTTCACACTGTATCATCCAAATTCCACCTCATTAATCATGCATTCTCAGGAAACACACCGTTTCGCTGGCAGGCGACCTCCGATTTGCCCACCACGCCGTCACCTCACTGCTTCCTCACACTGGGCACCATATTTAAAGTGCAGCCACGCACACACCTCTCAGTGCTTCCAGTCCAGGACTGCTGCACAAAAGACATGGCCCCGAAAGACAAGAAGACTGCAGCCGCGCCCCCCCCCCCCCCCCCACCCCCCCCAACAATTCAGTGACGCGTCCCTGGAATGCCTTTTGAATAGCGTGGAGGGCCGCTGTGATGCCCTCTAATCCACTCTGGCCACAGGAGGGGCAGCAACATCCCCAATTTGGCTTGGGAGACAGTGGCAGCAGTGGTCAGTGTCACTGGTCACATCAGTCATGCCTGCACCTTGATGGGGCTTATCATTTGTTGCCAGAATGTCCTGGGCCGGCAGCACAGAGTTCCATCATTCTCCCTGTGTGCTGCCAGCGCCTTTGAGGTGCAGCGGGCCCTCATCTCTGGTGATAGTGTGGTTCTGAAGGGCTCAGCTCATGAAGGATGCCATAGGATCAGGAGAAGTTAAAGTTTCCCTGCTGCATGTCCATGTGACCCAGTTCACAAGTGCAAGTGAGGTGCCATCAGCCAGACAGGAGTCAGACATTCACATAAGCTATGTGAGGATCTATGGAGTGTCCCCACTGCATGTCAGCATCATCCTTCTGGACTGTAGGGACTATGGGCATCTCCTGCGTCTCCACGACAGGAGCCTTATCACAGAAGGTATGTGCTCTGCTAACAGCCAGACAGGAGTAAAACATTCACAGATGCAATGCGAGGATCTAAGGTGTCTCCTCATTCCATGTCATCATCATCCTCCACGAACCTAGCAGCTATTATGACCTCCCGAGCACGCCTGCCTCAGCTGGCCAGTGATCCTTGGCGAAACGCACAAAGTTGTGCGCCTTTGTGAGATGACGTCCGTAACCTCACGGTTGCATTTGTGGGTGAAGGTTTGCAATATCCCACAGAGGTCACCTGCGGAGCCCTGAAAGGAGCCACTGGCCTAAAAATTGAGTGCCGCAGTCACTTTCATGGCCATTGGAAGTGGATGCCCTCCATGTCCCGTGGCCCAAACCCTGCAGCAGGTAGCAGATGTGACCAACCAGTTCCCTGGACATGCGTAGTCTTCAGCGACACTGGTTCTCGGTCATCTGCAGGAATGACAAGTGCCATCTATAGACCCTGGGTCCAGCTAGGTGCTGACCGGTGAAGGCTGGCAGTGGATCTTCAGCGGCGTGCAAGGGACCATCTGCCCCTTCTTCTTGAGGGTGCTGCCCCTCCCTCTGCCCAGCCAGAAGCCTCTGTCGCTCTCTGCTTCTCTGTCTCCACTCTCTGTAAGTCATGAGGCATACAGCTAGTTCACTAGGCTCCATGCTCCTGATGTACTTCTCCTACAGGATGAAAGAGAGAGTCACGTGGGTTAGCTCGGGTGTACTATGAACCTCTCTTGGTTAAGTCTGAAGGCCCCTTAACGCATGCCAGAGAGTGCTGGCCACCACTTGGATAGCCAGAGTTTAGTGCGCTGCATGGCTGCCCGAAACCCCACCCACCTCTGCCCCTCTCCACCTGACCAATTGGCGGCAGCTTTGCCCATTGGACTGCATGCTGTGCTCTCAGCTCAGGCACAGGCATTCTCCTAACCCGCACTGCAAGGCTGCACTGTTAGCCTGAACCATGGGGAAGATTGGTCCAAACCGGAATGATGACACTGCAAGGGGCTGTGAGCGCCTCCACCAGTGACTGTTCCATGGCCAACTTTAGCAAGGAGAGTGTACAATGTGCCCAGTCACCCAACTGTTCTGCAGTCCACTAAAATGCTAATTAGTTTGCAGTCTGTGTCCGAGGGGTGAAAAGCTCAGGAGCATTTGGTGGCACTTTCAGGCCTCTGCGTTGCTTGAGTGGGCAAATAAGGTAGAGGCCCCACTCCAGGCATGTCAATGTGGCTGCATCTGAGCTGTCTCAGCTGCAGAGGAATGGCCACTTTATACAAGGTTTCCCTAATGCGTGGCCACTTCCCTCCACCCCCATCTCCTCGGCACTACCATCAACCGCAGTGCAGCCTTGCCTATGATGGTCCCAATGTGCGGTGGTGGGAAATGTGGCCCGCCATTGATGGGCGGAGCAGACAATTATAAACTGGTTTCACAACATTGTGACACTGATTTTTGGCCTTCCTGCCATATTGCCTGCTCAGTCATGCCATGACACCCAACGCCAAAGGGCATGGAAAATTCCGCCCACAGATTCTGCAAAAGGATATAGATTGGTAAAGTGAGTGGTCAAAAATTTGGCAAGTGGAGTACAATGTGGGAAAATGTGGACTTGTCCACTTTGGCAAGTAGAGTAGAAAAGCAACATATTCTTTAAATGGAGAGAGATTGCCGAACTCTGCTTACAGAGGGATCTGGGTGTCCCGGGACATGACTCAAAAAAGTTAGAATGCAGGTACAGCAAGTGATTAGGAAGGCAAATGGAATAAATGGAATGTTGTTGTTTATTGCAAGGGAAATGGAATATAAAAATTGAGAAGTTTTGCTACAGTTGTGCAGGGCATTGGTGAGACAACATTTGGAGTACTGTGTACAGTTTAGGTCTCCTTAGTTAAGAAAGTTAAGAAATAATTACATTAGAAGCAGTGCAGAGAAGGTTCACTCGACTGATTCCTGGGATGATGAGGTTGTGTAATGAGGAAAGGTTGAACAGGTTGAACCTGTATTCATTGGAGTTTGGAAAAATGCAAGGTAATCTTATTGAAACATATACAATCCTAAGGGGACTTGAAAGGGTGAATGCTGAAAGGATGTTTTCCCATGTGGGAGAGACTAGAACTAGGGGACACAATTTAAAAATAAGAGGTGTCCCATTTAAGATGGAAATGAGGAGAATTTTTTTTCCAGAGGATCATTAGTCTGTGGAATTCTCTTCCCCAGAAAGCAGTGAAGGCTGGATCATTGAATATTTTTAAGACTTAGTTAGAGATGGATTCTTGACTCAAAGTAGAGTCAAAGAGTATAGGGGGTAGACAGGAAAGTAGAGGCCCCAATCAGATCAGCCATGATCTCAACAAATGGTAGAGCAGACTTGAGGGGCCAAATGGCATACTTATGCTCCTAATTTGTATGTTCGTAATGTTTTATTGATAGTGATTGAGGGATAAATATTGGGTAGGACACAGAAGAGAACCCTCCTGCTCTTCTTTGAAATAGTGCCCTAGGATCTTGTATCTTTCTGAGAGAGCAGATGGACCTCGGTCTAACATCTCAGCCAAAAGACGACACCTTCGACAGTGCGGAGCTCCCTCAGTAGGGCACTGGGATTGTCAATCTGGATTACGTGCTCTAGTCTGTGGAATGGATCGTGAATCCGTGATCTTCTTACTCAGTGGCAAGAGTGCTACCCACTGAGACACAGGTGACACTAATTGAAAGGGAGGGCAGAACAGGTTCAACAGCAACTGAAAGAAATGGAGACCTAGTTGAAGTCTCCTCATCAGAGAGTAACTTCACTAGAAGGAGGCCATTCAGCCCCTCAAGCCTGTTCCACTATTAAAAAAAAACATGACTTTCCTGCATCATAACTTCATCTATCCATCTTATTTCCATAATCCTTAGTACTCTTACCCGACAAAAATTTTATCAATCTCAGTTTCAACATTTCCATTTGACCCCCAGCTTTTTGGAGGACAGAGTTCCAGATTTCCACTACCTTTGTGTGAAGAAGTACTTCCTGACATCACTACTGAAAGGCCTGGCTCTAATTTTAATGTTTTGCCCCCTTGTTCTGGACTCCCCCACCAGAATAAGTAGTTTTTTTTTCTCTAACTTCTCCATCAACTTCTTTGATCATCTTAAACATCCCAATTAGATCTTCTATGCTCAAGGGAATACCAGCCTAGTCTATGCGACCTGCTCTGATAATTTAACTCTTTTAGCCCTGCATCATTCTGGTGAATGTGCGCTGCATCCCCTCCAAGGTCAATCTATCCTCCCCGCACAGAACTGGACAAACCTATATTCTGGTAGCCCATCTAATCCATGGCTCACACAAGAGGGATGGCTGTCCTGGGTCTTGGACCATCACCCACAACTCAGTGCAGGATGGGAGTACAGTGTCAAAAAATTTTTTTCAAACTGTAACATAATAAAGTTGTGTGTTGTGTTTTTTCAGTTCTCAAAGGACAGTTCGCAGTGTAAAAACTATGGTGGAAGATTTGGAAGAAGCAAAGAACACAGGAAGATATGCACAGGAGAAAGTTTGTCAGCTGCAGACACACTGTAAAGAACTGGTATGCAAAGAACGAATACAATTTTTGGATCACAGCACAACAAATAAATCGACAGAAACTGGCAGTCTTACTCATTAAAAAAAAGTTCAAAACAACTCACTGTATTAAAAAAAAGTCTCCTCATCTTCCCTTTCTTTCTTTTGCCAAAAACAACAAAAGCATTCTTCTCAGAGTTGTGATTGTTTGGAAATCTCTACCCCAGAGAGCTGTGGATGCTCAGTCATTGAGTATATTCAAGACAGAGATCGACAGATTTTTGGCATTCAGGAATATGGGGATTGGGAGAAAATTGGAGCTGTGATCGAAGATCAGTCATGGTCTGAATGGATGGTGAAGCAGTCTTGAGGAGCCGTATGGCTTCCTCCTGCTCATAATTTTTATTTTATCTTCCATCTTAAATCTGTGTCCTCTGATTATAGATCCTTCTTCCACTGGAGGCAATTTCTCCCCATCTATTCTATCAAAACCCTCATAATTTTAAGAATGTCTTTTAAATTTCCCCTGAATCTTCTTCCATCCCTCCACATAACTGAAGACCCTCATCATTTCAAATCTTCATACAACAAGTTAAGCCAATAAAATAATGGATTTTCTCCAGTACCCAAACAGGTAGGCACCTCATGGTCATATTTAAAATGCAAAGGTTTTTCCCACCCACCTTTTAATTATTCAACCCATTTGTTAAAAATCATATCCTTAAAATGGATACAAGTTTAGTTGACAGCGTGGGACAGATAAACTATTAGCAATGATGATGCATGCTAATTAACAAAGGAACTTACATAGTAACAAAAACAGAAAATGCTGGAAAAACTCAGCAGGTCTAACCACATCTGTGGAGAGAAAAAAAAGTTAACGTTTCGAGTTCGTATGTACGGACGCTAACTGTTTTTTTTCTCTCCACAGATGTGGTTAGACCTGCTGAGTTTTTCCAGCATTTTCTGTTTTTGTTACTATGTAAGTTCCTTTGTTAATTAGCATGCATCATCATTGCTAATAGTTTATCTGTCCCACGCTGTCAACTAAACTTGTATCCATTTTAAGGATATGATTTTTAACAAATGGGTTGAATAATTAAAAGGTGGGTGGGAAAAACCTTTGCATTTTAAATATGACCATGAGGTGCCTACCTGTTTGGGTACTGGAGAAAATCCATTATTTTATTGGCTTAACTTGTTGTATGAAGATTTTATTTAATTCTCAGGATGTAGGCATTGCAAGGCCAACATTTATTGCCCATTCCTAATTGCCCTGGAGAACATGGTGGTGAGCTGCTTTTTTTGAACAGATGCAGTCCATGTGGTGTAGGGACACCCACAGTGGTGTTCGAAAGGGAGTTCCAGGATTGTGAGCTAGCAACAGTGAAAGAATGCCAATACAGTTCCAAGTCAGGATGGTGTGTAGCTTGGAGGGGACCTTGCAGGTGGTGCTGTTCCCATGCATCTGCTGTCCTTGACTTATAGGTGGAGAGGTCACAGGTTTGCAAGGTGCTGTTGAAGGAGGCTTGGTGAGTCACTACAGTGCATTTTGTATAAGATATACAATTCTGTGTGCCAGTTGTAGAGGGATTGACTGTTTAAGGTGGGGGATGGGGTTCCGAACAAGCAGTTATATAATTCAGGATGGTTTTGGAGCTTGAGCATTGCTGGAGCTGCACTCATCCAGGCAAGTGGAGAGTACTTCATCACACTCCTGACTTGTGCCTTGTAGATGGTGGACAGGCTTTGGGGAGACAGGAGGTGTTATTCGCTACAGAAATCCCAGCCTCTAACCTGCTCTTGTAGCCCCAGTATTTATATGGCTGGTCCAATTAAGTTCCTGGTCAATGTAACCCCCAGAATGTTGATGATGGAGGATTCAGGAATTGGATTCGGGAATGTAATTGAATGTTAGTTGGAGATGGTTATTACTTAGCACCAGTGTGACATGAATGTTACCTGCCCTTATCAGCCCAAGTCTGAATGTTGTCCAGATCTTGCTGCATGGGTGCATGGACTGCTTCAGTAACTGAGGATTATTAAAAGTTGATTTGCTCTGTAATACGACTGAAACTTGATTTGTTTTTGTGTAGAAAAAGGAGAATGAGGCTCTCGTTGCACAGCTATGGGCAGTGTTTGAAAAGGTAGGTGCAGTTTCTGCGTGTGTTGACAGGGATTATAAAAGCAATACAATGGTATCACAGTAATTCACTATTAACCGGTGTTCCGATTATCAAAAAATATTCAATATCAGATGCCTGAAATTGATATAAATTGGTGAGGTTCATTTGGGATTAAAGCCCTTAGATACTTCCATTCACCTACCACCCCTGAGCCCACTGAACAGCTTTGGCTCCCAGCCTAGCAACACTTCACTTTTAAAATTCTCATCCTTGATTTCAAATCCATCCATAACCTCTATATCTGTAACCTCCTCCATCCTATAACCCTTTGAGAATCCTTTGAGAACTGCTCTGCCTGGCATTAAGTTCTAATTCCCCCTCTAAACCTCTCCGTCACTTCCCTATCTTCCTTTAAGCATCTCCTTAAAACATATCTCTTTGGCCAAGCATTTGGCCATCTGTCCTGATATCTCCTTTGTGGCTTGGTGTTAAATTTTGTTTGATAATGTTCATGTGAAACGCCTTTGGAGTTTTTGCTACGTTAAAGGTGTTAAATAAATGCAAGTTGTTTTTGTTGTTGTCAATAACATGAGGTAGCCTGTCTACCTGATAGAGCAGAGTCTTGTGTGGGTGGTTAGGAATGATCTGGAACTTTTTTGAACTGTGTGGTTGACCTGGATGCTCGCCTTCATTTGAACAAAGGTGTTGGCTTCTTGGACATTGGAAACCTCCTTGTGTCAAGGTGTCATGCCATTCCCCTCGAGCCTTCTGCTTGGATAAGTCCACCATATGCACTGTCAGTAGTACTTGATCAAGCTGACTTATGTATCACCCGCATTGTAAGTGAGACCCCTATCTTGGACTGTACCTGAATTGTATAGTTTCTACAGCTCAGAAACAGGCCGTTTGGCCCAACTAATTCATGCTGGTGTTTATGCTTCACATGAGCCACACTCTATCAGCTTAACCTTCTATTTCTTTCTCCCTCATGAATTCACCTAATTCCTCTTCAATGTTCACTTCAACCACTCCATGTAGTAGTGTGTTCTCTGGGCAAAGATATTTCCCCTGAATTCCCTATTGGATATTTTAGTCACTCTAATCCTTACATTTATAAGCCCTAGTCTGGCCTCCTGCACAAGTGGAAACATTTTTATCTTTGTTGTGAATGTACTTTGACTTTTTTGAGAGATAGCCTTAGGTAAAGTAGTCACAAAACAAACAAGAGAGAGGAGAAGAAGAAGATGAAGACAAAAAAGTAATGAGCCAAGGGACGTGCCTAAACATCCTCGAATACTGTTGATTTTTTTTCAAAAATCCTTTTCAGTCGATCAATTCCTCGGAGTGGCACGTGTCAGAAGGGTTCATCTTTCTTTTCTGTCAGTCACTTCAAACACCCATGTTTGTGGAACTCTAAGTTACAACAACAGTTTGCATGTACATAGCGCCTTTAATGTAGTAAAACATCCCAAGACCCTTCACAGGAACATTACCAAACAAAGTTTAGACGCAGAGCCACATAAGGAGATATTACGACAGATGACCAAAAGGTTTTTTAAAAGGCTAAGTTTCAAAGAGCATATTAAAGGAGGAGAGAGAGGCAGAAAGGCTTGGGTAGGGAGTTCCGTAGCTTAGGGTTCAGGCAGCTGAAGGCATGGCCGCCAATGATAGGGTGATTAAAATTGGGGTTGTGCAAATGGCCAGAGTTGGAGGAGTGCCAAGATCTTGGGGATTTGTAGGGCTGGAGCAGATTATAGATGAAACTGAACACTGTAACAGACACCAGTGAGTTGGAATCATTCGTGGTAGAGGCATCCATTTTGCAACAGTACTGAAACGGCCCCAATCAAAGTCACAAATTGCATCCTATGTGACTGTGAGTGTAATGATCTAGTATTCCCCTCAGCCTTCTAGATCTGTCTGCAGCCTTTAACTTTGTTGACCACACAATCTTCCTCCAACATTTCTCCGCTATTGGCCATCTGTGTAACTGCCCTCACCCGGTTCCACCATACCTATCCAGTGATAGCCGGAGAAGCTATTGTGGCAGGAATCATGTCTTTTACAGTGAAAACTGTTGAGTACTGATTTGTCCTGTAAACACGCAAGTTGGTGTGGTTATGCAAAGGCTGCTTTTATTTTGGTCTCATTGGAACATTCTCTTTGGGTGGAATCATCCCAGATTTGCACTAAGTGTGGTAGGGGGCAGGAGAAAGAACGTTTTACCCACTGGCCACAAGGGCGAGTTTTCGCACCATATCATCCCAATCCTGCCTCATTAATCATGCATTCCCAGGAAACATGTCGTTTCACTGGCAGGCGGCCTCCAATTCACCCGCCACGCTATCATCTTGCCGCTTCCTCACACCGGGTGCCATATTTAAACTGCAGCTGCACACACACCTCTTGGTGCTTCCAGCCCATGACTGCTGCACAGAAGACCAGTTTGCAATCGTCTGCTCTGCCTGTCAACGGCGGATTGTGTTTCCTGCTGCCGCACGTCATGAGCTTCATTGTAATGAATCTGCATATCGTTATAAGCCCAGCTCGCCATAATCATCCCTCCAAGCTGGATTATCTGGGCATGTCAGTATGATTGCATGCTGGCGTGTTTCACAACTCAACATACGCGAAGCGCCCAAAGAGAATGTTCCAATAAGACTGAAATAAAAGCAGCTTTCTGCTGCACTGAAGACATGGTCCCAAAAGGCAAGACTGCAGCTACCCGATTCAGCCACACATCCCTGAGACACCTTCTGGACACCGTTGGAGACCGCTATCAGGAAAGATGAAACAGGCTAGGCTCTTTTCTCTGGGAAAGAGAAGATTCAGGGGCTATACTCCCAATACAATTTTGGAACTATACTCTTGGTACAATTATGGGACCATACTCCCGATTCAATTCTTGGACCAAACTCCTGGTATAATTCTGGGACCATACTCCCGATACAATTCTTGGACCAAACTCCCGGTACAATTCTGGGACCAAACTCCTGGTACAATTCTTGGACCATACTCCCGATACAATTCTTGCACCAAACTCCTAGTACAATTCTGGGACCATACTCCCGATACAATTCTTGGACCAAACTCCTGGTACAATTCTGGGACCATACTCCCGATTCAATTCTTGGACCAAACTCCTGGTATAATTCTGGAACCATACTCCCGATACAATTCTTGGACCAAACTCCTGGTACAATTCTGGGACCATACTCCTGATACAATTCTTGGACCAAACATCTGGTACAATTCTGAGACTATACTCTGTTGAAGAGAAGACTGAGGGGAGACCTGATAGAGCTTTTTAAAATTATGGAACTTTTTGATAGGGTTAATGTAGAAAGGATATTTCCATTACTCGCGAGTACAAAAGGAAGGACAATAAATATATGAGGCATGAACAATTTAGAATCTACTTATTGTCTTGATTTCACTTTGCACCCATAGCACATTTATAGCTTAAATGCTGTTAAAAAAGGATAAGAGCACCACCTGCAATACATGCATGGTCTTCGGGAACAAACCTGCTGCAATGTGGGTTTCACCATAGAGAGGAGAACACAACTGAGCATGGTTGACATCCGGTTGCCTCATAATTATTAGGGTGTCTTTTTAGTTGGCTACTTGTGCTGACCTTGAACTCCATCCACCCGAAAGGACCTTCCTCCCACTTCGGGGGATCTCACTGACTGACTAACTACGTGGTCAAGGTCAGATTTGAAAAATGGTGCACATCATCTTCCAGACCCGGTCCACCACCTTCTACCCTCCTCCTGTCACCCATCAACAACCCCTACCATCCTTGACCCACTCAATATCACCGGTCCTCTCCCCTCTGTCACCCTTGAACAACCCCCGTTATCCTGGACCCTATTACAATCCACCTCCACATGCCTTTCCTCCCCTCAGAGCCGACACCCGTTACCGTCCCATGCCCACCCTGACCCTTCCCGTTATCCAAGCTACCATGACCCCCCCCACACCATGAGACCTTCACCTATCAAACTCTCACCCTGGACCTGCCACCCTACTGCATCCCACTACCCCCATGACTGTGACTATTCCCTGTTATCATCAGTACTCTGGGAACCCCCATGTCGACGCCACCATGCCCCCCCTACCTAGGACACTCTTCCCCCACTTTCCTCGGACACTGTCCCCACCCTTCTCCCCACTTAGCCTGCCTCCTGTGTCAAGCCTTGGTGTATTTTTTTTGCTACACGCACTCTATATGAGTGAAGTTTTGCGAAGGCCTCAAGAAGGCAAAATCAGCATCTACCGACCTCAAAGTTGTGGAAGAGGTGAAGCTCGTCAGGTGCTCCCCACTTAAATACAGTCATAAAAGTAAACGTTCTAAATTCTCGATGGCAAGGAACTTAATTTGGAGGGTGAAGATAATTCCAGCAAGATGGACTTTTAACGAGCATGCCTGAGATGCTAATGCACGCAAGTGGGGTTTCCGAGATTGCTTGTCAGGAAGCTCGACCGGCTTGAAAGTCAGGAGAACAAAATTCAAGCAGTTTATTCCACTGTCGGGAAACAGGTTTTGCCTCCCGCCAAATTATGTGCCCCTGCCCGCCATGATTCTGCTGACACGACCAAAAGATTCTGCCTTTAATATTTTGGGCAATTTTCATGTTAATGTGATCCAACTAAAAAAGGTTAGGGCTCACAAATGAAACGTTAAAGAGCTGCATGCAGTTTTGGAGCTGCAGGTTGCAGACCCCTGTTCTAGGTGGTTAAGTTCACAGGTGTCAAAGGATTCTTGGCGAGTTGCTGCAGTGCATCTTGTAGATGGTACACACTGTTGCCACTATGCGACTGTGATGGGGGGAGTGAATGTTTAAGGCAGTGGATGGAGTGCCAATCAAGCAGACTGCGTTTTCTCAGGTGTTGCCGAGCTTCCTGAGTGTTGTTGGAGCAGCACTCATCCAGGCAATTGGAGAGTATTCCATCATGCTCCTGACTTGTGCCTCCTAAATGGTGATTGGGCTTTGGGAAGTCAGCAGGTGAATTACTTGCTACAGAATTCCCAGCCTCTGACTTGCTCTAGTAGCTGCAGTATTTTTATGGCTAGTCCAGTTCAATTTTTGGTCAATGGTAACTCTCAGGATGTTGATGGTGGCAGATTCAGCAATGGTAATGTCATTGAATGCCAAAGCCGTTGAATGCCAAAGGGAGATGATTAAATTCTCCCTTGTCGGTGATGGTGAATGCTGGCCACTTATATGGTGTGAATGTTACTTGCCACTTATCAGCCCAAGCCTGATTGTTATCCATGTCTTACTGCATGCGGGCATGGACTGCTTCAGCATCTGAGGAGTTGCAATTGGCATTGAACATTGTGCAATCGTCGACAAACATCCCCATTTCTGACTTTATGATGGAAGCAATGTCATTGATTAAGCAGTTGAAGATATTTGGGCCTAAGACGCTGTTGTGGGATATTCAGTCACCACACGGAGTCCAGCAAGAGTAGAGTTAAGCTGGTTTATTAAAGCATGCATGCAAAGGGAAGAAGGACTGTCCCTTGCATGCATGCTTGAATAAACCAGCTTAACACTGCTCTCTCCGGACTCCATGAACTGTCCAGACTTTCCTGGAAAGTTAAAAACACTAAACTGAAACAGCCATTTCACACGTTTACCCAAGGAATGTCACCCACTTCCGTATACCCCAATATAATTTAGGGGACTATACACCCGATACAATTCTGGGACTATACTCCCAATAAAAATTCTGGGACTATACTCCCAATAAAAATTCTGGGACTATTATCTCAATACAATTCTGGGACTATACTCCCAATACAATTCTGGGACTATACTCTTGATATAATTCTGGGACTATACTCCCAATACAATTCTGGGACTATACACTTGATATAATTCTGGGTCTATACTCCCAATACAATTCTAGGACTATACTCCCAATACAATTCTGGGACTATAATCCCAATACAATTCTGGGACTATACTCCTGATATAATTCTGGGGCCAGGATCTTCTGTGCCCGCCGGCATCGGGAGTGTTTGGTGGTATGCACGGACAACATGGTGTAATTGGTTTCACGACGGCGTGAAACCATTTTGTGATTGTCCGCTCAGCTCACTGATCGCGGAAATCTCATTGTAATACATCAGCATATCATTATAAGGCCAGACTGCCGGACTCATTGCCCCCGTCCCGCTGGATTGTCTGCCCACATCGGCGGGAAAACACGCTGACGTGTTTCACAACAGCACATACACGATGTGCACCTGGTGGGCTGCACTTCGCCTGGGACTTCAAGGTTTGTTTGCCTACCTTACTTCGGTCAGCACTCGCAGTCATTAGCGCCAGGCTTTACAGACAGCACCACATCACTTTTAGGGGGACTTACGGGTATGTCTCTACCTACCAGATCAGCCATATGTGGGTGGCTTTTCAATGGCTGCAGGTCAAGGTCTTACTTGGGGAAGGGGAAGAAGTGGCTTCAGGCAGCAAAAAGGCTGCAGGACAAGAGCTGTACTGGGGAAGGAGGGCATCCCAGGGTGTGTGTGGGGGCACATGTTGATCTGTGCAAGTGGCCTCAAGATGGTGAGGGCTAAGGAGGCAGTCTCCAGAGGAGATGAGGCCAGATGGACATGTGAGGTATGTGAGAGAGTGAGTGGTGATGCCTCTTGAGCTCGCAGTGAGTGAGATGCCAGTGAATGTGTGATGGGCTTGAGTGTGAGAGTTTAGGCTAATGAGGTGGTTGCTATACCCTGGTGCACAGATGAGATCATTCATCCTCTATGTGCATTGGATGGCCAACCTCTTCTGTGCAGCATTGGCACTGATCACCATTTCCAAGGCCTGCCGTGCTGGATTGATGATGCCGCTGCCGGTCCCGTGGCAAGAGCAGGGGTTGAGGACAACATGGCAGGCATCCAAATGGCATCCCAGTGATGTACCATTAAACCTGGGGTCTGCAGTCTTTTTGCCTTTCGTGGACATCTTCCCTGCAGTAGTCATGGGCTGGAAACACTGAGATGTGTGCTTGCGGCTAGACTTTAAATATGGCATCTGGCGTGATGGAGCAGCAAGGTGATGGCGTGGCAGGCGAATGAGAGCCGGCCCGCCATGGAAATGGCGTGTTTCCCAGGAATGCATAAGTAATGTGGGGGGTTTGGGACAATACAGCATGAAAAGCCACGTCATTTTACCCGCCCACTACCGCACTTAGTGCAAATCTAGGACAATTTCACCATGGGACTATACTCCCAATACAATTCTGGGATTATATTCCCGATAAAATTCTGGGACAAATTCCCAATACAATTCTGGAACTATACTCCTCATACAATTTTGGGATTATACTCCTGATATGATCCTGTGACTATACTCCCGATACAATTCTGGAACTATACTCCTCATACAATTCTGGGCCTATTATCCCGATACAATTCTGGGACTACATTCCCAATACAATTCTGGGATTGTACTCTCAATAATACCCTGGGACCATACTCCCATACAATTCTGGAACTGTACTCCCGATACAATTTTGGGACTGTATTCCAGATACAATTCTGGAACTATGTTCCCAATATAATCTGGGACTATACTCCTGATATAATTCTGGGACTATACTCCCAATGCAATTCTGTGACTATTATCCCGCTCCAATTCTGGGACTATACTCCCATACAATTCTGGAACTGTACTCTTGGTACAATTCTGGGACTATACTCCCTGTCCAGCCGGCCTAAAACTTGGGTGCACCTTTACCTGTAACTGCCCTCTTGCCGGTACTCCCAGTTTGGATATCTGAGTCAATCTTGGTTACCGAAAAGATAGTATTTACCCAGTCTATAGCTGTGGGGCCGCCACCTGATGTAGATGTCCTGCTGCTACACCAATTGTTGTGGGATATTTCAGTCACCACATGGAGTCTGGAGAGAGTAGGGTTAAGCTGATTTATTCAAGGCTGCATGCAAGCGAGAGTCCTTCTTTCAGAATCAATGGTTACAGCAGCCATATTTATACTGCCCCCTTAGAGGAAGCTATACACCCACAAGACAGAGTTTCTGTGAACATGTTATTCCAGCTAACCCAATTAACAATTGTAAAATTCAATCAACAAGACAGAGTTTCTGTGGCCATATTGTTCCAGCTAACCCAATTAATCTTGACCCAATTAATGGCTACATGGGGATTTCAAACTTATTACTTACACTACTAAACTTATTACTTACATTCATTGAGACACTATCCTGAGGAACTCCTGCAGCGATGTCTTGGGGCTGAGATGATTGGCCTTCAACAACCACAACCATCTTCCTTTGTGCTAAGTATGACTCCAAATAGTGGGTTAACAAACACTGATTTGTCTCTTTCATCCTTGAGGTTGTTAATTTTATCTTGTCCAAATGGGGTACTCACTCTACAACTCATGCATTACTATATAGAATTTTCAATGTTTTAAACACCATTTTGTTTGCTCCACAGAATGAAAAGATTGAGAAGGACAAACGGCAGCTGAAATATCGGATAGATGAATTATTAACTGAAAACGCTGAACTGATTGTAAGTAAATATTAATTTTAATGCATCGATTAACTGCGGCAAAACTGCTATTAGGCTGTTAGGCGTGCAGTATTTGGATGTGCAGCATTTGGAATCAATACCATATGGCAGTTTATTTTTACTTATCTGGGTTTGACTGCCGCAAAGAACGAGCCAACTTAACAAAATCAAAGTAAGTGGATCTACCGACAATATTTACGGTGTCAACCATGGCTCTGAGTCAGAGGATCATGGAGTCAAGCCCCACTCCTGAGAATCGAGCACAAATCCAGGCTGACAGTCCCAATGGGGAAACCCAGCACCCAATTTGTACATATCAAGGTAATATCATGTCAATTACAGTGTTAAGGTTAAGAGAAACAGGTGATAGGTATTAATTGTCTTTGAGCACATATAAATAGGGGATAGCTGGGACCCTGGGTGTGTGGGAGGAGATCTGTGAGACTGAACAAGTCAACAAACTCTCTCAATAAAATAAACGAATCAAAAAGAAACAAAATTATGTTTCTTTTTGCTTCATCTTCTATGTCTCACATTATAGTACAACCAATCATTAACACCACCCACATTACAAGTGTGATAATGACCAGATAATCAGTTTTTTGTGATGATGGTTGGTGATACATATCGGCCCAGGACTTCTGGGAGAACTCACCTGCTTTTCTTCCAATAATGTCACGGAACTTTTACATCCATCTGAGAAGATCCCCTCCTAGCCACTCACCATCCTGGCTTGGAAATATATCTCCATTCCTTCACTGTGGTTGGGTCAAAGTCCTGGAACTCCCTCCCTAACAGCACTATGTGTGTACCTACACCACAGGGACTGCAGTTGTTCAAGAAGGCAGCTCACTCCCAACTTCTCAAGGGCAATTAGGAATGGGCAATTAGGAATGAGCTAGTCAGCGAAGCCCACACCCCATGAATGAATAAAATAAAAGCTAGGTGGTTGAATGTCTGATCTGAAAGATGACATCTCCAACAATGCAGCATTCCCTCAGTATTGCCCCTTTGACAGTGCAGCATGCCCTCCAATAGTGCCTCCAACTGTCCCTTCAACAGGGTAGTAGTCCCACAGTACTGCTGCTTTAAAAATACAACACTCATTCCATACTTCACAAGGGTTCAAAATATCCAGGGGCCATGGCCGAATCCACCTCGGAAAGCTCACAAATAGCCCCCAAAACTCAATGGCTGGGGCAAAAAATTCAAGAAAGATTGCCCCGTGTATTTTGATTGGAAGGGCAGTAAACACAGGAGACAGAATCTTTGAGGAGCTGCCCCTCCAATCACAGGATGGACAGATTCTGTCTGTCCCATGTTGCTGTTCCAGTTCCTCCAATCACAGATCTCCTCTCTCCCGTGCTTTTTTCTGATCTTATCCTATACCTTGCTGGGGTGTCCGGTTTTCTTGGGCAGCAGCACAGCTGGGATGTTGGGCAGGAGTCCACCCTGGGCTATGGTGAACACTCCCAGCAGCTTGTTGAGCTCCTCGTCATTGTGAATGGCGAGCGGGAGTTGGCAGGGAATGATGTGAGTCATCTACTTGTGCCGGGACACGTTGCCAACCAGCTCCAGGATCTCAACGGCAGTCAGATAGGCAGGGGCCCCAGCCTCGACACGCTCGGCATAGTGACCATTGTACACTACACAGTAGCCAGTTGTTGCAACTACCAGCTACCGGGCTCTGCGCTCTCTCTGTCCTGCGCTTGATCCCCTGCCAGCAGAGACTCACTAGACCCTGGCTGCGGGCCCAGGGCAATCCGCTTATAACTGTATCAGGGCCCTGCTTCAACTGGGGCAGGTTTGCATCTTGTGAGCAGTTGGCACTGGTGGGCAGTAGCCTAGACTGTGTGTGTATGTCTCCCTCCCACCCCAGTTGGAGGTGGTGGGGTGGGGTGGAGAGAAGTGGTAGAGCAACATTTTGTGGTTCTGTTTTATTAAATTCTGCTCAGTAACTTGGTATTTTGAACTGAATATTTCTAACAAAGTGTCATAAACCAGAATCGAGTTGCCAGGATGTTGTTTATCCTGCACAGTGAGGAAACATTAATCTAAGTTGTCACTGAAGCTATAAATGACTTACATTTGAAATTCTTGATTAGATTGCAACATCGAATCTCATTCCTTATGCTAAACTTTTTCTGTAGATTTACACCCATGCTCTTTCTCTATAGCCCTGCGATTTATTTTTCAAGTGTATAATATTTGGAATTTGAGATGAATCTGATCTTAGTTTATTATTGTAAATTGGGAAGTGTATCTTGAATTCAAAGCTGAAAGAAAATACTAAGGAACTAAGGAAGAATGGTATCCTGAACCCCTCTGAAAAAGGAGCCAGCAGAAACCAAAATTACCCCAAAACTCTAAAAGTAGCACTTGAAAATCTCAAGAAGAGCCCTCAAAAAACAAATTATTTTCCCCTGTACTGCACTGGGAGTGACGGATTGAATTATATGCTCAAATTTCTGGAGATGGGACCCTTTTGAATCAGAGAAAGAGAGATACCCACTGAGCTATGGCAGGCTAAAATCCTTCTGTTTCAACTGTTGAACTGCCTGATGGGAATATCTATCATGTAAGTTTTCATTTCAGCTTTTCAGTGTTTACAATTTTTCCTTTTATCTCTACCTTGTTTGAATGAAATGTCAGAAACCAAGAGTAAGACCAGGACAATATCACTCACACATCGTATTTACAAAGCTCTCTCAGCACAGGAAGCCTCTGGAATCTGAAAATTATTGGCTTGGAGTTTTACAGATATTTATGTTGAAGAAGGTGTCTGCTTTGTATGACCTTCATGCTCTGAAAAATAAAGGAAAAACTGCAAGTTAGAAATAAAACGTAAACCTAGAACTTACTGTATATGATGCCACAAACATGGCATCATGTTCTCTTAATGACACTTAACACCTTCACCTGCAACTTCTCAAGTGGCTGTTTTAGCAAATGTGTTAATAGGTTTAAAGAAACATGTAATGACTCCCTTAAAATACCAGGAGGTTAAATTTGAGTTGAGTTTATTAACTGGTCTTGTATTGGTCTCTTGCTGCATAATATCCAGGCCAGGAAAACTGAAAATACACAGTATCCAAACAAGGAATTTTGGGTCACATTTCAGCTGGGGATTTTTTTTCCCAATGTGAATTATTATTTATACAAAGAAAGAGAAATACCCTTCATCCTTGTGAAGACATTTGTTCGCACCTAAATCTGGTTCCTGCTTTGTTACACATTAAGAGAACATAAATGTTTTGCACTGAAGACTGACACCATCATTGCAGCTAAAAAGTAGGAGCAGGGATGGGATATGCAGCAAGCAATTTACAGAGTCTATTCAAATGGGGTTTCTAAGCATAACAGCAAACAGAACTCCTATTCAAAACTACAGCAAAATCTCTCAATAAAAGCAGGATTATTTCAAAATGCAGTGAGTCAAGGATAGTTGCATAACACAAATTCTCAGCATAAATCAATCTTAGTCACTTACAGCAGTGCGGTTTCCAATAGCAGAAGTACCCAATTATATCCATTCTGCCCGGAAATAATGAAGCTGCTTCATGTAGCCTAAACATTTTGTGCAATTAACATAACTTTTGGGTTTGTGTGTTTTAATTTTTCAGAAGCAGATTCATGAGGCTCAAAACCTGCTGATTTCTAAAGATGCTTTAATTTTTGAGGTATGAATACTGTGGCTTGATTTTTATACAGTTCATTGCAGACCACTGAAGCAGAAATGGAATGAATTCTCTTTCACAATCGATAATCACAAGAGAATGGATGTAAGCTGTATTCCATTGTGGCTGGCAATATGTGGCCTGGATATGCATATAGGTGATGCCAAATAAGGAGGTGCAGCAAAGTATGAGGACAGCACAAGTGGATATGGACTTGTTAGTGAGGGAGGCAGACAGTGGGAAAACAGGAGAAAGGCATGGTATCAGACAGTGAAGATGCAGCTCAATTTAAAGTATAACATTTTGAGCAAAGGAACAGTGGAGGATAGTATATACCATCCAGTAAGGGAGGAGGGTGCAAGAGATCCAAAGGTGCAGACCTTTAAAATTCAGGAGATCAATTAGAAAACAGCATAAAAAAGGCAAATAGGATTCTGGGTTTTATATCGAATGTCAGTGAAAGTAATGGCTTTGTACAAGGCAGTGGTTGGACTACAGTCAGAGTATTATTCTGGACACCCAACTAGAGGAAGAACGTGAGATCACAAGAGGTAGGAACAGGAGTAGACCATATAGACCCTTGAGCCTGCCCTATCATTCAATACAATCACAGCTGATCTTCTACCTCAGCTCCACTTTCTAGTCAGGCCCCCAGATTTCTTGAGTGCCCAAGAGACCAAAAATCTGTCCATCCCAGCCTCTAGTATACTTTACTCAACGATGGAGCATCCACAACACTCTGGGTATTAGAACCTTGGAAAAAGGAGTAACAAAGATTCAGTTGAATGATTCCAGGAATGGGAGGTTGTAGTTGACAAAGAAAGACTTGAATAGTTGGATGCAGAGAAGGACCATGCAATCTAATACAGGCTTTCAAAATGATGGAAGCTTTCGAGAGGGTAAATGATGAGATTCTTTGGATTGGTTTGGGTAACAGACTGAGGAGCATCACTGGGAGAATGAACAGCGAAGTTAGAAGAAATGTTATCACAAATAAGGGGTAGAATTTCTGTTTTAGGTGCAATCAGGAAACAGCCTAAAATCTGCATTTTGTGTTACAGTTGAAGTTTCGACTAAAATGAGTTTGCATAATCACAAATGTAAAATGAATCAGTACAACTGAGCCATGCCATAGGATGTAATTGTTTATTTTTCCATTTAAAAGTTTTCCCTTGGTAAGATTTGTAACCTGGTGCAATTCTATGAATACAGCTGAAAATGGGTTGATCACTGGTGACTTTAGTTGCTTGGCAGTACAGAACTTCAGTACTGAAAAAAGAGACATGCTGTCAAAGCTTTCTGTTTTGCATTCATCAGGACAGATGCAAGAATGCCAAATGTCAAAGGGAACAACAATTTATGTTGCATGAGAAAAGGGGTGCTGATTGGTTGGCAAGTCAGCTCTGGTTGGTTCAGATATTGCCATGACGAGTTCACCAAGGAGCTATTGCACCCTATGCTTTTGTTTATTAAAGAAAGGTGCAATGTCTGGACATATTCTTTTGCCTGCAAAAGACGGGTCCCTGCATAGGAATATATGTAGCTCTTAGCAAGCATAAATGAGCTACATTGCAAGCCCAACTGACATTCTTAAATTGATTGTTGGTGTAATTTTTAGCACATGCAATATTATTCAGCAAATGCTGCCCAATCACGGAAACTAATGTTCTGTCTACCACACAAATGAGTAATGTGGTATATGAATTTCAGTGCTGGTGCAATGCCAGTATGTAGGCCTTACATCCCAATGACTGGCTGATCGTATAGAACAGCATGTCCCTTCGGCTGCTCACAATAAGCAGAGTACCGATCCGTGCCTGCAAAACTCAGAGCATAATGTCTAAGCTTCACAGCAGGTCTCTTTTTTCGTTGATAATGACTTTCAAAAAGCTATACTGAGCCATTCAATAGTTTCAATGGTCAGTTTCTCCATAAACTAAATGCTCTTTGATGTGAGAACACTTTCAAAATGTGTCTGTAAGAAAAGGAGTGCAATTTGAAGAGCCGGCTTGAACCAACACAATTAGTGGAATTTTGCATTGCCAACCTGCTGGGGGTGATGGGGCGGGCGGGGGGCGGGGAGCAGTTTTATGGGTGCAGCCTGATACGAGCAAACCGAATCTGCAACAAGTGACAAAGATCACAGAAAATATCAACTCAAGTGGTTTTGGATATAACTCACTAGGGTATAAAATTCTCCAATCTTTCACGCCATTTTGACCAATTCGGCCCAGGTTGCACTGATACAATTAGTGGAAATTCATGGAATATTTTATGACAGAGGCTATTGATGCAGAGGCAATAATAATATTTAAAAGGAGCTGGATAAGGATTTGAAAAGAAAGAATGTAAAAGCACATCGGCAAAGGGCAGGGAAATGGGACAGATACAGTGATGGGCCAGTGGTCTCTTCCTGTGTTGTAATATCCATGTTTTGGGAAATTTTTTTTTTGTAAAAGCTTTTCTAAAAGCAAACTCTTATGGATTTGTTTATCCTTTTAACAATATTCCAGGAAACAGCTTTGATTCAAGAGCTTAAGATATCCAATGAAGAAAGCTGTAAAATGATTGAGGTAGGTCTGCAGTTTGTCCAGGTGCTTTGTTTCTGTGGAGGGGGTGGGGGTGCTGTTGGGGTGGGGGCAGAGGCTGGAGAGGGGTGAAGATTCAGTCAGCTGTGGGTCATTTTCACTGGGAAAACCATGCAAGTAAGTGATGTACTGCAATTTCAACATGATTTACACCATCAGACTGTAAACAAAGGAAGAAAGAATTTGGCTGATTCTTTAAAGACACAGTCTTTCATCAAACAAACCTCAAGGAATTGAATGTTTGAAAATAAGCAAGAATTAAACTGTAACTTTCAAATTTCTTTCAATTATTTCAATGATTTTTCTTTGTTTATACACTGACAGTAATTAAGAGAGAGAGACAACCAAGAGAGGAAACAGAGGGTGGAATTTTCCGTGCCCGCTGGCATTGGGCGTGTTTGGCGGTGTGAGCAGACAATATGGCGGAAAGGCCAAAAATTGGTTTCACGACTTTGCAAAACCAGTTTGCAATCATCCGCTCTCCTCATCAATGGCAGGCCGCGTTCCCCGCTGTTGGACGTTGGGAACCTCATTGTAATATATCTGCATATCATTATAAACCTTGCTCACCAGAATAATCACACTGGATGATCTGAGCCGACCTGTTTCACAACAGCATATATAAGACGTGAAGCTGGTGAGCTGCACTTCAGGGGGAGCTCAAAGATGAGTGCACAGCAACGTTGCGCAGAGCTCTTGAGGGTTGCCTGTTGGACCTCAGGGTTGAGGTGCTGCGCGTTCAGGCGAGGGCACAGGTAAGTCGCAGATTCCAGGCTGGCTGACAGTGCAGTGCCGGGGCAAGGGCTGCCCTGCAGTTGAGGCAAGTTGAAGGGGCTGGGGGTAAAGGCAGCACTGTGGTTGAGGTGACTTGATGAGTGGGCAAGGGCTGCACTGCAATTGAGGTGACTTGTGGGGGGCAGAGGCTGCACCGCGGTTGAGGCAACTTGGTTGGTGGTGGGGGGTCAAGGGCTGCAACCGTGTAGGGTCTAGGGGAATGAAGTGGCCACGCATTAAAGCAACATTGTATAAAGTGACTATCCCTCCACAACTGAGATAGTTCAAGCGCAGCCACATTGACATGCTTGGAATTGGTCCTCTACCTTATCTGCCCACTCAATCAAGGCAGAGGCATGAAAGTGCTCCAAAGCTTTTTACCCCTCGGGCACAGACTGCAAACTAATGAGTGTTTTAGTGGACTGCAGATAGGTTGGGCGACTGCATACGTTGCACAATCTCCTTGCTAAATCTGGCCATGGAGCAGTCACTAGCAGAAACACTCACAGTTCCTTGCAATGCCATCATTCAGGTTTGGACCAGTCTCCTCCTCGGTTCAAGCTAACAGTGCAGCCTTGCAGTGTGGGTTAGGAGAATGCTTGCACCTGAGCTGAGAGCACAGCATGTAGTCCAGTGGGCAAAGCTGCCACCAATCAGTCAGGTGAAGTGGGGCGGAGTTGGGTGGGATCTCGGGCAGCCATGTAGTGCAATGAAGTCTGGCCATCCAAATGGGGGCCAGCACTCTCTGGGATGCATTAAGGGGCCTTCAGACTTAACCAAGAGAGGTTCTTCGAAAGCCCCTGCTAACCCACGCACCTGCCTCTTTTATCCCGTAGGAGGAGTAAATCAGGAGCGTGGAGCCTGGTGAACTAGCTGTATGCCTCATGGCTTACAGAGAACGGAGACAAAGGAGAAAAGAGCAACGGAGGTGTCTGCCTGGGCAGAGGGAGGAGTGGCACCATCAGGACGACGGGGCAACTGGTGTTCCCGCACATGCCACTGAAGAGCCACAGTGAGTAATCGCTGGTCAACGCCTAGCTAGACCCAGGGTCTATAGGCGCTTCCTTTCATCCTTGCAGATGACTGAGAGCCAGTATCGCCGAAGGCTGCGCATGTCCAGGGAACTGGTCGGTCACATCTGCCAGCTACTGCAGGATTTAGTGCCATGGGGACATGGACGGCATCCACTGCCAGTGGCCGTGAAATTGACTGCGGTGCTCAATTTTCATGCTAGTGACTCCTTTCACTAGGGCTCCACAGTTGACCTCTGTGGGGTATCACAAGCCTCTACACACAAATGCATCCATGAGGTCACGGACGCATCTTTGTGCATTTCACCCGGTACCAAGAAAGCCAGGATGCAAGAGCGCTGGGAATTGCCCAGATCTCAGGTTTTCCACAGACGCAGGGTTTCATTGATTGCACTCATGTGGCACTCAGATCTCTATGGCAACAAGGGGTCAACTATGTCAACTGCAAAGGCTTCCAGTCGCAAACGCATCTTGCAGGTCTGCGCATGGTTCCCAGGGAGTGTCCACGACTCCTACATTCTCAGTTGGTCTCAGATCCCTGACGTCTTCCAGGGTCCATAGAGGCTGCAGGGTTGGCTCCTCGGGGACAAGGTCTACCTGCAGAGGATGTGGTTGATGGCACCCGTGTGCCTCAGACTGCTGCAGAGTAAAGGTACAACAAGGCACATGCTGCAAACCATCGGGATGCTGAAAATGAGGTTCCAGTGCCTGGCCCGGTCTGGTGGAGCCTGATATAGTCCACAGAGGGTGTCACACATCGTCGTTGCCTGCTGCACCCTTTACAACCTGGCGCTGCAACAGGGAGAAGAGTTGGCTGAGAAGGAGATGGAAGAGCTGGACATCTCCGCCGATGAGCACATTGACGGGGATGAAGGTGAGGAGGTCTTCGAAGGCGAGGATGCCAGCAATGAGGCCATTACACTGGCCAGACGAGGCAGGTGCGCTTGGGAGGCCCTCATAGCTGCTAGACTTGTGGAGGATGATGATGATTTGCAGTGAGGAGATGCCATAGATCCTCATCCTTGCATCTGTGAACGTTTGACTCCAGTCTGTCTGATGGCAGTGCACATACCCTCTGTGATAATGCTCCTGTCATAGAGACGCAGCAGGGGCCCTAATAGTCGCTCGATACCAGGACGATGAGGACGACATGCAATGAGGACACTCCATAGATCTTTACATAGCCTCTGTGAATATCTGACTCCTGTCTGGATGAGGGCAGCTCACTTGCACTCTGTGATCAGGGTCATACCATAGAGGCGCAGCCATGAAACTTTAAATGCACCTGATCCTTTGTCAGCTTTCAGCACCTGACCTCTTTAGGAGCACAGAGTCATCGGACACAGATGCTGATGAGATGGGGGGGCCAGCCCCACCTCAGAGGTGCTGAGAACACACAGAGAAAATGATGGAACTCTGTGACACCTCCCCACGACATTCTGGCAGCCATGACAAGCACCATCGAGGTGCAGGCATCAGTAATGTGTCCAGTGAGTGTGAGGCCTCACCATCACTTTGGTCTGAAGGCTGCACAAAGCACAGGGAAGAGGCCCTGGACTGAGACACCTGCCTTTATCTTGTGCAGGAATCAAGGTTTCACATCTGAGTGTCATCAACATTGCTCATCAGAACAAGGAGTCGTAGGCAAGGAGACATTCTTGGGAGTTTATTTACAATAGTGAACATTATGTTACAAGTGATTAATGCCCATGCCGTGCAACTACATCTTCTTAATCTTCCTAACCCTGCTGCTACATCTTGGTGCTCCCCTGACATCCACAAAGGAGGTGGAGGCAGCCTGCTGCCTGCCACGCCCTTCTGTGATGACCTTGGCAGGCATCCTCTGGAGGGCCGAGACCTGGAGGGCCCCAGCCTGCTTTTGGGATCCTGCTGTGTGGCAGTGGCTCCCTCCTCGGCTGTAGAGCTTGAGCTACTGGGGTCACAGGAAGAGGGGATTCGGATGGGCTGGACACTGCTGGAGTCACCTGGATGGATGGGCCCAGGGTTTGCACCTGCTTTTCTCCCTCCCTTTGGGTGCTCGAGGGCCCCTGACTGACTCCTTGAGGGGAGAGGGAAGCTGGAGTGAGATCAAGCTGCTCCACACCCCTCTCGCATTGATACTGCTGGAGGCCAACTATGGCATCAGCGATGGAGTTCAGCCTGCGCAGCAGTGCAGGACTGATGTCCTGGACCAAGGTCTCCATGGCGGATGCGATCGTACCAGTGGTGACCTCAGTGCGTTGGCAGGCCGGTGTTACCACCTCAGACTGAAGGCGGGATGGACTCCTCCATCGTGCCTTGCAATCTGAGGAATTCAGCGGGCATCACTTCCTGATGTTCCCGAGCTTGCCTTTGCAGCTCCAGCAACTGAGGTATGACCGAGTCCAAAGGCTCGTCATCTGACTCGAACTCAGCAGACTTCTGGTCTCCAACAGTCCTCCAAGTGCTGGAAATCTGGGAAGTTTATGCCTCTGTCTGCTTTGGATCAGACAGTGCGATGTGCTCACCAGATTGTGACCCCAAGGCTACTCTAGAACCAGGTCCAACCAAGGCGTATGTCTCTGAGCTGGTGGAGGGTGTGAGTGAGCACTGTGACGGGTCTTCAATGATGGTCCCTTCAGATTCTCCTTCCAAGGTGTCTTTAGGGCTTGATTGGATGCTCTAGTTCATGGACTCGTCAGCTGTTTCCCAGATGTCCCTGCGGAAGCAAGGAGAGAAAATTAGTGCATGTCAGTGGGTTGTGGAACAGGATACATCACTCACAGCATGGTTGTCTGATGCATGTTACACTGCTGGATCCTCACTTGGTTGAGCACCGCTGACCTCACCGTCAGCACAGAAATGGTCCAGATCTTCACCAGCCAGCTGTATAATTCTTTGTTCAAAGCCCATGAGGACCTTGATTTCAGACAATCCTCCAGCAGTCTGCAACCTCTCCCTTTTGTTGTGTGCCAGCTTGTCCTACATGAACACAGATGGAGAGAGTATAAGCAGGACGCCTGCCAGCCCAGATGATAAGCTTGCCTGGCATGTGTAGGTGGTGAGTGGTGCCATGGATGGGATGAGGACAATGAAGGTCTGTGTGAGAGAGTGAATGGTGATGTCCCTTGAACTGGCAGTGAGAGAGATTCCTGTGGATGTGTGATGGGTTTGTGAGTGTCTGAGTTGAGAGTGATGAGAAGAGTGACTTACCCTAGCGGAACAGAGGAGATCATTCATCGTCTTGCGGCAATGGGTGGCTGAACTCTTTTTTGCAAGGCGTTGGCATTGATTACCACTGCCACTGCCTCCCAGCTGAACTGGTAATGTTGCTGCCCCTCCTGTGGCCAGAGTGGGGTTAGAGGACATCACAGCAGGCATCCGTGGCGTTCAAAAGATGCTCAAGAGATGCATCACTGAACCAGGGGGCTGCAGTCTTCTTGCCCGTCGGGGCCATGTCTTCTTCACAGGAGTCCTGGGCTGGAAGCACTGAGAGTTCTGCACACGGCTGCACTTTTAATTTGGCATCTGGTGTGATGAAGCAGTGAGGTAACAGCATGGCGGGCGAATTGGAGCCTGCCCACCATGGAAACGGCGTGTTTCCTCAGAATGCATGATTAACGAGGCGGGATTAGGATGATACTGCATGGCCAGCGGGTAAAACGTTTCTTTTTCCTGGCCGCTACTGCACTTAGTGCAAATCTGGGATGATTCCGCCCAAAGAGATGGACAAGAAAAGAGAGAAAAAGAGTGAGAGAGAGAAGGAGAACAACAGACAGTCTAAAAAGAGGGATAAATAAGAAGGACACAATGGGATTAGACCGGGTGGATCATTTGATGAAAAGCGTTAGTGTTTGAAAGCCTAAACCAACTGGAACATTCCAAGACTGTGCAGACAACCACATCATTCACGTAAATGAGTGGCTGGATGAGAAGGAGACCATTTGGCTCAACTGGTTTTAGTTCAGTGTTTTACTGATGCTGCTACACTGTTGGACATTACCAGCCTTTGAAAACTCTCCAGGTAAAAAGTGATGCATTTAAAAGCTATTTTCTTTCTCAGGGATTACGTGCTGAATTGAAAGCATCACAAGGGAAGATTTGCCAAGACTTCTTTGGGTGAGTGTGATTGCAGGAGATGGACATTTTGATGGCCACAGAGTTTAGCATGATTGTGTAAAAGAAAGACTTGTATTTATATAGCACTTTCACAGTCTCGGGTAGAGAAGTGCCTTACAGCCAGTTAAGTACGTTTGAAATGTACTCACTATTGTAATGCAGGAAACATGAACATGGCAGCCAATTTGTACACAGCAAGATCCCGCAAGCAGCAGTGTGATACCAACCAGATAATCTGTTCTTGTGATTTTGTTTGAGGGATAAATAAAGGCTAGGACACCGGAATAACTCCCCTGCTCTTCTTCGTTGTGCTGAAGAGTCCAAAAAAAAGCATACTTTAACCTATTGCTAACAGACTACAACAACATTGAAGAAGATTGGCACCATCCAGGCCAAGGCAGTCTACTTGATCAGCACCCCATTCACCACCTTAAACCTTCACTCCCACCACCACTGGTATACAGTGACAGCAGTGTGCACCACCTACAAGTAATAAAGTATCCTGAGTTGGAATTATATCACCATTCCTCCCCTGTTGCTGGAGCAGAATCCTGGAACTCTCTTCATAACAGTGCTGTGGATGTACCTATACCACATGGACTGTAGAGGTTCAATGTGTCTCACCATCACCTTCTTGAGGGCAATTAGGGATGGGCAAGAAATGCTGACCTTGCCAACGATGCTCACATCTGATGAAATGTTTTAAAAAACAGACTGAGAAGCAAAGATGGACCCGGAGGTTCTAGAATTGCGTGCTATAGAGCAGACTTGAGCCCATTATCCAAGCTGACCTTCTCAGCGCAGTACTGAGGGAGCATTGCACTGTTGAAAGAGCAGTACTGAGGGAGTGCTGCACTGTCAGAGGGACAATACTGATTGGGTGCTGCACTGTCAGAGATGCTGTCTTCTGGATGAGACATTAAAGTGAGGCCGCAATTGCTTTCTCAGTTGGACAGAAAAGATCCCGTGGCACTATTTTGAGAAAGAGCACATGAGTTTTCCCCGGTGTCCTACGGCCAATATTTATCCCTCAACCAACATCACTAAAACAAATTAATCTGCTCAATATCACATTAATGTTTGTGGGATCTCGCTGTGCACAAATTGGCTGGCACGTTTCCTAAATTACAACAATGACTAGACTTCAAAATTGCTTCATTGGCTGTAAAGCATTGAGACATTCTGAGGTGAAAGGCACTATAGAGGTGAAGGTCTTGCTTTTTCAGGAAACTGGTCTACAGTAAAATTGGCTGAATTTTTAATGTGTCAACCCACTGCGCCAAGCCCCATTGCTAAATCTCAAACCTAAACCATGGGGGCAGTAATTTTCCTTCCCCCCCCCATGCCCCCAAACTTGGTGTCTTAAGTTCTCCAGCGACATTTAATTTCTAAATTTCTTTCAGAACTGTTATAGGCAGATGAATGCTTTCAACAGTATTCAGTCCTTACCAGGTCTGAGCCTTTAGGAGACTCCAATCCCACACTCTCGCGGTTGAATCGTATCTGCCCTCTGAAGTGACTCAGCAAGTTCCTCAGTTGTGAAGGTCCCACCGTCACTTTGTAAGGGTAACTAGGGAAGGATGATAAATGCTCATGTTGCCAGCAACACTGAAATTCAGAGCATGAATGAAAAAAAAATCAGATTACAATACTTCCATTTGTCTTCTGCACATCAGATTTCACTTACACACTTAACTATGTTTCTGGTTTTTTTTCTTTTGGGAACAGTTGTAAAATTGGTCTTGTAAAATCTACACCTGCACTTCCCCTGGTCTTCCCTGTCCAGTCTCAAACCTCGCTTCAGTTGGAAATACAAGACAGTCAAAAGGTAAATCAATCACTGCTTTCTGATCTGGCCTTGACATTCTCTTTCTGTGTGTAATTTATGTTTAAACCTCCTTAATCTACTTTTACAGGTAGGGAAAACAATCAGAGTTACTGATTTTACAGCTGAAGCTTTGAGGAAATATCCACGATTCCATTTGACTTAAAAGTGACATCAGGGATGTACAATAGTGACTGAGAGGGTAAAATCATCACTGGCGTCAGCATAAATGCATGGCCTGAGTCCAGTCTGACTCAGCACCCAGTGCTGGTCTAATTTACCATCCAGTGCTGGTCTAACTCAGCATCCAGTGCTGATCTAACACAGTGCCCAGTGCTGGTGTACCTCAGTGTCCAGAGCTGATCTAACTCAGAGCCCCGTGCTGATCTAACACAGTGCCCAGTACTGGTCTAACTCAATGCCCATTGCTGGTCTAACACCCAGTGCTGGTCTAACCCAGTACCCAGCGCTGGTCTAACTCAGTGCTCAGTGCTCATATAACTCAGTGTCCAACTCAGCACCCAGTGGTGGTGGTGGTCTCACTCAGTGTCTAGTCCTGGTCCAGTTCAGTGCCTAGTGCTGGCCTATCACAGCACTCGATGCTGGCTGGACTCAGCACTTGGTGCCGATCTAACTCAATGCCTGATGCCACTCTGAATCAGTGCCTAGTGCTGGCGTAACTAGGCACCTAAAAAAAATTGATTTTTTTTTTAAAGGAATTAAAATTTTAAACATTTTTCTTTCAAACTCCAATTTCTGATGTAATTCCACCTCCACCTGATTGATGGAGGTTTGTCTCTAACTGCCTGCCCTCTTTCTCAAACGCTGGCATCAGACTAAACTCTGCAATCTGATTGATTATTGTTGATAATGCAGCAGGCAGGCGGATGTGATTAGTGAAAGGAGCAGCCAATCATAGACTGAAGGGTGAGGAGGTGGAGTCATTTGCAGATTCATACTGACATATCACAGCAGCATCCAAGAGATTAATCATTAATCTCAGGAGACTTCAGAATAATCCGGGAGTATTGACTGTCCTCCCTCAGGATGCCAGTCAAGCACACCAGGATGATTTTGGGTCTCAGTGTCCAGGTTATTTGGCTGTCAGTTGACCTCAACATCCCTGGGTCAGGGAGGGAACACCAACCAAGTGTCCTGGTCACTGTTTTGTCATCCCTGCTTGAAAGTGTGGAGGTGATGTTGGTTTACTGTCCTCCACAGTTGAACAGTCTGCTGGATATCAAAGTGTAGACTTGAACATTGAAAGTGGTCCTTTGCTAAGGCAAGAAGGGAAAGCTGGTGTACATGGAACCTGCAGCTACCAGGAGAAGGTAGAGCTGATAGATAGAAATCATTACCACTTGCGGAACCTCCAAAAGAAGGGGGAATAACCTTAAAATTAAAGTTAGGCCGTTCCAGGATGATGTCAGAAAGCATTTCATCGCACAATCTGAAACTCTCTGCTCCAAAAAGCTGTTGAGGCTGAAAGTCAATTGAAAAAAATTCAATACTGAGATTGATCGATTTTTGTTGGGTATATTTATTAAGGGTTATGGATCCAAAGCGTGGAGATGGAGTTAAGATAGAGATCAACCGTAATCCAACTGAATATAGGTTCGAGGGGCTAAACAGCCTTCCTCTGTTCCTATGTTCATTGATGTCGGGGCAAGAATAAGAAGAAAGAAATGGTTTCACAGCTGTCAAAAAATTACAGTAATTAGATCATAATTAGTGACTAGAGTGGAGATACAGATCAACCATAATCTAATAGAATGATGGAACATGCCCAGATGTGTTGAAGGCCAACTCCTATTCCTGTGACTTTGCTGAATGAGGTTCGTCATGTGACTATTACTTACCAGCTCCTGATATTCCAACAGACAGACGAGTTTGAAGGACTGCCCAATCCAGTTTGCGGATTGATGCCCCACAAAGACCAGGGGGATCTTTTCCAGGAAATCTTCAGTCATATAAAGGCCAAAAAGCACAGCACTTTGTTCCAGAGCACTGTTGATGAAATGGTAAGGCACAAGGCAGATCAGCCAAATGGAAAGGGTCTGATGCCTGGCGGTTGATGAATGTTAGTTTTTTTCTATCAATATGTGTATGATAGCAGAATTAGGAGAGAGGTTTGAGAAAATTGCTCCAGAGAATCACCTAGTGGACAGAACCTGCAACTATATTGTGACAGTTGACATATAGCAATTTGCAATGGAAATAGTTGACCAGTGAAGCACAACCCAAAATTGTGAGCACAGGAATTAAGGTACAGGAAAGACATGTTCAATCTAAGATGTTTAATATATGCTAAAAGTGTATGTAAAAAAAAAAAAATTCTTTTGCATTTGAAACATGCCCTTCTTGAAAGATGAGCTGAAGATTTAGAAATTTACTCCTTCAGCTGAGACACTCATCCGAGGTCCCGTCTGTCCTCACAGGTAGACACAAAGGATCCCATGGTACTGTTTTGAAGAAGAACAGGGTGCTCCCTGGTGTCCTGGGCCAATATTTATCCCTCATTCAACACCAAAAACAGATTATCTGATCACTTATCTCGTTGATGTTTCTGGGGACTTGCTGTGTAAATTGGCTGTTGTGTTTCCTACATTACATCAGTGACTACACTTCAAAAATAATTCATTGGCTGTTAGGAGCTTTGGGACATCCTGAGATCATGGAAGGTGCTTTAGAAATGCAAGTCTTTCTTTTTATTCCTGCTTTAGCCCATTTCCTCTTAAGAAACAAGTGGCCTTAAAGGGACAGGCCAGCTGGTTAAGCACAACACTATGCTAATGATTAAGCATCAAAACTGTGCTGCAGAACATGTCTAAAGGAAAACATTTGCAGAGCTATGGTGAAAGAGCAAGGCAATGGAACTTATTGGATAGCTCTTTCAAAGAGTTGGCATAGCTATGGTCTGGATGTCCTCCTGAGTGGTAAGAGTCTATGGTACTATGAAGTGAATGTCTAACTCAACCCCAAATAACAGAAAACAGGTCAGCATTGAGCTTCATTGAAATGGACTGCAGTATTTGGATTGAATTGCACCACATTCCTAGCATAGAAACAGATCATTCAGCCCAACTGGTCCATGCCAATGTTTACACTCCACATGAGCCTCCTTGGAGGCGAGTTGGATCCAAAATTGGCTTAGTGACAGGAAAAAAAAGGTAATGATCGACAGATGTTTTAGCGAATGGAAAGCAGTTTCCAGTGGCATTCCACAGGACTCAGTGTTGGGTCCCTTGCTGTTTTTGGTATATATTAATGATTTGGACTAATTTTGTGAGGCTCAATTGGGAAATTTGCAGATCACACAAAAATCAGCTGTGTAGTTGATAGTGGAGAGGATAGCTGTGGACTCCAGAATGATATCAATGATTTGGTTAAGTGTGCAAAAAAGTGGCAAATGGAATTTTATCTGGAGAATTTTGGGAGGACAAACAAATAAATGGGAGGATATTGAGAGATGTAGAGGAAGTGAGAGATGTTGGAGTGCATGTCCATTGGCCTCTGAAGGTGGCACGAAAAGTAGATAAGGTGGTATAGAAGCCATGTGGAAAGATTGGATAAACTAGCGACCCTGGGCTTTAAAAGAGATGGTAACGTTATTAAAAAATATACACAAAGTATTAAAATAACATATTTTACATTTAGTGAAAGGTCTTGTGGAGCAGTGGTAGCCTCCCTACCTCTAGGCCAGAAGCTCCAGGTTCAAGCCCCACTTCAGGACTTGGCCACAGAAAGTAGCCAAACAGGTTGATTGTCAGGCTGTAAATCCTTCCAATATACCTGATGGCAGGTGGTAAGAGCGGGAGAGTTTCCTGGTCAGCCATACTACAGAAGGCAACAGCAAACCACTGCAGTACTTTACCAAGTATAATCATGGACTAATCCAATGGAAGTCCATGGTCGCCAACACCCTCTTAGGGCATGGTACCTAAAGGAGGAGGATTTTAGATTGAAGTGGATTCTCAGGATGTGGACGTTGTTGGAAAGGCTAGCATTTATTGTCTATCCCTAGTTGCCCTGCATAGGTGGTGGTGAGCCGCCTTCTTGAACTGCTGGTAGCATTACACTACAACTGGGTGGATTGTTCAGGCACTTCAGAGGGTTGTTAAAAGCCAAACCAGGTTGGTGTGGGATTGGAGCCACACATGGAACCAGGCCAGTTAGGTCTGGTAGTTCAGACCATGGCAGGTTTCTTTCTCATTAGTGCACTCCAAACTCTGTTCCTTAGCTACCAATGCTATCCCTCTCCCTGGCAACAGTCTGAGATTAAGTCAGTCAGTTCATAACTTTGGTGTCGCATTTGATCCTGAATGAGCTTCCAAACTTATATTCATGCCATTGCTAGGACTGCCTATTTCCATCTCTGTAATGCCATTTTGCTTCACCCCTATTATTGTATGATGTGCCTGCATGCCATTGTAACGTAAAGGTGCTCAACAGAGCAAGGGTTAGTGTGGGACTGGAGAATGGCACCACCCATGGTATGATGCATAGAGTCACATGGTAATAGACTGAGAGAACAGTCTAGAAAGGACACTCTAGAACCAGCCTGCATGAAAGTAACAACTCCATGCCTGGTCATACCTTGGATCTGGTTAACAATAAAGGGTTCATTTTTAAATATATAAGTCTCCAGATCTCATTGTTGAGACACCACCACGCACCATAATACAACATGGTGGCAGCAGTGGGATATCAGCGCTATCAACACAATACAACATGGTTGGCAGCAGTGGTCACTTCTACAAGATATCACATCAGAGATAGTACCATCATCCGACATGGTGATCTGTGGTGATATGATAGGGGGCAGCTAAATGTATAAACCCAGAACAGCATCCCAAGGTATGAAACACTAAAAGCAACTGAGGCCTAACTAGAGAGACATGCACCTAAGAAGAAAACTTGGAGAAAAGTTGAAGAAACTTCACGACAGACTTGGAAGTGAGGAATCCACCAGAATAAGTGGGAGTTCATAACAAAAAATTGCAAGAGCCTGAGTGACATAGTTCATGAGATGGTAAGCAAAAATACAAAAAAAGTAGCTGTACTTACATTTTGGAATAGATGGCAGTCCCAAGGCTCAGTATCCATAGAAGAAGCTGGAAGACAGCTGCAAGTTTTTAAAAAAGTTAAATAAAAATCGACAGGTAGAGCAAAAGAAGACCCTGTAGAGTTACAAAAAAGAGAGCTGCAGAGTTTAAGAAAGAAAAATCACCCTGAAATTGATTTTTGCAGTTTGGAGGAGAGTTTTGCTGTACTTTTAAAGGTTTTTAGGAAAAGGAAACATCCCATGATCATGAGGGAACTTTTTTCAGTTGGGAAAAGTTAAGTTTTCCAGTTTAAAAAAGAAGTGCTGCTGTTCTGAAGATTAAAAAAAACACTGATGGTAAACAAAAAGCAAACCTGCAGAGTTTGGAAAAGGAATCCTTTTTCAGTTGGGTCTCCAGGCTTCTTGTTAAGGAAAAAGAGCTTCTATAGAGTTAACTGTCTTGAAAGTTTAAATTTTTTTTAAAACTGGCCCACAATCGCGAGGATCCTGTTGAACCTGAAAAAGCACGGGAAAAACACACAGAAAAAACTGGCAGCTGTGAAGACAGCCTGAGTAAAAAAACAAAACAATTACTGAATTAAAAATAAGGTCACTGTACACACTATCTTAAAGGGGCAATGACATTTAAAGCAGTAGCTACAAGAAAAGAAACAGCAATGCACAGCAAATTAGAAGAGCCATACATATTTTGGCTAAGGAAAGGGCTTAACCAGACCAAAGAATGGGAGTCTTAGAGAAGACAATTTTTAGTTTATAGGACTTACAGCATTAAATAAGAATTCAAGTACAAGTTGACAACATTTTATTCGTCTTTGGTTCATTTGGTGGTGAAGTACCCCATATGCAAATTATAGATCAATACTTAACAACACTTGATGAGATATTAAAAGGGTGTGGCAGATATTTCAAACTGTTGTCAAACAAAAAAGTTGTAGAGAGTGCAGACTCCAGAAGATGGCCTAGCACACTCCCAATAAAACGCCAAGGGCAACAAGAGACCCCAGAGTGAGGGCAACTCCTAATAAAGCACTGAGGGCAACAAAAAACTCCAGAGAGAGGACAACAAAAGACCCCAGAGCAAGGACGACAAGAGACCCCAGAGCGTGGGAAACAATATTCAAGTAAACCACAAGATGGTTGCCGAGCATATCAGTGCAATGAAATGCATGAGCCGAAGATTTTAGTGCAAATGAAAGAAATAGCTGAGAAGCAGCCGAAGATATTAAAGATAGAGTCTTTTGAAAATGCTGACAAAAGTACCCAACCTGAAACAGCAGATGGTGGTGTAGAGTGAGCAGATAGCTGTGAACGAAGGAAAGCTACCTGAGGTAACTTAAAAGAAGCAAAACATGCAAAAAGTAAATGAAGCTGTTCAACAGGAAAATGTTCGCATCAGAGCTGAACTGAAAAATTTGAAGCGCAAGATTCAAGCTGAGTATATACTTTTGAAAATGCACAACAGACTGAAGTCTTCAATGTACCCAGCTGCTTGAGATCTGAACAAGTTTCAGAGATGACACAAAGGTATCAGGAGGAAATAATGATCCTCAGTTCCACAGTTGGCAAATCAAAGTGGGAGTTGGGAAAAATCAACCGATATACAGTCAGGCAAAACAGCAAGCAGAAAAGGCACACAAAGAAGTTGCAACCTTGAAATATTCATTGCAGAATCAATATGTAGCCATGGAAAAACATGGGGAGCTAAAAAGAACATTGAATATTACTTCAGAAAAAAGCTTTGTTGGAACTATCAGCAGCAACGAAACAATGCACTAAAACCCAGAGTGAGTTGGCACAAGGTCAACAAAAAAATAAACTGTTGAAAGAACAGTTGATTGCCCTTCGAGATCAAATGCAAAATTACATAATGCATAATACATAATAATTCAGCAACATGAAGAAATGAAGATCGTCTTAAACAGCAGAATGGAAGCACAACAGAAGACACTCACTCTACTGAAATACAGAAAAGCTCAAGACGAAACAGCGAGCTTTGCAAAGAAAAGCAAAACCTGTTGAAAGACCTTCGCATGTTAAAAGAATCCCTTCAGTCAAAGTTTACTCTTCTGGCAAATTACAAAGAGAAGGAAAATGAATTTAACGCCACGCTGTTCTGCCGAAGGGCCATGGAGGCTCGAAACGTTGACTGATTTCTTCTCCGCCGATGCTGCCAGACTTGCTGAGTTTTTCCAGGTAATTCTGTTTTTGTTTTGTAAACTGAAAAACCAGTTGGCAGAGAAGACTCAGCAATGTTCTATATTCCAGGAGGAAGCCGAAAACTACAAGAAACAGGCTGAAGGGCTGAAGAAGCAGTTGAATGGAAAAGAGGAAGCATTGAAATGAAAAGCCAGAGAACTTTCCAAGCTGTGAGTGGATAATGAAGCCATGAGTAGCACAATTACAGAACTGAAATAAGTGAAGACTTTGCCGGAGACAGACCTGACCAACAGTGAATCCAAAATGAAGGACAAGGACAAAATTCTGTTGCAGACAAAGAAAACAGACAAGGAAAATGTAAATCTTACACTGAAGTGGAAGGCACTAGAAGAAGAAAAGGCTGAGCTGAATGAGCAGATTCTTAAGCTTGCAAAGGGATTTGAAGTGTTTGGCTGAGGTTGTGAAACAAGTGGAAATGAAGGTTCCATTTGCAAAGCGTATAGGTCCAGCAAGAACATGCGGACACCACAGAAAAAGAAAATTCAAGTCCACTGTAGAAACAAATGGAGTGCACATTCCCTGCGAAAAGAACAGGATAAACCCAGTGTCCAAAAAAAGTAGACGAGTTGTTAATAAAAAGAAATGCAACTCAAAGGAGCACAGAAAAACAAATCAAATGAATATAGCCAAATACCAGAAACACAGAGTACTACTACCATTCCTCCAAATGCTACAGACCAAGACGTGGAAGAACTGTCAAGCCTCAAGACAGTCTGAATTTATGAAGTCATAGACTTGAGATTGGAGAGCAGAGATAGCAAGTAAAGATTTTATTACAAATAGTTATACTCTGTTGGAAAGGAAAGTTTTCTTTGGCAAAGAAAGGGGGATGTTGTATGATGTGCCAGCATGTCATTGTAATGTAAATATGCTTTGTAGAGAAAAGGTTAATGTGGAATTGGAGAATAGCACTGCCCATGGTATGATGCATAGAGTTACATGGTAACAGACTGAGAGAACAGTCTAGAAAGAACATTCCGGAACCAGCCTGAATGGAGGTAACAGTTTTATGCATGATCATACATTGGATCTGTAAATAGTTAAAGGTTAACAATAGAGCATTCATGTTTAAATATCCAAGTCTCAAGATCTCATCATTGAGACACCACCAAGCACATACCATACAACACCTATCTCAGCTCATTTGCTGATAAAACCCTCATTCATGACTTCGTCACCTCCAAACTTGACTATTCCAATGCCTCCTGGCTGGTCTCCCATATTCTACCCTCCGTAAACTTGAGGCCATCCAAACAATGCTGCCCATGCTTTAACTCATAGTAAATCCTGTTTCCTTATCAGCCTTGTCTTCGCTAACTTAATTGGATCCTGGTCAAGCAATGTCTTGATTTTTAAGTTCTCAGCCTCGTTTCCAATCCCCTCCATGGCTTCACCCCTCCCTATCTCTATAATCTCCTCCAGCATTTCAATATGTTGAAGGTGCCATATAAATATAAGTTGTTGTTGTTGTTAGTGAATGAGTTGGGTTTTTAACTGCAGCCCAACAGCTTCATGGTCATTTTCACAGGGTCCACATGACTTATAGCAGGAGCAGTTGTGTCAACACGATTGGCCCACAATTTGTGTGGATGGTTTATCGTCTCCTCTGACAATTTACAGAGAGAGATTAAACAGGAACAGACAATATCCAAGGCTGGAATTGGAATGACCTTTTGATCTTTGCCTCGAGGAATCACCAAAGTATGACACCAAACCACATAAGGAGATAATTGGTCAGATGAATGAAAGCTTGGCCAAAGAGATAGGTTTTAAGAAGTGTCTTAAAGGAGGAAAGTGAGATAGAGAGGTGTGTGTTGGGGGTGGCGGGGGAGGGGGGGTGGTGGGATGGTGGGTGCAAGGGGAGGAAGGGTGAGAATTCCAGAATTCCAGAGCTTAGGACCTAGGTAGCTGAAGGCATAGCTAAAAGTGAAGCAATTAATATCGGAAATACACATAAGGCCAGAACCTGAGTAGCACAGAGATCTCAGGGTTTTATTAAGTTGGATTTGGTGGTGTTTGGGGTCAGAGGGCTCTTCAGCTGGTAGTTGTTGGAGGGTAGGGGAGGGGAGAAGGTGCATGTCCCCTAATATTGGAAACGGGTGGAATGGTCAGTTCCAGAGGGTCATGTGGTCAAACACAAGGCAGAGCCAAGACCTGAGGTTACCAATCTGCTTGGATGTATTCCTGGAGGTTTTATTACATGATCGTCCTGGGGTGAAGAGGTTGTCTTATGAGGAAAGGTTGGGCCTATACCCATTGGAGTTTAGAAGAACGAGAGGTGATCTTAGTGAAACATATAAGATCCTGAGGGACTGGAAGGATGCTGAGAGGATGTTTCTTCTTGTGGGGCAGTCAAGAGCCAGGGGACACAGTTTAAAAATTAGCGGTCTCCCATTTAAGATAAGGAGAATTTTTTTCCCTCAGAAATTTTTCTTTCTCGTTAGTCTATGGAATTCTCTTCCCCAGCAAGCAGTGGAGGCTAGGTCATTGAATATGTTCCAGGCTGTATTAAATAGGGTTTTGATCAACAAGGGAGTCAAGGGCTAGGGGAGCAGACAGCAAGTGGAGTTGAGCCCACATCAGATCAGCCATGGTCTTATCGAATGGTGAAGCAGGCTCAAGGGCCGAATGGCCTACTCCTCCTAATTCTTGTGTACTCTTGTGTCAACTGACCCACCCAGCACCAATAACTTTCAAACTATTAAACAACTTTTTTTTAAATGGCTGTGTGACTTTTCCCCTGGGTTTTGCTTGCTACAGTGACCTGGAGATTAATCTTCAGTTCCTGAAGACTCCAGTCAACCTGGGAGGGCTGGCAACCCTGCTGAGACCCAAGGAGAAAAGGCCAAATGGGAAGTGAAAAGCTGATTGAAAACAATAACAATTCAGTGTGGTAAAAGCAGCCCCTTTTCATTTACTTCAATGGGAATGGCAAAGGGTTAACCCCGACAGTGCAATGCACCCTCCATACTGCCCTCCTGCTAGGGCACGGTCCCTCAATATTGCCCCTCCGACAGTGCAATGCTCCCACAGTACTGCCCCTCCAACAGTGCGGTACTCCCTTAGTACAGATCCTCTGACAGTGCAGCACTCCCTCAGCAGTGCATTGGGGGCGTTAGCCTAGATCTCGTGCTCAAATCTCAAGAGGTGTGGTATGAACCACAACCTTCTGACCTAGAAGTGAGACTGCGACCCAGTGAACAATGGATGACATTCACAGCTGATAGTACAGCTATAGACATTTTTTGTGGATTTTTTTAACAAAGGAATTTGATTTCTCAAATTGCCATGGTGGAATTTGAACTCAAGTTCTCTAGATTTCTGGTCCAGTAACATTCTCATTACACTACCTATGCCTTAAATTGCTCAATAATGATCTAGCTTGTAATTGAAGGTGAATCTGGTGGAATCTTGCTGATTCTATCACAGAATCATGGAAACTTACAGCACAGAAGGAGGCTATTTTTCCCACTTTCCCCTGCCGGCTCTTTGAAAGAGCAGTCATGCTTAGTCACACATTTCCACTTTTTGTCCATAACCGTGTAAGTTTCTCTTCCTCAAGTACCTGTCCAACTCCCTCCTGAAGCTATTTATGGAATCAGTTTCCACTATCCTTGCAAGTAGAGTGTTCCAAATCCCGACAACTCTCTCTGAAAAGGTTGTGTGGTTATGTTCCCAGGTGGCTTATATCTAATATGCTGTTTTCCTTCAAGGTGGATCAACTGACTGTCCAAGCTGAGGCATTCATGGCATCACTTCAGAGAATGGACTCCACACAGCAACTAAATCTCAAGGTAAAAGGCAGCCAGAGGCAGTGATGGGCCTTAGAGAGCCAAGAGGGCTTCAATAGATCAGATTTGTATTCAATTAGAAGTTATGGAAGACGAATGAGAATGTTAGAATCTTTTGGAGCATTTTGTCCCTCTCATGTTATGTTCACATCCTGCATATTGGCTATAGAATTCATAACCAGTTTATTATCAGACACAGAAGTATTGGATTTTAAACACTACAAAGTAAATTCCTAGATTTGATACATTTTTGCCTAACGTGGATAACATAATATTCTTGGTCTCCTTGTGCTCCTTGGTCTCCCAGCTGATGCTACTACTGGACAAGCCATATCCTAGGGTGGAACCCAGCTTGATAGATCCTAACTTTTATTTTTTGTTTAGGAACGTGGAGAGTGGCTATTGAACAGGAGTCAGCTGATGAACTTTTAAAAAAAGAATAAAACACTTATTAAACAAGAAAAGATGAACTATATTACAATACTCCCTCACCCACAACTATACCTTTACAGATAAATACAGATTTGTAAGGATAACACAAGTTACAAAAGCTATCATATATCCTTATGTTCGCAGTAAGTACACAGTCCATGTAAACCAATAGGCGACCTGCGGTGAGGCACACCACACTCTGAAACCAAGTGACAGATGCTACCTCAAAACAGATGCTATGGATCTCTCATTAATTCCCCGGATGCTTGTCACACTGTGAGCCAACCTGTCTCACTGAACTCTGCCTTTCATACGAGGGTTTCCAATCTCCACTCTTGAAGAGCCCGCTTTGGAATCTTCTCCCAAACAACGCTTTCTCTTGGACGCCCTCCACATGGGTCCACCTCCAGGGTTTCAAACTCTCCTTCCGATGTTCCTCTCCCCTGCACCGCCACATGCATTCAAGCTTCCTTCCATGCACTCTCTCTCAGATACTCAGGTATGCCAACAGAACATCACTGCTTCACATGCCCATAATAAGGAGTCACCAACTTTGACTGTCTCCTTGGATCTTCTGGCTTCTTGCAAGCCTATTTTGCTTTAAGTCTGCATCCTGCAGCTTTCTCCCTTTAAGCTTGAAGCCTTCCTCTACTCCTCACTCTTAACTTCACTTAACAGGATCTTTTCCAGATTCCTATTCTTTTCCTTTGGCTAGAAGGTCTTCTTGGGACTTTTTTTTTTGTCCCACTCCCTGGTTTCTGGGACCTTCTCCTGTTCTTATGGGAAATTTGCTTTCTGCAGTTCCCTCTCCTGTGCAGCTCCTCCTGGCTCCTGGCTTCAACTGAACTGAAACTACTTTTCTGTTTTTCTCTGTGTCTGAGTCCTTCTCTCTGGACCCATGTTGCTGGGCAATGCACAGTTTTTTTCTACCGTGTGTTTGTTTTAACTTTACTTCAAGAGTCATAAAACTTCATTAGAATGCAGGCATCTTTTAAAGTGAAACCAAAACTCTAGTTCCCCTCTTTCTTAACATACAAATACAAATTAAACTTAAACTTAAAGCTAAAACTTATTCCTAACACCTACAAATACAAATATAACTTATTTAAACTATCTCTAGTTCCTAACAGATAATGGAATATTTACAGGGTCTGCTGAGGTAAGGAAAAACATTAACTTTATTGAAAAACATCATACTGTGGATTCACCATGAGGTCTACAAGAGGGAGCAAGATCATGAGAAGTTGCATCACTTCCTGTGTTGATGTACACTGTGTCTCATTAGCGTATCACACAATTAGAATTAACTTCTTATACGACAGATAAGGTAATATATTGGCCAGATTTTGCTGCCATAACATTGACAAGTTTAACATTCCCACCATGATTAAATGTGTAAAATTTCCAGTAGCCTCTGGTGAGAGAAAAATGCCCCGCAAATTGTGAGTCGCCAGGAGTTGCCGGACAATTTATGCTGTTCCACTGTTGGCCTCACAAAATCAGCAGCTTGTCCACAACCTCTCTGTGGGTATCAGGAAATTGTTGCGTTTTCATAATAATTAACCATTAAACTCCCCTCAAGAAGTTAGGGCTGGTACTTAACAGCGTAAGGTCCCTTGAGGAGATTTATGTAATGCCACTCACTCGCCCAGAAAAGGAACCATTGAAACTGTGGAGTCTCATTCTTGTAGGTAGTAAATTGTTACTTGAAATTTTTTAATTTAATTTTTTTGTTACTTTCTATTTCTGTCTTTATTTTTCTATCTTTCTTAATCCAATCTTTCTTTCCCTCTTTTATTTTATTTTTCTGTCCCTGATTTGACTCTAAGTCACCTTATAACCTTCTCCGCCATTCTTTTGTTTCTTTCTCAGTCCTTAAGTCACATTGGTTAATGGATAAACTGTTGGCCCAATCACTCACTGAAGTCCTAGATTTCCTGTTGGCCTCCCTGCACCATTTTCAGCTCCTAGTCCAGTAAGTTACAGGACAAATTATATTTCACAGATTTACAGAATTGTTACAGCTCAGAAGGAAGCTATTTGGCCCATCCTGTCTGTGCCAGCTCTCCAAATGTGCAATTAATCTAGTACCATTGCTCCGCCTTCTTCCGTAACCTTGCACATTCTTCCTTTTCGGATAATAATCCAATGCTCTCTTGAACACCTTGATTGAACCTGAATCCACCACAATTTCAGGCAGTACATTTCAGATCTTAACCACTCACTGTGTGGAAAATGTTTCTCCTCATGTCTTCATTGCTTCTTTTGCCAATTACCTTAAATCTGTGCCCTTTGGTTCTTGATCCTTCCACAAGTGGGAACAGTTTTTATATCTACTCTGTCCAGACCCCTCATGATTGTGAATACCTCTGTCAAATCTCCCCTCGACCTTTTTCTTTTCTCCATGGAAAACAGTCTCAACTTCTCCAATCTATCTACGTAACTGAAATTCCTCATCCTTGGAATCATTCTTGTGAATCCTTTCTGCACTCATTCTAATGCCTTCACATCTTTCCTAAAGTGTGGCACCCCAGCAAATTCTTGGCCAATATATTGCTTGTTACTTTTAGTGTATGTATTTTGCATAGTATACATGTCAATAATGTTTGGTTGGTTATGTTTAGGTATACTTGTGTACTGCTCTTTGAACATAATGTTGGGTAATGCTCAGAAAGTTGTGGGTTCAATCCCCAATTCAAAGATTTGAGCATGTAATCCAGGCCAATACTCCCAGTGCAGTACTAAGAGAATGCTGCACTGTTGAATGGGTAGTACTGAGAGGGCATTGCACTGTTGTGGGAGAAGGAGTACTGCATTGTCGGAGGGGAAGTACTGAAGGAGCACAGCACAGTACAGAGGGATTGCTGTACTGTGGGAGGGGCAGTACTGACAGATCACTGTACTGTTGAAAGGGCATCATTGAGAGATTTCTGTTCTGTCAGGGGTGTTGTGTTTTAGACGAGACATTACAGTGAGGCCCTGTCTGCTTTCTCAGATGGACCTAAAAGATACCATGGCACTAATTTGAAGAAGAGCAGGGGGAGTTCTCCCCAGTATCCTGACCAATATTTATCCCTTCACCAACATCACAAACACAGATTATTTAGTTATCACATTGCTGCTCGTAGGAGCTCACTGTGTGCAAATTGAATTAGCTGCCGCGTTTCATACATTACAACAGCGACTACATATCAAAACTACTTCACTGCCTGTAGGAAGCTTTGGAATGTCCTGAGGTTATGAAGGCACTATATAAATGCAAGTTTTTTCTTTCCTTTAATTCGATATCATGTTTTGTTTGATTAGGCTTCTGTGAACTGCCTTTGGGACATTTTCCCACATTAAAGGCACTGCATAAATGAAGGTTGTTGTTGTTGCTAATGAGTTAAAGTGCTCTAAACCATTAGTATTGTTGCCACCCTTATGTAACATGTCTCATTAATTGGCCCCCCTCTCTTTAAATTTCAATAGTGTGCAAGTTCCTGCTCCCACCACTAGTGTGCTCCCTACACCTGCCCAAACCTGAACCAGAATCCATAGCTAAATAAGCAAATACTCCAACCTAGGACATTTACCACTTCTCTGCCCTGGTGGGTTAGGAGGTCGAGTTTCTACTAATTATATTGGCACAATCCAGGTGGAAACAGCTGAATTAGTGCAAAAGATCAAGGAATTTTAAACGTAAGTAAATTACGTCCAAAATTACTTACAACTATCTCTTCGGCAAACTTTACACTGCTTTAAGAGTCAGTTTGTTCTGTCCACGATCATGGGTTGAGATCCTGCTGATGGCTCTGTTTCCGGAGGATTCTTCAAATTGTGCTCATTTTCTTACAGGCAACGGTCAGCACTTTTAAAAAAGTTTTCCATATCAAAATATTTAATTTACTAAGGAACTGATGACTACATCAATGAAACTATTAAATGGTACAGTATAGGTTTTTTTAAAGTAATTTTCAGTGAGTTTAAATTGGGTTATTCAAAGGTGAGGACTGAACATCCTTATTAATAAAAAAATTTTTTTTGTAATAAAACCATTTTCAGCTGTGTTATATAACTTTACCAGGTTATCACCTTTAAATATAACAAGGAATACTTTCTATTGCACAGTCCAATTGCACTGGTTCATGGAAGAGTTCACGTTTTCAATTAGGCAGAAGAATTTTACCATTTGTGCACTGCAACCTAACCAGTGCAATTTCAAATGCATTTTCGGGTGCAATGACATAATTGCACTTAAAACAAAAACTCTATACTCAGCCTTTAACCATTTAGACCTGACTGACACTATCTCATCGTTCCTTCACAGTTGCTGGGTCAGAATCCTGAAACTCCCTTCCTAACAGCACTATAGGTGTACCTCCTCCAGATGGACAACATGGGTTCAAGAAGGTGGCTCACCACCACCTTCTCAAAGGCAGTTAGGGATGGACATTAAATGCTGGCCTTATGTGCTCAGATCTCTGAAGTGGGACTTAAACCCACGGCCTTCTGACTCAGAGGCAAGTGTGTTACTCAGTAAACTATGGTTGACACCTACTCAACAGGTATTTAGAGGCCACTCCTGCATCAGTACTCTACTGGGCAAAGTTGTAGGAAATTATGCTCGCTTCAGTTTCCTCTTCCTATTTTCCCAGTATCAGGACATGGGGTATTAGGCAAATTGGTCCTATTTATTCTCATGAGAAAATGTGGTGAGGTCCCTCAAATCACTTTAAACTGGAGATTACCTCAGTTTAAATCCTAATTGTATCATCATGTAACACAGACCCATGTATATCTTGCTACAATGCAACTTGTCCAAAGTTGCCTGCTGATTCTTTTTAGTTCCAGTCACCATTCTTAGGAAATAGGAATAGGAGGAGGCCATTTATCCCCTTGAGCCTATTCTGCCATTCAATTAGATCATGGTTGATCCATATCTGAACTCCATTTGCCCCCCTTGATTCTATAACCCTTAAGAACCTTACCCAGCAAATATCTGTGAATCCCAATTGGTAATTTTCATTTGGCCCTCAGCCTCAACAGCTTTTGTGGGAGAGAGTTGCTGATTTCCACTACCCTTTGTTTGAAGTGCTTCCTGACATCATCCCTGAATGGCCTAGCTCTAATTTTAAGGTTAAGCCCCCTTGTTCTGGACTCTTTCCCTGACAAGAGAAATCGTTTCTCTTTATCTACCCTATCAACCCCATTAATCACCTTAAGCACATCAATTATAACAATACGAATTTTAAGTTTTGCCCTTGGATTGTGAGATACAAAAATGTTGACTGTGATATCCCCTTTTATGTTGGTTCTCACCTTTGACTTACCAACTGGAACGTCGGTGACCTTTGCTTTTTGTGACCTTATTCAAGGAGCTGAAGAAGGAGCTGAAACAGACTATGCTGGGCGTCATGCAGAAACTTCACCTCCTGATTAAGGAGTCTTGGGATAAATCCATAGAAGGACTGGAACAGGCCTGTGCAGAATGTCAGCGGCAGTACATCAACACCAAACACAATTTGGCCAAAACGTAGGTGAACTCCTGCTTCCTTAAACCCACAGCGAAACTGAAATAAGAAAGGAAAGAACTTGCTTTTCTATAGCACCTTTACAACCTCAGGACGTTCCAAAACACTTTACAGCCATTGAGTTTCCACTGCTTTAACATCGGAAATGTGATTGAAAATTTAAGTACAATAAGCTTCCACAAATAACAATGCAATAAATGACGGAATCATTTCAGAGACTTCAGCACAGGCTAATACTCCCAGTGCAGTACTAAGGGTCAGCACTGTACTGTCAGAGGGTCAGTACTGAGGGAGTGTGGCACCGTCAAAGAGTCAGTATTGAGGGAGTGCTGCACTGTTGGAGGCGCAGTACTGAGGGAATGCGGCACTGTTGGGGGGACAGTACTGAGGGAGTGTTGCACTGTCCGAGATGCCATCTACCATCTCAAGGGGACGTAAAAGGTTTCATGTCCAATGTCCCTAAACAAAACAGGGAAGTTCTCTCCAGTGTCCTGGCCAATATTGATCTCTCAACTAACATTTAGTCATTAATCTGATAATGTTTGTGGGAGCTTGCAAAGTGGCATTTCGGGCATTACAATAATGGCAACACTTCAAAAGTGCTTCAAACCCTGTGAAGTAATTTGGGATGTCCCAAGATCACGAAAGGCTCTGTAGAAATGTAGATCTTTTCTTTTGGATTGAATTCTATAATAGTGTGAGTTGATGTTTTCAATAGCAAAACTAGCAGGCAATTTATGAAGTAGAGTGGGTTGGAATTCTCTGCAATACAGGTCAAGGAATTGGGAGGTGTACAAGTGCTACCATATCACTGCCTGTGGGGGGGTGTAATTACAGTGTGACAGGTTTGCATAGGTGATTTCCATTATAAATGTTAACTGTAGGAATTTATAATGGGAAAAAGCTAATAGGAACTGCATATAGATCATAGTGTCATAAAATGATTCAGCACAGAAGGAGGCCAGAATGCCCATCATGTCTGTGACATTTCTTTGAAAGTGCGTTCCAGTTAGACCCAATCCCCTTTGCTCTTTTCCCATAGCCCAGCAAATGCTTCCTTTTCAAGTATTTATCCCCTTTTGAAAGAAACTATTGATTTTGCTACCACCACCCTTTCAGGCAGCGCATTTCTGATCATAACAACTCACCATGTAAAAAAATAAATGTTCCTCAGCTCCTCCCTGGTTCTTTTGCAATTGTCTGTTTTCTGGTTACCACCCCTCCTACCAGTGGAAACAGCTGCTGCCTATCCTTGTTATTAAAACCCCTTACATGTTTGAAAATCTCTATTGAATCTCCCCTTTACCTTCTCTGCTCCCAGGAGATGTAAAATTTTTAATAAATTCTATATAGATGGAAGATGAGGTGGGAAAACCGCAAATGTTATGTTTCTATTCAAGAAAAGAGGGAGACAGAAAACAGGAAACTATAGGCCAGTTAGCTTAGCATCTGTCATGGGGAAAATGCTGAAGTCCATTATTAAGGAGGTAGTAGCAGGATGTTAAGAAAACCATAATACAAGTAAGCAGATTTTATGAAAGAGAAATTGTTTTTGATAAATTGACAAATTTGACGAAGTTCTTTGAGGATGCAACAAACAGGATGAATAAAGGGGGACCAGTAGATGTACTGTATTTGGATTTCCCAATAGCATTAGATAAGGTGCCACGCAAGAGATTACTACATAAGATAAGAGCTCAGGGTGTTGGGGGTAATACATTAGCATGGATAGAGCACTGGCTAACTAACAAACTGAGTCAGGAAAAATGGGTAATTTTCAGTTGACAAACTGTAACTAGTCAAAGGTTATGGCAGGCAGAAAGGTGAAGTTGAGGCCACAATCAGATCAGCCTTATGGAATGGCAGAGTTGGTTTGAGGGGCTGAATGGCTGACTCCTGCTCCTATTTCGTATGTTCTTATGTTCAGTGACTAAACTTCAAAAGTATTTCATTGGCTGTAAAGCATGCTGGGAAGTCTTGAGGTCATGAAATGTACTATAGAAATACAAGTCTTTGTGTGCTTTCTAATGTTAGAAATATCGCTGTTTTCCTCAGGATAAGAGAGCTCGAACTTCAGAGCGCTCTTAGGGAAGAGGCAGAAGAGAAAGCTGCTGATGCAAGGCAAAGTGCAGAGGAAGCAACAGTCATGGCAATGGAGGCCATCACAGCCAGAACCCTGGAAAGCAGAAAGGTTAAAAAGGCGTTGGAAGATATGACTGCAGATGAAGAAGAGGTGACCAAGGCTAGAAAGGCTGCCATGGAAACAGAAGGAAAATTACTGGAGTCCAACAAAAAATTGGTTGAGGTGGAAGAAAGATTATTCTTGTCAGAGCTTGCATTATTTCAGGTCAGGCAGAAAATCAATGAGGGCGATGAAAGGATGTGCAAGGCCAAGGAGAAAATGGTGGTGGCCTTGGAGATGGCTGAGGAGAAAGTGAAGGCCTTTGAGATTAAGACCAGAGAGATGAAGAAGAGGATTGAGGAGACTGAGCAAGCAGTGGCTGATGCTGAAGCAAAAGCAGCAGCAGAAGAAGAAAAAGCCTCAAGGTTCCTGGCAGAGTTGGAAAAGGCCCAAGCGCAGATTAAGAAGGTGAAGGAACATGCCAGGGGGACCCTGCTGGAGTCCTCAAAGAAAGTGTCTCTAATGGAAGATAGAGTGGCCAAGATGACAGAGATGATGGCTGCAGCACAACAGAAGTCTTTTTCAGCTCAGAGTAGAGCAGCAATGGCAGAAGAAAGACTATTGTCTGTCTTGGCCAAAGCCAAGAGGGCTGAAAACAAAAGGGATATTACAGCAGGAAATGCGATTGAAGGAATGCAGGTGAGCACCATGGTTCCATTGAATATTCTTGTGGAGTTTAACAAAATCTGTCAAAACCCTACTAGCCCATAGTTTCTGGGGAGTCAATGGAGCTTTCAAGACTGAGAACGATAGATTTTTGTTGGGTAAGAGTACCAAGGGATACGGAGCAAAGGTGGGAGAATGGTGTTGTGGTACAGATCATTTATTGTCTATTTTAATGGTGGAGCAGTTCTGATGGACTGATTGGCTTACTCTGGTTTAATGTTCCTACTAGGGATAGCCTACACCCTTCTGTAGGTAAGATCCTAGGGTTGTTGCTTGAATTCTATTGTAATGTTGCAGGGTGCTCTCTATCAGTGCATTTGTGTAAGTCCTTGTCAGTTAGAAAATTTAAGCCCAGACTAATCTGTTAGGTGTGATTTTCGTTTGTGGCATCTGATTGATTTTTGGGGCCCAATTTCCATTAAGTATGAAAGCATACTGTATTAAAAGAACTGGGGTTTTTGACAATGGGTTCTACACACACATGGGCCAGGATTTTAAGACCCCTCCTGCCCGGCGGGATATTATGGTCCCGCCATATTGAATGGAGATTTAAATGGCTCACTGCATCTGCCAGGGGGGGATACGCCGCAGTGGGCTGGAAAATCCTGGCCATGAGAGGTTAATCAGTCCTATCTACTGTGGTTGCTGTATATTTGCATAATTTTCTAATTTTATTTGGGCTGTTTACAGTGTGTATTTTTTGCTAATGTAAAGAATCCACAGTAGATTGCTGCAGAATGGAGTGTCAACAGAAATATTTGGTTATTGTGGGAATGGTGAGATTTTATAATCCCAATCTGTCCCAGATGCAATCTATCCCAATCATAATGCCGTCTCAATCTGTCCTTAATCCCAATCTGTGCCAGTTGCAATCCGTTTCAATCCCAATCACAGTCCATGCAAAGATTAGTCTATTTCAATCCCAACATGTGCTAACTGCAATCTGGCCTAATCACAATCTATGCCAATCACAATCCCAATAACAATCTGTTCAATCACAATCCAGACCAATCCCAGTTTATACCAGTTACAGTCAATGGGATTGAAGTCAATAGGAATAAAATTGGGGGAGATATGATGCAGATCACCGATTCACCATCACCTATTTTACACTATTATACAGATACAGATTAAAATTACCCCGAGAGTGTGACTTTCTTCATTTAATGCTACTTCAATAAAGAAACACCTACCGACTATTGAAACCAAGGGTGGAATTTTCCATTTCAGGAGTAAGTCCCGTGACGGGAGCAGGAACAGGGAGAGTTTCCCGCCAGGAGGCAGGTGGAAATTCATGCCACATCGCATGACACTGGCCTAATTAATTATACAGTCTGGAGTTTCCCAACATTTTGCACGCTGTGATAGGCTGGATGGCTCGTGCCCCACAATCATATCTGGGTGTAATATTTAAAAGGCACCCAGACATCAGCTAACCCATTGTTGAAGATAGAAGATCCACCCCCTGGAAGCTCCTGAAGATAAAATATGGACCTTCTGGAAGCTCCTGAAGACAGATGATCCACCTCTTGGAAGCTCCTGAAGACAGATGATCCACCCGCTGAAAGCTCCTGAAGCTCCTGAAGACAGACGATCCACCTCCTGGAAAATCCTGAAGATAGAAGATGGAGCTCCTGGAAGATCCTGAAGACAGACGATCCACCCACTGAAAGCTCCTGGAAGATCCTGAAGACAGACAATTCACCTCCTAGAAGATCTTACTGCTCGAAGATCTACCTGGTAGATGCTCCACCCACCCATTGCTGCATGTGATGTACTGGAGGCCTCCATCCCAATCTCCGCAGGCTGCCCCAGGCCTTTTTCAGGTAAGTCCCGTCATCTCCACACCACATTGGTCCAGATGCGTTCTGGACTGGTGTGATGTTCCGCTGGCGGCCCGGACAATAGGACGGGAGGAATGATTCCGGTCAGCCCTTCATCTGCATCACATTAATGGGATGCAAAATAGTATCACGCTGGCCTCTGGTGGGATTGGTGAGCTGCCATGGTGAGTGGGAACACAGCCGCTGTCATTTCACATCAGCAGGAAACCAATTTTTCAGCTCCCGCTGCGTCGATCACTGCCAACCCCCCCCGCCCCCCCCCCCACCGACATTAAAACCACCACACGGGGGGACTGCAAAATTCCGCTAACTATCCACTGTTTTTCTTTTCTCTAGAAAAGAGAAGGCTGAGGGGTGAGCTGATAGAGGTCTTTCAGATTGTTAAGTGGTTTAATCAGGTAGATATAGAGAAGATGTTTCCACTTGCGTGGGAGACCAGATCTTGGGGAATAAGTTTAAGATAGTAACTAATGAATCCAGCAGGGAATTCAGGAGAAACTACATAGAACTAGATGGAAGCCAGATAAACACATGAGAGAGAAAAGAATAGAAGGACATGCTAATAAGGTGAGATGAAGCGGACAGGAGGAGGATTGTAAGGAGCATAGTCACCAAATGGCCTGTTTCTGTGCTGTACAGTCTACGTAATGCTGGAAGCATTACCGAAGCAATCCATGTCCATATGCTGTAATCTCTGGATTACTCCCAGCACCATGTGCCAGTGAACACAGAAATAGGAGGATAAGGCAGATGAATGAATGGCTGGAAAGAAAGTGCAGGAGGGAGGGCTATAGATTCCTGGGACACTGGAACTGGCTCTGGTGGAGATGACACCCTGTACAAGCCAGACGGGTTGCACCTGAACAGACCTGGGACTGAGTTCCTTGTGGGGCGTTTTGCTAGTGCTGTTGGGGCGGTGGGGGGCTTTAAACTAACTCGGCAGGGGTGTGGGAACCAAGAAAAAATGTTAGAGAGGAATACCAGGGCACATAAAATACTGGGAGGGACAGATAACACTAGTCAAGAGAATAATAAGTTAATAGGTAAAGTTGGGGTAAGGGAGAAAGTAACAAAATCTATATCAGGGTTACTATGCATGTATGTGAATGCACAGAGTATAGTAAACAAGATTGGGGCATTAGAGGCACAGATTGCCATGTGGAAATATGATGTTGTGGTGATAACAGAGACCTGGCTCAAGGAAAGACGGTGTTAAATATTCCCGGGTACAAGGTGTTCAGAAAAGATAGGAAAGGAAGGAAAGGAGTGGTATTGTTTAAGGAGAGCATTGCACTGCTGGAGAAAGAGGATGCCCCAGAGGGTTCAAAGACAGAATCAATTTGGTTAGAGCTAAGGAATAAAAAGGGTGAAATTAAATTGCTCGGTGTAGTCTATAGACCGCCAATTAGTGAGAAGAACGTGGAAGAACAAATCTGCAGGAAAATTGCAGAGATGCAAGCATTATAGAGTAGTTAGTTACCCGAATGTAGACTGGGACAGTGGTAGTGTAAAGGGTGGAGAGGGGCAAAAGTTCCTAGATTGTGTTAAAGGAGAATATTCTACAGCAGTATGTGCCCAATCCAACAAGAAAAGATACACTGTTGGACCTGGTTCTTGGAAATGAGGTGGGCCAAGTAGATCAAGTGTCAGTGGGGGAACATTTAGGAGACAGTGATCAATGTATTGTACATTTTAGGATGATGATAGAAAAGGACGTTAGGCAATCCAGAGCCTATTGAATAATTAACTGGATGAGAGCTGACTTCGATGGGTCAGAATGGAGCTGGGCCAGATAGACTGGAATGAAAGATTGGCAGGAAAAATGGTTGCTGAACATTGGGCTACCTTCAAAAAAGATTTGTTTCGGGCACAATCAAGGTATATTCCATCGAAAGGGAAAGGCAGGGGAAACAAATCCAGAGCTCCCTGGATAAAAAAAGGAGATAGAAATTAAGATAAAGAAAAAAAAGTGTGCTTACGACAGGTGTCAGTTAGAAAATACAATTGAGAAACAAGAGGAATACAGAAGGTTCAAAGGGGAGGTGAAAAAGCATATTAGAGCAGCAAAGAGGGAATATGAGAAAAGACTGGCAGCCAACATAAAGGGGAACCCCAAAGTCTTCTATAGGCACATAAATAGTAAAAAGGCGGTAAAAGGAGGAGTAGGGCCGATTCGGGACCTAAAAGGGAATTTACACATGGACGAAAGGGCCATGGTTGAGATATTAAATAAATACTTTGCATCCGTCTTTACCAACGAGGTAAATGCTACCCAGACCATGGTGACAGACGAGAAAACTCTGTCACTAGAAAAATTGATCAAGAGGAAGTGTTGAATAGACTGTTGCTATTTAAAGTTGACAAGGCACGGAGACCAGATGAGATGCATCCAAGGATATTGAAGGAAGTGAGAGCAGAAATTGCAGGGGCACTGACCATAATCTTTCAGTCTTCCCTAGACTCAGGGATGGTGCCAGGGGACTGGAGAATGGCAAACATTATGCTCTTGTTCAAAAAATTTTGTAAGGATAAGCCCAGCAATTACAGACCGGACAGTTTAACTTCAGTGGTGGGCAAGATTCTAGAAACAATTATTCAACATAGAATTAGTAGTCAGTTGGAAAAATATGGGTTGATAAGGAAGAGCCAGCATGGATTTCTAAAAGGGAAATCGTGTTTAACTAACTTGCTGGAGTTTTTTGAAAAGGTAACAGAAAAGGTCTATGAGGGTAATGCTGTTGATGTGGTGTACATGGACTTTCAAAAGGCATTTCATACTGTGCCACACAACAGACATGTGAGAAAAGTTATTGCTCATGGAATAAAAGGGACAGTAGCAACGTGAATACAAAATTGGCTGAGTAATAGCAAACAGAGTAATGGTCAATGGATATTTTTTGGCTGGAGGAAGGTTTGTAGTGGAGTTCCCCAGGAGTCGGTATTGGGACTCTTACTTTTCCTGATATATATATTAATGATCTAGAACTTGGTATGCAGGGAACAGTTTCAAAGTTTGCAGATGATACAAAGCTTGGGAGTGTTGTGAACTGCGAGGAGGACGGTGTGGAACTTCAAGAGGACATAGGCAAGTTGGTGGAGTGGGCAGATAGGTGGCAGATGAAGTTCGACGTGGAGAAATGTGAGGTGATGCATTTTGGTAGGAAGAACATGGACAGACAATATAAAATAAGGGGTGAAATTTTGAAGGGGGTGCAGGAGCAGAAAGACCTGGGTGTATATGTGCACAGATCATTGAAGGTGGCAGGATAGGTGGAGAGAGCAGTTAATAAAGCATATAGTATCCTGGGCTTTATTAATAGGTGCACAGAGTGCAAGAGCAGGAAGGTTTGCTGAATTTATATAAGATACTCGTTAGATCTCAGCTGGAATATTGTGTACAGTTCAGGGTGCCATGCTATAGGAAGGATGTGAACATATTGGAGAGAGTGCAGAAGAGGTTTAGAAGAATGGTTCCAGGGATGAGAAACTTCAGTTACGAAGATAGATTGGAGAGGTTGGAACTGTTCTCCTTGCAGAAAAGAAGGCTCTGAGGAGATTTGATAGGGATGTTCAAAATCATGAGGGGGATGGGCAGAGTGGATAGGGAGAAGCTGTTCCCACTCATAAAAGGATCAAGAACGAGGGGGCACAGATTTAAAGTGATTTGCAAAAGAAGCAAATGTGACATGAGAAAAAACTTTTTCACACAACGAGTGGTTTGGGTCTGGAATACACTGGAGGAGTGATGGAGGCAGGTTCGATGGAGGCATTCAAGAGAGCATTAGATGATTATTTGAATAGAAATTATGTGAGGGGTGTGGGGAAAAGGCAGGGCAATGGCACTAGGTCATAATGCTTATTTAGAGAGCTGGTGCAGACATGATGGGCCGAACGGCCTCGTTCTGTGCTGTTTAGATTCTGTGAAGATCTTGACAATATTCAAGCTTGGGCTGATAAGTGGCAAGTAACATTTGGGCCATACAGGTGCCAGGCAATGATCATCTCCAACAAGAGAGAATCTAACCACCTCTCCTTGATATTCACAGCATTACCATTGCTGAACCACCCCACCACCCCTATCCCACTATCAAGTCAATGGTGGTTACTATTGACCAGAAACCGAACTGGACCGGGCATACAAATATTTTGTGACTACAAGAGTAGATCAGAGGCTGGGAATTCTGCAGTGAGTAACTCACCTCCTAACTCTCCAAAGCTTGTTCACTATCTACAAGGCACAAGTCAGCTGTGTGATGGAATACTCTCCACTTGCCTGGATGAGTGCAACTCCAACAACACTCAAGAAGCTTGACACCATCCAGGACAAAGCAGCACACTTGATTGGCACCAATAGTTTCAGATAGTTCCAGATTTCCACTGCCCTTTGTGTGAAGAAGTGCTTCCTGACAATGCCCCTGAATGGTCAGGCTCTAATTTATCCCCCCTGAACAGTCTGTCTCTAATTTTCAAGTTATGCGCCCTTGTACTAGAGTACCCCCACCAGAGGAAATCGTTTCTATCAGCCCTATTGTATCCCTTAATCTTTTCATACACTTTGAATTAGACCGCCAATCAATTTTTCAAACTCAAGGGATAATAACCCATGTCTATGTAACCTCTCCTCATAACTGAACCCTTTTAGCCCTAGTATAATGCTGGTTAACCAGCACTGTACCAGACTGACACTCTCATTGCAATACTGAGGGAGGGATGCACTGTTTTTTCAATGAGATGTTAAAGTGAGGCTTCCATCTTCCCTCTCAAGTGGATGTAAAAATTCCCATGCCCACTGTTTGAAGAAGAGCAGGGGGCTTCTTCCTGATGTCCTGGACCAATGTTTAGCCATCAACTAACATAAAAAAAACCAGATTATCTGGTCATTATCATATGACATTTTGTGGGATCTCGCTGTGCGCAAATTAACTATCAGGTTTCCTACAGTAGAACAGTTACCGCACTTTGAAATGATTACATTGGCTGTAAAGTACTGTAAAGTACTTTGGGACTTCCTGAGGTAGTGTAAATGCAAGTTTTTCTGAAATTATTAAGTAGAGGAAAATGGATACTGTAACAGCTGTTCATTGTGGTCTAACAAGTTAATCATATTTGAATCCATCTAGTTAAGATCAGCCAGAATATAGTATAAGGTCTATCTAATTCCAGCTATATAACAGTAACACTAACCTTGTGACAACATTCACTGCATTACATAAACAATATTTCAATGTTCCAGGATAAAAAAAGCCTTGTGTATAAAAACACTAGGCTTCCTGTTTGTTTTAACATTTTTAGTATAATCCAAAATGTTATGAGGAATACGTATACAGGAAGACTAAGGCAGAGAATCTTATTTTGGAACATAATTTGCTTCAGCACCAACCCCTCACCACTTCACTCCTCTCCTCAAGATGTTGATCCAAATTTTCTTAGGGTTCTTCTGCCATGACTGTGGAACCACCACTCCCCAAAAAACTCTGTATGGCTGTTTAAACTGTGTCTCTTAGTGCTCACCACCACCTACTCAAGGGCATTTAGAGATGCAATAAGTGCTGGCCTTGTCAGCAATGCTCATGAACAAATAAAACAAATATTCTAGCCTCTTGAGCATTCCCAATTTTAATTGCCATTGGAAGCTGTGCCTTCAGCTGCCTGGACCCTAAGCTCTGGAATTCCCTCTCTTAACATCTCTAACTCTCTGTCTCCCTTTATTCCTTTAGGTCCTTAAAAACTACCTCTTTGATCAAGGTTTTAGCCATTTGTCCTAATATCTCATTTTGTGGCTAGGTATTGATAGAGATCTTAAAGCTTATGTAAGAGTTTGATAGGGTGGGCATAGAGAACATATTTCCACTAGCTGGGGAGACCGGAATCAGATAAGATATTCACTAATAAATCTAAAGGAATTCAAGAGAAACTTCTTTACTCAGCGAGTGATAAGAATGTGTAATTTGTGACCACAGGAGCAGTTGCGATCAAAGGTCCTTTTAAAATTTAGCTGTTTTGCGTGGCTAGTTTTCCAGTGTACAGTCCTTTAAATTTTTTAACGTGGCTGCACATGTGTGTTACTTATCACAGAACGAGGCCTGTATGGTACCTTCCAGGCTGGTGCATAGCCCCATGCCCATGTAGCTTAACAGGAAAATAATTTTCCAATAATTTATATAGATTTTACTTTTCCCACCTATTTCCATTATTTTTAAATGTATTTCCATCCATTGTTTTATCTCTACCTTTTAGCCTATTTCGATCCCTTTCCTTCACCCCACCCCACCCCCACTAGGGCTATCTGTACCTTGCTTGTCCTGCTTTCTACCCTTAATTAGCACAATCCTTAGATAATATCACCACCTTCAACACCTCTTTGTCCTTTTGTCTATGACATCTTTTGCCAAACTCCACCTATTACTGGCCCTCTATCCAGCTCTACCCACCCACCCCCCCCCCACCCCTTAAAACCAGCTTATATTTCACCTCTTTTCTATTTTTACTTAGTTCTGTTGAAGAGTCATACGGACTCGAAACGTTAACTGTGTTCCTCTCCGCAGATGCTGCCAGACCTGCTGAGTTTTTCCAGGTATTTTTATTTTTGTTTTGGATTTCCAGCATCCGCAGTTTTTTGCTTTTATTTTTGCTTTTAGCTTAACAGGAACATTGGTTGCAATGAAAAGCATGGATGCATTTAATGGGAAGCTAGATAAGTATATGAGAAAGTAAGGAATAGAAGGAAATGATTATAAGGTGAAATAATGTAGGTGGAAGGAGGCTCATGTTGATTGTAAATGCTGGCATGGGCTAATTTGGCTGCATGGCTTGCTTCTGAACTGTAAATTGGATATAATTTTTGTTGGGTATGGGTATTAAGGAATGTGGTGGAACCAAGGTGGGTAAATGGAGCTGAGATACAGATTAACCATGATCTAATTGAATAGCAGAGCAGGTTTGAAGGGCTGAATGGACTCCTGTTCCTATGTACATTCCTGAAAAGAATTCCATGAAACCTCCACATTCTTTGATAGGAATGTTTTTACAGTGTGGGTCAGAGGGTCAGGGGTACATATTTGGTCCTGGATTCTGGGTACAAAAAGGGTAGGGTGCTGGAGGAGCCCCTCCAAACCAGCGGCCATATTTGTTGGAAGGGTTACTGCCCTTCATGGTTTGTGTGTGAGTTGTTATCCTGACGAAGGACAGATCACCCATGTCGAGGCCTCAGTGTGCTTGCTAGGCCCTGTTTTGTTTCATGTCTTGGAGATATGCAGGGATGAGGCACCAGTTATTTCTAAACAGGAGCTTTTTTACAGTGCTTTTTAATGCCTACTCTTATGCTTACAGCTTCCTGCTTCAGTTTAGATTCTCTTTCTCAGTAACCACACCCAAGCTTGACTAACAACACATAGAACAGAGAATAGTCGACAGATAAACATAATAATACACCGAACAATTAAATATCATGTTCCCTTGATAAAACTAAAAAGAACTTGTTTAGAATGGCTTAATCACAAAATAACAAACATATGCACATCGAGTCACTTCTTACAGTTCGGCATGTCCATTTTCTCTGAGTACAGAAATAGTCTTTGAGATATGAAGGCTGCTGTTGATGGTGCTGAGATCTACAAACTTGAGGTTGTAGTTCTGCGTGATCAGCACAATGAAGTGGATGATCAAAATCGTAGTCGCTCACTGGAAAAAGAAATGTGAGTTCATAATCACTGTCCTCGGAATATCATGGTTTGCTTTCTGTGAAGCATCTCATGTTCCATTTTGTGCTGTCAACCAACAGCTAAGCTTTGCTACCAAGTAACTGCTTGATCTGCTTTGGTCCTGTTAGAGATGATGCAAGTTTATGATCGCCATTTGATTTGAATTCAATCTCCGACTTCAAATCGTGGTTCCCTTGCTCATGTTCACTTGTCAAAGTATGCTTTCACTTTACCTTGTCACTTGTCTTATAGAGGTGTGGGACGCAGTTTAGAAGATTTTTGACTGAGTGTGCAAGCTACACAGTTTCTAATGAACCCTTCCATGCGGTGATCTATTGCTGGCCACCAGACTGCTTCATGGGATCCTTGTTTCATCTGAACAATAACTGGATGTCCTTCATGGGTAAGATGTAATATACATTGTTGTAGCATTCTTGGGTAACCGCTCGAGTTCCACGTGCAATACAGTTGTCAAATAATGCGAACTCATTGCATTCTCCCTAGTACAGGATCAGTTCTTCCGCTATTTCGCGAGGCTACCCATTTTTTAAGTACTAGTTTACTTTCTGCAATACACCTTTTGTCACTGATTCTGCCTTCAATTCCTCTCGTGTAACAAGACTCTCAGTCACATGTAAAATCATCGCAATCGCGTAGTCTTCAATGTCGCAAGTCATTGTGTACTTGGGACCAAATTTATGACAAAAGTTGGTGGTACTTAGGAACATTTCCAACTCTTTCAGGTTAAATGGGCTCAGAGTGCATGAATGGCTTTTACGTTGCAATGTGTAGGCTTTACTCTAGTTGCTATCACTCTGTATCTAAGAAAGTCAAAGTCGGATGATGCAAATGCCCTGTTGAGCATCAAAGTGCATTGGTTGAGTCGAGTGAGCACCATTGATAACTGTTAATCATGTTTTGCTTTGTCCCTTCCATGGACAACAACGTTATTAAGTAGGTTAAACATCCCCTCAAGGCCTGACAAGCCTGAAGAAACGATCTTCTGGAATGCACTAGATGCTGAAGTTAATTCATAGGGCATTCTGAGGTTCTGAAACACACCTTTGTGAGTAACACAAGCTGTAAGATATTGGCTTTGCTCTGCTAGTGCTATCTGAAAATAGCTCTGTCGCATGTCAAACCTAGTGAAGTTGCGAAATGCTGATGTCGATAGTTCTTGAGATGTAGGAAGTGAATACTTATGTGAAATGATTGCTTTGTTAACCGCCTTAAGGTCCACACATAGTCTAAGTTTACCATTTTTACATTGTGCAATGACTAGGTTTCATATCTACAGCGATGAGTCGATTCACTCAACGATAATATCTGCTTCAAGTCCTTTCAGCTCTTTCAGCACGGATTGCAGATGGCAATCATCTCAAATTTTGTGAAACTGGCAGAATTGCCGTGTTGATGCAAAGAGCTAGGCACTACACCTTGATCTTTCTAAATCCAGTAAATAAGCAAGGATACTGTTGTGTAGAGTCTGTGCCATTGGCCACGTTAATGTGTGCTCTGGTAGGGTCTTCAAGTTTGAAGCTGTTATCGAACCGGTTTACCCCCATAAGGGTTCTGCCTTTGGCTAAGCAGAATGTGAACCTGTCTATAGTGATGTTTTTGTAGCGCATGGAACTGTGATCATCCCCAAAGCCAGAACAATTGAGTCACTGTAAGCTTGAATAGTGTCTGTTGCAGGAGTGAGAGAAGTTGGGAAGAATAACAATGGTAGAGTTTGTAGCTCAATATGGATGCTTTTGCACTCATATCCATGAGAAGTGACACTGAGATACCTATAAACTTTACAGAGCATTCCTTTTACCATGATGGTATACACATGTTGTACCTAACTCTTAGGAAGAGACTCCTCCATGTGTCAAACCGATGAAGTCCTCTCCTTTGACAACCTGCACACCTTTGTGAAGTGATTCCCATTTAAGCATGAGTTACCCTTTTTCCTTTGAACTGGACATAATATTGTGAATCCATGGGTACCCCCACAATTTGGGCACACTTTTGAGGGTATCTGATCATGATGGGCTCCCTAGCATCTCTGGGGAATTGTATTTCATTCAATCATTATGGTTTTCTTTGGCCCAGAGTATTTTTGAGAGCACCTACTACTGCATCAAGTGTAGATGTGTCCTCAGTGAGTTGCTCGAATATTCGCTGACTTTCTACCCTGAGGCAATGCATGAGTATCACCTTGCAAGTTGCTGCTACATCCGGACTGTCCATACCTGTAGCGAACAAGTAGGTCTTGAACGCGAAAATCCACAGCATGAGTGGATCTCCTGGTGAAGGAGTGAAAGGTGAATGATTAGTTTAAACTATTCTCTGTCTTCATCACCAATTGTTGTGTTTTATGTGCTAGAGATATGCAGAGATGACACACCAGTTTCTATATCAAAACAGGAGCTTTACCTACAGTGCCCTTAAAATGTCTGCTTTCATCGTTATAGCTTCTTGCTTCAGTTTTGTTTCTCTTCCTCAGTAACCACTGGAGTGCAGTGGTTCAAGAAGGTGGCTCACCACCACTTTCTCAAGAGCAGTTAGGGATTGGCAACAAATGCTGGCCTAGCCAGCGGCACCCACATCCTGTGAAAGAATAAATTTTTAAAAAACCCAGGTTTGACTAACATCACACAAAACAGAGAAGGAGTCACAGACAAACGTAATCAAACACCGAACAATTTAACAATTGAACACAACAGGCCCCAAGTTTGAGACTGAAACCGAATGACAGTTGCTGTAATTGGGGCATGTCACACATGTTTGTCAGTCTTGCGTTTGTTATAGGGAGGGGCTGCTCTCTGCTGTGGGTGGGGCCAGTGGGGGGGGTGATACATCTATGAGGCTATGGGCAGAATCGTCCCAGATTTGCACTAAGTGCATAGCAGGCGGGAAAAAGGACATTTTACCCGCTGGCCCCAATGGCAGGTTTTTGCGCCGTATCGTCTCAATCCCGCCCATTAATCATGCATTCCCGGGAAACACGCTGGGTCGCTGCCGGGGAATGCTCTGATTCGCCTGCCCCACCGTCACCTCAGTCCTTCAGTAAACCAGGTGCCGTATTTAAACGCCGCCCCTGCAAAGAGCTAGCGTTCTTCTAGGAATAGGCAGCTGCTGCGAACTGATGGCTGCCAAATGAAGAAAACATGTTTCCCCCAGATTTAGCGACACCTCCCTCGAGTGCCTACTGGACACAGCGGAGGCCTGCCACAATGTCCTCCAGCCCCGCTCTGGGCGAAGATAAGCAAGCAAGGTCACCAATTCAGTATGGGAGGCGGTGGCAGCGGTGGTCAGCCCTGCAAAAGAGGACAGCTATCCAATGCAAAAAGAGGATGAATGGTCTTATCTGTTCTGCCAGGGTAACTCACTCTTCTCATCACTCTCACTTCACACACTCAGAAACCCATCACACATCCACAGGGATTTCACATCTCAAGGGGCAACACCACTAACTTTCACACACACCCTCACATTCCATCAGGCTCATACCCTCTGGAGCTTGCGTTCTCATCCCATCCATGACACTACTCACCACACAAACATTCCATGCAGTGCCATCCATCTTGCTCACATTCTCTCCATTTGCTTTCATGCAAGAGAAGGTGGCTCGCAGCAGCAGGGAGAGGTCCCAGACCAGGGGGGTGGAGTGGCCCACGTTAGGCCCCTCACTCACTTTGAGCAGCGTAACATCACGCTGACTGGTGAGAACATGAACTGTGCCTGTGGCAACTGTGAGGTCGGCGGCGAACACCCATGTGAAGATCCTGCACCACATCATCCCTCTCTCAATATAACTGTGAGTGCTCTCTCTCCTGCTTTTGACTCTGCTGCCATGCACTAATCATCTCTACTTTGGTTCACAGGAAGCTCTGCCAAGTGACCGACACCCTCAGCCAGCCAGTCCCTCAGCTCCATCTGGGTCCTCATCTCCAGCCAAGAGGACACCTTCTCCATTGAAGAGCTGGAACTAAGCAGCCTGGAAGACCCGTCACAGCGCTAAGCCACACCCTCCACCAGCACAGAGACACACACCTCAGTGGGACCTAGATCTGGAGCAGGCTTGTGTTCACGATCTGGTGGTTACTGCACAGACTCCTGTCTGCAGCAGGAGGAGGCAGGTTCAGCTGAGCTCCCCGGCATTTAGAGGACTGCTGGGGAAGAGGCACCTGTGAGGTCTGAGTCAGATGACGAGCCTCTGGATTTGACCTTCCAACTCATCATGGAGAGTCAGCAGAAGGCAGAGGAACATCACACAGAGCTGCTGGAAGCCCTCAACAGAATGCCACATGAGTTGGAGGAGTGCGTCTTCCTGCTCTCTGATGAAGTGGTGCCCACATGTGCGCATATGGAGGTCTCCATGGGATGGATGGCGGACGCCATGGAGACCCTGGTACAGCATAACATGGGGACGCACGCAGACCTGCACTCCATCCTGGTAGGCTTGGGTAAGTTTCTGCAGTGATAATCCGAGATGGAAACGGGGCACCTTGACATCCCTCCAGGTGCTCCTTTCCCTCAAGGAGTCAGGCCGGGGCCCTCGGTCACCCGAAGGGAGGAGGAGCAGGAGCTGGACACCCCTGGGTCATCCACTCAGGAATCTCAGAGGCTGTCCTCTCCTTCTGACTCCCCTTCGCCTATGGACCCCCTCAGCCTCATCCTCTGTCACTGCATAGAGAGCAATGGGCACACAAGAGAACAGCCAAAGCAAGCTGGGACCTTCAAGGCCTCGGCTCTCCAGAGAACCCATGCTGAAGTCATCAGAGGCAACAGGGCCAACCATTGCACAGGCTGTCACCACCCCTGCTCCGGATGTCAGGACAGCACCTAGAAGAAGTGACAAGCCTAGAAAAGTTAAGAATTCCTGATCACAAGTGGTTGCACATTTGTCACTTTATAATTGGAAAACATATTCACTTCCACTGAGTACTGTGTAATGGTGCCTTTCAGCTTCATTTACAGGCTTCGTAAGTCCTCCTAGCAGTTCAGCTGCACGCAGCCAGCCCACAAATGATTCTGGAGGGAGAGGTGTGTGTATGTGACAGGGCCTTTTGGAGCCTCGTGCAAGCACTCTCCCACGCATGTGGATCCTTCCTCCATTATACTCATCTCAATGTCCTGAGCATTTTCAATACTGCCTGTTGGGGTTCTCTTTCAGTTGCCCATCTGAGCTGACCTGTATCTCCGCCCACCCACTGATCATGCTCCCATGCAACCCCTGTTCCCACCCACCATGAGGCTCCTTTCACTTTCAATTTTGCAAGATGGTTGTAGTGAAGTATGTCTTCAGCTCCCCACATCCTTTCCCCTCCCCCAGTCACCCATTTCCTTTCCCCATCACTGTTGACCCTCCTGGCATCATCTTCCAACTCATGACTGTCACCTACCAGATGTAAAGGATGTCCAGGTGAACATGCACATTCCCTACCTTCCCAAGAATCCCACCCTCATCCTCATTGACCTCCCCAACTTCCTCTTTCCCACTCCCAGGGTGTGTGTCTGCCTCCGAGTCCCCACCATTCACCCTCATGGATCCTTCTACTGCTATCATCGCACCCTCACCCTCTGCTCCCTCACTTTGGCCTCTCTCACTCTCACTATTCCCTCCCACCACACAAGCCCTCATTTCGCTCTCCAGGAGGCAGCCATTGACTCCACAAACCTCTCACTTGCATGTCCACCTGGACAAGCCACCCCCGCTCCTTCCTCCATGCTTACTCCTTCCTCCCCCCTTACTCCTTCCTCCTCCCAGATTCCTTCCTCCCCCGGACTCCTTCCCCCTGCGAACTCCTTTCTCCCCTGTGGACTTCTTCCCCTCTTCAAACTCCTTCCTTCCCCTGAAGTCATGCCCCCCTCCGAGCTCCTTCCTCCACCCAAAGTCCTTCCCCCTCCAAACTCCTTCCCCGGAACTCCTTCCCTTATACCTTCCTCCCCCTTACACCTATCTCTTCAGTTGCCACATTCTCCCCTGTTACACCCTCCTCCACCCATACTCCCTTTCCACTCCCAACCTCACCACCCCCCAACAACATCATTATCCCCTTCCCAACCTCACAACCCCCCGACACCATTGTTCCCCCCCTCCCAACCTCCCCCCTCGCCCCCAGACGGCATCGTTTCCCCCCCTCCCAACTTCACCCCTCCCCCAGATATCATCATTTCCACCCCCCCACCCCCCAACTCACTGCCCGGTACAGCTTCCTCTCCCAGTCAAACCTAGACCTTCTCCTCCCACCACCCCCCATTCCCGCCAGTACACCTTCCTCTCCCACACACAGCAGGACCTTCATCTCCATCCCCTCAACGATCATCCATAGCAGACCATGGCCAGAACACTGATGTCACGAAGTAGGCCCTCAACAGTGACCTTCCACCTTCCGTGAGCTGCTTCGCGGTAGAGCCATGTCCATCCACCCAGCATACGATGCATGTGTTCCTATAGGATCCAGTTGCTGTAGGGCTCCAGCATATTCTGTTCTGTGGATCTCCGCAATGTGAGCAAGGCCCTTCTGGTAAGTCCAGACTTCTGCATGTCACACTTTTCAAGACATGTTCTGCCCAGGCGTGTTTTCCTGCTGATATGGGCGGTAAGTTTGATGTGGTGGGATGATTCTGGCGAGCAGGGCTTATAATGATATGCAGATGTATTAAAATGATGTTCCCAAAGATGGCGCGAAACCGATTTTCGGTCTTCCCGCCATATTGTCTGCTCATGCCCAACGCCAAAGGGGACGGAAAATTCCGCCCTATATTTCCCACGCACTTTATCATTGATACAGCCGGAATTCAGCAGTTACATTATTTATTTAATGCGGAGAATATCGGGTAGTAGCCTATCTTTAGATGGTATTGTGCTGTTGCCTTTGCGAAGTATTTTATCTGAAACTTTCTTTTGTGTTCTTTGGATTGGGTTCAAGGTTTAAAATGAGCAACATTTTGATCTTTTTTCTGATCTAATATGTTCATTTTCTCCTGCTGTTTAAGCCAGATCACAGTTGGAGTATTGTGTGCAGTTCTGGGCAGCCAGTTACAGCGAGGGTATTAGACCCATGGAGGGGGGCAGATTCACTCGGGCGATATCAGGGCTGAAGGGGTGATATTTATAAAGAGAAGTCCCAAGCCTGCTCCAAATTCCAGATGACATTGAAACATTAAATACCAATATACCATACTGGTGCCCTAGCTGCTCTCCCTCCATTCTGGCCTCTTGTGTATCCCCAATTTTAATCACTCCATCACTGGCCATGCCCTCAGCTACCTGGTCCCTAAGCTTTGGAATTCCCTCTCTGAAGATCTCTGAACCTCCGCCTCTCTCTCTCCTCCTTTCTTGAAACGTACCTATTTGACCAAGCTTTTTGTCATCATTTTGTCCTGCTTTCTCCCTATGTGGTTTGGTGTTAAATTTTGTTTGATAATCGCTCCTGTGAAGCATCTTGGAATGTTTTACTTCATTAAAGGAGCTATTTAAGTACAAGTTGCCCTACTCTTAACTCAGTTGTAGGAAAAAGCCCTGAATAAGCTGACAGAACTGGTTCTGTCTATTTACCACCAATTTAAAGCTAATGGAGGCAGTTTCTTCATTCATTCATGGAATGTGGATGTCTCTGGCAATGCTGATATTCATTGTGCATCCCTAGTTGTCGCCTGTCCCATGGCGGGCCACCTTCCTGAATCGCTGAGATATAAATAAGATTGAAGTGACTCAATGACAATAGTATGGGAAATACACCAGTGTCAAATAGACTGACCGTGTTCTATAAAATATGGAATGGACTGGTGGGAATTGACAGAAACAAGTACCTAGTGTCCTCCAGCAATGACAAAACATGAGGTAGCCATCCACACAAACTACAAAGACCATTTGTTTCCACGACAGTGTATCAACAATCTTTCTTCCCAGATCAATCCCACAATAAAACAAGCTGCCAAAGGAAATAGTCACAGCCCCAACGCTCGAAATCTTCAAGACCCATCTTTAGACTATTTCCATTTAAAAGTTTTCATTATCAGAATTGCCATTTCAGCAATTCATGCCTGGTTTAGCAAGCGCTACCCACATAAATGTTGGCTGAATATGGATATTAGTCTGTGATGCAACTGAAGCAGAAGCAGAAGGAGCAGTTTGTCATGCTTTGTTACAGTTTTTATACAACCGAGTGGATGTCCAGACCACTTCAGAGGACGGTTAAGATTGGTGTGAGTCCAGAGTCGCATATAGGCCCAGACCCGATAAGGATGGCAGATTGCCTTCCCTAAAACGACATTAGTGATATAGTGGGGGTATTTTTATCTCACAATCTGACAACTTGTTGGTCACTTTTACTGATCCCAGATTTTATTTCAGAATTTTAATTTTCAGCTGAACTTAACTTCTCAAACTGCCGTGGTGGGATTTGAACTCACATTGGCTGGATTACTGGTCCGGTATTATGATCATTGTCTTGCCACCTTCAAGCAACAGCAAAATATGGAAACCAGAAGCAATGGAACAGAACAAACTTGTCCAAACTGCAGAAGAAATTTAATTAAGTAGAAAATACGGTTATTTGGAGTTGCCAGCACGTATGTGAGCCAGAATTAGGTGCAATCCTTTGGTGAAGCAAGCTGAGAGACCTGGGGTCTATCAGAATGGACTAAAACTCTTCCCCTTTTTAGAGTCATGTATTCTCATCTTACTCGTTCCATGATAGATTCTTATTTTCATTTTTATAATGGTAACTCCCTATGTAAACTTGTCACTTGTCACGCTGTAATTATGCTCCTGCCAGTTCACACAGGCAGTGTGCATTATAAATATAGGCATAGGAATTTATAATGGAAAAAAATTGCATGGGAGTGTATGGATTTTTTATACATTATAGATACATTAAATTTATATTGAAGGATGTGTTAAAAGCAGTTTTATGATAATTTGTGGGAAAAAAATGAAGGAAAAGGATGACCTGAGGAATAAAGAAATGACAGGAAGATTAGAATCTACTTAGGATCTTGCCTGTTTGCAGTTGTGACCCTTTGCCATTAAGAAATCTTTCCATGAGTTAGCTTTGTGCAAACAACTCACTACTAGTTAAGAGCAAAAAGATAATGGGCGGAATCGTCCCAGATTTGCACTAAGTGCAGTAGCAGGTGGGAAGAAGGACATTTTACCTGCTGGCTGCAATGGTGGGTTTTCGTGTCAGATCGTCCCATTCCTGCCTCATTAATTTTGCATTCCTGGGAAACACGCCAGATCCCTGGCAGTGTGTCCTCTGATTCGCCAGCCTAGCCATCACCTCGGGCCTTCAGTAAATCGGGTGCCATATTTAGAGGCCGCTCTGCACAGCGCTAGCACTGTTCAAGGGATAGGAAGCTGCTGAGAACTGATGGCTGTCAAAGGGAGGAAACATGCTACCCCTAGATTTAGCAATGCCTCCCTCCCTGCGGACCGTGTCCCCATCCCATCCTTGGCACCACTCACCATCCACACACATGCCAGGCATTCTTATCATGGCCTGGCAGGCATCCTGCTTAAATTCTCTCCATCTGTATTCATGCAGGACAAGCTGGTACACAACCAAAGGGAGGGTCGCAGATGGTGGAGGAATGTCATGCCTGAAATTAAAGTCCTCACAGACTTTGAAAATAGAGTCATCCAGCTGGCTGGCGCGGATCGGGACCATTCCTGTGTTGACAGTGAGGTCAGCGGTGCTCAACCAAGTGAGGATCCAGCAGTGTAATGTCCATCAGACAACCATGCTGTGAGTCACTTCTCCTGTTCTGCAGCCCCTTGCCATGCACTAATTATCTCTCCTTGCTTGCGGAGACACACCTGGAAAATAGCCGAGGGGGTCCATGACCCAGGTCCATGACTCAAGCCCCGAAGAAACCTCAGAAGAGGAATCTGATGACACCTTCATTAAAGACCCATCACAGCGCTCACCCACACCCTCCACCAGCACAGAGACACGCACCTCGGTGGGACCTGGCTTTAGAGGAGCCCCTGGGGTCACAATCTAATGAGCACATCGCACTGTCTGATCCATAGCAGGTTGCGGCAGGGACTTCCCAGGTTTCTGCCATTCGGAGGACTACTGGAAATCAGAAATCTGCTGAGTCCGAGTCTGATGACAAACCCCTGGACTCAATCATAGCTCAGTTGCTGAAGGTTATCCCTTCCTGATGTTCCCAACTTAAAGTCTAATGATGACCATGAAACCATTGCCGATTGTCATAAAAACCCAACTGGTTTACTAATGTCCTTTAGGGAAGGAAATCAGCCATCCTTACCTGGACTGGCCAACATGTGACTCCAGACCCACAGCAATATGGTTGACTCTTCAATGCCCTCTGATCAAGGGTAATTAGGGATGGGCAATAAATGCTGACCTAGCCAGCGACACCCACATCTCATGACTGGATGAAAAAAAGGCTGCAAAGGCAAACTCGGGAACAACTGGTATGGATGTCCGCTGCATTCCTCAGACTGCAAGGCACAATGGAGGAGTCTGTCCGCCTTCAGTCTGAGGTGATAGTGCTGGCATGCCAATGCACCGAGGTGAACACTGGTAGGATGGCAGCCGTCACAGAGACCTTGGTTCAGGATATCGGTCCTGCACTGCTGCGTGGGCTGAACTCCATTGCTGATGCCACTGTTGGCCTCCAACAGTGTCAACACGAGAGAGGTGCTGGGCGGCTTGATCTCACTCCAGCTTCCCCTTCTCCTCAAGGGGTAAGCCAAGGGCCCTTGGGCACCCATAGGGAGGAGGACCAGCAAGTGCACACCCCGGGGTCATCCACCCAGGTGACTCCGGGAGTGTCCGGCCCATCTGAATCCCCACTTCCTGTGACCCCAGCAGCTCCACAGGCCAAGGAGGGTGCCACTGCCACACAGAAGGACCTCGAAAGCAGGCTGGGGCCCTCCAAGTCTCGGCCCTCCATAGGAAGCTCGCTAAGGTAATCACAGACAGGGCATAGTAGTCAGCAGGCTGCCTCCACCTCTGCTGTCGATGTCAGAGGAGCACCAACACATAGCAGCAGGGTTAGGAAGGTTAAGAAGATGTAACTCTTTCGAGTTATCAACAGTCACAGATTGTAACTCTTTCGAGTACATTCACAGTTCTTGGTTTCCGGGAGTGGGACATGAACCCACAACCTTCTGATTCAAAGGCGAGGGTGCTATGAACTGAGCCACAGCTGACACCTCGTTGTAAAGAAGATGTAGTTGCACAGCTAGGGCATGGGTGTTAATCACTTGTACATAATGTTCACTATTGTAAATAAACTGCCATGAATGTCTCCTTGCCTATGGCTCCGTGTTATGATGAACAGTGCTCGTGTCACTCAGATGTGAAACCTTGGTCCCTGCACGAGATAAAGGCAGGTGTCTCAACCCAGGGCCTCTACACTGTGCTTTGTGCAACCTTCCCAGCACAATGATGGTGCGCTTTCACAATCACTGGGCACATCAGTCATGCCTGCACCTCAGTGGCGCTTATCATTGCTGCCAGAATGTCCTGGGTCAGTGGCACAGAGTTCCATCATACTTTCTGTGTGCTCCCAACCAGCACCTTTGAGGTGCAGCTGGCCCCCCATCTCAGACATTCACACGAACTATGTCCAGGGAACTGGTTGGTCATATCTGTCACCTGCTGCAGGATTTGGCCCCACGAGGATATGGAGGGCATCCACTGTCAGCGGATGGTTCATGGTCATCTGCAGGAATGAAAGGCAGTGTCTATAGACCCAGGGTCTAGCAAGGCACCTACGAGTGTCGGCTCCCTGTGGCTGTTCAGCGGCGTGTGCTGGAGCCCCAGCTGCCCCTTCTTCTTGAGGGTGCTGCCCCTCCCTCCGCACAGCCAGGCACCTCCATCGCTCTTTTCTCCTTCATCTCTGCTCTCTGTATGCCATGAGGCATACAGCTAGGTCACCAGGCTCCATGCTCCTGATGTTGTACTCCTAAGGATGAAAGAGAAAGATGTGTGGGTTAGCTTGGATGTACTAAGAACCTCTCTTGGTTAAGTCTGAAGGCCCCTTAACGCATGCCAGAGAGTGCTGGCCACCACTTGGATGGCCAGAGTTTAGTGCGCTGCATGGCTGCCCAAAACCCCAAACCTCCCCCCATTCCACCAGACCGATTGGCAGCAGCTTCACCCACTTGACTGCATGCTGTGCTCTCAGCCCATGCGCAGGTGCAGGCATTCTCCTAACCCGCATTGCAAGGCTGCACTGTTAGCTTGAACCATGAGGGAGGCTGGTACAAACCTGAATAATGATATTGCAAGAGGCTGTGAGTACCTCCACCAGTGACTGTTCCATGACCAGCTTTTGCAAAGAGATTGTACAACTTGCTTAGTCATCCAATTGTTTGCAGTCCACTAAAACGCTCAATAGTTTGCAGTCTGTGCCCAAGAGGTGAAAAGCTCAGGAGCATTTGGTGGCACTTTCATGCCTCTGCGTTGCTTGAGTGGGCAGATAAGGTAGAGGCCCGAATCCAATCATGTCAATGTGGCTGCGTCTGAACTGTCTCAGCTGCGGAGGAATAGTCACTTTATGCAAGGTTTCCCTAATATGTGGCCACTTCCCTCCCCCCCCACCCACCCCGGCATGTGCTTGAGCACTATCAGACCGGGCTGCCTTGCCTCACCCCCCCAAATCGTCTCAAATTCAGTACAGTGCCCCCACCCCCCAGCCCCCACAACTTGCCTCAGATGCAGTGCAGCCCTTGCTCTCCCCCAAATCACCTCAGATGCAGTGCAGCCCTTGCTCTCCCCCAAATCACCTCAGATGCAGTGCAGCCGTTGCTGCACCCCCCAACTTGCCTCACAGCATGCTGCCTTGTCCCCCCAACTCGCCCACACAGCAGTGCAGCCCCTGCCCCGGCATCACACTGTCAGCCAGCTGGGGAAAAGCGACTTGCCTGTGCCCTCGCCTGAATGCACGGCGCCTCTTCCTTGCAGTCGAACAGGCGACCCTCTCGGGTGCTGCGCAACGTAAGTGTGCACTCACCTCTGAGTTCCCTCCGAAGTTCAGCTCGTCAGGTGCATGCCTTTTAAATGCTGTTGTGAAACTCATCAGTGTGCAATCCTGCCAACGTGCCCGGATGATCCAGCGTAGGGGGAGGATTCCGGTGGGCAGGGATTATAATTATATGCGGATGTATTAAAATGCTGTTCCCGATGTCCAGCGGCGGGAAACGCGGCCCACCACTGACGGGTGGAGCAGACAATCGCAAACTGGTTTCGTGACGTCGTCAAACCAATTTTTGGCCTTCCAGCCATATTGTCTGCTCATGCCCCTCATTAGGACAACAATCCTCGGCCGTTTCATCAATGACCTCCCCTCCATTATGGGGTCAGAAGTGGGGCTGTTCATTGACGATTCATTGTGTTCAGTTCCATTCACAACTTGTCCAATAATGAAGTAGCCCATGCCAGTCTAAACAGCATGACGTGAGCAACATCCAGACTTGGGCTTGATAGGTAGCATTCACAAACAAACAATGGTCATCTTCAACAGGAGAAAACTCATCTATTGCCTTCTGACATGGAATGGCACTACTGTCAACATCTCCGGGAAAGGGCCTCACCATTCTCCTGGAACTCGCGAGATAGCTCCATTGCAAAAGTTGAACTGGACCAGACATCTCAAGTATGTCTCCAAAGGTAGAGCTTGGGCTATCTATTTTGCAATGAATGATGAACCTCAGAACTTTTCAAAGCCTCTGTACCATCTATAGGACACAAGTTAGGAATGTGATGAAATACTCTCCACTTGCCTGGATGAGTGCAGCTCCAACAATACTCAAGAAACTGAACATCATCCAGGACAAAGAAGCCTGCTTGATTATGATCCCATCCAGTGCCTTAAACATTCGCTCCCTCCACTACCAGCACACAGTAGCAGCAGTGTGCACCATCTACAAGATGCACTGCAGTAATTTGCCAAGACTCCTTTGACAGCGCCTTCTAATCCTTACACTGAGAGGAATGAGGACAGCAGATGGACAGGACCACCACCACCTCCAAGTTTCCCTCCAATCCTCACACACCATCCTGACTTAGAAACATATCATTATTCCTTCATCACACTTATTCTACACAGACTGCAGAAACTCAAGAAGGCAGCTCACCACCACCTTCTCAAGTGCAATTAGGGATGGGTAATAAATGTTGGACTTGCCAATGATGCCCACATTCTGAGAATTGATTAGAAAAATAAAAGTCTCAGAGAAGCAGAATGTGAGCTTGGCTGCTGTTCATGGGAGACATTTAGCAACAAACCCTAAATGCTTTGAACACTTTGATTTCTCCACTATACTGCAAGCCATTCTAATATTATGCACTAATTTCTGATAAACTATACGAGCGAGAGTAGGCTGCTTGATGCATCCAGCCTCTGGCACCATTTTGTTTGTCATGGTCACTCTTTACCTTTTATTTTATTTATTCATTCATGTGATGTGGGCATCGCTGGCAAGGTCAGCATTCATTACCCATCCCTAATTGCCCTTGAGACGGCAGTGGTGAGCCACCTTTGAACTGCTGCAGTTTATTCTTAATCCCAATTCTCTTCCCCATTTCTCCATTCCCATTTTTCTTTTCTGAATTCACTTTTAACTTGCTTGTCTTGAACTCTGAACTTTATGTCCCTTAATATTAGATATATCTGCTGCAGGATGCTACCAATGCTGCTGATAACTTGTATTGATGGTACTAGCGATGAGAGCATGGTTTAGTCATACTCTTGGAACGTCGCTTATTGCAATGGCTGGAAATAAACCATGACTATAAATTTGCTGTATTTAAATAAACAATTGCATTTCTACAGAGCCTTCCATTGCCTCAGGACATTCAAAAGTGCTTTACAGCCAATCAAGTACTTTTGAAGTGCAGTCACTGGTGTAATGTAGGAAAGTAGCAGCCGATTTACACACTGCAAGGTCCCACAAATAATGGGATAAGTAACTGGATAATCTGTTTTAGTGACATTGGTTGAGGGATAAATATTCACCCAAACAGCAGAGAAAACTCCTCTGCTGTTCTTCAAAATAGTGTCATGGGATCTTTTACATCCACCTGAGAGGGCAGGTGGGCCTCACTCGGTTTAATGAATCATCTAAGAGGCAATGAATAGGAGAAGAAAAATGGAATTCAATACTTGGTCTGCTAGCAATGGTTCAGAAAATAGGATAAATTGTTTAGTGGCTAATTTCAGTTTTACTTCTATTAACCTGGTGATACCTGAGCTCCAAGGTTAAACTACAAGCAGAAATTATACAAACTATGGTTGTATTACCTAAAATTTAAAAGGTTAAGAGGTGATTTGATTGAAACTTTCAAGATATTAAGGGGAACTGATGGAGTAGATAGACAGAAACTATTTCAGCTGTTTGGGGAGATTAGGACTAGAGAGCACAGCGTTATGAGGATGTGCTTTTTAAAGATACAATTTCTAACTTTTCTTCTTCTGGCTGTATTTAAAAAAATTGGGACCCTCTAACAACAATGGAAACTGCCCAGACAGCCACAATACACATAATTTTGCATTCTACCAAATGGGATGAAAAAAAACACAGACACTCAGCTCCCCCCCGGGGAGCATGAAAGACTCCATCCCATGTTGGCTTCACACCATCCTGAGACTTTTCAAATGTTTCTAAGATGAGACATCAAAATGCAATTCCTTGTTCTGAAACAATAACTGCAGCAGACATGAGAAAATAGAACTCCTCTGGAATATACCACAAGCAAGGTCCTTACCAAACAGGAGAGAGAGAACAAAAGACAATGCTGTATTGAACACAGGCTGTCTGAAGCTGTGTACCCTCTCTGCCTCTCTCTCTCTCTCTCTTGGAAGTGCTGCCAGGTTCACAAAGTAACCATCCTGAGAAAAGAAATTTACTGTGAACGGAGACCTTTTGGAAAAATGTGGAAATCTGTTCCATACAACTACACCCAGGAAGACAACTGAACAAAAGAGCCACAACCATAGAATCACCACACTGAGAGCACCCAAGGAACAGCTCACTGTATTTTATTTATTTATTTAGTCTGTTTTATTTTTCATAAACTGTAAAAATCTTATAAGCCTATCCTCTTACTCTGCCATCTGTACTGGTGCTTTCACCCCTCCTCATGTGGTTGTAACAATAGTCCAAAAATTAGAGCCAGGCCTTTCAAGAGTGAAATTAGAGAACACTTCTACACACAAAGGGTGGTGGAAGTTTGGAACTCTCTTCTGCAAATGCCAGTTGATGCTGAATCAATTATTCATTTTAAATCTGAGATTGATTGATTTTTGTTAACCAAGGGTATTAAGGATATGGAGCAAGGGCAGGTATATGGAGTTAAGTCATAGATCAGCCCTGATCTCATTGAATGAGGAAATATGTGTGAGGCCTCCTCCAGTTCCTTATAAAATCCCTCAGCATTTTATAAAGCTCTATAATTTTGAAATAAAGGAACCAAACAGATTCTCTCAAAGGCTAAGGAAAACATTTCTTCACATGGTCGTCTAAATGCTACAAATTCATCGCCTCACACTGAGCGTACTGTAAATGCTCAAAGTGTAGAATCCATCTTCAGCTGATAGAGTTACAGTTCTGGGCAGAAAAATTACGATGAAGCCACAGCTTTTGGGAAGAGGCTGAGGCCTTCAAATAATGAAGTTAATCAAAAGCACAAGAGTCAAATTGATGGTTGAATTGAATCATACAATTCTAAAACACGTATTCTTTGGTTCTTTTTAATTTTGCTTAAAACCTATTTGGACATGAGAAATTTCAGTTACTGAGATTACTTTTTTTGTTTCTGATTTGTCAATGTCATGCCGAGAAGGCGTGAAGACAAAAAAAACCTTTAAAAATTGTTTCTCTTGCGTATTCTCTTGTTTAAATTCTGTTTTTAAAAATGGAGAAAGGCTAACTCATCAACTTCCTGGACTGTGACACCCCTTGCATTGTATGAACATGCCAGTGAAGCCAACACAAAGGACTAGTAAATGAGACATCTGCCCCAGCCAGCTCTGGACAAAGGCAGAGCTATTGTGACTCTTCATCTCCAACTTTGTGCTAATGGTTCTACAGTTATCTGTTCAAAATAAAGTACATTGTTAATGGAATGGCTCAACCCTGAAACCACCCTGTCACATGACCGAGATTTGAGCTGTTTGAATTGCTTTAATTATACAGCTTTTGGATTCTGTCTTCAGTTGTGGTTTAACCTCAGAAGAGTAAACCTGCTTCTGACCTCCATCTGTCTCAAAGTTGAATCTCCAGAAAAAATCCTGTATTTCACCTACAAAGTGAACTAATTTCCAGGATACAAGAATACTTTGCTGCATCTTCAACTGCCTCAACCGAGCTCTTGGACCAAGACCAGGAATTCTGCCAGGCAAAACCAACTGAAAGAGCCTTCATTGGACATTGACTTACTGAACTCTACTCATGTAAATTAATGCTAATATCTTTTTGATTTTCTTTTTAAGTAACACACAATTGGTAACTTCTTTCCCTTTCTTTCTCTGCCTTTCTACCTTGTATGCTCATGAGTGTAAATGTGTGTCGCGATCCATCCCATGGGTTTTGAATGTGTTAATAAATCTAACTTTGTTTCACCTTAAAGAATTTGCTGTGGTGTTACTTTTAACATTTAACCTCATAAACCAGGGTTTGGGAAACACACCACAGCTCATTTTAACAAGGGGAAGGATACTAAGGAAAACAAATTAAATCAGAAATTAAAAACACTGCTGTCACAGACAGAAGAGGGAACATAATAATTATTCAATTCACCTCTTCCTTGTGTCCGTAACAGTCGAGTATTTCACTTTGAGTGTGAGAATGACGGTGTGACATCAAAATTGATGACAATACAATATGACAGCAGGAAGTAGGGTTTTCAAGCAGGAAGTGCAAACTTGATCCAAATATTTCTGATATGTACATAAATTGATAAGGGCTACGTTCATTTTTATTCATTCACGGAATGCTGGCGAGGCCAACATTTATTGTCATCCCTAATTGCCCTAGAGAAGGTGGTGATGAGCTACCTTCTTAAATATAAATGGCTTGCTAGGCTATTTCAGAGAGCATTTAAGAGTCAGCTACATTGCTGTGGGTCTGGAGTCACATACAGGCCAGACTGGGTAAGGATGGCAGATTACCTTCCTTAAAGGATATTAGTGAACCAGATGGGTTTTTAGGACAATCCAATAGTTTCATGGTCAGCATTATTATTCCAGATAGATTTAATAGAATTTAAATTCCCCAGCTGCTGTGGGGAGTCGTATGTCTCTGCATCATTAATCCAGGACTTTGGATTGCTAGTCCAGTAACAGAACTACTTGCTGTGTGAAAATTGGTGGAGGCAGGTTCTATTGAGGCATTCAAGAGGGCATTGGATGATTATTTAATTAGAAAAAACGTGCAGGGTTACAGGGAAAAGGCAGGAGAATGGCACTAAGTTAAAATGCTCAGAGAGCTGGTGCAAATATGGATGAATGGCCTCCCCCTAAACCGTAACGATTCTGCAATTCTGTGATAACCACTATTCTACTGTACCAGTATGTGTTACATTCAATTTTCCTTATTCTTCTCAAACAAAAATAAAATCTACTGTTGGTTTGATGGAGACATGTTGTAAAGTCTGATGACTCTTCACTGTGATCTAGGCAATGGAACCTCATCGCTCTGATGTACCCAATATCCAGCACGGCTCAGGAATGCATCTTGAGAAACAACAAAATTGCTCAGGCTCTAAGGAGAACACTGTGGATGGTAAGAAAATCAGTAACAGCAAAACCTCTTTAAACAGCAAGTTTTAGGCACCCCAGCATTCTTCTCCCTTTTCTTGGCTTTTTTACAGAGGAGAGTTTTATTGTAGCAACGTGAATGCCAAGCTCAATCTCCACACGTAGTTTGAATTTCAGAAGCTTCTTACTGTAGTTATCGAATCGGAATGGAACTTGTAGGAAAATGTAAATAAAATGGTAAGCTTGGGAAAAATTATTTCTGAAAAAAATAGAGTAGGCACTTTATTCCACTTGTATAGTAATAAGGGCATTATCACTGGTGATACCACGTTGGCCCTGCAAACATAACATTGATGTAGGTCTCACCTCTGAGTCAAAGTTATGAGTTCAAGTTCCACTCCAGACTTAAGCACATAATCCAAGCTGACACTCCAAGAGCATCTCTGAGGGCGTGCTACACTGCTGGAGGTGCTGTCTTTTGAATGAACCCTCTCAGGTAGACGTTCAAGATCCCACAGGCACTAACCCAAAGAAAAGCACAAGAGTTCTCCCCAGCGCCCTGACCATTATTCATCCCTCCAACAACATCACAAAAACAGATTTTCTGGTCATTATCATTTTGCTTTTTGTGGGAGCTTGCTGTGCAAAAATTGGCAGCTGCATTCCCTACATTACGACAGTGCTTACACTTCAAAATTACTTCATTGACTGTCAAGCACTTTGAGACTGCCCGAGGCTGTGAAAGGTGCTATATAACTGCAAGGTCTTTCTTTATCAACGAATGTGAACAACACCACTTTGGGTTACTACAGGATTTATCTTCAGAAACTCAGGTGAAGTAGATGAAGATGGATGATTTGGAGGCATCCAGTGAAAATTCAACTCCCCAATTTACTGTTGAGTTTACTGAATTTGTTGAGTGCTTACCAGCAAATAAAGCGTCAGCCATTGTGACAACCATAAAACTAGTTTTTCAAATTTTTAGTCCGCCTCCAATTGCCCTAGTAACACTGGATGCCAGAGGTGTGTAGGCATCCCCTGTGTGTAACGTTGCAAGGGCAAAACTGGTGTGAAACAAGTTGGAGAATGGATTATTCTTATCTGTGCAGCATTAGTATAACATCTATCCCACTTCCGTGGGAATTTCCTAAGGGGCCAGATAGGATGAAACTTGGCATGAGGTCATGCCCCAAATTCTCTGCCCACCCCACACCCAATAACAACAACTTATATTTATAACGCCCTTTAATGTAATGAAATGCCCTAAGGTGTTTCACAGGAGCATTACAAAACAAAGCATGACACCAAACCTTATAAGGAGATATTAGGTCAACTGACCAAAAACTTGGTTAAAAAGGTAGGATTTAAGGAGCATTTTAAAGGAGAGGTTTAGGGTGGGAATTCCAGAGCTTAGGGCCCAGGGGGCAGAGGCATGGCCACCAATGGTGAAGCGATTAAAATTGGGAATGCATAAGAGGCAAGAATTAGAGAAAATACCAAAAATACATTTGTTTTCCAGTCCCAGCGGAATTTAGGGATTGAAGTGATTCTGTTTTTGTTGTAACTTAATTTTTCTGACATGTATTTTGCGCTAATCTGTCAAACCTTACAAGAGTGATGCATTGAATTATCAGTGCGTCATTTCACCTCACCCTCATGTCTTGCTTCAAGTACAAGGACCATCATTCCAGAAATAACCACATTCATGAGAAGAAAAATCTCTTAGGTTGTGATTGGGTTAGATTGTGGAACATAAAACATCTGCTGCAAAAGGGCAACAGACTTCAGAGGATTAAAGAATGTGCCTACAGTTTTAGGTCAGTGAGGAAATGATGAAAGGATGAAATCCAGTTTAACCCATTGTTGTCATCAACCTGAATGTTCAGAACTTGAGTCATCCAAAATCCACATCATCAATCCAAGTCCAGTTCACTCATCAGCCTCTGTGCTTGTTGACCTATATGACCTATCTGACCTCACTATGGCCTTGTCCCTCCCTATCTCTGTAAACTCCTCCAGTGTCAAATTATGTTTGGTAATGATTGTGTGAAGTGCCTTGAGACAGTTTACTACGTTAAAGGTGATATATAAATGAAGATTATTAATTCTGTATTGCTGAAAAAAGAGACATGCTGTTGAAACATATTATCTTGCACTTGCTGGAACAGACAAAAGAATGCAAATTTTAAAGGGAGCCACAATTTATACTGCATTAGAAAAGGGTGCTGATTGGTTGGCAAGTCAACTCTGGTCGAGGCATTGCCGTGGAGAATGCACCAGGGAACTATTGTCCACTATGCTTTTGTTTAAATCAAAAAAGGCACAATGCCTGGACATATTCCTTTTGCCTACAGAGGACCTGTCCCTGCGTATGAATATTTGTAGTTCCTAGCAAGTATAAGTAAGCCATGTTGTGAGCCTGACCAATAATCTTAAATTGGTTGTTAGTGTGATTCTTAGCAGACTTGGGACTGTTCAGCAAGAGCTATCCAATCGCAGGAAAACCAATTTAAGATTATCAGTCAGGGTCTCAATGTGGTTCACTTAAGTTTGCTAGAAACAACATATATTCATACGCAGTAAACTGTCCTCTTCAGGCAAAAGGAACATGTCCAGGCATTGCATCCTTTTTGAATTAAACAAAGCATGGTGGACAATAGTTCCCTGGTGTATTCTCCATGGCAAAACCTCTATCAATCAGATTTGAATTGCTAACCAATTAGCACACTTTTCTCATGCAGGATAAATTGTTGGCCTTTGAAATTTGGTATTCTTGTGTCTGTCCTGATGAGCAGTAGATGAAAAGCTTCAACAGCATGTCTCTTTGTTTCGGCAATATTCAAATTCTGTGCAACCAAGCAACTATGATTATTACTTCTGTTTTGTAGCTGGTGGGTTTTGTGCTCATTGATATTAGTCCTGAGGATTGGAACATCTTTCCCACTTGGTGTTAGCATCAAGTCATTATATGGGTTGAATGAGGACTGGAGACCCCCCTATTCAACCCATAGCCAAGTAAGAAAGACTTACATCTATAAAACACCTATCATATTTCTCAATGTGACTCATGCAAGCTTGATATACACCCACTGTTGTTCTGTTGGAAAAGGTGGCAGCCAATTTGTGTATAGTAAGATCCCATAAACCAGAAAAGAATGAGCAGTTAATCTGTTTTTCTGTTGTTCTTGGTTAAGGGAGGAATTTTTGCCAGGACACCCAGAGAACACTCCTGCTCTTCTTCAAATGAAACAACTCCAGTATGGTTACAACACATGACTACCAGGATGGTAGAAAGCAAACTAGATGGACCTGGGTTATTAAGGAAAGCCTTGGGATCTTTCTGGTCCACCTGAACAGGTAGACAGCCAGACTGATACAGTCAGGTGGTGCTTTTTGTGACAATCACTGTTTTTGGCAGATTTGTAGAAAAGTTGCATTTTTTTTTTGTTGCAGATATGAGCAGTCAGGAAACTGGAAGTTTACATTAGTTGATTTTTAAGCAATCGGTACACTGCTGTATGGAGGAATAACAGCAGATACTCGAGAGATGAGTTGAGTTCATGCTGGGCGGGTCCTTTAGTATATTTTGTAACAGAATTACTACTTTTTATCAAATGGAGTTATAATGGAATTCAATAGTGGAGATATGAGAGACTAATTCTTATGGTGGGGAATACATACCTCGGGGCATAATCTTATAATTAGAGGTTCGGTGAAGATGTCAGATAGCTCTTCTTCATACAAGGGGCAGTGGAAATCTGGAACACTCTCCTGCAAAAAGCTGTTGAGGCTGGGAGTCAATTGAACATTTTATGACTCAGATTGATAGAATTTTATTAGATTAGGGTAATGAGGATGAACAAAGAGTGGAGAAAAGGTGGTTAAATGGAGTTGAGGTTCAGATCGACTGAATGGTGGAACAGACTTGAGAAGTTAAATCGCCTCCTCCTGTTACGATATTCCCAGGAGTGTGTCAGTATTTACAGTGGTTTCCCGGGAATGTGTTAGCATTTACAGTGGGTCCCCAGGAGTGTGTCACTATTTACAGGGATTCTTGGAGTGTGTCAGCATTTACAGGAACTGTTAAAAACAAAAAACTGCGGATGCTGGAAATCCAAAACCGAAACAGAAATACCTGGAAAAACTCAGCAAGTCTGGCAGCATCGGCGCATGAGGACTCGAAACGTCAACTGTGCTCTTCTCCGCCGATGCTGCCAGACCTGCTGAGTTTTTCCAGGTATTTCTGTTTCTGTTTTGGTTTACAGGAACTGTGCTGGTTTTTACAGGGGTTTCCTGGGACTGTGTCAGCAATTGCAGTGTGCACTCAAGAGTATCCCAGTATTTACAGGGGTTTCTTGGAGTGTGTCAGCATTTGCAGTGTGTCCCCAGAGTGTGCCAGTATTTACTTGGGTCCCCTGGGAGTGTGTCAATATTTACAGGGCATTCCCAGGGAGTGCATCGTTATTTACAGGGAGTTCCTATGAGTGTGTCAGTCTTTACAGGGGGTCCTCAGGAGTGTGCCAATATTTACAGGGCATTATGGGAATGTGGCAGTATTTACAGGGGTTTCCGACAAAGTAAAGTTTGAAATCCTCTGAGGGAAGTGCCAATTCATATATACAACTTTAAATTTTTAACGGCACAAATGGCGAGGGTTGATTGATATTTAAAGGTACTGGATCAGGATTATCGATTTTCTGCTTAGAGTATGTGTGTGATCTTGAATTATGCAATTTATTTCTACACAAAAGACTGTTGATTAAAATCCTGGGCCTTTGTACACTGAGACTTACTGACACACACGTGAAACTCTAAAGAAAGATCTCATCGTTGATAGAACTCAAGATCAAAAGCAAATTTATTAGAAACACGTCAATGGTAGAAACTGAACGGCCCTTGCTTTCTAAAGTACTAATTGCAGGCCATTTAAAGAAGGATCAAAGTTAGCAGGCAAATTGTTAATGTACAGCTGACATATTTCTGAATAATTTTCCATGCCTAAAGAAGCTGAGATATCAGGCCTTGTAGAAATGTAACAGATGTTTGTCATTACCAGACGAGATACCATGGCCGTGTCTGGTTAATTAGCATCCCTTTGAGTGGCTCCATGCAGCGATTCAGTTGCCTGGTGATTGTTGCTGTGAGTTATACATGGTGCCAAGTGATGAGAATTAATATGGAGGTTCATGTAACTGATGTATTCACACATCAGATGATTTCCCCTTTCTCCCCAAGTACATTAACATCTTCAGATTTCTCTTCACTCTAGCCTGGCTGTAGATTTTGATCATTTGCCTTGCAGAGCCTATGGTTAATTTCAATGCGGGTGACGATCTTTGTGGTTTCGCGTGTTGTTAACGTGGAGTCTGATTTGTACAGGGGGAGCTGACCCGACACAACAGGAGGTGTCTAAAGAAGTGAATGATGACAGCAAGACTAAGGTAAGATCGCTTCATAAAACAATAACATGAGGGCTTCAGCAAAAGTTTGAAATGCGCATTGGAATATGCTGCGCAATGTTTATTGACCCAGATTTTCCTGTCACAATTACAGTGAGGCTAATGGTGTTCATTTACTTATGCATAAACAGTACAGCAGCTTCAGGCAAGAGGTAGATTTGCTGTTAAACACGGAACTCCAAATGTCACTGTTCAAGATCTGCCATTGCACAATTTTGCAAAAATAGCATCTCGTTGACTGCCTCAGCATTGAAAATTTTTGGATGGTGTGAGGTTACTCCATTTATGTGGTGGATACAAACTAAGCACAGAAAGTAAAGTCTTGCCTGTTTCCAGTTTAATGTACCGTTTAATACGATAAGTGTTAATCGACCTTTCTGGCAATGAAAATTAAACGTGGAGTATTATTACTTCAGATTTTAATTGTGGTTGGAGATTTTTAAAAAATGTTTATTTATTCTTTCGAAGGATGTGGCATAGCTACCTAGGCCAACATTTATTGCCATCCCTAATTGCTCTTGAGAAGGTGGTGATGAGCTGCCTTCTTGGACCACTAGAGTCCATGTGGTGTAGGTACACCCACAGTGCTGTTAGGAAGGGAGTTCCAGGATTTTGACCAGCAACAGTGAAGGAATGGCGATATATTTCCAAATCAGAATGGTGTGTGGCTTGGAGGGGAACTTGCAGGTGGCAGTGTTCCCATGGATCTGCTGCCCTTGTCCTTCTAGACATCACAGGTTTGGAAGGTGCTGTTGAAGGAGCCTTGGTGAGTTACTGCAGTGCATCTTGCAGATGGTACACATTGCTGCCAATGTGCATCAATGGTAGAGGGAGTGAATTTTGAAGATGGTGGATGGTGTGCCAATCAAGTGAGCTGCTTTGGCCTGGATGGTGTCGAGGTTCTTGAGTGCAGTTGGAGCTGCACTCATCCAGGCAAGTGGAGAGTATTCCGTCACACTCCTGACTTGTGCCTTGTAGATGATGGACAGGTTTTGGGGAGTCAGGAGGTGAGTTACTCTCCACAGAATTCCCAGCCTCTGACCTGCTCTTGCAGCCACAGTACTTATATGGCTGGTCCAGTTCAATTTCTGGTCAATGGTGACCCACAGGATGTTGATAGTGGGGGATTCAGCAGTGGTAATTCCATTATGTCAAGGGGAGAGGGTTAGATTCTCTCTTGTTGGAAATGGTCATTCTCTGGCACTTTTGTGGCACGTATGTTACTTGCCACTTATCAGCCCAAGCCTGAATGTCTTGCTGAATGCTGACACTGACTACTTCAGCAGAGTCACAAATGGTGCTGAACATTGTACAGTCATCAGCAAACATCCCCATTTATGACCTTATGATGGAGAGAAGTTGATGAAACAACTGAGGATGATTGGGCCGACAATTAAAATGTGAATTTAAAATACAAACCTTTCTTTTTCTTGTCTCTCTTTTTTGCTCTCTGTCAGTCCCATTTAACTTTCACTCTCTTTGGGCAGGATTTTCCAGTCCCGCCCGCCACAGGACTCAAAATTCCTTCGCGAAGTCAATGGACCTTTTGTTGGTCCATCAAATAATCCATCCCACAACTGCAATCCCATGGCAGGCGGGACCATAAAATTTAGGCCTTTGTTTCATTTTCTGTACCTGATTTGTTTGGGACTAGAGTCACATATAAGCCGAGACTGTGTGAGTTTTCCTTCCCTAAAGGACATTAGTTGATTTTTCACAACAATCTGACAGTTTCATGGTTACTTTTACTGAATTCAAATTCTCAAAGTGCCAGGGTGAGATTTGAACCCAAATTCTCTGGATTACTGGCCCATAATCCACGATAACAACTCGCAATTATATGGCCCCTTTATTGGAATAACATGTCCCAAGGTGTTTCCCAGGAATAAAATTTGATACCAAGCCACAATAAGGAGATATTCAGGCTGATGGCCAAAAGCTCCATCAAATAGGTAGGTTTTAAGGAGGGTCTTAACGAAGGAAATAGAGGAAGAGAGGCAGAGAGGTTCAGGGAGAAAATTGCAGAACCTGGGAGCTGAAGGCACAGCCAGCAATGTTGGAGTGATTAATATCAGGAATGCACAAGATGCCACAAACACCAGAGTGCAGAGATCTGTTTGGAAATACACTAAGAAAGATGAACTGTCCAGAGTTATGTTATATGGTCACAGATTTTTTTTTCAGCACCATTTTTCTGAATCCCTTTTCTTTCCAGTTTGAGACATAAATAGAATAAATAGAATATCTAGAGGCATGTTCTACTTTGAACACCCTTGTAAACAGTTGCTTAGCACCCGATTAACTAGCTCAGTTCCTTATTCTTTATCAATATTCTTTTTCTCTGGTGAGATTTGATGATGTTTTCAGGATTGTGATGGATAGGATGACTAACCTAATTTCACAAAGATGTGAGTATTGGCACACTGGCCTTTCCAACTCGTAATCAAAGCAAGAAAGAATTGTCTATCATAATCTCAGAATATCTCAAAGTGCATTACAGCAAATAGAGAAAAAGGACGAGATGGAGAGGAAGGAACAGTGAACAGGGTGAGGATAGGAGTGGAGCAGTGAAAGAGAGCAAGACCAGGAGAGGAGCAGTGAAAGAGGGCTTACCTCAATGGCACACAGAGGCTCCTCTTCCTGACCACTAACCAGACCTGCACCACTTCCTGTAACCTAAGGGATGTGACTGCCTCCTGGATCAAACTATTCAGGTAACTCTTTCCCATCCCTGATGCTCCATAATGTCTGTACCTGTTTCACTCCTCTGCAGCACTTATCTGGGACTGGCAGTGAGGGTGGTGTGCCTCAACTGCAGCATGTTGGAGTTTGTGCTTCAAATATGAGCTTGTTTTCAAGGCAGGCCACAGTGTTTTTAAAAAAATATCCTTGTAGTGCTTCCTTTGACCACCATGACAATGCACCCCAGACTCAAGCTCTCCACAGAAGATGCACTTTGGTAAGCAAGAGTCAGGCATTTTGACCAGCCCAACACAGTTGTGACTGTCTCAATATGGTGTGGATGCATGGCATGCTAGCTCGGGTGAGCAGCTCAGTGTCTGGTATTTTGTCCTACCATCTGATCTTCAGCAGCTTCTGAAGGCAGCTCAAGTGAAAGTGGTTGAGCTTCTTGGCATGACACTGATAAACAGTCCATGCGTAGAGCAGTGTAGGCAGGTCTATTGCTCTATAGACTTTCAGTTGGGTAGGCTGACTTACTCCTCTTTGTTCCCAGACTAATATTCAAAATCTGTCAAATGCTACACTTGCTTTGGCAATTCTTGCATGTGTCTTGTAGTGGTCAGTATAGACAGTTCAAGAGTGTGCTGCTGAGATAAATGAACTTATTCACTGCTGACAGGTTTTGGTCATGGGCTGAAGCCTTAGGCTTGAGATAGGGCTTTCCTGAAGCAGGCTAGTTCACTACTTTCTTTGTGCTGATCATAACACCAAAGTTGTTGCGTGCATTAGAGAACAAGCCCATGCAACAATGCATGTCTAGCTCTGAACTGGCAGCTAGTGCGCAGTCACTGGCAAACAGGAAATTACAAAGCATATCCTTGGAGACCTTGGTCCTTGCGTGGAGTCGTCTCAGATTGAGCAGTTACCAGTTACCATGCGATATCTGATTTCAGTGCCAGGATCACCATCATGGGAGGCATCGAAGAGCATGGCAGAGAAAAATATGCTAAAGAGGATTAGCATTAGCACCCAGCCCTGTTTAACTCCATTAGTGAGTGGAAGCCAAACATTGTGGTAGGGAAAATGCTTGGGTCTGTTATAAAGGATGTGATAATAGGACACTTCGAAAATATCAACGGGATTAGACAAAGTCAACATGGATTTATGAAAGGGGAATTATGTTTGATAAACCTATTAGAGTTTTTTGAGGACATAACTAGAAGAATAGATAAGGGAGAACCAGTGGATGTGGTGTATTTGGATTTTCAGAAAGCTTTTGATAAAGTCCCACATAAGAGGTCAGTGTGCAAAATTAAAGCACATGGGATTGGGCATAATATATTGGCATGGATTGAGAATTGGTTAGCAGACAGAAAACAGCGAGTAGGAATAAATGGGTCTTTTTCGGAATGGCAAGCGGTGACTAGTGGGGTAGTGCAGGGATCAGTGCTTGGGCCCCAGCTATTTACAATATATATCAATGACTTGGATGAGGGAACCAAATGTGACATTTCCAAGTTTGTTGACGACACGAAACTTGGCAGGAATGTGAATGGTGAGAAGGATGTTAAGAGGCTTCAAGGCGATTTAGACAAGTTGAGTGAGTGGGCAAATAAATGGCAAATGCAGTATAACATGGAGAAGTGTGAAGTTATCCACCTTGGTAGGAAAAATAGTAATATTTAAATGGTGATAGATTGGGAAATGTTGATGTACAAAGGGAGCTGGGTGTCCTTGTACACCAATCACTAAAAGCAAGCATGCAGGTGCAGCAAGCAGTTAAAAAGGCAAATGGTATGTTGGCCTTCATTACGAGGGAACTTGAGTACAAGTATGTCTTACTGCAGCTGTACAGGGCCTTGGTGAGACCACATCTGGAGTATTGTGTGAAATTTTTGTCTCCTTACCTAAGAAAGAATATACTTGCCATAGAGGAAGCACAGTGCAAGTTCACCAGACTGATTCTTGGGCTGGCAGGATTTACGTATGAGGGGAGATTGGGTCGACTAGGCCTGTATTCAATGGAGTTTAGAAGAATGAGAGGGGAACACATTGAAACGTATAAAATTCTGACAGGGCTGGACAGACTGGATGCAGGGATGATACTTCTTTTGGCTGGGGGGTTCAGAACAAGGAGTCATGGTCTCAGGATAGAGGGTAGGCCATTTAGGACTGAGATGAGGAGAAACTTCTTCACTCAGAGGGTGGTGAAACTGTAGAATTCTCTACCACAGAGGGCTGTGGAGGGCAAGTCACTGAATATATTTAAGAAGGAAATAGATTTCTAGACTCTAAAGGCATCAAGGGGAATGGGGAGAGAGCGGGAGTGTGGCGTTGAGGCAGAGGATCAGCTATGATCATATTGAATGGTGGAGCAGGCTCGAAGGGCCAAATGACCTACTCCTGCTCCTATTTTCTATGTTTCTATGGAAGTGGATCAGAAGACATACCATCATCCAAGATATATGCGAGCATGCTGTCGAACCATTGTGATAGGGCAGCCGAATTTCTCCATTACCTTCCAAAGGCCCTCACATAAACTTTGAGGGTAAACTAACAAGTAATATAAAAATGGACAGTAAAAGCTTCTTTAAATATATAAAAAGGAAGAGAGTGGTCAAAGTCAATATAAGCCCCTTAGAGAATGAGGCTGGGGAAATAGTAATGGGGAACCAAGAAGTGGCAGAGGAGTGAATAAATACTTTGCATCAGTCTTCACAGTAGAAGACACTAATAGCATTCCAAAAATACTAAATAATCACGGGGCAAAAGTGGGGGAGGAAATAAATACAATAACTGTCACTAGAGAAAAAGTACCAGGGAAACTAATGGGGCTAAAGGCTGATGGGTTGCATCCTAGGATATTAAAGGAAATAGCTGCTGAGACAGTGGATGCACTGGTAGTAATCTTCCAAGAGTCCTTAGATTCTGGAAAAATCCCAGAGGATTGGAAAACTGCCAATGTAACACCCTCATTCAAAAAAGGAGGAAGACAAAAACAGGTAACTATAGGCAATTTAGCTTCACATCTGTCATTGGGAGAATGTTGGAGTCTATTATAAAGGATGTAATAGCAGGGCATTTAGAAATACATAATATAATCAAGCAGAGTCAGCATGACTTCATGAAGAGGAAATCATGTCTGACAAATTTATTAGAATTCTTTGAGGAGGTAACAAACAGGATAAATAAAGGGTAACCTGTAGATGTAATATATTTGGATTTCCAAAAGGCATTTGATAAGTTACCACACATAAGGATACTTAATAAGATAAGAGCCCATGGTGTTGGGAGTAGTATATTAGCATGGATAGAGGACTGGCTAACTAATAGATGACAGAAAGTTGGGATACAGGGGCCATTTTCAGGATGGCAACCTGTAACTAGTGGAGTGTCACAGCAATCAGTGCTGGGGCCACAATTATTTACAATATATATTAATGACTTGGATGAGGGAAATGAATGTACTATCGCCAAGTTTGCGAATGACACAAAAATAGGTGGGAAGGCAAGTGGTGAGGGTGGCACAAAGAGTCTACAGGAGGATATAGACAGGTTAAGTGAGTGAGCCAAAATGTGGCAGATGGAATATAATGTGGGAAAGTGTGAGGTTATGCACTTTGGCAGGAAGAATAGAGGAGCTGAATATTATTTAAATGGAGAAATACTAAACAAAGCTGCAGTACAGAAGGATTTGGGAGTCCTCGTTCATGAATCCCAAAAAGCTACCATACAAGTTAATCATGTTATAGGTAAGGCAAATGGAATGTTGGCCTTTATTTCAAAAGGAATGGAATATAAAAATAGGGAAGTCTTGCTAAAACTAAAGGCACCAGTTAGACCACACCTAGAAGACTGTGAACAGTTTTGGTCCCCTTATCTAAGGAAAGATGTACTGGCATTGGAGGCAGCCCACAGAAGGTTCACTAGGTTGATCCTGGGGATGGAGCGATTTTCTTATGAGGAGAGGCTGAGTTGGCTGTGTCTGAACTCATTGGAGCTTAGCAGAATGAGAGGCGACCTTATTAAAACATATAAGATTCTTAGGGGGCTTGACAGGGTAGATGCTGAGAGGTTGTTTCCCCTTGTAGGAGAGTCTAGGACCAGAGGGCATAACCTCAGAGTAAGGGGGCACCTATTTAAAACAGAGATGAGGAGGAATTTCTTCTCTCAGGGGGTAGTCAATCTGTGGAATTCTTTACCGCAGAGGGCTGTAGAGGCTGGGTTAAGTATATTCAAGGCTGAGATAGACAGATTTTTAATCAGTAAGGGAATCAAGGGTTTTGGGGGAAAAGGCAGGAAAGTGGAGTTGAGGATTATCAGATCAGCCATGATGTCATTGAACAGCGGAGCAGACTCAATGGGCCGAATGGCCTACTTCTGCTCCAAAGTCTTATGGTCACACCTGACTATGAAGGGTACACTGAGAGTGTGCTACACTGTTGGAGGTGCCGTCTTTTGGATGGGGCATTAAACCAAGGCCCCATCTGACCTCTCGGGTGGATGTAAAAGATCCCATGTCACTATTTTGAAGAAGAGCAGGAGAGTTACACTGGTGACTGGCCAATATTTCTCCCTCATCACAAAAACAGATTGTCCGGTCATGACTATATTGCTGTTTGTGGGAGCATGTTGTGCGCAAATTGGTTGCCATGTTTCCTAAATTACAGCAGTAACTACACTTCAAAAGTAGTCGTTTAGTAGTACAGAACTTGAATGTTGCTGAAAAAAGAGACATGTCTAAGCTTTTCATCCTGCATTCATCAGGACACTTGCAAGAATACCAATATAAGGGGAAAACAACAATTTATAGTGTATGTGAAGAGCGTGATGATTGGTTGGCAAGTGGCATTGCCATGGAGAATGATGGTGACTGCCAGTTAACTGTCAAGCATTGTTTGAAATTTAAACCAGGCAGCTTGACCCTGATTGGTCAAGGCATTGCCCTGAGGAATGAGTCAGCGAATGGCTTCACTTATTTTGTTTAGCTGAAGCAGGCGCGATGTATGTACATGTACTTTTTGTCTGCAAAGAACAGGGCCCTGTGTATTAATATATGTAGCTTCCAATACACACAAATACGCCACATTGTGAGCCCGAATGACAACCTTAAATTGGTTGTCAGCGTAATTCTTAGCACACTGAGGATTAATCCTCAGTGGGGGGGGGGGGTGCCGGGAGGTTGAGTGGTTGGTGGGGTGGGGTCAGGGTCAGGCCTCCAGGGGATTGGGGGGAGTCAGGCCTCAGTGGGATAGGGGGAGTTGGGCCATGGGGGTACGAGGGATCGGACCTTTGTGCAGGGGAGGGCCAGGGGTATGGGGGGAGTGGAGTGGTCGGGCCTCGGTTGGGGGGGGGCGGGTTGGTGGGAGTGGGGGTGGGGCCTCAGGAAGTTCATGCATGGGGGAGGTCGGGCCTCGGGGGCGTGGTGATGGGGCCTTGGGAGGGTGCCTCGGGGATGGGGGTAGGGCTGGGCAGGGGTGGGGAAGGTCCATCGGGCCTTGGAGGGTATTGGGTCTCAGGGGAGTGGGTGAATCCGGCCTTAGCGGGGCTGCCATGCTTTGAGGGGATGTGGGTGGGGTTGGGCCTCAGGGGTCTGTCAAGCCTTGGGAGGGGATGGACCTTGGGTGGGTGGGGGATTTGGCCTTGGGGGGTGGGGTATCGGGCCTTAGGAGCGTGGGGGATTCAGACTTTGGTGGGGGTATGGGAGAGGCAGGAGGGTCAGCCCTCAACAGGTCGGCCCTCAGAGAGACTGAGGGGGGTGTTGGGCCTCAGCGGAGGTGGGGGGGTGGGTTGCGCCTGGCTACAGGGGGCTGGGAGTCAGGCCTCGGGGCCTGTTGGGTCTTAGGGGAGGTTGGACCTTGGAGGGGTGTCGGGCCTCGGACATGGTGGGGGGTGTCAGGTCTCAGTGATGTGGTGGTGGGTGTTGGGCCTTGGAGGAGTGGGGGTCAAATCTCAAAGGAGGCGGGGTTAGGCCTCAGTGGTGGGGGTCGTGGGTGGGGGTGAGAGTTGAGCCTGGTGGGGGCGGGGGAAGAGTCTCCATGAGGGTTGGAGGATCCCATGGGGGTATGGGGTAGTTGGCGGGGGCGTGGAGGCAGATGCCTAGGGTATTGGAGAGAGTGGGAAAGTTTGGTGGGGGTGCTGGGGTGAGTCCCCTGGGGGTTTGTGGGTCTGGGGGGATGTCCTGTGGGAAGGTCGGTGTGGCTCTTTGCAATAGATATCCAGAAGTTAGAAGAGGTTTTAATTCTTCTTAACATGGGTGATGGGGGGTGCTGGGTGGTGTGGGGGTGTGGTCAGGCCATAGGTGGGAAATCGGGCCTCGGGGGTGGTGGGGGGGGAGGTGCTGGTTCAGGGAGTTGAGCCTTGGTGGGGGCATGGAGGTTTGGGGGGTGCGAGGGGAGTGGGGTGGTTGGGCCTTGGGGTTTGTGGAGGGGTAGGACCTCAGGGGGCATTGGGGCTTTGGGGTTATCGGGCCATGCAGGGTGGGGCATCAGGCCTCGGGCAGTTGGAGGATCGGGCCTCAGGGGGTTGGGGGGGGGGGTTGGGCCTTGGGGGATATCGAGTCTTGGGGGGGGTTCAGGCCTCATGGGGATGTCAGGCCTCTGAGGTGGTGGGGGCTGTCGGGCCTCAGTGGTGTCTTGCCTCAGGGGGATGGGTGGGTTGGATCTCTGGGGAGTTGGACAACTTTGTGTAACTTGGTGTAACTCAGTCGGAACCATCTGAAGTTTGCAATTTTCGGATGGTTCCCAGTGCAGGGCAGTTGCCCAGGGGAAGTTTGCACCTCTGGGAAATTGCTGTGTAAACCTTACCTGGGAACATACCGAAGGGAATTTTTGGAGTATCATCCCCCCAATGTGATGCTGGGGCACTCAGAATTTACGGCCCAGACTGTTAGGCCACACTTTCTGGCTGCAGCACTTGCCAGACACTGTTATGTTGTTTGTTTGTGTAGTGAGATTAATGCATTTGGATCCATGAGTTTCCAGTGTACTACCCAATACTTGTCAGTGACTTTGTCCTGTTTTATTCCAGATGATAGGTTTTTCTTTCTCTCTGCCCTTTGTAAGTCTTTAGTTTCTCATTGATTTGTGAGATTGGATATTCTGCTCAGAAAGTGCTTGAAGCACTGTTACAGATTCTTAAAACTAAATTCTGACCCATCTCAGGGTAACAGGTCAAAGGGGACTTGGGCTGATGATTTTATGTCAGCCTGTTTACAAAGAAGAAGTTTTGAGTCCGTCTCCTTCATATCTTGTAGATGAGTGACTCAGATGTGTCATGTTTCTCACCACATCACTTGGCATCCCTAACCACAGCTTTTTATCAACTTTTAAACAGCTTGTGAAATACTTTCCAAGTGCTTACACAATAAAATATACATATAGTCAGAAAGTTAAAAATAAAAGACTGCCTTTCAGCTTCCCTCATCATTCAGTGGGTTAATGGCCAGTGTGGTACAGAAGCATACCTGTTCAACCCTTGGCCTGCAATGAGTTAGGAGGTCTCTTCTTCCAATAGTGCTCATAGGATCTTTTACATCCAGATGAGAGTGCAGATGGAACCTCGGTTTAACATCTCATCTGAAAGACAGCACCAGTTGTAATCCAGCGCACCTTCAAAAGTACAGTGCTCCATTAACTACTGAGCCTCCAACAGTGCAACTCTCCCAGTACTGCCTGTGACAGTGCAGTGTTTTCTTAGTACTGCCCCTCTGAAATGCAGCACTCCCCTCAGTCCTGACCTTCTGACAGTGCAGCACTCCCTCAGTACTGACCCTCTGACAGTGCAGTACTCCCCCAGTACTGATCTCCAATAGTGCAACACTCTCTCAGTACTGCTCCTCCGACAGTGGGGCGCTCTCTCAATACTGCTCCTCTGACAGTGCAGCACTTCCTCAGTAAAGCTCCTCCAACAGTGCAGCATTCTAGCTGTACTGCCCCTCCAACAGTTTGTTCCTCAGTTCTGAGCCTCTAACAATGCAGTGCTTCCTTAATACTGCTTATGACTGTGCAGTGCTTCCTCAGTACTGACTTTCCGATAGTGCTGTACTCCCTCAGTTCTGTCCCTCCAACAGTGCAGCACTTCCTCAGTACTGCCCCTCTGACAGTGTAGCACTTCCTCAGTACTGCGCCTCTGACAGTATAACACTCCCTCAATATTGATTTCAACATTGCTGCACTCCCTCAGTGCTGACTGACAGTGTAGCACTCCTGGTACTGACCCTCTGATAGTGCACTTTATCAGTACTGATCCCCCAACAGTGCAGCATTCTCTCAGTACTGTCCCTTTGACAGTGTAGCGCTCCCTCAGTACTAATCCTCTGAACTCCAGAGGTGAAGTGAGAGTACCTGACCTTGACATCAAGGCAGCATTTGACCAAGCGTGGCATCAAGGAGTCCTAGCAAAATGGAAGTCAATGGGAATCAGTGGGAAAGCTCTCCGCTGGTTGGAGTCATACCTAGCACAAAGGGAGATGGTTGTGGCTGTTGGAAGTCAATTATCTCAGTTCTAGGACGTCACTGCAGGAGTTCCTAAGGGTAGTGTCCTAGACCCAACATTCTTCAGCTGCTTCATCAATGACCTTTCTTCCATCGTAAGGTCAGAAGTGGGGATGTTCACTGATGATTGCACAATGTTCAGTACCATTCCCGACTCCTCAGACACTGAAGCATCCATGTCCAAATGCAGCAAGACCTGGAAAATATCTAGACTTGGGCTGACAAGTGTCAAGTAACATTCACACCACTTAACTGCCAGGCGACTGTCTCCAACAAGAGAGAATCTAACCATCGCTCTTGACATTCAATGGCATTACCGTCAGTGAATCCCGCACCATCAACATCCTGGGGGTTACCATTGACTAGAAACTGAACTGGACTAGCCATATAAATACTGTGACTACAAGAGCAGGTCAGAGGCTAGGAATCCTGTGGCGTGTAAGTCACGTCCTGACTCCCCAAAGTCTGTCCACCATTTACAAGGCACAAGTCAGGAGTGTTATGGAATATTCTCCACTTGCCTGGATGAGTGCAGCTTCAACAACACTCAAGAAGCTCAGGACCATCCAGGACAAAGCAGCCTGCTTGATAGGCACCCTTTCCACAAACATTGACTCCCTCCACCACCGACGAACAGTGGTAGCAGTGTGTACCATCTACAAGATGCACTGCAGGAGCTCGCCAAGGCTTCTTCCATAGACAGCACCTCCCAAACCTACGCCCGCTACCATCTAGAAGGACAAGGGCAGCAGACACATGGGAACACCACTGCCTGGAAGTTCCACACTAAGCCACTCACCATCGTAACTTGGAAATATATCACCGTTCCTTCACTGTTGCTGGGTCAAAATCCTGGAACTCCCTTCCTAACAGCACTGTGGGTGTACCTACACCACATGGTTCAAGAAGGCAGCTCACCACCACCTTCTCAAGGGCAATTAGGGATAGGCAATAAATGCTGGCCTAGCCAGTGAAACCCACATCCCATGAATGAATTTTTTAAAATTGCAACCCTCCTTCAATACTGCCCCTCCAATGGTGAACAACTCCCTCAGTACTTTAATTGGCTGTAATTTCCTACATTACAAAAGTGACTGCACTTTAAAAAGTAATTCATTGTCTGGACTTCTTTTTCCCTTTCTGTCATTCCATTGCTGACAGCAAGCACACAACAATAAGTCTGAGTGTGCATGGGATACTGCGGGTGCAGCAAAGAGCCCAGGATCATGCTACTGGTGGTTTTCTTGTGTTTTTTTGCTAGAGGGTGCACATGATGCCAAGAACAGGCTTGGCAGTCCCACCCCATTCAGCGTGCTTTTAACCCAGTCCCGTGCCAGAAGATTGGGCACTTGGGGAATTGTGGCTCACGCTCGTGGGATTGAACCCTGGGGCAGTCTGAGCCCTCAGGAGAGAAAAGCACAACTGAAGTCATTCCTTTCAGCGGACATAGCTTCAGTTAAAAAAAAACGGATGTGAACATTCTAAATTATGGCACGTTATTTTTGTCTTCAAAGAGAAACAGATTTGCTGCATGCCTGCTGCATAAACTTTAACAATTTCTCTTCAGGTAGTTTTGTTTGAGTGGCCAAGAGAGAGAGGGAGAGTGAGAGGAACAGGGAGATGCAGGGAGAGGGTGAAGGAGTGGAAGGGAGAGAGAGAGAGACAGGCACAATGAGCGAGAGAGACAGAGGATAGACAGTGTCAGGGGGCAGAGAGAGAGAGAGAGACAGAGAAAAAGAGTGTGTGGGAAACAAAGAAAGGGAGAACGACAGGGGAGAGACAGTGAGAGGGAGAGACAGAGAGAGGAAGAGGGAGGGGCAGGGAGGGGAGTGAGAGAGAGAGATGTTTGGGGGGAACAGAGAGAGAGAGGTAAAGGGAGGGACAGATACAGGGAGAAGGAGCAAGGGAGTTAGAGACAGAGACAGAGGGACAAGGAGAGGGGAGACACAGACTGAAACAGCAAGAGGGACCGAGGGAAAGAGAGAGAGAGAGAGAGCCAGCAAGACCAGATGGAACATTGACCTTAAATGGTAAAAGCTCCCAGGAGTGAGAGAGAGGCTGGGCTCAGAATAGCAAGAATTAGTCTGCCACTCAGTTGTGTATACGTAGGGATATCCAAATAACCGGGATCTGAGGGGTTTGATTCCGCCGACAGTGAGCAGCCTCGAGCTTCTTGTGTCATTTGCCGCTGACAAGGTATAGTACCTTTACCAGGAGTTTGAAAAAATAAATTGAAAGCAGCGTCCAGTTTTTAAAGATAAGATCTTGGTGATGGAATTAATTAGCTACATGTAGTAGTTAAGCTGTTTTGAAACAAAAAAAGTCGTTACACTTTTTCATGTAGTTTAGTAGCTGTATGCGTTGTCGAGTGTGTTGCAATCCTCTGGGAGTTTTTTTTGTGTAGCTTGTTGCTGTGTGTCAATGAAGAGAGAGACAGCAGGAATAAAACAGTAAAGGTTGTTCTTTATAGAGAGACTTGCAGGTACTGCTCTCTGCAATATAACCACACTGTGAACTGTAAGCGGATTGTACAGGAATGCAAACAGGGGGCAAAACATATGTAGATTGGTTGCCTCTCTCAGCTGGATTGTGTGTTACCTATTCAGGATTCCCTGTCTTTTTAGTGGCACCTAGTTCTCTGTATCCAAGAATTTACAACAAAGGATTGCAATGTTAACATGGGGATATTCACTAGTATCAAAATCTTTTGGCAGTGTACTGCTCCCATGTCCTGATGGCTCAGTAGGTTCATCCAGTGAATGGCTGAGCCACACGCAACCTGAAAGATTCCAGGTTGGGTCGCTGGTTTGTACGGAACCATGGGATCAGCAGTTGGTGTTGGGGCTTGTTGATGGGTAAGGGAGAACAATCCAAGGATTCCACTGGCTACTCAGTGGCCGTGTTCAGACGCTCAAAGTTTATTAGTGTGCCGGGTAAGTTCTACATTCCTATCTTCTCACATGTATTTCCCTGAACTTTCTGGCATACTTGCTAGCAAGTTGCAAAAAATGAGGATCATAGAATCTTACAGCATAGGCGGAGGCCATTCAGCCCATCATGTCTGCGCTGGTTCGTTGAAAGAGCTATTCAATATGTCCCACTCCCGTATTCTTTCTCCATTACTCCCACAATTTTTTTCACTGTAAATATTTATCCAATTCCTTTCTGAAAGTTACAGAAATAAATCTTTGCTGCAATAGATTCCTGCATTATCCTTTCAAAATCCATCCAGTTGAACAGAGTTAAAAATCAGATCCATAATATGTTTCAGATGTTAGGACAGAGTGTTACCAATGACAAGCTTTCCCTTATGCATCAATAGTTGTGGGCAGACCCATCAAAAATCAAGTGTCAAAAGCACTATCATCAGCAAACTTCCCCGCTTTTGACCTCATGATGGAGAAAAGGTCATTGATAAAGCAGCTGAAGATGGTTGCCTATGAGGAACTCCTGCAGCAATGTCCTGGAGCTGAGATGATTGTCCTTCAACAAGCACAACTATCTTCCTTTGTGTTAAATATGACTCCAACCTTTGGAGTTTTGTTTTCCTGATTCACGTTGATTTCAGTTTTACTAGGGTTCCTTGATGGAACTCTCAGTCAAATGCTGTTTTGATGTCAAAGGCAATCACTCTCACCTCATCTCTGAAATTCAACTCTTTAGTCCACGTTTGGACCAAGGCTGTAATGAAATCTGGAGCCAAGTGGCCCTGCCGGGATCCAAACTGAGCATCAGTGAGCAGGTTATTGCTGTGTAACTGCTGCTTGATAGCATAAAACCTTCCATCACTTTGTTGATGACTGGGAGTAGACTGATGGAGCTGTAATAGGCCAGATTGGATTTTCCTGCTTTTTGTGGGTGTGCATACCTGGACAATTTTCCACATTGCCGTATGGAGTGTTGTAGTTATATTGGAACAGCTCGGCTAAAGGTGCAGTTTGTTTCTGGAGCATAAGTCTTCAGCATTACAGGCGATTGTGTCAGGATCGGTGCTGGGACCCCAGCTATTCACAATATATATTAATGATTTAAATGTAATATCTCCAAATTTGCAGATGACACAAAGCTGGGTGGGAGGGTGAGCTGTGAGGAGGATGCAGAGATGCTTCAGTGTGATTTGGACAAGCTGAGTGAGTGGGCAAATGCATGGCAGATGCAGGATAATGTGGATAAATGTGAGGTTATTCACTTTGGTAGCAAAAACAGGAAGGCAGATTATTATCTGAATGGCTATAAATTGTGAGAGGGGAATGTACAACGAGATCTGGGTGTCCTCGTACACCAGTCGCTGAAGGTAAGCATGCAGATGCAGCAGGCGGTAAAGAAGGCAAATGGTATATTGACCTTCATAGTGAGAGGATTCGAGTACAGGAACAGGGATGTCTTGCTGTAATTATACAGGGCCTTGGTGAGACCACATCTGGAATATTGTGTGCAGTTTTGGTCTCCTTATCTGAGGAAGGATGTTCTTGCTATACAGGGAGTGTAGCGAAGGTTTACCAGACTGATTCCTGGGATGGCGGGACTGACATATGAGGAGAGATTGAGTCGGTTAGGATTATATTCTCCGGAGTTCAGAAGAATGAAGGGGGATCTCATAGAAACCTATGAAATTCTAACAGGACTAGACAGGATAGATGCGGGAAGGATGTTCCTGATGGTGGGGGAGTCCAGAACTATGGGTCACAGTCTGAGGATACGGGGTAGACCATTTAGGACTGAGATGAGGAGAAATTTCTTCACCCAGAGAGTGGTGAGCCTGTGGAATTTGCTTCCACAGAAAGTAGTTGAGGCCAAAACATTGTATGTTTTCAAGAAGGAGTTAGATATAGCTCTTGGGGCAAAAGGGATCAAAGGATATGGGGAGAAAGCGGGAGCAGACTATTGAGCTGGATGATCAGCCATGATCATAATGAATGGTGGGGCAGGCTTGAAGGGCCGAATGGCCTACTCCTGCTCCTGGTTTCTATGTTTCTATGTTTCTATAACCTTTGCAGTATCCAGTGCCTTCAGCCATTTCTTGATATCACGTGAATTGAATTGGCTCAGGACTGGCATCTGTGATGCAGAGGACCTCAGGTGGAGGCCAAGATGGATCATCCACTTGGCATTTCTGGCTGAAGATGGTTGCAAATGTGTAAGCACTTTTGCACTGATGTGCTGGTCTCCTCCATCACTGATAGTGAGGATTTTTGTGAAGCCTGCTCCTCCTGTTGGTTGTTTAATTGTTCACCACCATTCAAAACTGGATGTGACAAAACATTGATCTGACCTGTTGGTTGTGGTATCACTTTGCTGTCTATAACATCCTGCTTCTGCTGTTTAGCATACATGTAGTCGCCAGGTTGGCACCTAATTTTTAGGTATGGCTGGTCTGCTCCTGGCATGCTCTCCTGCACTCCTTATTGAATCAGGGTTGATTTCCTGACTTGATGATAATGAGGGATATGCTGGACCATGAGGTTACAGATTGTGATTGAATACAATTCTGCAGCTGCTGTTAGCACAGTGCCTCATGGATGCCCAGTTTATAGATGCTTGATGTGTTCTGAATCTATCCCATTTAGCACAGAAGAGGGTATCCACAGTGTGAAGACGGGACTTTGTCTTCACAAGGATTGTGTGGTGGTCACTCCTACCAATATTGTCATGAAAAATGCACCTGCAAATGTTAGATTGTTGAGAACGAGGTCAAGTAGTAGGTTCCCTCTTGTTGGTTCCCTCACCACCTGCTGCAGGCTCTGTCTGGCAGATATACCCTTCAGGACTTAGCCGGTTCATTCAGAAATAGTGCTACCAAACCTCTTTTAATGATGGATTTTTAAGTACCCCATCTAGAGTCCATTCGGTATCCTTGCTGCCCTCAGTGCTCCTTCCAAGTGGTGTTCAACATGGAAGAGCACTGATTCATTTGCTGAGGGTGAGCAGTGGGTGGTAATCAGCAGGAGGTTTTCTTGCTGATCTTTGACCTGATGCCATGAGACATCATAGGGTCTGGAGTCAATGTTGAGAACTCCAGAGCCACTCCCTCCCACCTGTGTACCACTATGCTGCCACCTTTTGTGGGCCTGTCCTGCTGTTGGGACAGGACATATACGGAGATGATGAGTGAAGAGTCTGGGACATTGGTGTAAGGTATGATTTGGTGAGTATGACTATGTCATGCCCATGGGACAGCTCTCCCAATTTTAGCACACGTTCCCAGACATTACTGAGGAGGACTTTGCAGAGGAGGTCTTTGTGCTCTCATCGGGTCCTATTCAGTGCCTTGCATCCAAGGGGTCCGTTTAGTTTTATACTTTTGTTGATTTATAGTGGTTTTGAAACAAATGGTTTGCTCAACTGGTTTCTCCTTCTGTGTAATAGTGAGATTTAGCTGTAGGTAGTTCATAGAATCAAATATGGAATTATATCAGATTAACAGAACAGAAAGAGGCCATTTAGATCAATGGGTTCATGCCTGTGCTTATGCTTCACATGAGCCTCTTCCCTCCTAACTTCATCTCACCCTATCAGCATATCTTTTTATTACCTTCCCCCTACTGTGCTTATCTAGCTTCCTCTTAAATATACGTAAATATATCTGTTATTTGCCTCAACAACTCCATGTGATAGTGAGTTCCACATTCTGACCACTCTTTGAGCAAAGAGCTTTGTTTTGAATTCCCTATTGGAGAACATGTAACTTTAGAATATGTTCAGACATGACCTGGTAACACCATAATAGAGCAAAGAGAATTGTGCCCTGACAAAGTGTGCTCATAATTTTATGGGCAGAATTTAGCCCTTGTTGGGAGGGCTCGGTGGGGGCGGTCGGGAAGCTGACTGCTGCCTGCGATCGAGGCCGGACGGCGATTTCAAGTTCGTGGGCCAATTAAGGCCCGCACAGCGTGAAATGCGAGTGGCAGCGCTCAGCAGTGCCTGAGGGCAGGGGGAGGAGGGCAAGCGGGGCGAGCATGAATTTCGCGCATGTGCGTGCTTCAGATAAAGTGTTGTGAAAGAAAAAAATAAAGAATTGAAAAATGTAATAAAACATGTCCCTTCATGTGACTCTGTCACATGAGCAGAGACATGTTATTAATTAAATTTTACAAGTTTTATTTTACTTTTATTTGCTTTAGGAAACCTCATCCTGCCTGTGGGTGAGGTTTCCTAAAAAGTGCAAAGGCCGCTTGGCCTTTTTACCAGCCCGCCAACCGTGAGGTTGGATGGGCAGCGAAAAATGTCAGTCAATTGATACTTTAATGGCCTTAACAGGCTTTTTAATTGTTTGCGGGCGTGCTGCAGACTCCAGCGCGCGCCTGCCAACCGAAATATTGTGTGATTGTGTGTTGACGTGGGGACGCTTGCCCAACGTCAACGCACGTCATTTTACGCTCGAGCAGGTCAGGTGTGTGCCCACCCGCTGAACTAAAAGTTTTGCCCTATGTTATGGAATTAAATAGAAATAAATAGCAATGGTGGGGGTGCTGGTTAGCTCAGTTGGGGAGATGGCTAGACTGTGGTTCAGAATAACACCAGGGTTCAATGCTCATTTTGGCTGAGGTAAACTTGGGGCCTGCCCGTGGTAAAATCTCAATGTAAGTCATGGTTCAACGACCCTTGAATAATCGAGGATGCTACCAAGGGAGGAAGAAACAGCAGTTACAACACAGAAAGAGGCTATTCAGCCCATCCAGTCCATGTTGGCCTTTACCTTCCAAATGAGCAAATAGTTCTAATCACATTTATTTGTCCTGTTCCCATATCCCTCTAACTCTTTCTCTTCATCCACCTCTTCAATGTAATGCTGAATATTGATAGTAATTTCTGTCTCAAACGCAAACCCTGGAAGCTAATTCCACATCCTCATAACTCCCTGTGTGAAAATGTTTTTTATATCATGTCAGCCATGGCTCAGTTTATAGCCTCTTGAATCAAATCATTCTAGGTTCAAGTCCCAGTTCAGGACTTGAGCACAAAAATCAAGATTGACACTCCAGTGCAGTACTAAAGGAAGCTGCACTGTTGGAGGTGCTGTCCTCCAGATAAGGTGTTAAACTGAGCTGCATTTAAGAACATAAGAACTAGGAGCAGGAGTAGGCAATTCAGCCCCTCAAGCCGGCCCTGCCATTTAATACGGTCATGACTTATCTCATTTCGGCCTCAACTCCAATTTCCCACCCTCTCCCCATAGCCTTTCAACTCGTTACTAATTAAAAATCTGTCTATCTTCTCCTTAAACTTATTCAGCGTCTCGGCATCCACTGCATTCTGAGGTAGTGAATTCCACAGATTCACGACCCTTTGAGAAAAGTAATTCCTCCTCATCTCTGATTTAAATCTACCACCCCTTAGCCTAAAACTATGGCCCCTCATTCTAGAATGCCCCGCAAGGGGAAACAGCCACTCCACGTCTACTTAGTCTATCCCCTTTAGCATCTTATATACCTCAATTAGATCTCCTCTTATCCTTCTAAACTCCATCGAGTATAGGCCTAAACTGCTCAATCTCTCTTCATAAGTCAAGCCCTGCATCTCTGGAATCAATCTAGTGAACCTCCTCTGAACTGCCTCCAATGCAACTACATCCTTCCTCAAGTGAGGGGACCAAAACTGTGCACAGTACTCCAGGTGCGGTCTCACCAATGCCTTGTATAGTTGCAACAACACTTTCCTATTTTTATACTCTATTCCTTTAGCAATAAATGCCAAAATTCCATTTGTTTTCTTTATTACCTGCTGTACCTGCATACTAGCTTTCAGCGATTTATGCACGAGGACACCCAGATCCCTCTGCACTGAAGCACTCTGAAGTTTCTCTCCATTTAAACAATATGTCGCCTTTTTATTCTTCTGACCATAATGGATAACCTCACACTTATCCATGTTAAACTCCATCTGCCAAATTTTGGCCCATTCATCTAACCTGTCCATATCCATTTGTAAATGTCATATTTCTTCATTGCAACTTACTTTCCCACCTATTTTGATGTCACCTGCAAATTCAGCTATATTATATCGCTAAATTATTATTATTTAGCTATAGTATATAATTATATTTAGCTATATTTCCTACATTACAACAGTGACTATACTTCTGAAGTATGCCATTAGCTGTAAAACACCTTGGGATGTCCTGAGGTCATGCTATAGAAATGGAATTCCTTTCTCTTTTCTTCTACACTTAAACATTTAATCTAGTGTCAATGGCCTCTCATTGTTGACCCCTCAACTGAAAACAGTCTGCTTCTATCTACCTTGTTCCATTCTTTCATAGGACTGATGTTAACCTTCAGCTTTGGCTTCCTGTTATGTGTCAAATCTTTCATTGAAGTCAAACATAGGAACAAGAGGAGACCATTCAGCCGTTTGAGCCTGCTCCGCTATTCAGTATTATCATGGCTGACTTGTATTTTGACTCCACCTAATTGCCTTTGTTCCATAAACCTTAATACCCTTAAATAACAAAAATTTATCAATCTCAGTTTAGACATTTTTAATTGGCCCCCAGCCTCAGCAGGGTTTTGGGGGACAGAGTTCCAGTTTTCCACTACCCTTTGTGTGAAGAAACGCTTCCTGACATCACCCCTGAACAGCTTAGTTCTAATTTTAAGATTATACCTCCTTGTTCTTGACCCTCCCATCAGAGGAAATTGTTTATCGCTATGCACACTATTCAATCCTTTAATATTTTTAAAGACCTTAATTAGATCATCCCTTAATCTTCCGTATTCAAGGAAATTCAGGCTTACTCTATACAACCTATCCTCATTGCAATCTCATTAGTATTGCAACCCAGCAATGCTAATATATGTCCTTCCTGGTTGAAAAGCAGAATGCTGCGGATGCTGGAAATCTGAAATAAAAACAGAAAATGCTGGAAATACGCAGCAGGTCAGGCAACATCCGCGGAGACCGAAAGAGAGTTAATGTTTCAGGTCGGTGACTTGTTCTGATGAAGGGTCATCGACCTGAAATGTCTGTTTCTTTCTCCACAGATGCTGCCTGACCTGTTGATTATTTCCAGCATTTTCTGTTTTCATGTCCTTCCTGCTGTTTGGTGCCCAGTAGTCAATGAAATACTCCAGATTGGGTCTAATCAGAGCTTTATATAACTGTTACAAGAACAGAAACAATTAACCTTGATGTTAAACAGTTTTGAACAATATTTACAGCGCAACTTGCTTTTATGTAGCACCTTTAATGTAGTAAATTGTTCCAAGATGCTGCACAGGCAAGTTAATTATATCTAAATTTGTCACTGAGCCACATATGGAGATATGAGGGCAGGCTAAAAAAGCTTGGTCAAATAAATATTTTTTAAGAATCAAGAAAGGATGAATCATGGAGCAGGGATGGGAATGACAGAGAGGCGGGGACGCTTAGGGAGAAAATTCCAGAGTTTATGACCTTGGCATAGGAATATAAGAAATAGGAGCAGGATTAGGACATACGACCCCTCAAGCCTTTTCCATTATTCAATACTCATGACTGAACTTCAACATCTACTCCAGTTTCACCCCATCTCCATATCCTTTGATTCAGTTGGTGCCCAAAGATTTATTGATCTCAGTCCTGAATATAATCAACAACTGAGCGTCCGTAGCTCTCTGGGGTGGAGAATTCACAACCCTTGGAATTAAGATATTTCTCCTCATCTCAGTCCTAGTTGGCCAACCCTTTATTCTGAGACTGTGCACCATGTCCTAGACTCCCAGCCAGGGGAAACATCTTCACAGCAACTACCCTGTCAAGCTCCCTAAGAATTTTCTACATTTCAACATGATCATTCTGCTAAACTCCAGAGAGTATAGGCCCATTCTACTCATTCCTGATAGAACAGAGGTCTTGTCCCAGAAATCCAACTGTGAGCCTTCATTACATGATCATCTAGGACAAATATATCCTTCTTTAGGTAAGGAGACCACACAGAACTCCAGGGGTGGTCTCACCAAGGCCCTATATAATTTCAACAGACTTCCTTACTTTTATACTCCAAATCTCTTGCTTTCTGTTCCTGCATGTTGACTATCTGTAATTCACGTACAAGGAACCCAATATCTCTGAATCCCAACATTTACTCACCTTTTAAAAGATATTTTGCTTTTCTATTCTTCCTGCTACGCATTCCTAAATTCACATTCACATTTCCCTACATTTTATTCCATCATTTTTCGCCCATTTTATCCCAATCACATAACTGGTTCGTTCCCTTTTGCAGCTTCTTTGCGTCTTTCTCACAGTTTACTTTCTCATTGGAGTTTAGGAGAATGAGAGGCAACCTTATTGAAACATATAAGATTCTTAGGGGGCTTGACAGGGTAGATGCTGTGAGGTTGTTTCTCCTTGTAGGAGAGTCTAGGACCAGAGAGCGTAATCTCAGAGTAAGGGGTTGCCCATTTAAAACAGAAATGAGGAGGAATTTCTTCTCTCAGAGGGTAGTTAATCTGTGCAATTCTTTACTGCAGAGGGCTGTAGAAGCTGGGTCGTTAAGTATATTCAAGGCTGAGATAGACAAATTTTTTATCAGTAAGGGAATGAAGGGTTATGGGGAAAAGGCAGGAAAGTGGAGTTAAGGATTATCAAATCTGCCATGATCTCATTGAATGGCGGAGCAGACTCAGTGGGCCAAATGGCCTACTTCTGCTCCTACATCTTATGGTCTTATCTAGCCCTGTGTCATCAACAAAGTTGGATACATTACTCTCAGTCCCCTCATTTAATTCATTGATATGGATTATAAATAGCTGAAGTCCAAGTAGTGATCCTTGTGGCATCCAACTAGTTACACGTTGTCCTCTCGAAATGAGCCATTTATTCCTACTTTTTTTTGTTAATTAACAAATACTCAATCCATGCAAATACGTTATCCCAGTTGATGAATCTTAACCTTGCATACAAACCTCTTGTGTGGCACCTCATTGAACGCCTTCTGAAAATGCTAATACACTGCATCCACCGGTTCCCCCTATCAGTGCTCTTCGTACATCCTTTAAAAACTCCCAATAGATTTGTCAAAAATAATTTCCCTTTCATAAAAACATGTTGACTCTGCATAATCATATTGTGATTTTTCAAATACCCTGTTACCATGCCCTTAATAAGAGATTCTAGTATGTTCCCTAATACTGATATCAGGCTGACTGGCCTAAAGTTCCAGAGGTCAGCATTGGAGGAATGGAGTGTTCTTGGAGGGTTGTAGGGCTGGAAGAAGTTACAAAGATAGGGAGGGGTGATTGTTCGGATCATTCCATCTGAGAAAGTTGATGGGAATGCAGCCTCAGAACTTTTGTGAGGTCAGATGAGATCATCTGCTGCACTTCTTTGATGGCTGAACAGGCCAATCCTGGAAAGGTAAAGTCTGCCTCAAGTGCCACATGTGAAGTTGTCCCTTGCTGGTGATGCAGGGTGGCCTCTGTTGACACACTGTTTTTCAGGGTTGGCACCTGCTTTAGAGCTTCTGAAACCACATGTTGTTATAGTGGTAAACTTCTGCTGGTGTCACCATTTACATTGATCATCAGCTAGAGTTTCTCACTTGTGATTGATGTTTAAGGCTTTCATGGCTCTTTTGATAGCATCTTTGAATCTGAGCTTTGGGCATCATATTGGTCTTTTGACACAGGCTACCTCCCCATATTGTATACCCTGGGGGATGCAGCCATTTCCATCCTGTGCACATGCCCAAGACAGCAAAGGGAGGGGTAAGGATGAGAATTTTAAATTGGAAATGTTGCTGTATTTATTTTGCTGAACTGGTGTCCACATTCCCAACAACACAACCTTGAAATCACAGTCATAGAACCTTTACAGTGCAGAAGGAAGCCATTCAGCCCATCAAGTCTGCACTGCCTGTCTGAAAGAACATTCTACCTAGTCCAACTCCCCTGCCTTATCCTGTAAGGCACATTCTTTCCTTTCAGATAGCAATCCAATTCCCTTTAGAATACCTCTCTCAGGTAGTTTGTCAGACTCCAACCACTCTCTGGGTGAAAACATTTTTCCTCATATCACTGTTACTCCTTTTGCCAATTATTTTGAATCTGTGCCCTCTAGTTCTTGATACTCTCTTGAGTGAGAACAGTTTCTCACTATTTACCCTGTCTATACCCCTCAGGATCTTGAATACCTCTATCAAGTCTCCTCTCTGCCTCTTTTCTCAAAGGAAAACAGTCCCAACCTCTCCAATCTATCCTCATAGCTACAGTTCTTTATCCCTGGAATTATTATTGTGAAACTCCCCTGTACATCCTTTCTCAAGTATGGTACCCAGAATTGGACACAGTACTCCAGATGAGGCCTAATTAGTGCCTTATACATGTTCAACATCACCTCCTTACTCTTGCACTCAATGCCCCTATTAATAATATCTAAGATATTATATGCTTTATTAACTGCTCTCAACATGGCCTACCACCTTCAATGACTTATGTACATATACACTGAGGTCCCTCTGTCCCCACACCTCCTTTAGAAGCTCTCCCTTTATTTTATACTGTCCCCCCATATTCTTCCTGACAAAATGAATCACTTCACACTTCTCTGCATTGAACCTTATCTGCCACTTGTCTGTCCAATCCACCAACATGTCTATGTCCTTTTGAAGTTCAAGTCTATCCTCATCACAGTTGACAATGTTTCCAATCTTAGTATCATCTGCAAATTTTGAAATCATGCTCTGAACACCACAGTCCAGGTCCTTAACATATATCAGGAGGAGCAAGGGTCCCAACACTGACCCCTGTGGAACTCCACTACAAACCTTCCTCCAATCAGAAAAAAGCACCCATTTATCACTACTCTCTGTTTCCTGTCTTTCAGCCAATTTCTTATCCAAGTGCCTACTTTCCCTTTTATTCCATGAGTTAGAATTTTGCTCACAAGTCTGTTGTGTGGCACTGTATCAAATGCCTTTTGAAAATGCATAAATACCACAAGAACAGCATTGCCCTTATCAACCTTCTCTGTTACCTCCTCAAAAAACTCCAGCAAGTTAGTTAAACTTGATTTTCCCTTAATGAATCCATACTGGCTTTCCTTAATTATCCTGCACTTGTCTAAGCGATTATTGATTTTGTCCCAGACTACAGTTTCCATAAGTTTCCCTACCACTGACGTCTAACTGGTCTGGAGTTGCTGGCTTTATCCTTGCACCTCTTTTTGAACAAGGATGTAACATTAACAATTCTCCAGTCCTCTGGCACCACCCCTGTGTCTAAAGAAGACTGGAAGATTATCACTAGTGCCTCTGCAATCTCCACCCTCACTTTCCTCCGTACCCTTAGATGCATCTCATCTGGTCCTGGTAACTTATCTATTTTAAGTAAAGATAGCCTTTCTAACACCTCCTCCTTCTCAATTGTAAGTTCTTCGAGTGTACCAGTTACTTCCTCTCTCACCTTGACTTGGGTAGCATCTTGTTCCTTTGTAAAGACAGATGCAAAGTAATCGTTTAATACCTCCACTATTTCTCCTGCCTCCATGTGCAAATCCCTTTTTTTAACCCTAATCAGCATACTTTTTCTTTTACCACCCTTTTATTATTCATATGCTTATTTAATTTACAAATAAATACATGCAATTTTCAAGTTGCTTTTCTAAAGAGTGAATTTGAATTTGAAGAAGACATGATTAAAAATAGACGCGGGACAGTATCCATCTCCTTGGACCTTTTGCATGTGTTTGTGCTTCTCTCAGAAGCGGTCATGTCTGAAGATTGAATTGTTAGCTCCCTTGATAGTGCTCATTTAATGCAAAAGTTTCAGGGCTTGTTTCCAAATCAGTGGTCCGTGGGTTTGATTCCCAGGACTGCTTGTCAGAGTTGAAATCAAATACGTCACTTCTTGACCTTGCTTTTAGGTTGAAAGGACAGTGAGCATGGAGCTTTTCACCTTAGGGGATAGAAAAATTGGACAGCTCCCACTTCCCCAACCCCTCCCCTCTATCCTCACCCCTCCACATCCTCCCACTAGAATCAAGCTCTTTTGCCAACATTACTAAGGAAGATGACATGCTGGGGGAAGGGAATCTGTGAAAGGTCAAAAAGAATATAAACACATACAATTCAACCAAGAATTGCATACAATAAAGCGGATGTTGCAATATGCATTTCCTGGTCTGTAATCATAAAATGTAACCTCAAAAATGCTCACACAAGATTGAGTGGCATTAGAACAGGGAGAAGAGAACTGGGTCCCTTTGTGCTTTAATAGGAATGGTAATGTGCCAAGCCTCGAAACATTGCTCCTGTCTTATTTGACCCTAATTTGGGCTTCTGACTGAATATTAATGTCATCACTAAGACCACGTACCTCCACTTCCATAACATCACCCAACTCCACCCCTGCCTCAGGTCATAAGCTGCTGGAGTCCTCAATCATGGCTTTGTTACCTCCGGCTTTGACTATTCCAACACATTCCTGGCCGGCCTCCCAGCTAACATCCTCCTTAAACTTCAGGTCATCCAAAACTCTGCTGCCCATATACTAATGCACACCAAGTAACGTTCACTTGTCACCCCTGCACCCGCTGACCTATACCAGCTCCTGGTCCAGCAATGCTCTGATTTTAAAATCCTCACGTTTGTTTTCATGGCCTCACCCCTCCCTATCTCTGTTTAACCCAGGAAAAAACACACAGAACACACAAAGGTTCCAGCTCAGGGATCCTTTATTCCACAGGTACCAAACATTGAAGTACAATCATGAAAAAGCTTATCCCAAAGAAACAAACTCCTTACCACAAAATACAGAAAAACTATTGGGAGCTCAACTCTTCTTCTTGAATTAGCAGTGTTTCATACTTGTTGATTAAATCATGGGAGCCAGAATGCCTTAAGTTCAGCAGGGGTGCGGGTCGTGATCCTGAACACTTTTTCTTTCAACTCCTTTCACTGCTCTTCAAATGGGCTTGGGCTTAAATCTGGACTCAAAACGCAGCAGAGAAACTAAGCTGAGAGCCAGCATGTGCGTATCACTGCTATTGCTAGTTCCCCTTAGCCATGTAAGCCAAAATTACCTTGGCATCCAGACCACAAACAGTATCTACAACTTCTCTGGGCTCCTCAGACTCGGCAATTCTGTGTTGTCGAGACCATCCTCCTTGGTCCCTATATTGGCTGGATGTCTGCTCCAGTTCCTCTCACCTGGTCTCTAGGCCCTGGAGAGGCCTCAGGCCAATCTCTCTGGTTCCTGCTCCTTCCGCCCACGCTCCAGCCTGCTGCTTGTGGCCTCTGGCTCTGCCCCCACAACCCTGCTAATGACACCACTCCCTCCACCAAAGGGCCCACAGGGGCGAAACACTTCCCATATCCAGCACTCACCCCTGCCATCACCACCTGCCGGCAGGGACCCAGCTGAAAGTCACCACAGCAACCATGGGGTCCAGTGTGAGACGGGGAGTCAACAGGCGAGTCAGGGAGACAGCGCATCCTTCCCATTATATCTGTAATCTCCTCCAGTACCAGAATCCTCTGCAATTTTTGCGCTCCTCCAATTTTGACCTCACGTGCATTCCAATTTTAATCATTCCATCATTGGTGGCCATGCCTTCAGCTGTCTAGGCCCTAAGCTCTGGAATTCCCTCCCCAAACCTCTCAACCTCTCCATCTCTCTCTCTTCTTCTTTAAGACACTCCTTAAAACCTACCTCTTTGACAAAGCTTTATATGTCACCTAACATCTCCTTATGCAGTTCAGTGTCAAATTTTGACTGCTAGTGCACTTGTGTATCTTGGAAACATGTGGGACAATTTACTATGTTAAGCTGTATAAATTATTGTTCAGTGCTGCATTTTCAGATAGCTAAATTAATTGGGTCTATTTTGACCCAGTGAAGTGATGCCAAATGATTTTGACGCCCTGACCTAATTTAAATCTGCCTGGGAGCAAAACAGGCTACTCAAGTGAAACTTGGTGGATTGAGGCCTCAAGATTGAGCAGGGCAGCTGACAGCAAAGTAGGATGTGTGGTGCGCGAGTAGTAGGGGGTGCAAGGATTGGGTGTTCCATGGGTCTTGGAGGTTCTTTGTAGTAATTGTGGTTTGATTAAGTATGTAATGTACCTTTAAGAATAATATGTGTTAAGAAAGATCACATGATCTGTAGTAACCAATAGGAGGGTAGCACAGGCTACCTCAGCAGACAGTGTAGAGATAGAGTTGGAGTTGAAAGCACACATGCAGTTTCTGCTGAGTATATTGTAAATAAACTTAATGTTTCCATCCGAGAGGTGTCTGCAGATCAACTCTATCAATAGTAGCAACTTGGCCACCACTCACAACAAACTCGTGATGAGGATAAAACAGGATTGAACAGGATAAATCAAGCTAGGAAGAAATTGGCACTGTACCTCACTGTACGTCACTGTAAGTGGCAAGCTCCGTTAGAAATGAAGAAGTTATCCCATCTCAAAATGCCACAATTTTGGAGAATTGATCCTTTTAAATCAGCCACAGACGACTGGTCTCATTACATAGAATGGATCACATTCTTTTTTCAAGCGAACGGAATTACGGAGGAAGAGAAGAGGCCAGCGATCCTCTTAAGTACTTGTGGGAGCAAAACCTATGGTTTGATTCGAGTTTGATGGCACCCAGTGCCTCAGATTTGAAAAATTTCGATGAATTGGTGGACCTCTTGAAGGTTCATTTCCAACCAGAGCCCTCAGTCGCGATGCAGAGGTTCGGGTTTAATTCACAAAATAGAGCCCTGGGCAAGACAATTGCATGCAAAGTGGCAAATTTGAAGCAGCTGACGGAACATTGTGAGTTTGATATGTTTCTAAACATCATGCTCAGAGATCGTTTAGTGTGCGGTCTGAATGAGGACACTATTCAGAAAAGATTATTGTCTGAAGTGAATTTGGATTTCAAGAAGGCACTACAGATGGCGCTGGCCATGGAAAGCACAGTAAGAGGTTCAAAAGCAATGTAGGGTGTGCAAAATGGTGCCGACCTCCACATCAGGCAGGAAACCTCAGCCGAGAAGGGAGTGAAAATGCAAGACTCTGCCGAGAAATGGGAAACAGCCCCCGCTAGCTGGAGAATAAAGAAAAATAACTTAGCAGCAAAATCGAAGAATAATTTTAATTGAGGTGGAAACAAGCAGCCTTTTAGCAAATGGCAGTTTAAAAATATCGAATGCTACTATTGTCACAGAAATAGACATATGATGAGGCAGTGCCAGGAACGATTTAAGCAGGTCTGTGTACAAAAGAAGAAGCCCAATGAAATCTACAATGTAGAAGAGCCTGAAACAACAAATTGAGACATTTACTCGTTGTTTAACCTGAACGCTGGAAAGACAGAACCAATATTTGTCACAGTGAAAGTAAATGGCAAACCTGTTAGAATGGAAGTGGACAAGGGAGCTTCCACTACAGTAATATACCTTCAGAAAATACCTTCAGATATCTGAATACTGCTGAGCATCAATTAAGTTTAGAAGAAACAGCTGCCAAGCTCAAAACATATACGGGTGAAGACGTTCAAGTAAAGGGCATAAGCAGAGTAACTGTCCATTATGGAAGCCATTCGGCAAAGTTACCCTTGATGGTAATAGCGGGTGAAGGGCCAAGCCTCCTGGGGTAAAATTGGTTAAAGGAGATTAAGTTAGAATGGGCTGAAATTTTCCAGCTGAGACCAAGTGGGCTACCAGAGCTACTTCGAGAGTACACCACCCCCTTCAAGGATGAACTGGGGAAAATCCAGGGCCTGCAGGCAAAAATTCATGTGGATCCGGAAGCAACCCCTCGCTTCATGAAGGCGAGGCCGGTGCCATACGCACTGCGAGAAAAAGTCGACACTGAACTGCACAGACTAGAGAAACTGGGCGTAATAGAACCTGTGCAGTTCTCAGAATGGGCAGCACCCGTAGGGCAACATCTTCCAGTCGGCGAGCGGGGACGTGGCCCGCTCACCGATGCGTAAAATGACATAGGGATACGTCGGGCGTGCATCCCGACGTCACCCCGCGTCATTTAGATTTTCAGTTCGGCCTATTAAGGCCATTAAAAAAGTAATTAACCTGAGTGATGGACCTGCCCGTCTAACCTTAAGGTTGGCGGGCAGGCCGGGAGCCCAGGTGGGCCTCAGAAAAAGCATGAAACCTCATCCATGAACGGTATTGGGTATTTACATTTTTATTAAAGGTTTCAATAAAAGTTATGGACATGTCCCAACTCATGTGACAGTGTCACATGAAGGGACAAGGCAGGGAAATTTTTTAAATACCTTTATTCAAAGTTTCAAATCAGAGACGATCTCCCTGAGGCAGCACTTTGCCTCAGGGAGATCTCTGTGCTTTTTCGCACGCATGCGCAAAAGAGCGCACTCCCAGCTGAGGGAATCCCTCCCACCGCCCACACAGGGAACGCATAGCACTTCCTGGGCAGACATCACGCTGGGTGGGCCTGAATTGGCCCACCCACGCAAAATGACGGCCCCACCCGACTGGGAGCACTGATCGGAAGGCTGCCCGCCTGTGGCCATTCCCGCACTTCCCCCCAACGGGGGGGGTGCAATGTTGCCCATAGTCCCCGTTCTTAAACCCAACCAAAGCGTCCGAATTTGTGGAGAGTTGACAGTTAATAAAGTAACTAAGCTAGACATTCCAAAAATCGAAGACCTGTATGCCAAGCTGGCAGGAGGGACAACCTACACGAAGCTTGACATGAGTCATGCTTATCAACAGCTTGAGTTAGATAATGCCTCCTGAGAATTTGTCATAATTAATACCCACAAAGGGTTGTACCAATATACACGATTGCCTTTCGGTGTCTCCTCAGCTTGCGCCATCTTTCAGAGAACAATGGAAAGCTTACTACAGGGACTACCCCAGGTTGTGGTCTATTTAGATGATATATTGGTGACAGGATTCACCGAAAAAGAGCACTTTACAAACTTAGAAGACATCTGAAAACGTTTCTTGCAAGCTGGAGTGTGTTTCAAAAAAGAAAAGTGCACATTCCAAGCAAGGGAGGTAATCTCTTTGGGTCACTGGGTAGATACACAGGACCTCCACTCGGTTGAGGAGAAAGTGAGAGCCATAAGAGAGGCACCTGCACCAAAGGACACCTCAGGGCTCAAATCATTCCTAGGAATGATCAATTATTGGGTGGTTCTTACCCAATTTATCTACAGTGCTGGCCCCCCTGCATTCGCTACTCAAAAAGAACCAACGTTGGTCTTAGGAGGCGCCCTAGAAAGAAGCTTTCATAAAGGGGAAACATTTGTTGCACTCGTCCAATCTATTAGTGCATTATGACCAGATGAAAGAATTGGTGCTGACATGTGATGCATCTCCCTACAGAGTGGGAGCAGTGTTCTCTCATCGGGTGGACAATGACACAGAACGGCCAATAGGTTACGTAACAAGAACGCTCACCACAGCAGAAAAGGGATACTCACAGATAGAAAAAGAAGGCCTGTCCATCATCTTTGGTGTCAAGAAATTTCACCAGTATGTACATGGCCACCATTTTACAATCGTTTCAGACCACAGACCATTGCTAGGATTGTTTAGTGAAGACAAGGCTATACCACCCATAGCCTCAGCAAGAATACAATGATGGGCTTTAATTCTGGCAGCATACGAATATAGTTTCATACATAGGCCTGGTAATCAAATCGCACTCACTGAAGTCCTTAGTTGTTTGCCTTTACAAGAAAATGATGAGCACGTCCCAGTTCCGCAGGAACTTGTTTTATTGTTAAATTTCTCAGATTCCTCGCCAGTATCTGCTCGACAGATCAGAGACTGGACAATTTGGGACTCAGTCCTATCTCAAGTCCAAGAATAAGTGCTGCATGGCTGGTCACTGGAGCCCGTATCTGATGAAGTGAAAACGTACTTCAACAGAACATGAAATAACCAGCCAGGATGGCATCTTATTGTGGGGATATGAGTGAAAGTTCCTCCAAAGGGAATGGAGCCACTTTTAATTGAACTACACAGTACACATCCCGGAATTTCCCGAATGAAGACCATAGCACTCAACTATCTATGGTGGCCTGGGATGGATGGTGAAATAGAGGGCTGAATTTTCCCCCCATCAGGGGGGATGTTGATGGGCGGGTGCGTGCGGGCACGCTTCCGATTGGCGCCCCCGATTGGAGGCACGGCGCCATTTTACATGGGTGGGCCAATTAAGGCCCGCCCAGCGTGACGTCCGCATGGAAGCGCTATGCTCTCACAGTGTGGGCAGGGGGGAACCCCTAAAATCAAGAGTGCGCTCTTTCGCGCATGCGCACGAAAAAGTGCACATCTCCCTGAGGCTAAGTGCTGCCTCAGGGAGATCGCCTCTACTTTCAAAAATATTAAAAATGGAGAAAAAAAAAATCACTTACATGTCTCTTCATGTGACAATGAGTTGGGACATGTTCATAATTTCCAAAAAAACTTTATTAAAATTTTTAAATCCCTACATGAAACCTCACCCCGCCTGTGGATGAGGTTTCATGTTTTTTTCTACTACCCGCCGGGGCTCCTGGCCTGCCCACCAACCTTAAGGTTGGATGAGCAAGTCCACTAAGTACTTTAATTGCTCTGTCAATGGCCTCAATTGGCCATTGACAGGTCGGCGGGTGCGCAGCTGATTTTGCTGCGCCCCCACCTTCCTGAAAATTTAAATGGGGCGCAGTGACATCAGGAGTTCCGCCCAACGTCACCGCACATCATTTTGTGCGTCAGCGAGCAGGCCCCGTGCCCGTTCGCCGACGGTAAAATCCAGCCCAGAGAGTCTAGTGAAGCACTGTGTGCAATGTCAGCAATTGCAAAATTTGCCAACAACAGCTCCGTTACACCCTTGGGAGTGGCCAGGTAGACCCTGGGTGCAGTTACACATTGCCCACGTTGGACCTTTCCTGGAAACAATGGTTCTGCTCATTGTTGATGCCCATTCAAAATGGCTGGGCATATGTGAGATGAAGTCACCAATGTTGGCCACTACAATTGAGAAACTATGTCAAAGTTTTGCCATTCATGGAATACCAGAAGTAGTCGTTCCCAATGATGGCACGGCATTTACAAGTTCTGAGTTTCAATGGTTTATCAGCCTCAACAGTATCGCTTGTGAAAACTGCACCATACCACCCTTCCTCAAACGGACTGTCCGAAAGGGCGGCTTCAAGATAGGCATGAAAAAGCTAACTGGTGACTCCTTAGCAACCAAACTAGCACTCTTTCTTTTCCATTACAGGACTACCCCTCACACAACAACAGGTGTCACACCTGCGGAGTTATTGTTGAAACGCCGTCTCAGGACGAGATTGAGCTTAATAATACTGAATTTAGAGGGGAAGGTGGAAAGGAGTCAGGAAGGTCAGAAAACTAGACACGACTGGCATAGTCATAAGAGGAAATTTACCATGGGAGAGCCAGTATATGTGAAGAACTTGGGAGAAGGACCAAAGTGGTTACCAGTTAAAATAAGTGCGGTGACTGGACCTCTATCTTACCACATAGAGGTGGAAGGCCGGATCATACGGAAACATGTGGACCATTTAAGAAAGAGAGAGATAAATCACCAAGATTTGGTTCCACCAGTGATCACAACCAGGCCTGTGTTTCCTGTTGAGGATACTCAACCCAGGACAGACATGTCTAATGTTCCTGTAAGAGTTGAGGATACAGAACTGCAAGTGCCCACCGAAGCACCTGGTGTTCAGGCAACTCCAGAAAAGGAGGTTCCTGACAAAGAATGTGAAGTTGTGGAGCTGTGACGTTCCACACGTACCAGGAAACCACTTGAAAGACTGAACTTGTAAATTCCTTACCCAGTGTAAATATTATGGTCTTGAAAAATATGTACTTGTAAATATAATAAGACAGCCAAGTTAAAGGGGGAGTAACTATGATTTTATTTAGTGTGTAATGTACCTTTAAGGACAATACTTGTTAAGAAAGATCACATGATCTGTAGCAACCAATAGGAGATTAGCGCGGGCTACCTCAGCAGAGATAGAGATAGAGTTGGAGTTGAAAGCACACGTGTAGTTGCTGCTAAGTATATTCCTTTGGCCTCTCGGCCTTTTGGCTAAGATCAAGTATAGTCGTGAAGCGCTGGCTATAACCAGTCGAGCCCCACACCATGGGGTACGTAATACCGTTAGGGTGGCGGTGAAGGACAGCGAAGGCTGAGCACCCATGGATCGTACCTTCTTCATCAAGCGGATCCTGTTGAAGTCGTGTGGATTTGAAGCTGTGGAGATCTACTGCCTGCAAGACTTCCTCAGCGCTGGATATTTCGACGTGACCTTCAGGAGTGTGGCTGCTTGCGTCAAGTTCCTGAAGGTGTTCAAGGAGAAGAGAGACCAGCCGCAGATGAAGATCCTGACGGTGATGTCGCTCTTTGCTCTGCCATTGCAATGGGACCGTGTGGTGACTGTGCACCTCTACAACCCCCATGTCCCTGTCACCCATGTGCTCACCTTCCTCGCCAGGTATGTTGACAAGATTTGGAGCTGCACCGAGGTTAAAGACGCCTTCGGGATTTGGACAAGCAAACGCCAGGTCAAGGTCACACTCAAGGCCGATGGTAAAGGAGCCATCTTCCATCCTCCTTCCAGCTTTGCTATCGGGGGAAGCCGTGGCTGCCTTGTCTACGCTGGGCAGCCCAAACTTTGTCGCTCATGTGGCAAGTCTGGTCATGTGGCGGCCAAATGCAGCGCCATCCTCTGCAAGAACTGCAAACAGGAAGGGCACCAGACAAAGGACTGCAAACAGACTAAGTGCTGCAACCTGTGTGGTGAGGCAGGCCACCTCTACAAGACCTGCCCCAAATGCTGCCTCACTTATGCACAGGCAGGCAAATCCAATGAGGGGGAAGCAGATTAAAGACTTTGTGTCTCTACCATCAAGAACACTTGCAACCCTCCAACCACCAAGGCCCCCAATGAGAACAATGAGACAAAGGAGGACATGGAGAGAGACAAGGCGGAGGAAAAGATTGAGGCAGCAGACAGCCAATCAACTGCACTGCCCCCTGAACCTCCCACTCCTCAGGAAAGCGAATCAATGGAGGAGGAAACAGCGGAAAATCAGCAGGGGGAGTGGCAGCTGGTAAAGAGAGCCAAAAAGAATAACGGGCTAAGAAGGGACCAAGCCATTTCCCAGACAAGTGGCAAGAGGCGTCTCCCATCCGACACGGATGACAAGGGCAGCTGCTCTTCGGACGAAGAAGGGCAAGGGCGGCACCTACAGAAGAAGCGGCAAAGCTCTAGGGAGTTGGAGGACGAGACACCCGAGCTCCAGAACATTGGAGACAATGAGGAGACCAGTGCACCCCAACTTTGCCCTCAACTCGAAGAGGCCAGCGTACCCCAGCCCCAGGAATCTCGGAGCAGTGAAGCGCTCAGCGCACCCCAGCTCCGGGAAGCCGGGAGCAGCAACGCCCCTAGGGGGAGAGGATCAGAGAGACTTCTCCAACAGAGAACAATTCAAAGCTCGTTCCTTACACGAACCCCCAGATGCCACCTGAGCGGAACATCTCCAATGGGGTGGTTCAGGACAGTTTCCTCAGCCCATCCGAAGTGAGACAATTTGTGAACACTATGGGTATGCAGGAGCAGACCAAAGGTCTGGAACTCTCAAAGACAACAGGTTTGGTAAGCGACAAAATGCTTTACAATGGGTGTAAAGATTGTATCCATAAATGTGCATAGCATTAAATCTACTACGCGATGTGTTGTGACCTTGGACTACCTTGCCGAGGTCAAAGCTGACCTGTTGTTTCTGCAGGAGTGTGCGATACCGCACCTCAGCTCCTACAGGCAATGGTCACGATGGTGGTCCCATGGGCCATCGATCCAGTTGGGAGGAAACGACTCACCTTCCTCCGGCCTGGGTATTCTGCTGCAGGGAGGCAACTTCACCGTCTCCGAGGTTAAGGAGGTGGTGGGCGGGCGCCTCCTCGTAGCAGATGTAATGTACAAGAATGCTGCACTCCGGTTAATTAACGTGTTCGCCCCAGCACAAAAGAATGAGCGGCTGGCGGTCTTTCAGCAGCTCCCTCTGCTCCTGGCGAACTCCAGGTCGGTCATTCTGGGCGGTGACTTCAACTGCATCATCGATGCGGCTGGACGATCCAGCAGGGCCAACAGCAGATTGGACGCTATATCCAGATCCCTGACGAAAACAGTAAAGGATGCCAAGCTGCACGATGTCTTCAGCAACCCTGCAGACGGAGCGCTGCATGGATACACCTGGTCGCGGCCAGACGCGTCCATCCGTTCCAGGATAGACTTCCTGTTTGTGTCCCGTGCGTTCGCAGTCAGATCCACCGACGTCAAGCTGGTGTTCTTCTCTGACCACTGCCTGCTTCTGGCTGACTGTCACTTAGAGGAAGACCAGAGGGTTGGGAGGGGGGCATGGAAGTTGAACGTGCAACTGCTGACCCCAGGGAACATTGAGGAGCTCAATAGGGATTACAAAGGTTGGAGAACCGTGAAACCCCTCTTTGAGTCCCTGACACACTGGTGGGAAACGATCAACCATAAGACCATAAGACATAGGAGCAGAAATTAGGCCATTCGGCCCATCGAGTCTGCTCCACCATTCAATCATGGCTGATAAGTTTCTCAACCCCATTCTCCCGCTTTTTCCCCGTAACCTTTGATCCCCTTACCAATCAAGAACCTATTTATCTCAGTCTTAAATACACTCAATGACCTGGCCTCCACAGCCTTCTGTGGCAAAGAAATCCATAGATTCACCACTCTCTGGCTAAAGAAGTTTCTCCTTATCTCTGTTCTAAAAGGTCTTCCCTTTACTCAGAGGCTGTGCCCTCGGGTCCTAGTCTCTCCTATTAATGGAAACATCTTCCTCACGTCCACTCTATCCAGGCCTTTCAGTATTCTCTAAGTTTCAATCAGATCCCCTCTCATCCTTCTAAACTCCGTCGAGTGTAGACCCAGAGTCCTCAAATGTTCCTCATATGTTAAGCCTTTTATTCCTGGGATCGTTCTCGTGAACCTCCTCTGGACCCTCTCCAGGGCCAGCACATCCTTCCTGAGATACGGGGCCCAAAATTGCTCACAATATTCTAAATGTGGTCTGACCAGAGCCTTATAAAGCCTCAGCAGCACATCCCTGCTTTTATATTCTAGTCCTCTCGAAATAAATGCCAACATTGCATTTGCCTTCCTAACTACCGACTCAACCTGCAAGTTAACCTTAAGAGAATCCTGGACTAGGATTCCCAAGTCCCTTTGCATTCCAGATTTCTGGAATCAAGGAAAACATCAAGAGGTTTTTCATCCTCAGAGGCATCCAGAAAGCTAGAAAGGAACAGAGGGAAATGTCCCGACTCCAGAAAAACATGCAGAACCTGCTCCGGCTGCAGTCGATGGGGGTCGATGTCAAGGAGGACCTCCAAGAGGTGGAGAGCCAGCGAGCCTCGCTCTTTGCCTCGGAGGCCTCCAGGATCATCTTCCGGTCCAGAGTCTGCTCCGTGGAGCAGGATGAGACGTGCTCTTGTCTCTTCTTCCAAAGGTACACAGAGAGAGCTCTGTGATCAGTAGCCTGAAGGAAGAAGACGGCTCAGTAAAGTCATCGCAATCTGACATTTTGAAGATCAGCAAATCCTTTTATGCCGGATTGTATGACGTGAAGCCCACAGCACGGCCTCCCAGTCCATCCTGTCCTCTATCACGGAGGTCTTAGACGACAGTACACGGGAGAGCCTGGACAAACCGCTAACTCCTGATGAACTGACTAAGGCCCTTGAGTCCTTCGAGAAGAGTAAGACTCCTGAAAGCGACGGCTTGCCGGCTGAGTTATATTGGGCTCTGTGGGACTGGATCGGCCCAGACCTGCTAGAAGTATACGAGAGTTTGCTTCTGGCCTGCAGCATGTCGGAATCTATGAGGAAAGGCATCATCACCCTCATCTACAAGCACAAGGGGGAAAGGGAGGAAATTAGAAATCGGCGACCCATTTCACTGTTGAATGTGGACTATAAGATTCTGTCCAAGGTCATTGCCAATCGGGTCAAATCCACTCTGGAATTGGTGATCCACCCTGACCAGACCTGCACTGTGCCTGGCACGAAGAGCTCTGACAGCCTCGCGCTACTCAGGGATACGATTGCCTATGTGCAGGACAGGGGTGTGGACACCTGCCTTATCAGCCTGGATCAGGAGAAGGCCTTTGACATTTGACAGAATATCGCACACCTACATGATGGATGTGCTCTCCAAAATGGGGTTTGGGGAGGGAATTCACAACTGGATCCAACTGCTCTACACTAACATCAGTAGCACAGTCTCAATCAATGGGTGGGAATCAGCTGGCTTTCCTATTAAATCTGGAGTCAGGCAGGGCTGCCCCCTCTCCCCTGTCCTGTTTGTGTGTTGCATAGAACTCTTTGCTGAGTCCATCAGGAAGGATCTGGGTATAAGAGGAGTGATGATCCCAGGCAGTGGAGGCGCTCAGTTCAAAGCCTCCCTGTACATGGACGATGTCACCGTCTTCTGCTCGGATCCACTGTCGGTGCGCAGACTGATCCACATCTGTGACCAGTTCGAACTGGTCTCGGGAGCCAAGGTATATCATGGGAAGAGCGAGGCCATGTTCTTTGGGAACTGCGCTGACCGATCTTTGTCCCCATCACCGTCAGGGCTGAAGGCCTGGGGATATGGTTCGGAGGGACCGGGGCAAGCGTTAAAAACTGGAAAGAGCGAGTGTCTATGGTGCAAAGAAAACTGGGCATGTGGGAACGACGCTCCCTCTCCATTGCGGGTAAGAACCTGGTCATCAAGTGTGAGGCACTCTCGCTGTTGCTGTTGCAGGTCTGGCCCATTCCAGACTCCTGCGCGATGGTGATCACCCGAGCCATCTTTCGCTTTATCTGGAGGTCAAAAACAGATCGTGTCCACAGGGACGCGATGTACAAGCCTCTAGATAAAGGGGGAAAAAACATGCCCAACATCGCCCTCATACTGATGGCCACCTTTGTGTGTGGCTGCATCAAGCTGTGCATAGACCCTCGGTACACAAACACCAAGTGTCACTACGTGCTGAGGTTCTACCTGTCCCCGGTGTTGTGAAACATGGGTCTGGCCACGCTGCCACAGAATGCTCCAAGTAGTTGGACCGTGCCGCACCACCTGTCCCTCGTGGAAAATTTATGCAGAGAAACACCTTTGACCACAAGTCCATCAGGCAGTGGTCAGCACATAACGTCCTGGAGGCCCTGCGGGAAAAGGAGAGGGTGGATCCTGTGGGATGGTTCCCCGAGCAGACTGTCAAAGTCATTGGGCAGAATGCCTCATCGCCAGTACTTTCCAACAAGCACCAAGATGTAGCTTGGCTGGTGCTGAGAAAGGCCCTCCCTGTCAGATCCTTCCAACACACCAGGAGTCTCACCCCCTCTGCACGTTGCCCTCGAGATGGCTGTGGTGGGGACAAGACCGTTGTTCACCTCCTTGTGGATTGTGCCTTTGTGAAGAAGGTCTGGAGTGAGATGCAGTGGTTTCTGTCGAGGTTCATGCTGAGCAGTTCTATGACGCAGGACTCTGTGCTCTACGGGCTGTTCCCAGGGACACACACTGAGACAAACATCAACTGCAGCTGGAGGATCATCAACTCGGTGAAAGACGTTCTTTGGTCTGCCTGAAACTTGTTGGTCTTCCAGCGCAAAGAGTTGTCCCCGACCGAGTGTTGCAGACTGGCACATTCCAAGGTCCAGGACTACGTGCTGAGGGATGTATTAAAGCTTGGGGCAGCTGCTGCAAAGGCACAATGGGGAATGGTCGGTGTCTAAGACCTTTCTGCCATAATGCACCGAGGGGCTGGGAACTGTTTACAGCCCCTCGGGCTGTACAGCTCAAAATGAATGTATGCAGTGAATACTAATTGTATTTTAATTGTATTGAAGCACCCTAGAGTGCAACATGATGTATGTTGATAACTCCAATACCAATGCACTGTCTGTAATGACCATATTGAAATGATTGTAATATTCATTGATTGTATTGAAGCACCTCGTGATCCATGTGTAAAAGTTGAATCTGATTGTACTTTTTATGTGGCGATTTAGAAATGTTTTGTAATGTTCTTCCAGATATTTTATGAATAAAGTATATTTTTCAAAAAAAAAATGTAAGTAAACTTAGGCCTGAATCTTCTGGTCAGCGTATGGGGGCAGGCCCCACTTGCCGACACGTAAAATGACGCGCGGTGATGTCGGGCATGCATCCCAACGTCGCTGCGCGTCATTCAGATCTTCAGTTTGGCAGGCACGCACTGGAGTCAGCTGTGCGCCCGCCGAACTGTCGAAGGCCTATCCACGGACAGGCTGAGGTTTCATGAAGTGTTTATTAATTGAAAAAAATTTTTTATTAAAATTCATTGACATGTCCCAGCTCATGTGACACTGTCACATGAGGGGACATGTCTGAATAATTTTTTTTTCTTTTATTTTAGTTCTTCATAATCAAAGTAATCTCCCTGAGACAGCTCTGAGCCTCAGGGAGATTTCTGCGCTCTGTCACGCGCAGGCCCTGACTCAGCCTCCTCCCCTGCCTGCACAGGGAGTGCTCAGCATTTCCGGGTGCCCTAATTTGCCCGCCCACATAAAATGGCGGCGTGCAGCCGCGCCCGCTCCTGCTCAGCCCCCTTGACGGGGAGAAAATTCTCCCCTTAATGTTTTCACCCAAGAAGTGTCTACAGATCAACTCCAGCAATAGTAGCAACTTGGCCACCCTCACAACATTCCTTTTCCTCTGTGGTCCACAAAAATTATGCAACACTTTACTCTGGCTGGGTCTCTTTGATCCGACTGCCAGTCAGTGTTTCTAATCAGAGCCCACATGGCACAGGTGACAAACAATGCAGATCTAAAGTGGCAATCAGGGCCTCATTACATCATAAGACAATACAATTCAAAATACCAAACTTCCATGGTGGAAATTGAACTCGCATTCCCTGGAATATTAGTCCAAGCCTCTGAAATATTAGTCCAATAATATGACCAAGCTGCGGGGTTCATTTCTCAAAGGATATTATAAGAAAGATATAGGGACACTGGAGAAGGTGCAAAAAGGATTTACAAAAACAGTACCAAATTTGAGAAGCTATAGCTATCAGGAAAATTGAACAGGCTTGGGCTCTTTTCCCAGAATAGAGAAGGCTGAATAGAGGTGACCTGAAAGAGGTCTCGAAGGTTAGGATAGGATTTGATGAGACAGAGGGAGAGAAGATGTTTCCACTTGTTGGAGAGACCAGAACTAGGAGCCATCAGAAAATCACTAATAAATCCAAAAGGGAATTCAGGAGAAACTTCTTTACCCAGCGAGCAGTAAGAATGCAGAACTCGTTACTTTAAGGAGTAGTTGATATGAAAAGCATAATGACATTTAATAGGAAGCTCGATGAACCAATGAGGGTGGAAGAAATAAAAGGATATGCTGACTGGCTTAGATGAAGTAGGGCGGGAGGAGGTTCATGTGGAGCATAAATATTGGCATGGACTCGTGGGCTGCATGGCCTGTTTCCGTGCTGTAAATAACCACCACACACTGCTTAATTGTGTGCATAGTTTTATATAGTTTTAAAAAACATGTATCCATTCCAATATTAAGTGCCAGTAATTAAAAGTGTGGGTAAATTGATATGGCATGACAAATAAATAAACTTAATTTGTTGGCACCTTGTAAACCAAGGAAGGAGGCAGGAATTTGGCCTTCTGCCAATTTGAAGCAAATATAATTGGATTTAGCTCCAGGACTGCTGAAACTACAGAGGCATTGCGATATTGAAGAACTTCTCTGCTCTTCTTTTAAATAGTGTCATGGGATCTTTTAGGTAGATGGGACCATGATTTAACAACTCATCTGAAAGACAGTACCTCTGACAATGCAGCACTCCCTCAGTACTGCAAAGAGAGTGTCAGCCTAGATTCTGTGCTCAAGTCTCTGGAGTGGGAACCACACCTTCTGACTCAGAGGTGAGTGTGCTACCAATTGAGCCAGGGCTTACACTTGGTTAAGCAGGAAGTAGGTTTGATTTTATAAACACTGTAATGTGGAATAGGGGCACCAGTTAGCTCAGTTGGCTAGACAGCTAGCATGTGGCTCAGAATAATGTCAACAGTGCAGGATTCGATCCCCATTCCATCAGAGGTAGACTTGAGGCCTGCCTCCTCACCTTGCACCATAGAAAAATCACAGCATAAGCTGTGGTTTGGCAACCCTTGGATAATCAAGGATGCTATCTAATTTATTGCCCATCCCTAGTTACCTCTTGAGAAGGTGGTGGTAGATCTTTGTCTTGAGCCACTGCAGTCCACATGGTGACATGCTGAAAGTGCCCCACAGTGCTGCTAGGTCAGAAGTTCCAGGAGTTTGATCTCTACGCAGAGACTGGTGAGAATGTGGAACTCTCTACCACAAGGAGCAGGTGAGGCGAATAACCTAGTTACATTTAAGGGGAAGCTAGATAAAGGGGAAGGAATAGAAGGATTTGTTGATAGAGTGAGATAAAGAAGGGTGAGAGGAGGTTTGTATGGAGCGTAAACATCTTTCCAAGTTGGAATAATGTGTGTGAGACTTGTAGGGAACTTGCAGATTGTGATGTTCCCATCCTTGCCATTTGGAATTAAAAGGTGACCATATTACACCAAGAAAATATAAATAAACAGAAGGATAAAAAAGCAGCACAGAATATTCAAACAGCAGCTGAACACGATGGGGGAGTAAGAAATAACAACATAAAAGTCATCCTTAGAACAGCAGAGCCAAGTGTTGATAATATCGGCTTGGCTCAATTGGTAACAATCTCACCCCTGACTCACTAGATTGTCAGTTTAAACCCCACTTAATATAACCCAGATACTGATAGATTTAGTGAGCCACTGGACAATTACAGAGTCCTTCACTTTGAGAAAAAAAAATTGCTTGAGGGGCTGTCTTTCAAATAAGGTGTTAAACTGAGGCCACATCTGCCAATTCTTTGCTTTGCTGTGTCCCTCTTTGAAGATGCATGCCGGGATTCAGTTCCACTGGAATCAACTCCAGTGTGCTTCATCCTGGGGTCTGTAGTTCATGTGTGGGCTGAGTCCCAACGAGGCCAAGCATCTCGCTCTAATTTTGTCCTGCCAGTCTGCAGTACTATGTGTATGAAAAATAGAATTTGCATTTACATAGTGTTTCTCACATCTACAGCGTGTTCCAAAATGCTTCACAGGCAATCAGTTTTTGAAACACATGCAGCCACTCTTAGCAAAGCAAGGTCCCATGGAAATCTGTGAGATGAATTATCTTGTTTTCCACTAAATGACTACCAGATTTGCTTATATCAATATTTCTGTTAAACTGTAGAGCCTTGATTGGGACACACTTGGAGGAGTGTGCATGGTTCTGATCTCCATTTTAAAAATAGGATTTTTTTAATTCATTCATGGGATGTGAGCATCACTGGCAAGGCCAGAATTTGTTGCTGATCCCAAATTTTCCTTGAGAAAAGATGATGGTGAGCCATCTTTTTAAACTTCTGCAGTTCATGTGGTGTAGGTACACCCACAGTGCTGAAGAGATAGGCCCTGGAGAAGATGCAGAATGATTTACAAGTTGGATAACAGAACTGAGAGGCTAGGCCCTTTTCTCCAGAAAAGACAGGCCGAGGGGTGAACTGTAGAGGTCTTTAAAACTATGAAAGGTGTTTGATAGGGTAGATGAAGAGGAGATGCTTCTACTTGCTGGGGAGACCAGACAGAACCAGGGGCAATAACTGTAAGATAATCAGTAATATATCCAATAGAGAATTCAGAAGAAACTTCTTTACCCAGAGATTAGTGGGGATATGGAACTTGCTACCTCAGGGTGTGGCTGAGATGAATAGTATAGATGCATTTAAGGAGAAATTAGACAAACGCATGGGGCAGAAAGGAATAGAAGGATGTGCTGATAGGGTGAAATGAAGTAGGGTGGGAGAGGGTTCGTGTAGAGCATAAACAGTGGCTTTACCAGCTGGGCCGAATGGCCAGTTTCTGTGCTGTAAATTTGATGGAATAACAAAAGTGGCTACATTTTAGAAGGAATTTATGTGAGGAACGAGGGGCATTTCTGAGAGATGTGAAAAGGCTTCAAATAAATTGGAGTATTCCTTATAAAGTAACAAATTATGTAATAGTGGACAATGTGTAGTGTTAATGACTAACTGTTGGAGCTTCGTTGATCTTAATCATTGCACAGAGTGAACCCTGGACCTTTGTAACTCACAATGGTGTATCCATGATTCTCTAATGGGTCACACGTACCATGAAAAAATTTGTTTTAATGCAGCAGCCCGTGGCAGAAATAAATGTAAAATAAGAAGCACATAGTTAGAGTTGCAACAGAAACTGATCAAGTTTGATCTCAGCTTTATCTTTATCCCTTCTAGAGGAAGGGACTTGTATCTCTAGAATCCGGTGCATTGGGTATCTGCTTTGAATTGTCAGTCACCATTCAAACTGACCGATTTCAGTCTGATGGCAGGTCATTCTTCTTCATTGAAGAGTGATCATCACTTGGGATCACCTCAAAGTCTGGCATAGGAGGCAAAAGAGAAATGTGGCATTATCACTTAATAGCCAGGTTGTAAATTTCAGTCTTCAGGTCAGTGACTGTTTTTCTTTATTTAAAAACTATTTTTTTACATTAGAAACACAATATAAATGTAAATTGTTACAGCAACTGAAGTGTGATGGAGATTTACTAGATGCAAGATTTTAGGAGCAGTCATTAGACGGGGAGCAGATTGACTTTACAAGAAAGAAGATTGAATTTTTATAGCAACTTTCACAACCTTGGGATGTTCCAAAGAGTTTTCCAGCTAACTAAGTACTTTTGAAGTGTAGTCACTGTTGTAAATGTAGGAAACTCAGCAGCCAGTTTGTACAAAGCAAGCTCCCAAAAACAGCCATCTGATAATGATTGGTTAACCTGTTTTACTGCTCTCGGTTGATGGATAAGTATTGACTAGGATGTAGTGTTCAAATTGTTCTGTTTGATTATGTGAATCTGTTCACAACTGATGCTCACTGTGCTGGATTGGCTAAGCCTAGGCGTGGACTCAGAGAAAAGGTAAGTAAACTGTAGAAAAAGCTGGAAGCTAGAGCTGAAGCATGGAGTAGATATTTTAAAGTGCTGTGAGTAAAATCTGTTGTACACATAGAAATTTGTGTCATCTCTGCATAGCTCGGAGATATAAAATATACAACACAGGACACCAGTAAGAACTCCCCTGCTTCTTTCATTAGTTCCACAGAATCTTCTTCGTCCACCTTAGAGAATAGATGGGACATCAGCTTAATGTCTCATTCAAAAGACAACCCCTCCGATAGTGCAGCACTCTCTCAAGACTGCACTAGGAGTGTCAGCCTAGATTATGTACTCAAGCTTCTTGACACAGTGGACTGGGAGAAATCCTTATAGACAGAGAGTAAACAGTCGGTAAATTGGGGGTAGACAAATGGTAGACTGACAATAGACAGACTGGGAGATGACTGACTTGTTTTCTCATTCTCAATCAGAGACACACCAGCTTGCCAAACAGTTTTATTTTCAGGGTTAATCTTTATTTTTGGAAGAACTATAAATAAGTTAAGATGTCATTGTGAATCATGCAGCTGTAATGTACCAAAATATTGCATTAAAAGCCAATTAATAGAACGATAAATTTAGCTTTTTTTTAAAACACCCAATAAAAGTGACATTACCACTTGGATATATGAAACGTTTGTGTAAAGTTTCACTGGGCTGTGGGTCAGGCATAATTCCTTTCTTATGCTCTTGCAGGCAGATCTCCTGCTGTGTTGCTGATAGATGGAGTGTTCTTTTAACATTTCCTCATTCTGAGCTGGTGAACAGCACAGTAGAGGGTGTGGCTAGGTTATTGGAGCTCAGTAGAGTTGGGGAAGACGAATGAGGAGAGCTGAGGAGCTTAGAGGGTTGGTATAAAACTGACTGAGGGATTTGGAAATTTGAACTGGGAAAAGGACCGGACCAAGCCGTGGGGCGGGGGAAGGAACAGAGTGGGCAGTGAAGGTTGCTATGGGAGAGGAGAGCAGAAATTTAACATTAAAACCATCCGACATTGAGAAACATAGGGGCTTTCCTGTAACAACTGGTAATGCTCACGCCAATTGCATATACAATGGCCCAGTCCTACCACTGTCTTAAAGTAGATAGTACAGGCTGTGGATCCAATCTGAGCACCTCCACAATCTGTATGGCTCCGTGCTCAGGTTTCAGAAACATGGGGCAGGATTTTCAGATCGTCGGGCAGGCGCGATGGGTGGGCCCTGGAGCGGCCGGGAAACAATCCGCCGTCTGTGATTGGCTCCCGACCGCGATTTCACGCTGGCAGGCCAATTAATGGCCAGCCAGCGTGACGCGCGTGCCGAAAGGCTCAGCACTGTCGGGATGGGGACGGGAGGAGGGCGAGCGCAGAGAGCTGCCTCAGGGAGCTGAAGAATTTTAAAATTAAAAATGAAGATTTGGAAAATCTGAAAAAAATATCCCCACATAGGGCTCACTCACGTGAACGTATACATAATAAAAATTATGTCAAAACATTTTTTAAAATGAATGCCAGAAACCTCATCCCGCCCGTGGATGAGGCTTCTGGCCAATTTGCCTGTCCGCCAACCGTAAGGTTGGACGGGCAGCGAAAAATCTCTCTTAATTAATACTTTAATGGCCTTAACAGGCCTCTTTAATTGTCGGTAGGCGCGCTGCTGACTCACACTGCCCACTGACCGAAATATCGCGCAAGTGCGCAATGACGTCGGGATGCTCGCCCAACGTCATCACGCGCCATTTTACCCCCGATCGGATCGGGCATCCGCTTGCCCGTGGGTCGTAAAATTCTGCCATGGTTTCATGGACTGGCTACCCAGGGAGGTCAAATACTGCCATGGCCAGTTTGTAGAATCACAGAATGATAAAGCATGGATAGAGGCCATTCAACCCATCAGGCCTACTGCCAGCCTTTTGAAAGAGCTGTCCAATTAGTCCCACAACTTCCTGCTGTTTTCCCCAAAAGCTCTGTAAACTTTCTCCCCTTCCAAGTATTTATCCACTTGCCTTTTGTAGGTTATTTATGTACCTGCTTGCACCGGGTTTTGAGGCTGCTCATTGCAGATCACAGCTCGCTGCTTTAAAAAAGAATTCTCATATTCTTCTCCTGGTTCTTTTAGCCGTTGTGAAAATGAAGTCAATATGTGGTAATCTGCAGGCCTGCACCAATAAAAAGTGGCCATGGAAAGCTTCAGGTTTGTTGCAAAAACCCACCTGCTCACTAACATAATGTCATCAGCTCCATATGATTCCTGTCCCACAATTCAAATTTTACTCAACGCTGCCTCTAAAGCAGGTGAGGCAAACTCAAACTTACAAGTGGGTCTGGTCCAATATCCTGGCACTTGGTGTGGGCTTCATTCAAACAAAGTTAATTGGACACATTGGGGTAGAAGTCGGTTTACATTTTATCTTTTTTTGGCCATAAAATGGGCTCAATGTAAACCAATTTCTGAACAAGAGTTCCTGCATCTGATCCCTGGTAGCTGGATGAATTTAAAAATGTGAAGAAGGTCCATGTGCCAATTTCAGCAGCCAGAAGCAAAGCTTCTTCTCTAGTCAGGTGACACAGGACTGACGTATACATAAGATTAAAAGCCAAGTCTATTAACCACATTAGGAATTTGTAAAAGCTTCTCCTTCCACCTCAGCAGGAATTGCTGGTCCCTGCATGAACTCTGGCTCTCCCCCTGAAACCAAATTCCCCAATTCATAATCTGTAGCTCTCTCTCTCTCCATCCAAACTCCACTTTCCCAAACTTCCAAACTCCCTCTCCCATCCTGCCTCTAATCCCCCTGATCCCCAGTTTGCCTCTCGCTGTCCTGCCTAAATCCAAATCTCCAACCACTAATCTGTCCCTCCTTCCTTGCCAAACCCCAAATCCCCGGAATCCATTCTCTAATCTCTCCCTCTACTCCCCAGCCCCATTTCACAGTCTCTTTCCCCTGAACCTCCATCTCCCTTTATCCTCTCCCCATCTTTCTCTCTCCCTTCCCCAGGTCCCAATCTCCTGACCCCAAGTCAGTAGGTGGGGCAGATGTGGTATGATGGAGAGGGGCGCAGGGAGATGGGGCGGAGGGAGAGGGGGTGCAGGGAGAGGAGAAGCAGGGGCACAGATGTCTGCGATTTGACAGGTTCAGTTCAGCATCTCCACAGAATTAGATAGTTCCATGAGCAGTATGTTTGTCTCCCTGTTCCCAGGCCAGGCAGTGTTGGCCACATCTCAAGATACCAAAATATTCAGGAACACATTTACCCATCACTGCTTGATATAGAAGCACACACCTTGCTTATTTTGATTGGAGGTTGGCATCAGTGTTTCAGTGTTCCCAGTATTTGGATACAGGACAGTGTAAACCATCCTTCAAAGTAACACCTATTCCACATTGGGCAACCCCAGCCCTGCTAACAATCACTGAGGAAGATTGGCTAATGTGAATAAGATCCATAGAGAAATAGAAGCATTAAAAAGAAACATAGGAACACGAAGAGGCCATTCAGCCCTTGAGTTGCTTCTGCCATTCAGTTAGATCATGGTTGATTAGTATCTTGATCCCATCTGCCCGCCTTTGTTCCTAACCCTTAATACCCTTGTGTAACAAAAATCTATCAGACTCAAGTTTTAAAATCTTCAATTCACCCCCAGCTCAACAGCTTTTAGGGGGGAATAAGTTACAGATTTCCACTACCCTTGGTGGGGTTGAATACCCCACCATCAACATCCTGGGGGTTACCATTGACCAGAAACTTAACAGGGCCTTCACATCACTCCAGAACAGCCAAGTTCTAATTTTAAGGTTATGCCCCAATGTAATGTTTTTGAAAATACAGTTACAATATTCATTCTTATACTGCAAATATATTTTTGGCGAATTTTATGAAACTGAATGTCAAAGTGACATTTTTGCTTCACTTCTAAGGACTTTGCCCCAACTTGTTGCGATCACCAGTAAACTAATCACGTTGATGGAATGTTTTAGTCTTAAGTAGCTGAGAGAATGTGTTCATGGCCCCTACAAATGAAAGAGTAATTTTATTGATGTTCTGTTTCACTGAACGTGGCCTGCAGCTTATGATTGTAAGAGTAAGAAAGAAAGACTTGCATTTATATAGCACCTTTCATGGCATCAGGAAATCCCAAGGCACTTAACAGCCAACAAATTATTTTTTGAAATGCAGTCATTGTTGTAATGTAGGAAATATGGCAGCAAAATTTGCCGGCAGGCTGGTGTGTACCATTGCTCTAAGTATAACCTTTAAAACGCCTGGAAAACTGGCCCTGCCACAAGTCACAGCAAAGTTCTACAAACATCAGCACCATAAATGACCAGGTAATCTGGTATTTGTGATATTGGTTGAGGGATAAATATTGGCACGAAGCACTGGAGAGAACTTCCCTGCTCTTCTTTGAAATGATGCCATGGGGTCTTCTACATCTACCTGAGTGGAGAGATAGGACCTCTGTTTAACGTCTCATCCAAAATACACCTCTCTCAGTATTGCATTAGGAATGTTGCCATAGGTTATGGGCTCAAGTCTATGAAGTGAGAACCCATGACTTTCTCACTGGGAGACAAGAGCATTAACCCACTGAGCCGGAGTAAATGCCTAATAAAGCTGTAGATCAAGAACACAAAACTCTGGTGTAGAGCCAAGTAGTTGGTTATTACACAACTCAAAATATAAATTCAAATTAGGACACTAGGTTCTTGACTCACAGCCCATGAATATAAATCTGAATCTTGAATGAGCTCTGCTTTAGATTTAAAAGATGAGCTTTGATCTGCACTGGAATGAATGAATGGACTTTGATGTGCATTGGATCTAATGTTTTTTTTTCTAATTATTTATGAGATGTGGGTGCCAATGGCAAGGCAAGCATTTATTACACATCCTTGATCGCCCTTGTGAAGGTGATGGTGAACTGCAACCATGTAGAGTAGGATGCTCACCGTGCTGTTAGACTGGGATTTCCAAGATTTTGACTCGGCGACAATGAAGGAGTGACAATATACTTCCAAGTGAGGATGGTACATGGCTTGGAGGGGAACTTGAAGCTGGTAGTGTTCACATGCATCTGCTGCATATGCCCTTCTAGGTGGTAGAGGCCACAAGTTTGGAAAGCATTGTTTAAAAAGCCTTGGCGAGTTGCTGCAATACATCTTATAGATGGTATAAACTGCAGCCTCTGTGTGCGGTGCTGGAGGGAGTGGATATTTGAGGTCGTGAATATAGCGTCAATCAAATGGCAGTTTTGTCTCAGATGGTGTCAAGCTACTTGAGTGTTGTTGGATCCGCACTTATCCAGACAAGCGGAGAGTATTCCATCATACTCCAGACTTGTGCCTTGTAGATGGTGGACAGGCTTTCGGGAGTCAGAAGGTGAATTATTCACTATTATTCACAGCTCTGAAGAAGAGTCATATGGACTCAAAATGTTAACCCTGTTTCTCTCTCCACAGATGCTGTCAGACTTGCTGAGTTTTTCCAGCAATTTCTGTTTTTATTTCATATTTCCAGCGTCTGCAGTATTTTACTTTCATTCACTGTAGAATTCCCAGTCTTTGACCTGCTCTTGTCATCACAGTATTTATATGACTGGTCCAGTTAAGTTTCCAGTCAATGGTAACCCCTGGGATGTTGACGGTGGGAGCTTCAGTGATGGTAATATCACTGAATGTCAAGGGGAGGTGATTACAGTAGACTTTCTGATTGGAGATGGTCATGGCCCACCACTTGTGTGACGCAAATGTTACTTGCCAATTATCACCCCAAGTCTGCTGTTATCCAATTCTTGCTACCTTCAAATATCTATTTACCTAATAAACTCCTCACTAATATCATTTCCTGGATGGTCATATCCTAATATTTAACTGCTAGAAAATGTCTTCCATCAACTGTCAACTCAACTGTTGGAGTTACCTCACTAGATATACTATGGTCATGTGCCTTCGGTATGGTAGATAGATACAACAACAACTTCCATTTATATAGCACCTTTAATATTGTAAAACATTCCAAGGCACTTCAAAGAAGTATTACGAAACTAAATTAGTCATCAAACCTCATCAGTCAATATTAAGGCAGGTGAATAAAAGCTTGGCCAAAGACGTAGATTTTAAGGATTGTCGATAAGAAGAAGGGACAGGTGGCTTGAGGAAGACGTTTAGGGAGGGAATTCTAGAGCTTAGTGCCAAGGCAGCCGAAGGCAAAGGCGCCAATGCTGAAGCAATAAAAATAAGGGATGTGCCAGAGAACAAAATGGAGTGGCACAGAGATTTCAGAGTTTGTAGGACAGGAGGCCCTGGCAAGTCCCACTCCAGAGACCTAAGCACATAAGTACAGGTTGACATTCCTAGTGCAGTACTGAGGGAGAGCTGCACTGATGAGATATTAATCCAAGGCCCCAACTGCACTTTCAAGTGAATGTAAAAGATACGATGGCACTATTTTGAAAAAGAGCAGGAGAATTCTCCCCAGTGTTTCAGCCAATATTTGTCCTTTAAACAACACCTAAAAGACAGATTATCTGGCAATAATAATATTGCTGTTTGCAGGAGCTATCTTGCGCAATTTGGATGTTGCGTTTCCAACATTACAATGGTGACTACATTCCAAAAGTAATTCATTGGTTCTAAGTGGCTTTGAGCCACTCTGAGACAATGAAATGTGCTATAAAAATGCAAATCTTTCTGTCTTTTTCTGCACTGGTATTCATGTGGTCTAACTAAGGTATGTGGAGACCAGAACTGGCAACAGTACTCCAAATCTGGACAAGCCCAGGTGTATGAAATCAGAACTATGCAGAGTGCTCCAAGTGTGTCTGACCAAGGTACAACACATGTTTAACACAAACTCGGCTGTGACCACATTTGGAAGAGGATAGTCATGAAAGGAAATGGTGATCACAGCAAGAAGAGTGACTGAAACCACTGGCAGTGAGAGACAAAACAGAGAAGGCAGAGAGATGATTCAAGTTCAATAGAGTCGTGAAATATGTTGTAAGACGTTACATGTAGTTTGGTAGGTCTCATGAAGAGGTTATGGTTCTTGTATAGTTAAACAGTAAATGTTTATGAACGACTTATAACTATATTATGTATATATAAAGGTCTAAGCTAGGAGCTGATCCATGCTTGCCTCTACACACATCTCTGTCCAGTACAAGACTACCCTGTAGACCATATGGCCATAAGATGTAAGAGCAGAAGTAGGCCACTTGGCCCATCGAGTTCGCTCTGCCATTCAATGAGATCATGGCTGATCTGATAATCCTCAATTCCACTTTCCTGCCTTTTCCCCATAACCCTTGATTCCCTTACTGATTAAAAATCTGTCTATCTCAGCCTTGAATATATTTAACGACCCAGTCGCTACAGCCCTCAGCGGTAAATAATTCAGGTCATGTGTTCCTTTACTTCACACTATGGGTGGTGCAGTACCCAGTCCCACATTAACTTTTTCTATGCCAGACCCTTATGCTACACCTCCCCCCAAGTCTTTATCCAATGTATTTACAATGCATTCCTGTTTACCCAACCTATTTACATTACTTCTGCTATGCCTTCCCCTCCCCACCGCCCTGAAGTCTCTATGTTTACAGCTTCAGGTGGTCTGGAGGCTTTATCATTTTCCCAGATCTTGTCTTTACAACATTTGAAGGAGTGATAGACTCTGTAGTACTGGGTAAACCTTGATAAATAGCAGGTTGCTTTGAATGTGGTCGTTCTAGCATTTCGTTGGTTGATCTTAATTCTCTTTTTTCATTCTTTGTAGTTGAACTGCTCCTTTTCATCTCCCCATCTGGTGTTATTTATGGCCATTGGTTTATCCCATTCCTTACGAGGAGGACGAACTCGCAGCTTGTCTATAGTGTTCATTCTGTTTTTCTTTCCACATGTGATTCACCGTGATGCACGTTAGGATGGAAGATGTCTCTTCCTATTGTGTAGGTGTGACTTACCAATGGGCTAGCCTTGCAGTTTAGCTTTCTGTGTAACAAAGTTCTCATTGGTTTGCTTCTTTGCCGCAATGAGGTGTGCTGTGTTAGGTTGATGGCTGCTTCTCTGTTCCAACATCGTCTAGCTAATGGTTGTACTGGGAAGAGGTTGCAGCGTCTATGTTGTAGTGTCTTGAGGTATCTTGCCAACAGGTGTCAGAGTCGGAGGTTCAGGCTCTTCTTGCTGCTGGTTCATCTCTTGGCTATCTTCCTTTGAGGCGTCGTGGTAACCCTTTGAGTGATTGGCTGGTCTGACCAACGAGGACTTTCTGGCACCTGCAAAGAAAATGGACAAACCGGCTCTGCAAAGACTGAAGACAACTCAGAGCTGAAGTCCCAGTTAAGAGTATCTTTTCTGTTGGTGTTATCAGGAACATGCAGTTCTGTGTAATTGAAGACAGAGGTTGATTTGACGTCTTCTACTGTTTAAAGAAGGTTCAGGGCAATATAGGCATCTCTGCTCAGAAGAGAGAAAGACTGGTTACGGATGATATACATGACTTCAAAGAATTGTTTGCCTCCATACCTTAATGGTTCCAGAATCATACCTGCAACCAGAAGTCAGATTCCCCCAGGCCCATAGAGTGATGTGAAAACAGAAAATGCTGGAAAATTCAGCAGTCTGACAGCATCTGTGGAGAGAGAAACAGAATTAACATTTCGAGTCCATATGACTCTTCTTCAGAGCTAAAGAGAACTCTTCTCCCACGTTAACCCTTTCTATGCCAGATCCTTATACTACAAAATAAGCAACAACTGGAAAGAAAATAACCTGTACAGAAAATTTAAAAAATTACTGTTCTACTATTCAGCTTATCATGCTCTACATTATCTCTAGCCCTGTTAGAATCCTGAAAACAGCAATTGTATCAACTCGCAACCTCTTTTCCAATGAAACATGGCCAAACTACACAATCACTCCTCATAATCTAGTTCCTCTTCCTTTAATCATTCTGGTTACTCTCTTCTAGTTGCAATCCTTTTTGAACCATGATGCACACAATATTGTAAGTCTAGTCACACCAATGATTTGTGAAGTATCAGAATTACCTCATTATTTTGACTAAATATTGACTTTTTAACACTTCCCAAATATTTGATTTGCATCACTCATTGCCAGTGAGTATTTTGGGACAGCTTTTCTTTCAGGATCTCAAACCAGAGGACAAGGCCAGAGAGAAATTCAAAACTAATCTATGGAAAGAACATTTCAGTGACTGAATGGTCAATCTAAGGAACAAACCCCGGGGAAGACGGTAGAAGAAGAGAATGTTGATTCATTCCAATGCAACTTAGAGAGATTTCTTAAATTTATCAGTAATTTGAGACATGTAGTGAGTGTTGTGTGACTCAGGAGGAATGACTTTGGGCCTATGGTTCCCAAAGTTCTCCATCACTGGGAGTTTTCCTCACCTCATGTCTGGGTTTGTTGTAGAAGAGATTGACCTCTGAGATTAGTCAGTAGCTCCATTATTGTTGGATCATGTGACTATCAGGAGTGAACCAGGTGAACCCTGGGTATGCATGTAGCAATTCCGAAGTTTCCTGTATTTAGTAATTCAGGAGTGACGCTATATAATGTGCATTTAAGAATGTGAGCAGCTTTATATACAAAATAAGACCCTCGGCAAGCTACAAAATATACAGCACAGTCATGTCAATTTTGTAGAACAGGATTTACACATTCTCTGAACAGTCCTCTCTGTTGTTCTAAGTTAGTTTATTTGAAAAACTGAATTAACTTTATTTTTATATCAAATTTACAATCAATTCTCTTTTTGCGATACAGAAACAGGAAACAGATGTGTGGCCTTTATCTCAGGAGATCCTTGTCCAATTGCATCAACAGTCCCTTGGTATCCACACTGGACTGTATACAGATCATGGCAGCTGGGGACTGCACACACCTCTCCTAGGTAAACAGAAATAACTTGCAATTCTAATGCACCTTTCGTAAGTGCAGGACATCCCAAAGAGCTTCCAGGCTGCAGGGCAACCTGGACTCGCCCCCAATTTTTCAGCAGGGCCACTGCCTCCACATAAAATTCGAGCCCATGTTCCTGAAGTGGGGTTTGAACCTACAGCTTCCTGGAGGTGAGAGGGAGTAAGAGCTACAGCTGAATGTCCTTGCTCATCCTTATTATTCCTGTGGTTTTGCAGATATCAGTAATCAGAGAAAAAAATTGAGTCTAAGGTGTCCTTAGAAAGTAAATAAGATCCAGAAGCCATGTACTGCTGTCTTTCTGATAGCTATCTCAACACGCCGATAGAGACACCTCTCAGTCAGAGCACAGGATTAATTTCTGTTGTGCTTAATATCGCAGATGCCCTTAATCTAGAACATTTCTGGAGTTGTCAACCATTTGGAAGGTTAAAGTCTTTAAGACCGTTATCACTGGGTCAGAGTCAATTGGAAGGAGAGAACCTTTCACCATCAAAGGAGCTTTTAACTGAAGAGACAGATACAGAGGCCACAAGCAGGTGAGACCAGAATTACATGTTAATTGCAGCTTATCCAAATCAGAATAAACAATGCCAGACAATGAAGTATGCTATAATTGAAATGCTGTGGAAACACTAAAGCTTCCAATATCGAGCATGTTGCATTGAAGCAGCTACATTACCTTAGTACCGCGCCTTGGACAGTGCAGCACTCCCTCAGTATGACTCTTCAACAGTGCAGTGCTCCTTCAGCATTGACTCTCCAACGGTGCTGCACCCCCTCAGTACTGCTGCTCTGTCCCTCAGTAATGACCCTCCAACAGTGCGCTCCCTCAGTAATGACCCTCCAACAGTGCGCTCCCTCAGTACTGCCCCCTGAAAATGCAGTGCTCACTCAGTACTACACTGTGCAGTGCTCCTTCAGTAATGGGAGTGTCAGCCTGGGTTGAGTGTTCAAGTCTCTGGAGTAGGATTTGAATCAGAGGCAAGGGTGCTATACACTGTGTCATGATTGGACACTGTGCTGATTAGATTGGAGCCTAACGAAGGAGGCTGGTTATTACAAAAAGAATGTTATTTTGCTCAACAAAAACAGAGACAGAAATACCTGGAAAAACTCAACAGATCTGGCAGCATCGGCGGAAAAGAGCACAGTTGACATTTCGAGTCCTCATGACCCTTCAACAGAACTAAGTAAAAATAGGAAAGGGGTGAAATATAAGCTGGTTGAAGGGGTGGGGGGGAGGTTGTTAGGACAAGCAGCCAGTAATAGGTGGAGATAACCAAAGATGTCACAGACAAAAAGACAAAGAGGTGTTGAAGGTGGTGATATTATCTAAAGGAATGTGCTAATTAAGAGCAGAAAACAGGACAGACAAGGTACAGATAGCTCTAGTGGGGGTGGGGTGAAATAATACTATAAGGGGCATAAAAGGTAGAGATAAACAATGGGTAGAAATACATTTAAAAATAATGGAAATAGGTGGGAAAAGAAAAATCTATATAAATTATTGGAAAAAACAAAAAGGAGGGAGAAGAAACAGAAAGGGGGTGGGGATGGAGGAGAGAGTTCAAGATCTAAAATTGTTGAACTCAATATTCAGTCCGGAAGGCTGTAAAGTGCCTAGTCGGAAGATGAGGTGCTGTTCCTCCAGTTTGCGTTGAGCTTCACTGGAACAATGCAGCAAGCCAAGGACAGACATGTGGGCATGAGAGCAGGGTGGAGTGTTGAAATGGCAAGCAACAGGGAGGTCTGGGTAATGCTTACGGACAGACCGAAGGTGTTCTGCAAAGCGGTCACCCAGTCTGTGTTTGGTCTCTCCAATGTAGAGGAAACCGCATTGGGAGCAACGAATGCAGTAGACTAAGTTGAGGGAAGTGCAGGTGAAATGCTGCTTCACTTGAAAGGAGTGTTTGGGCCCTTGGACGGTGAGGAGAGAGGAAGTGAAGGGGCAGGTGTTGCATCTTCTGCGTTTGCATGGGAAGGTACCGTGGGAGGGGGTTGAGGAGTAGGGGGTAATGGAGGAGTGGACCAGGGTGTCACGGAGGGAACGATCCCTGCAGAATGCCGCCAGGGGGGGTGAAGGGAAGATGTGTTTGGTGGTGGCATCATGCTGGAGTTGGCGGAAATGGCGGAGGATGACCCTTTGAATGCGTAGGCTGGTGGGGTGATAAGTGAGGACAAGGGGGACCCTATCATGTTTCTGAGAGGGAGGAGAAGGCGTGAGGGCGGATGCGCGGGAGATGGGCTGGACACGGTTGAGGGCCCTGTCAACGACCGTGGGTGGAAAACCTTGGTTAAGGAAGAAGGAGGACATGTCAGAGGAACTGTTTTTGAAAGTACTATCATCAGAACAGATGCGACGGAGGCGAAGGAACTGAGAGAATAGGATGGAGTCCTTACAGGAAGCGGGGTGTGAGGAGCTGTACTCGAGGTAGCTGTGGGAGTCGGTAGGCTTGTAATGGATATTGGTGGACAGTCTATCACCAGAAATTGAGACAGAGAGGTCAAGGAAGGGAAGGGAAGTGTCAGAGATGGACCATGTGAAAATGATGGAGGGGTGGAGATTGGAAGCAAAATTAATAAATTTTTCCAGGTCCCGACGAGAGCATGAAGCAGCACCGAAGTAATCATCGATGTACTGGAGAAAGAGTTGTGGGAGGGGGCCGGAGTAGGACTGGAACAAGGAATGTTCCACATACCCCATAAAGAGACAGGCATAGCTGGGGCCCATGCGGGTACCCATAGCCACACCTTTTATTTGGAGGAAGTGAGAGGAGTTAAAGGAGAAATTGTTCAGTGTGAGAACAAGTTCAGCCAGACGGAGGAGAGTAGTGGTGGATGGGGATTGTTCGGGCCTCTGTTCGAGGAAGAAGCGGAGAGCCCTCAGGCCATCCCGGTGGGGGTGGAGGTGTAGAGGGACTGGACGTCCATGGTGAAGAGGAGGCGATTGGGGCCAGGGAACTGGAAATTGTTGATGTGATGTAAAGTGTCAGAGGAATCACGGATGTAGGTGGGAAGGGACTGGACAAGGGGAGAGAGAAGGGAGTCAAGATAGCGAGAAATGAGTTCCGTGGGGCAGGAACAGGCTGACACGATTGGTCTGTCGGGACAGTCCTGTTTGTGGATTTTGGGTAGGAGGTAGAAGCGGGCCGTCCAAGGTTGGGCGACTATCAGGTTGGAAGCTGTGGAAGGAAGATCTCCAGAGGAGATGAGGTTAGTGACAGTCCTGGAAACAATGGCTTGATGTTCAGTGGTGGGTTCATGGTCCAGGGAGAGGTAGGAGGAAGTGTCTGCGAGTTGACGCTCAGCCTCCATGAGATAGAGGTCAGTGCGCCAGACAACAACAGCACCACCCTTGTCAGTGGGTTTGATGACAATGTTAGGGTTGGACCTGAGAGAACGGAGTGCAGTAAGTTCAGAGAGAGACAGGTTAGAATGGGTGAGAGGAGCAGAGAAATTGAGACGACTAATGTCACGCCAACAGTTCTCAATGAAAAGATCAAGAGAAGGTAAGAATCCAGAGGGAGGGGTCCAGGTGGAGGGAGAATATTGGAGGTGGGTAAAAGGATCCGTTGAATGGGGAGAGGACTCCTGCACAAAGAAGCGAGCACGGAGACGAAGGTGGCGGAAGAAGAGTTCAGCATCGTGCCGAGCCCGAAATTCATTGAGATGAGGGCGTAAGGGTATGAAACTAAGTCCTTTGCTGAGCACTGAACGTTCAGCGTCGGCGAGGGGAAGGTCAGGGGGTATAGTGAATACACGGCCGGGACTGGGATTGGAAGACGGGATGGGGACAGAGGGACAGGCAGGGGTGGAGGGTCCTGGATGGGTGTTGGTGTCGATGAGTTGTTGGAGCTTGCATTCCTTAGCACTTGAGAGAAAGAGAAAAAGTTTCTTGTTGAGGCGTCGGATGAGACGAAGAATAAAATGAGACTGAGGGCATGCGCAGCTTCGAAAAAGGGTGCGGCGGTGCTGCTGGAGGGAGAGGTCGGGTGTGTTCATATGGCGGCGCATGGCACTGAGTGTGGATCTCAGAATGCGATGGGAACAGCAGTCCGAGGAACGTTGTATGTCCCGGAGATACCTGTAATCCTGGGTGGGTTCGAAACATGAGGGATGGAATTTCAGTTGAAATCCACGTGGGGTAAGTCGGAGGTGGAGACAGTCACTGAGAAAGGAAATATGGCTGTGAAAGCAGGATTTAGTAAACACCTTGTCAAACACCAGGAGAGAAATGGAAAGCAATGAAGGTGAACAAGGCAAAAGAGAGATACGAAAATCCTGACGGAGAGTGGAACAAACCTTCTTCAAGGTAGGCATTTCTTGAAGAGAAGTGGCAGTCAATTAAACACAGAAATAAAAGCAAAAAACTGCGGATGCTGGAAATCCAAAACAAAAACAAGAACAGAAATACCTGGAAAAACTCAGCAGGTCTGTTTTTGTTTTGGGTTTCCAGCATCCGCAGTTTTTTGCTTTTATTTCTGTGTTTAATTGACTGCCACTTCTCTTCAAGAAATGCCTACCTTGAAGCAGTTTTTTTGCTTTTATCTCAATGTTATTTTGCTGTTTGGAACTTGTAGGAGTAGCTGTCAAATTTGTTCTTTATGTAATTGTTACTTTTTGCTAATGTTAAGGAACAACTCGGACAGAACCCCATCCCAGGAGCTAGTTGAGGAGCAAAGATTGAGCCCAGAGTCTGAAGCGCAGCCTCCAGCACCCGCAGTGAGTCTGGAGTTTCCCGATCTCTTCCTCAAAAGTATAGATGATTACCAGCAACTTGATATAAATTCAGAATCTTTCAAATACTTCATCCATGTTTGGAATATGGCCCCTGTGACCATCAGTTCCTGCAGGCTGCATTCTGAATTCCACAGGGACGGGAGCAGTTTATTTAATTCACTGATCTTTACCCGATAGCATACTTTAGCTTGATCATCACCCGCTGATCATCATCGGTGCCTTTTACACTAATAACCCAAACATAACCAAATGCTTTAATGACACAATCGTATGTTGAAGCATTGTTAGAATCATAGATTCAAACAGTGCCGAACAAGGCCATTCAGCCCATTGTTACTGTACCAGCTCTTTTAAAGAGCTAGCCAATTAGGCCCACTCATCTACTCTTTCCCAATAGTCCTGCAAAGCTTTTTTCAAGCGTTTACCCAATTCCAGTTTGAAAGTTATTGTTCAATCTGCCTCCATCGTCCTTGCAGGCAGCACATTCAAAATTCACAACAACTCACTGCAGAAAAAAGAATTCCCCTCACTTTCACTTTGGTTCTTTTGCCAATTACCTTAATACTACCTCTATTTTCTGCAGACAGTTTTTTTGTATGGAACATAAGGCTGGAGGAGCTAAGAAACAGAAACAGAAACAGATGATATCATTGAATAGGAATTGAATGACTCAAAGAACTGAATGGCCCATTCCTGTTCCAATGTTCTGCAGCAGCGTACCTGGCCTGGCTTGGAATGACTTTCCCTAGGTCTTCCTCTCTCTGTGGCTTGTGCTGTTCACCTCCTTTATGACCACATTGTTGGAAGATAGGAACAGGAGGAGACCACTCAGCCCACGAGTCTGTTCTGCCATTTACTTAGATCATGGCTGATCTGTATATTAACTCCATCAACCTGCTTTGGTCCTGCAACCCTTAATACCCTTACCCAACAAAAACATATCAGTCTCAGTCTTAAAGATTCCAATTACTCCAGCCTCAACCGCTTTCTGGCGGAGGAGAGTTCCAGATTTCCACTCCTTTTTGTGTGAAGAAGTCACTCCTGAATGGCTTCTAATGTTAAGGTTCTGCTCCATTCTTCTAGACTCCCAAAGGAAAAAATAGTTTCTCTCAATCGACCTGATCAACTTCTTTAATCATGTTAACCGCCTCAACTTTTGAACACCCTTTAACCCACCCATTGTTACAGGAGGGGGTCACTTCCTAGTTTGTCTTCTACCATTCACATGATATAGTGGTAATAGAGCTGTTGACAAGGGCAAGTTTAGAAAATGACTGAGTAATCAAAGCGGGAGCCTAAAAAAAAAGGATACTCAGAAATCGTATTCCCATTCTGTTTATTTTAATTGGAACTTGAAGCCTGGAATATATCTTCAGCCATGGTGCTTTAATGTTCGAACAACATGCTTTAACCTGAGTTTGACAGGCCTTCCCTTTTATATATACACAGCTATCAGAAGACGAAGATTTCACTCCGTGCTCCTCCCTTCGAACGTTGCTGAGCTGTTTTGCATTGCCGAGGCCAGACCCGTCTTGCCCTTCTTTTGGCCCTCTGACTCGCAGTCCGCATTGCATTGTAGCCCCCACCATGCCCACCTTACCTGAGGAAGAAGAAGGAAGTGAGGACCAGGACAGAATGCAGAATTTTTCACCCAGTGTAAGAAACAACATACTGCAGAACTCTACCTATCTTTTTTCGGTTGTTGCTTCCAGGTTTGAATACATTACATAAGACGGCTGGCTAATCATCTGGCTAGGAAATGTGCTGAGATTAGTAGGATAAATACTGAGAAAGGGATAAAGGGGGGAAGGTGAGATGATTTTAACCTAGAGCAGCCTGTCCAGGAGTGGTATAGACCTCAAACATGTACAAGTAGCAAGAAGTGGTGGAAAGTCAGATAATTGAAGAGATGGAGACATGGAATATTTTTGAAGTGCCGCTGTAAATGTGGAAAGCATGTCAGACAATTTGTTTACACCAGGCCCCACAAACAATAACAAAATACATGACCAGCTAATCTGTTTCAGCAATATTGGTTAAAGGATAAATATTGGCCCAGAACAAGGTGAATAACTCCCTTGCTCTTCTTCGAAATAGTAACTGTTTACACTGCTCAAAAGGGCAGACGAGGACTTGGCTCATCTAAAAGATGGCACTTCCTACAGTGCTGCACTCCTTCAATACTTCCCTGGAGTGTCAGATTGGGTTATGTGTACTCAAGTCTCTGAAGTAAACCGTGACCTTCTGACTGAAAGATCAGAGTACTACCAGTGAGCTTAGACTGACCCTAGGTTATAGGTTTGCGACGACTTTAGTGTTACAATTTAAATACTTTTGTACCAAACACACATTGCCTTCCTCCAGACCTGACTGACCACCCATATGCCTGACATGCATTGGGAGAAGGCCATTTATCATTGGAAGTAGGTTTATCAGTTTCATATCTGATTGGCATATTTCAATGCTCACTAAAACCACATCTAAATTGCGCATTTCCTTTGAGAATGTGCAGTGTGATTATAGAGCTTGGTACTACTCAGCAAGCAGTCTCTACTTTAACCCAGGAATGCAGTCTGTGAAAAAAGGTGCCCAGTATGTGTTGACTTCAACAGGCAGCTAAGGCTGTTAACTCTCCAATTGCCAGGATGAGTGCAGCTCCAACATTACTCAAGAACCTCAACGCCATACAGGACCACCATCCATCACCTTAAACATTCACTTCCTCCACCACTGGCACATTGTGGCTGCAGTGTATACTGTTATATATTGTTGTATTATCTGTAAATATCCGTAAATAGCTAGGAACTACTTAGCTAGGAACCTTTTGGGCAGAATTTTCACGTCGGCGTGCGGGGGCGGGCCCCACACACCGGCACGTAAAATGACGCGCGGTGACGTCGTGCATGTGTCCCAATGTCACCGTATGCCATCGCAATATTTTGGTGGGCAAGCCCGCGATGATCTCTGATGCACACTTGCCATTAATTAACGGGCCACCTAATTGACGTCGATTCTTCGGGGCTCGTGCGATCTTCAGGTCATCGCACGGATGCAATGGGCAGGCGGGTAGGCCACATTTTTATAAACCTCATTCACGGGCGGGTTGAGGGGTGAGTGCGGTCGCGAGTGTTAATTCTCACTCATTTAATGCTTAAACTTACTGCTACTTGCCTGTATGAGTAGGAATACTTAAAACTCCTCACAGCTACTTGGACAGGAGTAACAGCCTTCAGGTCAAGACTCTGGAGTAATCATCATTTTTGAGGCCTTTCTGATTTCAGGAAGCCTTCCCTTAGCTTGGAAATGGGAGTTGTGATCTCCATTGGAGTGATCTCCTCTGAGGAGGAAGGGAGGGCCAGAAGGGGGCGGAGGCCAGGAGTCCACATTCAGCCTCCAGGGGAGCCACCTTTGGGAGGACAGGCGCAGGCACAAGGGGCGCAGGGCCAACAGGAAGTCCAAGGCGGAAGGGACCACAGAAGACGCTCATGATGCCCCTCTGCCATCCAAGAACAGAGGCCGAGCAGTGATAAAATAGGAGCCATGCCTCCACAAAGGCTGTGGTAGAGAGAACCATCGGTCTTCTCAAGATGCACTTCCAATGCCTGGACCATTCAGGGGGCGCACTCCAATACCCCCAGATCATGTATCGCTGACAGTGGTTGCATGCTGCATGCTCCACAATCTGGTGCTGGAAAGGGGGGATGCTGTAGAGGAAGAAGATGTAGATGCAGGTACTCCGGCTGCACACGATGAGTACAGTAGTGAGTCCGAGGATGAGCACGCACAGGAGAACGCTGAGGGGGTAGACACTGACCCGGGCATCGTCCAGGGAGGCAGGGACACCCAGGAGGCTTTAATCCAATAAACCTTCAGCTAGCCCACCACAGATGGACCTCCAACACAAGCCAGGGCTGCAGGCTCCATACTCGATACCTGAGAGCAACATCTGCCTGCTAAGGAACATTAACTATGTGCCTTGTCAATATAGCTCAAAGATAAACAAGCTACTCATTACATCATGGGTTCCCTTCCGCCTGCAGAAGTAAGGAATCACCCTGAACCATGCTCACATATAAACATTTAATGAACTAACAAAATAAAGCAGAAAAGAAACTGAATGCAAAGGTGTTCAGCATCACACCAATTTGTCATCAACTCACAGCAGGGCAACATAAAACCACTAGTGAGAAGCCCATGCTGTGCTTAAGGTGCCTTAAGTTTACGTTTCCGGGTGCTACGTCTGGATGTTCCCCCCTCACTGGAACTGGCATTCGAGACAGCCTGCTCACTCTACTGTCCTGTTGGCCTCAATGACCTTGGCGGGCGTCCCCTGGCCTGTGGAGCCTTTGATGGTCCCACCTGGGAGGGAGCGGCCAGTTCAATGGCTGGCATCTCCCCAGTCGCCGCAGCCTCATCAGATCCCACGGTCACTGGCAGAGGGGTGGAGGAGCTACTACCCTCGTCTGGAGTGTCTTGAGAGGAGTCCGCAGAGACGACAAGCAGCTACTGCGCCGATGTGAGGTCGCTTTGGACCTCCCTGCTCACCATTGATGGGTGGGCACCGAGCTGGGATATTTGGTGCCCAATCGATCTCCCACATTGGCACTGACCAGCTGAGGCCAATGCTGCTGTGAGGGCTTGCAGGTCTGAGCGCAACCCCAGGAGGCCCTGATTGTTCTCCTGGAAGAGCCTCTTGACGAGAGTCGCCACTCTCTCCATGGAGGAAGCATGGCGCTCTGCCATGAGGCTCATTGCATTGATGATGCTCCGCGTGGATTCCTCCAGTACAGAGACCATGCCACGCATAGCCTCATGTATTTTCTCCAGATCCTCCTGCATACCCTGCTGCACTTCTAGCGTCTGCTGCCTCAGGGACAACTCCAGACTGACTGAGCTTGTGCCTGGTCCCCTGCAGTCCTCCGACTGCTGGCACCATGGGCACTCTCTGTCTCCTCCAGTACCTCAAGCAAGTGTGAAATCCCCTCACTGCTGCAGAGCGCTCGGACATGAGGCTCATTGCTTCGGCGATAGTCCGCGTAGACCCCTCCAACATGGACACCAAGCCAAGCATAGCCTCATGTATCTCCCCCAGATGCTCCCAGGGACTGACTGAGCATGTGCCTGGTCCTCCTATTGCTGGCACCATGGGCACTCTCTGTCTCTGCCAGCTCCTGCAACAACTGTGAAGTGCCCTCACCGCTGTGCCCCAGGACACTAGTTGATGTTCTAATTCCCACCGAGGTGCTAGTATCTGCGCTGGTGCCTGCCTGGCAGAGATGGTGTGATGCTAGTGAGTCTAATTGTTCAGTGCCCTCAAGTGTTAGAGGTGGCTCCTCCGCCTCCTCCTCCCCAGCCTTGCTCTGGTGATGCTGAAAGGAAAAAACAAGGACATTTGAATAGTTCAAGTGGAGCCAATGTCAATGTGCATGCCTGGCCCCCGGATCAGTATGCGCTCATCCTTCCATAATCAATGGTCAACCCATGAAGGAAGCTTAAATCACTGAACATTCAACAGTGGGGTAGCTCCTGAGACACACATGGTGACCTCAGTGCACGGCAATCTTACCTCCCCTTGGCACCCCAGCCTCACCGCCGCCGGTCGACCTGGATGCATGGCGCGTATCCAGCTCATCACCTCTTGCTCGTATCTGGTGATTATGGCCAACTGGGCCTGGCCTCCACCAGTCCGCATCCGCTTGGCAGCATTGTGTGTGGTCTTCTCCCGAAAAGGAGAGAGGAGCATTGATTAGTCCACCCTGTACCTGGATTGCCATCACATCCCTGCCACCTCCACCTGAGTGGGACATTGCAGGGCTCCAGTGAATCGTCACCCCACAGCTGCTGCACACTCACACCAAGAAGCCAGGGCTGACCCCCTTGCCCACATGCAGCCTCCATCACATTTGTCACCATACAGTTTAACCTTGCAAAGCAAGGACACACAAGCATGTGGAACACCAAGGGCAGCAGATGGATCAGTGCCCTGCCACCTGGAAGCTCCCCTCCCAGCATGTCAGCAGCCTGACTTTGACATGTTTTGCAGTTCCAGCACTGTGCCTAGGTGCAGATCCTTGAGATAGCCCCCAAAACAGTACTCTGGGTGTCAGTCTACCACATGCTGCGGGTGCAAAACCCATCTCAGCACAACCCTCTCAGGGTGAACTAGGCATGGGCAATATCTGCTGGCCCACCCAGCAAGGGACACATGCCGTGAATTATTCAATGCTGTAACTGCACTCAGAATTGACGGGGGGTGGGGGTCAGGGGGGAAAGCCTACCTGCTGTGTTAAGTGACCAATGCCGACATGATACTCACCCTACCCGAGTGCAAGAGGTCGTTGAAACACTTGCGGCACTGGACCCAGGTGCATTGCACCACATTGTGTGAGCTAACGATGTCTGCCACCTCCTCCCAGGCATGTTTTGTCATGTGGGGGGGCCTCCTCCTCCCATCCCTCGGAACAAAGACCTCCTGCCGTGCTGCCACCTCTTCGAGGAGGGAGCTAGATACTCGTCAGAAAAGTGAGGGGCATAGTGCCCCACTGACCTACCCTCCTGCCTGGCCTGCTCACCAGCAGCACTCTGGGGGGCTCTTCTGTTTGCCATGATTCACAGCCTTTGCAAGGCTGCAGGAGTGCTATTTAAACAGGCCGCCGGGTCGCCATTGAACCCGCTGTCCTCGGGAGCCGCGTTTCACGCTGGGCGGGTCTTCGCCCGCTGCCGAACGGCCTGCCCGACAGGGAGAAAATTCTCCCCTTTATGTGTAAGTGTTCCAGGGGTCCACATTACACAGCTGCACGAGGGGTGAAATGACGTGTACATAACCAGTTCAATCTGGTTCTTCTTTTCAACCAGACAGCATGGCAAAATTAAACATAAAGAGCTTCTGATCTTTACAAACTTAAACTGTGATTATTAACCACATCTGGGAACGAAAAGACAACAAGAACACATGGCATGGTGGCAGCAAGTGCCTGTCAGTAAACCTAAAGCATTTCAAATTAATTTAGTGCTGATCTGGAAAATTGACCCACATTCGTGCCAGGAGAAAAACTTAGTAATTGTGTGAAGACAAGAAATGAAACGTTGACCGGCACAAAATGAATGCACTGCTACAGCCCACAATGAATTGGGAAACTGATGATGGCATTTGCGAAATTTAAACAAGTAAGTGCAGATTGACATTCAGTAGATTCCTAAAAGACACGAAAGAGAGGGTCAGCTACATCCTTCTGTGGGCAAGGGATATAGGATTGAATTTATTTAACAGCTGGGAGCTTACTGAAGAGAACAGCGAAGACCCAGACAATATTTTTGGTAAATTTAGCACCCACTTCCAGCCAAAATCAAATCATCGGATCTACCAGTATGAATTTTAAGGCCTCAGAAAGGAATTAGGCCAGCTGACTGATAGCTTTGTAACAAGATTTAAAAAATGCAGCTAGAAAATGTCAGTTTAAGGACACAGATGGATCAACTAGTTTGGGGATCTGTACATCCTGAAGTACGGAAAGCACTAATTGGGAAGGACGAGCTCACACTATCACACGCAGGCTGTAGACATTGCTAGAGCCATGAGCAGACAGATGAAGACACTGACTACCCAAACAGCTAGAGAAAGGCAGCAGGGTTCGTGCAGTGCAGCAGCAACAAAGTGAAGTACACCAAACAGAGAAAAGGATAGCTGTGGGTGAACGGGCCTGAATCTTTCAAATGGTGAGATCTCGCTTGCCGCCATCCGAAGAGTCGGTGGGGAACACATCCCCACGGGCTCTGAGTGCCCCGTGGCCATTTTACACTTGGATGAGTGTTTGGTGGCTGCAGGTGGGACTTCCACCCATTGCTCGGGAGGAAGTCCCGCCTTAGAGTGCCAGCCAATCTGATTAGCCAGCAGCTGTCCGGTCCCTGCAGCGAGAAGAGCTGAAGTGGACTGGTAAGAAGATGCAGGAGGATGCCTGAGACTGGGTCCGGACACCGGAGGCTAAGTAAGTTCAAGGGGGGGGTCCCAGGATGGGGCGGGTAGGGAAGGCCTGGGGTAAGGGCAAGAAGGGGGCGATCGGGGTCTTGGGCGAGAGGCCTGGGGGAGGGAGGTCTGGAGGCTACTGGACTGATTTCAGAAGGGCGCTTCTGATGGAGGTGTCCCCCCACCCACAACGTCCCCCTGCCCGAGACCTAACTCCATTGGCTTTCGGGCCTCCCCCACACAAGGTCAATCTCCCGCCAGCCTAAAAATTGAGGCTGGGTGGGAAGCGGCCAATAATTGGGGCAAGGGTGGGCATGCCATCTGAGGCTTTCCCCACCCCAGAGTAAAATTGCTGTGTGGTCAGGGTGGGCGGGAACTCAGAGGGAATCCCACCCCTTCAATTTCATGCTCTCCCCAAGTAGGGGGGAGTGTAAAATTTTGGCCATGAATTCACAGACAGATGGAAATGGGTCAACCTGCAGAGCTTGTGGGAACCAAAAGACAACAAGAACACATAACATATACCCCCTACAAGATTCACTGCAGCAGCTCACCAAAGCTCCTTTGACAGCACCTTCCATACCTGCGGCTCCTACCTTCACTGTTGTTGGATCAAAATCTTGGAATTCCCCCCCCCCCCTAACCGCGCTGTGGGTGCACCTACACCACATGGACTGCAGCAGTTCAAGAAAGCAGCTCACCACCACTTTCTCAGGGGTATTTAGGAATGGGCTATAAATGCTGGCTGTGTCAGCGATGGCCATTTTTAAAAAAAGCCAGATCAGGGTCATGACCAGAACAAGAGCACAGTTAGAACAGTCAGTGTTTGTTTATAGAAGAGTCTTCCAGCATTGTTGCTTGTATGCTTCCTAGGTTTGGGGTAAATATGTCAATCAAGCAACACTCTCCGGAAACTGTGCTAAGAATGTTGTGTAGATAGTCCTCTTAACTTTCCGGACCCTTATCAGTGAATAAGGATCAATGTTGTGCATGACAGTTATTAAAGGGGATGATTACATCCTCAGTGTAAAGAATTGGTACTTATCTTATTTTGTTTCACTACATGAAAGCACAATATAAAGTCATTTACAACCTAAGGATGTCCCAAAGTGCTTTACAGTCAATGAAGTACTTTTGAAATATAGTCACTGTTGTAATACAGCAAAAACCACAACTATTTTGCGCACAGCAAAATCCAACAAATTGCAATGTAATAATGTTTTATATTTTACTGATGTTAGTTAAAGGATAAATATTTGCCCTGCTCTTCTTTCATTTGTCACTACGGAATCTTTTAAGCCCAGCTCAGAAGGCAGACTGGGCCTCGTTTTAAGTCTAGGAAAAGGCCCCTTGGACAGTGGCACGCTCCCTCAGTACTTCACCGCTCTCCTCTGGTGAATCAAGCAAGGAGATCACATGGGTCAAATGTTATCTACAAGGACACTTACCTTTTATATAATGGGATCTTCCCAGTCAGGAACGGGTCCACTCCCCTCTTGAAGGCACACAGGGAGTCAGTACGTACCACACCAGCTGGCAACACATTCCAGTGGCTCACTACTCTCTGGGAAATGAAAACCTGCCCAAGATCCAGTCTATTCCCACTCTTCATTTTTACTGATATCCCCAGTCCTCCCCAATCTGTCAAATTGAAATAATCTATCAGTAGGGACACTATCCAGCCATTTCATTGTGGTATAGACCTGTATCAGGTGACCTAAGCCTACACTGCTCTAAAGTAAACAGACCCAGGTCCTGGTTAAAAGCTAAATACTGCGGATACTGGAAATCTGAAACAAAAACAGAAAATGTTGGAAACACTCAGCAGGTCTAACAGCATTTGAGAAGAGAAAGACAGAGTTAACGTTTCGAGTCCGTATGGCTCTTCTTCAGAGCTAAAGAGAAGGTCCTGGAGACTATTTGAATAGCTGATGTTCTTTAAGGTGGAAATCATTGTCTGCCTCCTCTGAACTCCTATGCAACACTGACCCTTGTTAGTGTGCTAAAAGCCCTGTACTGACCATGGAACTAATTGGCCCTGAACTTAAGGATGTAGCTCTCTCCTTTCAAGTCTGGTTTTATTATAAGATCCTGACTGTGTATTACTTGGTCCCTCTATTTGTTGTATTTTTAATCAGAACAGGTAGCCAAGAGATTGACCTCTGACCTAGGTTGCGGGGAGTTGGCAACTGGTTGTCGAATAAAGGTATCTGGCATAGCAAGGGTTAATGAGCGACTGGGAAATAGTACCACCCACAGTTTGTTGTAAATAGACACATGACCTGAGATTAGAGTCAGCTGTGGACTGGACAGAGACCTGTGTAGAAGCAAGCATGAAGTTAGCTCATAGTTTGGGCTATACTCTATATATATGTATGTAGTTATGTGTAAACAATAAACACTTATTGTTCAACCATACTAGACTCAGAACCTGATTGTGAGACTGAACTGAACATACAGCAGTGGTGTTCCCATTTATCTGCCAGCCTTGTCCTTCTAGGTGCTGGATGTCATGGGTTTGGAAGGTGCTGTCAAAAGAGGCTTGGTGAGTTGCAGCAGTGCATCTTGCATATGGTACACACTGCTGCCACTGTGGGCTGGTAGTGGAGGGTGTGCATGTTTAAGGTGGTAGATGGGGTGCCAGTCAAGGAGGTGGCTTTGTCTGATCTGATTGAATAAAAACATGACGTGAGATATATAAGCATGGTAGAGCAAACAGCCCCTAGAGCCTGCTCTAACACTCAATATGACCATGACTGATCTTTGGCCTCAACTCCACTTTCACAACCACTGCTCATATCCCTTGATTCCCTGAGAGACCAAAAGTCTGTCTATCTCAGCCTTAAATATATTTAACAATGGAGCATTCGCAAACCTCTAGGGTAGAGAATTCCAAAGATCCACAACCCTCTGAGTGAAGAAGTTTCTTCCCTTTCTCAAGGGCAATTAGGGATGGGCAATAAATGCTGGCCTAGCCAGTGGACACCCACATCCCATGAACAAATTTTTTAAAATCACCTCGGTCCCAAATGATTGTCCACTTACCCTGAAACTGTACCCTGTGTTCTAGATTCCCCAGCTCAGAAAAACAACCTCCCAGTGTTTACCCCGCCCATAAGTAACCTCCTAACCATACTGAGCATGAGTGATCAGGGCCATTCCAACATTTCACATGTGAATCTTTACTGCGATGAGACCTGAGAGCCGCCATAAGTCCAACAATTAGGATACACAATAGATCGGAATATTAATCAGCATCCCCCAGCTTATATAAGCTTGTCAGCTTAAAATAAAGTATACTAAGCTAAATTAAATACTTCTGTGTTCAAATAAGTCTGAAATCCTGAAACACAAGTCAGAACCTAAAACTGCGTCCGTTTGAATATCAAGCTCTTTCCTGTATCCTTACCAATAATGGTGCCTTGCTGGAAAGTTTGGAGTTATTGAGAGGAGGATAAATGTTTGGCCTGAGACCAGGCTTCTTGGAGGCAGTGGTAAGACTGGAGGAGAATTAATTTGAGATCCAGAGAGATAGCAAGCCAATGACTGATGAGTGTGAACAGTTTGTACTGGCTGGGAGATTTCATCACCATAGAACTGTGTGTTCTGGGAAGGGTGAAGAGTCACCAAGTTAGCGACCTTTGTGCTTTCTTGTTTTTAAACTTTATTCTAAAATTTGAATTCATTAAAATTTGCAGGACTATGTGGGAAAGAGGGAGGGAGCAGGACTAATTGGATAGATGTTTTAAAGAGCCAGCAGAAGCATGATGGTCCAGATGGCCTTCTCTTCACTGTATCGTTCTATAAATCTAAATGCTTTCCAAACTGCATGATTGTAAAGGCAGGGACATATTGGATAGAGGTGACTATCATGAGTGAACGGTTTGGTTTACTTAATTGTGATCGGGCCTGGAGTTCTTCTGTACCATAAGCTCCCTCAAGCAAGGGCACATTCACTCAAATCTCATTGCACCAGTATCCATCCCATGTCCTCACTGTGTTTATCACATTCTGACATTTTACCTGAATGAAAAAAATATGTCTTGGCAGTGAATTTTTAAATAACACCAGCTGTAAAATTGCAGGAACTATGTTTTTGAATGTTTGTTTTGCAAGAATCTGCTATGACTCAGTAGGAAGCACTCAACACATCTGACTCAGTAGGTTATGGGTTCAAGTCCCATTCCAGAGACTTAGCACAGAATCTAGGCCTACACAGCTGGGCAGCATTACTAAGGGAAGCATTGAAGGAGTATTGCATTGTCAGATTGGCAGTACCAAGGGATTGTTGCATTGTTGGAGAGACAGTACTTTCAAATGAGACATTAAATCAAGGCCCTGTCTGCTCTCTCAAGTGGATGTAAAAGATCCCACGACATTACTTCAAAGAAATACAGGGAGATTCCCTGGTGACCTGGCCAATATTCATCCCTCAATCAACATCACTAAAAACAGATTATCTGGTCATTGATCTTACTGATATTTCTGGGATCCTGCTCTGTACAAATTGTCTGCAACTTTTCCAAGATTACAACAGTGACTACACTTCAGAAACTAATCAATTGACTGTAAATGATTTGAGACATTCTGCAATGTGAAAGGTGCTGTATAAACTAAAGTCTTTGTTTTTCACAATCATGTTTGGCAGTGCAGTGTTATTGAGAGGATCAATAGTCAGTGGGAAAGTCTGGAGAGGGCAGTAATCTCAGAAACTGTGCGTTTTGGCATTTGCATTTTTATTGGTGTAAAAGGAGATTCCAGGCTATGAATAATAAATCTAATTCCAGGATTTGCAGAGGCCATTTAAGGTTTTATTTGGATTTGTGTTGTTACTGGGGTAGAGAGAGTTAAATCTTATTTCTTTGAAGATTAATTATCTGTGTATTGAATCTGATTGCAGGTTATGGTAGCTGATCCCAGGGTGAGTGCGACACCAGCAATTGTCCTACCAGACTTCACCAGCTCTCCAGACAGGGAGTTTGACCAAACAACACAGATAAGGTAAGCAGCATGGAGCTGCACATCTGTGGAGATTCTCCTAATTGATCACTGTAACAAATGGGGGGAAGCCCCAGATAAATGGCATAAATGGTGGATAATCTGGAAGGAACTCCCCAGAAAGTAACAGCCTGTTTGCTTGTCCCTCTCCTCCCCTGAAGGCAATGATTGTTGTTCAGGTCTAGTACGAGGGCTGTCGGAACTAGTTCAGTAACCAGCCTAAACTTCAGCTCATCATAGCACTCTCACCTCTGAGTCAGAAAGTCATGTTTTGGATCTCAATGCAAAGACTTGAAAACATAACCCAGGCTGACACTTGTGTTGTTATAATGATATAATCACCAATCACTCATAAGGGATTGGGTGAACACGTTGTGGGTTCATTTATTAAGTCTAGGCACACGAGAACAGTTATACACAGGTATAGAGCTTGAAGACATCAGAGCTGTATGTATGTGCTCTGCTCAAAGCAAAAGTGAAACTAAGACTGGATAGCATGATAGTTTTCCTTCTTGTGATGTCATGCTGATATCCCTTAATGGCATATTACAACATCCCCCTTTCTTTTTAAAGATACTCCCCCCTTCCAAAGAAGAGTAACTATTTACAATACATGTTCATGTTTAATTGCTATTACATAAGTGCATAGAACTGATGAATCTATGAGTCTTTAAAGCATTAAAGTAATCTGCTTGGACACCCAGATCTTGTAATGGTAATCTTATCTGGAGCTTTCTTTAATTGCTCACAGTCATCTGTGAGATTGTCATTCCTTGATGTTGTTCCTGGTTGCATTTGGAATCTTGTCCTAGATGCAACACGATTGTACGGTGGTTGAGGAGCTGAAACAGATCTGATTTGTTCTCGGGTACACCTCACCTTTGTGTGCAGTGATTCGTAGGAACTTGGCTCTGAACAAATCCTTGTCAACTTGGCTGGTTGCCATGTACCTTCTGTGGGACCTTGGATGTGAACTTATTGTCCCAACTGTAAACTTGGCAATTCTGTACCCACATTTTTATCGAGCACATTGGTCATCTTTTCTTGTAGATTGAAAAGTTGCTCTCTAGTTTCTGAGAGAGTAGAATGGGTAAGAGTAGGTAAATTGGTACATACTGCTCTACCAAACATGAGCTCTGCCAGTAATGGAATAGCTGCACTTGCTTTCAGATGTAACATTGCAATTTGTAGATCTCACTTGGTCTGTCTATATTTGAGAATTAGGGATTTCACCATGTGAATCATCTGTTCGGCTAGGCTGTAAAATCTAGGGTAATGAGGAGAAGAAGTAGTGTGATCGATATTCCACTTCTCAGACAGGATATGAAATGGCTTACCAATAAATTGTGAACTGTTATCCTTAATGATCTTTCTAGACACGCCAAATAAGTTGAAAATAGTACTTAGAGTGTGTGCAGCAGTTGTGCTTAACGGATTGTACAATTGTCAAATAATGGAGTACTTGGTAAGTAGTCAACTATGACGATGAAGTTAGTCCATGCACAGGAAAGAGATCGGATGCAATTTTAGACCAAGGGTGGTTAGGAACTTCATGTGCAATTAATGGTGCTTTGTGCTGACTTGGCATTTGCTCTTGACATGCCTTGCATTTTTTGACGATGACTTCAATGTCATTGTTCATACCCGGCCAACAGACTATCCCTCTTGTGAGTCTTCCTGTCCGATCGATGCCCAAATGTGAGCGATGAAGTTGTTGAAGAACATCAGGCTGCAAAGATTCCATTATGATGACCTGCCTGCCTTTAAAAATGATTCCCAGGGAATGCTTAGCTCATCCCAATAAGGCCGAAATAGTCTCACATGTTCGTGGGCATGCTGAATTGAATCAGACCTCCTACAATAATGGCTCTCCCCAGTTTCTGTAGTGTAGACTATTTCACCATTTCTTCTTGTAGCTGCCGGAATTTGCATTGCGCAAAATGTACTAGATCAATTTGGAGAACACCTTCAAGTTCAATGTCAATGAAGTCAACTTGTAAATCCAAGGCTATGTCTTTTGTTTTCATTGGGTTAAGCAATCTGCTTAGCTTATCCAATGTGATCATCAAATTACCTGGCTTGTACCTAAGCACACAGTTTTAACCATGAATCTTTATCAAGGGACGTTGCAATTTAGCTGTGCACTGGTTAATGGTTTTCGCCAAATCATCTGTAGTGGATTGTGGTTGGTCTCTACCACAAATCTTTTGCCAAATGAAAATGCATGATTCCAAACACAAAAGTTAATGTTTCCTGCTTGATGTTGGAGTAGTTGAAATGATCACAGACAGGGATTTTGAAGCAAATGCAACTTTTAAAAAAAACTTTTTTGTAGCATGCATGCTCCCAGACCTTTCCTCCTTTCTGGAGGAGTTGGCACAGCCTTAATGTCCTCTATTTTACTTGGATCGGGACATATGCCAGCACCGGAATAAATAGAACCAAAGAAATTGATCTGCTCCACATTGATGGCACATTTCAGACTTTTGAACGCCAATCCTTCATTACGTGCTGCTTGCATTAATAAATGCAGGTTGTGGTCATGTTCTTGCTTTGTTCTTCTCACAACAGCTGTTTCACCTGCGATATAGATGTATCCTGGTACAGGGCATATAATACAGTCCATGTGAGCTTGAAAGAGATCCTGGCTAACAGATAGCCCGAAAGGAAGTCATTGAAAACAGTATTGTCCGAATAGGGTATGAAATGCAGTAAACTCTTGGGACTTCTCCACAAGATGTAACCATGCTTGGCATCAAGCTTCAAGAAGAATTTTGCACCTGAAAGTCTCAGATTTAACTCTTCTAATGTGGGTATTTTATAAATACATTGTTTCAAAGCTGTGTTTAAAAGTCATGGATCAAGCCATATTCTCAATGATCCATCCTTCTTTATGACAGATGTGATCAAGCTGTACCAATCTGTGTGCTCTTGTACTCATCTAATTATTCCGTCTTTCTCCATTTGTTCAGTTCATCCTTCAATTTGTCTTGTAAGTGGATGTTGCATTTAAATGGTGGAGCAATTGGTGGACTTCCATTCACCTGCAAGCTTCCTTGAAACTGCCTATTTTGTTGAAAAATTCTGGATGTTTCGATGTTAGGTCATGAACTGAGGTGATAGGAGTGGTTTCTGAGGTTGATCTGCCTTGTGATGTCTGACAGATTCCATGATGTAGAACATCTATGATACTCAGGAGGATTGATTGTCTTACACTCCAAGACTAGGGATCCCGCATATGGAATTAGTGAACCATTGTACACTGAAACTTGCACAGCAGTAGGTTTCACCGTGGCCTTCCACGTATGTGGATACATGTCTTTTAGAATTAGCAGAGGTAGTATTTAGCACTTGCCCCTGTGTCAATCTTGGCCAAAAATGAATAATTACTAATTTCTTTAGAGCAGATAATTTGAATCTTGGCAAATACTTTGGATGGTGTGATGGCATCTATGCTTTTGATGAGATTGACGGTATGAAACATGTGTGCACTGCTCTTTGTCTCATTGTGCATGTCATTGTCATTTTCTGGTTTGTCAGTCACCTCATGTATATGTTTCTACTGGATACCGGATGGTCATTCGTATCACTTGAAGGTACCCATTGTGTACGGTCTGTTTGGATCAGCGATCGGCTCTTTGTAGTTACATCAGCTTTTGCTCCAGTGAACTGCTGCTGCCAATGGCTCATTCTGTAGAATTGGTGAAAAGCTGGGCATTTCCTCAATACGTGCAGAAGGCCACATCTTCCACATGCCTTGCTAGGTTTGGGCGTTCTAGTGATTACGTCAACAATTAGGACCTGTAAGCTTGTTGACCTGCGAGGATCACTTCTTGTTTATGTCCAGCCTTCAATTCTATAAGTTTTGGGCTTGTTTAGCAGATCTTTCTGGAAAGCTTCCATGGGAGTGGATGTGATTACCAACTCAACAATTCTGTCTGCTAGCTTTATTTGAAAAATCACAGTACGTATTCCTTTCTCTGCAACTGCCGACGGTGCTCTATGGATTCTGTAGGCTGTTGTCGAAATGACATGAACTCTCGTCGATGAATATGGAAGTTTAACCTGATTCTGAACTGGTCTTCCAATGTAGTCCATATCTTTTGGGGATTCTTTAGCTCTTCTTCTGTTAATCCCGACGTGATCAGCCTATGTAGACCTTCATTCCCAATTACTAGGTGAATTTTTATGGCTTGCTTGTCTAGTTCAGGCTCACCTGAATCAAGGAACTATAGCTTGCATGATGTTTAAACATTTTGATTTTGGATAGCGGGCCAGCTGCATCCCAATTCAAACTGGGGAACTTTGCGGACATTCTGATGATGCCCTTTTGACCTTCCTTCTTCTGTAGTATCTGGGCTGAGAGTTGTTCTAACTGTTTTTGCATGTTTTTCTGAAGCTCCGCCTGCGAAGATGAGTGGTGGCGGGAACGTACCAAGGAGTAATGGCGTCTTTGCTTTTTATTCAAGTTATTGTTCAGCAATTCCTGAAGCCACTATTATAATCGTAACCTTCTTTGGCCCAATTTCTGTGACCGTTTTTTTTTTTGTTTGACTCACCCTTGCTCGCTATCGATCTGGCCCACACCCTGGTCACTCGCCTTTCCTGGCAGAGCTAACCCAGTGCTAGCCCGCTTGACCGATGGAACTGGTAGGCTATGCGATGCAATCCCACAAAAAAGGATCTGTCTGCTTAACAGCTCTTTAATTGAGCACTAGCTCAGTGCTATGTCTTCAAAGCTTTCCTTCTCAGTCAGCATACTGCATTTTCAACACTCTCCGATGCTGCAACTTTATTGCAGTCTGAGCAAACCGTCAAGGGTCTTCTTATAAAATGCAGCATGATCTAAGGCTGTTCACCATGTCATACCTGTGCTTAATCCTCCTGCCAGGCTGTTTGAACACCACTGATCACCATGTCGTGTTGTTATAATGATATAATCACCAATAGCTCATAAGGGATTGGGTAAACACTTTGTGGGTTCATTTATTAAGAGTAGGCACATGAGAACAGTTATACGTAGGTATGAGGCTTGAAGACATCAGAGCTGTGTGTGTCTGTTCTTTGCTCAAAGCAAAAGTGAAACTAAGACTGTTCTGCTGATATGCCTCAAAGGCATATTACAGCCACACTCACCATACTGAGGGAGCTGCAAAGGCAGTACTGAGGGTGTGCTGCACTGTTGGAAAGGCAGTACTGAGGCTGTGCCGCACTGTTGGATAGGCAGTACTGATGGAGCACTGGTGGACCCTGTGGGATGGTTCCCCGAGCAGACTGTCAAAGTCATTTGGCAGAATGCCTCATCGCCAGAACTTTCCAACAAGCACCAAGACGTAGCTTGGCTGGTGGTGAGAAAGGCCCTCCCCGTCAGATCCTTCCTACACGCCAGGAGTCTCACCCCCTCTGCACGATGCCCCCGAGGTGGCTGTGGTGGGGAAGAGACCGTTGTTCACCTCCTTGTGGATTGTGCCTTTGCAAAGAAAGTCTGGAGAGAGATGCAGTGGTTGCTGTCGAGGTTCATCCCGAGCAGTTCTGTGACACAGGACTCTGTGCTCTACGGGCTGTTCCCAGGGACACACACCGAGACAAACATCAACTGCAGCTGGAGGATCATCAACTCGGTGAAAGACGCGCTTTGGTCTGCCCGAAACTTGTTGGTCTTCCAGCACAAAGAGTTGTCCCCGACCGATTGTTGCGGACTGGCACAATCCAAAGTCCAGGACTACGTGCTGAGGGACGCACTAAAGCTTGGGGCAGCTGCCGCAAAGGCGCAATGGGGAAGGGTCGCTGTCTAAGACCTTTCTACCACAGCGCACCGAGAGACTGGGAACTGTTTAGAGCCCCTCGGGCTGTACAGATCAAAATGAAAGGCTGTAAATGACTGTAATATTGTTTGTACTGATGCACCTGGTGATACATTTTGTAAAAGTTTAACCTGGATTGTACCCTTGTAATGTTGTTTTTGAAATGGTTTTGAATGTGATTGAAGATTTTTATGAATAAAGTATATTTTTACAAAAAAAAAAAAAAAAAAAGTACTGATGGAGCACTGCACTGTCAGAGGGGCAGCACTGAGGGAACACTGCACTGTCAGAGGGATAGTACTGATAGGGGGCTGCACTGTTGGAAATGCAGTACTGTGGGTCTGCTACACCTTCAGAGGGGCAGTGCTGGTGGTCTGATGAACCGTTAGAGGAACAATCTTTTGGATGAGATATTAAATCGAGGCCCTATCAGCCCCCTCAGGTGTAAAAGATCCAACTATACTATTTCAAAGAACAGCAGGGGAGTTTTCCCCAGTATCCTGGCCAATATTTATCCCTCAACCAACATCTAAAACACATTATCTGGTCATTTATTTCATTACTGTGTGGTTCAATTTGATAGTGCCCTCAGCTGAGTCACAATATTGTGGGTTCTAGTCTCACTCCAGGACACAAGAGCAGACAGCCTAGGTTGACACTGCATTGCAGTACTGAAGGAGTGTTGCATTAGTCAGTCATTGTTTGAACAAAATGTTTTTGCATGTTCAAGTGGACTAATCCAAGAGCAGTTTGTTCTCCAGGCATCCTTCCAACATGCCCCCTTCACACGTTGATTGATCATTCATCATGTTTGCTGGGAGCTTGTTGTGCACAAAATGGCTGCCATGGTCCCTATATTACAAAGTGACTAAATTTAAAAAAATACTCTGGTGGCTGTGAAGTGCTTTGGCTTATCCTAAGATCATGAAAGGTGCTATGGGAATGCATGTCATTGTTCTACTCACTTTCTGAGGTGCCTTCAAAAACCACTTCTTCCTCCTGGTAGCAGTTTTGCTGCAACTGAGTGGTTTGCTGGCCAGTTTAGGGACAGTTAAGAGTCACATGTCAGCCAGATTGTATTAAACACATGTTTCCTTCCTCAAAGGATACTGTGAGCTAAATGAAGTTTTGACAACATTCACTAATGCCAGTTTTTAAATGTCCAGAATATTTTAAACTGAATTCAAGTGCCCATGATAAGATTTAAAGTTATGTTTTCTGGATTATTAGCCCAGTGACACAACCCCTCCAAGTTTGCTATAAATTGATGTAAATGAGAAACAGTTGTGGTCCCAGTGCAGTGTCCTTTGGGGACCCCCATTGGTTCCCACCATTCCTATACAACTCCTCTAACAAATACCAGCTGTGTTCTGATCCAATCCCAAAGTTTACATGAAATTCCCAATTTCAAGCTCAATTAACAGCCTTTCATGCAGAACTTTGTGAAATGCCATTGGGAAGGCTCTGTACACTATATCATCAGCTCAACTATTGTCCAATTGCATGTCGACACCTCAAAATAACCATGAAAAATAAATCGTCAAGCATTTGAGAATTTAATCTCACACGTACACACATTCATGCTCACACACATTAGGCAGAATTTTCCCGTTGGTGTGCGAGGGTTGGCCCCACACGCACGTGCGTAAAATGATGCGCGGTGACGTTGGGCGAGCGTCTCAATGTTACCGTGTGCCATTGCGATATTTTGTTGAGCGGGCACGCATTGATCTCCGATGCACGTCCACCATTAATTAACCGGCCATTTAAGGCCCTTGAGGCACCAATCGACAGCGATTTTTCGGTGCCCATGCAATCTTCGGGTCAGCGCATGGGTGCAATGGGCAGGCAGGTAGGACACATTTGTATAAACCTCATCCATGGGTGGGATAAGAGGGCTCAGTGGGGTCGCGAGTGAGCTCTGTCAAATATTGATGTTTCAAAGTTACTGATACTTGCCTGTGTGATCTGTAATACTTCAAAACGCATACCAGCTGCTTGTTCTGGACTCATAACCTTCAGGTCTGCACTCTGCAGTGAGGAATATTTTTTGGGCCTGCATGTTCCAGGAAGCCTTCCCTTAGCCTGGGAATGGGAGCTGAACTCTCCACTGGAGGCACCTCCTCTGAGGAGGAAGGAAGGGCTAGAAAGGGGAGGAAGCCAGGAGTGCACATTCAGCCTCCAGGGAAGCTACCTTTGGGAGGTCAGGCGCAGGCACAAGGGGTGCAGGGCCAAGAGGTAGACCAAGGTGGAAGGGGCCGCAGAAGGCGCCATTATCCTGCTGCCAGGGTATACAGGCGGCGAAGCAGCTACCTCAATATGTCTGAGGTGCAGTGCTGAAGGAGGCTCCATTTCTCAAGGGAGACAGTCAACTATATCTGTCAGAAGATTGGGCCTGAGATCTCCACGAACTGTGTGGGTGGACACCCCATGCCAGTGGCTCTAAAGATCACAGCTGCCCTCAATTTCTATGCCTCTGGCTCCTTCCAGGGCTCGGTGGGTGATCTTTGCAGTGTCTACCAATCAGCTGTCCAAACTTGTGTCAAGAAGATTACAGACACTCTGTTCAGGCGTGCATTGACTTTCATCCACTACTGTTGGGACCAGGCAAGGCAGACACAGCGAGCCAGAGGCTTCTCGGCCATTGCTGGGTTCCCCCGTGTCCAGGGTGCTATAGACTGTACATATGTGGCCATCAAGGCGCCAGCAGGTGAGCCCGGTGCCTTCGTCAACAGGAAGGGCTTCCAATCCATGAATGTGCAGAGAGTGAGTGATCATAGGATGCAGATTCTACAAATCTGTGCAAGGTACCCAGGCAGTTCCCCCGACGCCTACATCCTTAGATACTCCCAAGCGCTGGGTCTCTTCAGTGCTCCGGCCCGGCTTGATGGTTGGCTGCTGGGTGACAAGGGCTATCCCCTCAGAAGGTGTCTCATGACGCCTCTCCACCATCCAAGAACAGAAGCTGAGCAGCGGTACAATAAGAGCCACGCCTCCACAAGGGCTGTGGAGAGAACCATCGGTCTTCTCAAGATGCGCTTCCGATGTCTGGACCACTCAGGGGCCGCGCTCCAGTACCCCCCAGATCGTGTGTCGCTGATAGTGGTTGCATGCTGCGCTCTCCACAATCTTGCACTGGAAAAGGGGGATGCTGTGGATGATGAAGATGTCGACGCAGTGGCTGTGGCTGCACACGATGAGTCCAGCAGTGAATCCGAGGATGAGCACATGCAGGGAAATGCTGAGGGGGTAGACGCTGACCCGGGCATACTGCAAGGAGGCAGGGACACCCAGGAGGCTTTAATCCAATGAACCTTCAGCTAACACACCACATATGGACCTCCAGGACAAGCATGGGCTGTAGGCTCATACTCGATACCTAAGTGCAAAATTTGCTGGTTAGGAACATTAACTAAGGTCCTTGTTAATAAAGCTGAATGTCCCACAAAACACTCATAACATTATTGGAAACCATCCACCTGCAGAAGAAAAGAGGCACCCTCAGCCATGGTGACATGACTGAATTTAATATTGCAACCAAAAAAACTTAATGAAACAAAATGACAAAGGTTCAAAATCACACCAACTCATAAAGACCTCATTGCGGGCCAGCACAAAAGCACCAGTGATAAACCTGTGGTGTGCCTAAGGTGCCTTATGTTAACATTTTCAGGTGCTACGTCTTGGTGCTGACCCCTCGCTGCAAGTGGCATCTGAGACAGCCTGCTCACACTGCTGTCCTGTTGGCCTCGATGACCTTGGCGGTCGTCCTCTGGCCTGTGGAACCTGTGCTGGCCCCGCCTGGGAAGGACCTGCCTGTTCCACAGCTGGTATCTCCCCAGTCGTCGCAGCGTCACCAGGTGCAACGGTCACTGGCAGAGGGGCAGAAGAGCTGCCACCCTCATCCGGAGCACCCTGAGAGGAGCCCACAGTGACGACAGGCAGCTGCTGCGCCGACGTGAGGTTGCTTCGAACCTCCCTGCTCACCTTGGACGGATGGGCACTGAGCTGGGAAACTTGGTGCCCGGACTATCTCCCACACTGGCATTGACCTGCTGAGGTCAATGTCGATGTGAGGGCTTGCTGGTCCGAGCACATCCCCAGGAAGCCCTGATGGATCTCCTGGAGGAGCCTCTCCACGAGAGTCGCCACTCTTTCCGTGGAGGATGCAGAGCACTCGGACATGAGGCTCATTGCTTCGGTGATAGTCCGTGTAGATCCCTCCACCATGGACACCAAGCCAAGCACAGCCTCATATATCTCCCCCAGATGCTCCCAGGCACCGACTGAGCATGCTGGCACCATGGGCACTCTCTGTCTCTGCCGGCTTCTCCAGCGACTGTGAAGTGCCCTCACCGCTGTGCCCCAGGACACTAGCCGATATTCTAATTCTCACCGAGGTGCTATTATCTGTGCTGGTGCCTGCCTGGCAGAGATGGTGTGACGCTGGTGAGTCTGTGACTTCAGGGCCCTCAGGTGTGAGAGGGGGCTTCTGCTGCTCCTCCTCCTGGCCCTGCTCTACTGATGCTGAAAGGAAGAACAAGAACATTGGATCAGTTAATGTGGAGACAATGTCTACCTGCTGGGTTAAGTGACCAATGCCAACATGGTGCTCACCCTTCCTGAGCGCAACAAATCGTTGAAGCACTTGCGACACTGGATCCAGGTGCGCCGCACCACATCGCGGGAGCTCGCCACCTCCACCACCTCCTCCCAGGCACGTTTGGTCATGTGGGGGGGACCTCCTCCTCCCGTCCTGGCGTACCAGGACCTCCCGCCGTGCTGCCACCTCCTCGAGGAGGGCAGCAAGGCAATCATTGGAAAAACGAGGGGCACAGTGACCCCCCTGCCCTACCCTCCTTCCTGGCCTGTTCAGCAGCAGCACTCTGGGGAGCCCTTCCACTGGCCGTGATTCACAGCCTTTGAAAGGCTGCAGCAGCTTTTTAAAACAGGCCGCCGGGCTGCCTTTGGACCCATTGGTCATTGCAGACACACCGCCGCCTGCCCACTCCCACTGTCCACGGGAGCTGCGATTCACACTGGGCGGGCCTTAATTGGCCCACCCGCATAAAATGGCGGCGCGGACCCAATCACGGGCGGCGATCAGGTCTGTGCCCACCCGCGCCCACTCCACACCAGTGCCAGTGCAGCCAGAAAATTCTGCCCATTCAATAACAACAATTTGCATTTATAAAGTGCCTTTAAGGTAATAAAACATTCAAAGACACTCCACAGAAGCATTATAAAACAAAATTTGACGCTGAACCATGTAAGAAGATATTAGCACAGGTGACCCAAAGTTTGGTAAAAGAGGTAGGGTTTAATGAACAAGAAGAAAGCGAGGTTAGAGAGATGAAGCCTAAACAGCTGAAGGCATAGAGCAAATAAAATCAGGGATGTTCAAGAGGTCGGAATTAGAGGAGCACAGATATCTCAGAGGCTTCTGAGGCCGATGGAGGTTACAGAGATAGGGAGAGGCGAGGCCATGGAGGGATTTGAAAACAAGGATGACAATTTTAAAATCAAGGTATTGTTTAGGTGAGCCAATAGCAAGCACAGAGGTGATAAGGTGCAAGTTAGGACACAGACAGACGGCAGAATGTAGAGGACGGCCAGGAGTTGACATATTCAAGTCTAGAGGTAACAAAGGCATGAATGTAGGTCTCATCATCAAACAGCTGAGGCAGGGACGAAGATATAGGCTGTGAATATAAGTGTGGCTGAAAGCTTATCTCTAGGTCAAGCAGCAAGGTTGTGAACAGCCTGGTTCTGCCTGAGACAGAGAGGGATGGTGTAGGTGGCTCAGGAACGGAGTTTGTGATGGGGAGATGGGGACTGAAGACAATGACTTTAGTCTTCCCAATATTTAATTGAAGGAAACACTCACACACTTCTATACCCACCACACCCTCACCATTCCCTAGTGTTTATTTTCCCCTGCCCCAGTGTTTATTCCCCTCTACTCTGGCATTTATTTGCCCTCCCCTGATGTTTAGCCCCCCTCCCCAGGTGTTTATTCTTCTCTCCTGGTGCTTATTCCCCCTCCCTTCTATGTTTGTTCCTCCCTCCCCAGGTGTTTATTCCCCACCCCAACTGTTTATTCCCCTCTCCCTGGTCTTTATTCCCCCTCCCCAGTGTTTGTTCCACCCCCCCATGGTGTTTATACCCCACCCTCCACCCCCACCCCCACCCTGGTGCTTGGATACTCTTTCCTCAGATGGGGAACAGGACCCCATTAAATTTACGCTGCGTGAATTTATTTAGTTTCTAATTGTGTTTTTGAACTTTTCTGTTGTTTTTTGCAGATCTCACAGTCCTATCCAGCGACGGTCCAGCAGAAACTCCAGAACCTCCATCTCCTCAACAAGTTCCTTAACCTCTGTTGGTAAAATATTGTTCTGCACAGAGATCACTGACTGACTTCACATCATACTCACTGTCTTCAGTTATTAATGTTGCAATTTATTTTTCTATGTTAATTTATCAAACTGATACAGCGGGGTTTTCTGACACTGTTTCTGTTTCTCTCAGTTTTCTCTCACCCTCTGTCTCTATCCTATTTCTCCTCTCTGTCTGTGCCTCTAACTTTTTCCTTATCTCTCTGTCTATCTCTATCTCTCTGTTTCTTTTTCCATTTCGAGAGGACATGCACTTTTGGAGCTGGTTCTGAGGAATGAGTTGGCCCAAGTGGATCAAATATCAGTGGGAGAACCTGAGGGGGACAATGGCCATTGTATCATAAGGTTTAGGTTAATCATGAAAGGACAGAGAACAATCCAGAGCAGGGATAGTTAATTGGGGGAAAGCCAACTTCGATGGGATGAGAATGCATCTGAGTTGAGTGAGTTGGAATCAAATGTTGGCAGAAAAGACAGTGGCTGAACAATATGGTGAGATATGGTGAGACAGTATAAAATAAAGGGAGAGCCTCTAAAGGAGGTTCAGGAACAGAGGGACCTTGCTATATACATACATAGGGCATTGAAGATAGTAGGGCACGTTGAGAGAGCAGTTAAAGCATATAGTTTCTTAGGCTTTATTAATAAAGGTATTGAGTACAAGAGTAAGGAGGTGATGTTGAACTTGTGTAAGACACTAGTTAGGCCTCACCTGGAAAACTGTGTCCAGTTCTGGGCGCCATACTTGAGGAAGGATGTGAAGGCATTGGAGAGAGTACAGAGGAGATTCACAAGAATGATTCCAGAAATGAAGAACTGTAGCTATGAAGATAGATTGGAGAGGTTGGGACTATTTTCCTTAGAGAAAAAAAGGCAAAGAGGAGACTTGATAGAGGTACTCAAGGTCCTGAGGGGTATGGACAGGGTAAATAGTGAGAAATTGTTCCCACTCAAGAGAATGTCAAGAACTAGAGGGCACGGATTCAAAATAATTGACAAAAGGAGTAAATGTGATGTGAGGAAACAAATTTTCACCCAGAGGGTGGTTGGTGTCTGGAACAAACTTCCTGAAAGGATGGTGGAGGCAGGTTTGATTGAGGTATTCAAAAGTGAATTGGATTGCTACCTGAAAAGAGAGAATGTGCAAGGTTACGGGGGTAAGGCAGGGGAGTGGGACTAGGTGGAATGCTCTTTCAGAGAGCCAGTGCAGACTTGATGGGCCAAATGGCCTCCTTCTGCACTGTGAAGATACTGCAGTACTGTAATTTACCCTTATCTGCCTCTCTGAGTTTCCTTTACTTTCCATCTCGTCTCTCTGACAGTCTAATTCTCTGTATCCCTCTCTGCCCTCCTGTTGCTCTGTGTCTCAATTTCACTCTCCCTCTGATGGAAAATGAGACATAGACAATCTCTTTTTCCTTTTCATGCCTTAACTCATAAATTATATAAATCAGGAGGACAATAATATTAATCACAGTAATTCCTTCAATGATCCTTTAAACAGAGACAGGCAAATAATAATAGGCAGGATTTTATCGGGCCGGTGGGGGGATCTCAGCTACTAGGCTGGATGTCAGTTCTGTGAGGGAGGCCCAAAGGAATCAAATGCCCTCTGGGCACTTAATTGGCTGCCATCGGGCAGAGCACCAATGACATGACAATTGGGAAGACTGAAACCATTGTCTTCAGTCCCTGCCACAAACTCTGTTCCACCCCCTTGCAACTGTCTGAGGCTGATGTTAATAGGATCTAAGCTAGTTGGTAAAGCTGAAACCAAGACACAGAGCTACTTTTTATTGAGAGAGTTTATTGTCTTGTTGAGTCTCACAGCTCCCCTCCCTCACAACCCAGTGTCCCAGCTATCCCCTATTTGTATATTCTTTTAATTACCAGTAAAATAAGGAATGAAACCAGACGGACCACTGGGCATCAACTTAGGCACTGGAAACAACAGCAGCAAATCAAGCCCGGTTGACCATGCAAGGTCTTCCCTACTAACATCTGGGGGCTTGTGCCAAAATTGGGAGAGCTGTCAACAGCCTGACATAGTCATACAGAATCATACCTTACAGATCATGTCCCAGATATCACCAACACTATCCCAGGTTATGTCCTGTCCCACCAGCAGGACAGACCCAGCAGAGGTGGTGGCACAGTGATATACAGTCGGGAGGGAGTTGCCCTGGAAGTCCTCAACATCGACTCCGGACCCCATGAAGTCTCATGGCAACAGGTCAAACATGAGCAAGGAAACCTCCTGATGATTACCATGTACCGCCCACTCAGCTGATGAATCAGTGCTCCTCCATGTTGAACATCACTTGGAGGAAGCACTGAGGGTGGCAAGGGTGCAGAATGTACTCTGGGGAGGGCACTTCAATGCCCATCACCAAGAGTGGCTTGGTAGCACCACCACAGACCAAGCTGGCCGAATCCTAAAAGACATAGCTGCTAGACTGGCTCAGCGGCAGGTGGTGGGGGAACCAAGAAGAGGGAACCTGCCCGACACAGATACATCTGTCCATGACAGTATCAGTAGGAGTGACCACTGCACAGTCGTTGTGGAGATGAAGACCCATCTTCACATTAAGAATACCCTCCATCGTGTTGTGTGGCACTACCACCGTGCTAAATGATCTAGCAGCTCAAGGCTGGGCAACCATGAGGCACTGTGGACCATCAGCAGCAGCAGAACTGTACTCACCCACAATCTGTAACCTCATGGCCTATAACACCCCCCACTCTACCATTACCATCAAGCCAGGGGATCAATCCTGGTTCAATGAAGAGTGCAGGAGAGCAGCACCAGACATACCTAAAAATGAGGAGTCAACCTGTGAAGCTAAAACATAAGACTACTTGCATGCCAAACAGCATAAGCAGCAAGTGATAGACAGAGATAAGCGATTCCACAACCAACGGATCAGATCTAATCTCTGCAGTACTGCCACATCCAGTCGTGAATAGTGGTGGACAATTAAACAACACAGTGGAGGAGGGGGCTCCACAAATATCCCCATCCTCAATGATGGAGGAGCCTAGCACAACAATGCAAAAGATAAGGCTGCAGCATTCGCAACAACCTTCAGCCGGAAGTGCCGAGTGAATGATCCATCTGGGCCTCCTCTGGAGATCCCCACCATCACAGATGCCAGTCTTTAGCCAATTCGATTCACTCCACATGACATCAAGAAACAGCTGAAGGCATGACTGGATACTGCAAAGGCTATGGGCCCTGACAATATTCCAGCAATAGTACTGAAGACTTGTGCTCAGAACTTGTTGCGCCCCTAGCCAAGCTGTTCCAGTACAGCTACAACACTGGCATCTACCCAGCTATGTGGAAAATTGCCCAGGTACACCCTGTACACAAAAAGCAGGACAAATCCAACCCGGCCAATTGCCGCCCCATCAGTCTATTCTTGATCATCAGTAAAGTGATGTAAGGGATCATCAACAGTGCTATCAAGCAGCACTTGCATAACAATAGCCAGCTCATGGATCTTCAGTTTGGGTTCCACCAGGGTCACTCAGCTTTGACCTCATTACAGCCTTGGTTCAAACATGGACCAAAGAGCTGAACTCTAGAGGTGGGGTGAGAGTGACTGCCCTTGACACCATGGCAGCATTTGACTGAGTGTGGCATCAAGGAGCCCTAGCAAAACTGGAGTCAATGGGAATCACGGGGAAAGCTCTTCGCTGGTTGGAGTCATATCTAGCAGGTTGTGGTTGTTGGAGGTCAATCATCTCTGTTCCAGGACATCACTGCAGGAGTTCCTCAGGATAGTGTCTTAGGTCCAACCATCTTCAGCACTTCATCAATGACCCTCCTTCCATCATAAGGTCAGAAGTGGAAATGTTCGCTGATGATTGCACAATATTCAGCACCATCACGATTCCTCAGATACTGAAGCAGTCCATGTCCAAATGTAGCGAGACCTGGACAATATCTAGGCTTGGGCTGACAAGTGGCAAGTAACATTCACACCACACAAGTGCCAGGCAATGACCATCTCCAAGAAGAGAGAATCTAACCATCGCCCCTTGACATTCAATGACATTACCATCGCTGAGTCCCCCACTATCAAACCCTGGGGGTTAGCATTGACTAGAAAATGAACTAGACTAGCGAGATAAATACTGTGGCTACAAGAGCAGGCCAGAGGCTGGGAATCCTGTAGCGAGTAACTCATCTCCTGAGTCCCCAAAGCCTGTCTGCCATCTATAAGGCATAAGTCAGGAGTGTGATGGAATACTCTCCACTTGCCTGGATGAGTGCAACTCTAACAACACTCAAGAAGCCTGACACCATCAAAGACAAAGCAACACGCTTGATTTGCACCCCTTCCACAAACATTCATTCCCTCCACCGCCAGTGAACAGTGGCAGCAGTTTATACCATCTACAAGATGCACTGCAGAACTCACCAAAGTTCCTCAGGCTGCACCTTCTAAACCCACGACCGCTACCATCTAGGACAAAGGTAGCAGACATATGGGAACACCACCACCTGCAAGTTTCCCTCCAAGCCACTCAGCATCCTGACTTGGAAATATATTGCCATTCCTTCACTGTCGCTGGGTCAAAATCCTGGAACTCCCTAACAGCACTGTGGGTGCACTTACACCACAAGGACTGCAGCAGTTCAAGAAGGCAATTTACCAACATCTTCTCAAGGGCAATTAGGGATGGGCAATAAATGCTGGCTAGCCAGCGATGCCCACATCCCGTAAATGAATGAAGAAAATAAACTAGTTAACAAATAAACTAATAAACAAATTAACAGCCCCTTAAAGAAGCAGTGTACAAAAAGACAAAACTTTAAAGGAAACTTCCTAAATTAAATTAAAATGTGTTCCTGGGGCTGATGTTGCATTCCAGCCTCTGCAGAGCCCACCAGTTGCAGAAGGCCATAAGCATGCCGGCAGACGTCTCATGCTCCCTCTCCAGGGACACCTGGGTGTGAACGTAGTCACTGAATAGGGGCAGAGTGTCGAGCCTAACAACCCCCTAAAAACAGCACCTCCAACAGTGCACCACTCTTGGTACTACACTGGAGAGTCAGCATTGATTTTAGTGCTCAGATCCTGGAGGGGCACTTGAACCATAACCTCCTGAGTTAGAGGCAAGGATGCTATCAACTGAGCCAAAGCTGATACCTAATTTAAATTCCCTGATGCCATGCTAGGATTTGAACTCATGTATGTACAACATTGGTCTAGAACTCTGGACTACTAACTAGTTCAGGAACATTACCATCAAGCTACTAAAGTCCCTAGTTCTAGATACCCTTAATATTTAATGGTAATGTTGCTGCTTGGTTTTGAACCAGGAACTTTCCGCCGATAAGACGTACATCTCATAGAAACACTGCTTTCCCCTATTTATGCTCATTTAACAAAACCATGAATCAATAAAATGACAAATTAATGGGGGTGAAAGCCTCTTAGGGGGCACTGTAATAAAAATAAAACTTACAAAAGGAAACTTATCTATTCAAACCAAAATATCATTCCTGGGGCTGAAGATGCACTCCAGCCCCCGCAGTACCCACCGGTCATGGAAGGCATCCCCTTTTTATGTGTGCTCAAAGACAATTAAATATAAATATACATTGTTGTTGATTGAGGTTGAATTGTTGATTGATGTTTCTTGCTGTTAGATGGTGATGGCCATGTCTATGATCTGGTCAATGATGAGTTACCGGATGTGCAGCTTTCAGACGAAGATAAGAAGAAAAACGCCGAACTATTGGAGGAAGCGAAGAAGATCAGTGAGAGGTTTCTCACACGTCGATGCCGCCGTTCTAAAACCAGCCCTAACGATTCTCCACCAGGTAAACCGAGCTCTTCATGGCTGCTGGAAAACACTTCTGCTATCTTGTCAGTTGGTCACAGAGTAAATCTCCCTCTACACTGTCACATTGGACACTCCCAGGACAGGTGCAGTATGGGTTAGAATCAAAGTAAAGCTCCCCTTAGACCGCCCCCATCAAACAGTCCCAGGGCAGGTCCTGCATGGGGTTAGATACAGAGGGAAATTCCCTCTACACTGTCCCATCAAACACCCCCAGGCCACACATTAGGGATTAAGTAGTCAAATATAAAATTGTGAAGGTTGTGAACTAAAGAATGTTACTGAGACGTGGATAAGGATTTTGAAATTCATTTCTGGAGACCCAGGGAGTCAGTGATGTCTGTCGGGAGTTTTGTGCAGATACAGCCACTCCAGAGGACCACTGAATGAGTTCCATCTGTGGAGGTTGGCAGCATGGAGACCGGCTTTGAGAGCACACAAAGCGAGTCACATGGAAAAGCAAAAGTGTGAGCCTTGTCTCAGTGGGTACAACTCTCACCCTCAGAAGCTTGTGGGTTCAAGTCTTACTGCAGAGCCTGCAGCACAAGATTCCAGGCTGACACTGCGAGTGCGGTACTATGGGAGTGGATGAAATATTAAACCAAGGTCCTGGCTGTCATTTCAGGAGGTAAAAGATCCCACCACACCATTTCAATAAGAGCTGAGGAGTTCTCCCTTGTGTCCGAGCCAAGATTTAACCCTCAACCAACGCCTAAAGCAGATTAAATACAAACAGAAAATGATGGAAATGCTCAGCAGGTCAGGCAGCATTTGTGAAAGATAAAACAGAGTTAACATTTAAGGTCAATGACCTTTCTGTCAGAACCTAAAACAGATTATCTGGTCATATATTGCATTGAAGTTTGTGGGATCTTACTTTGCACAAATTGGCCACTGCATTTCCTACTCCTGCAACAGTGACTGCAATTCAGAAGCACTTTTAAAAATTCGTTCATGGGATATGGGCATCGCTGGCTAGGCCAGTATTTATTGCCCATCCCTAATTGCCCTTGAGAAGGTGACGGTGAGCTGCCATCTTGAATGGCTGCAGTCGTGTGGTGTAGGTACACCTAGGGTGCTGTTAGGGAGAGAGTTCCAGGATTTTGACCCAGCGACACTGAAGGAACGGCGATATATTTCCATGGGCAGAATTTTACGTCCCGGGCATTGTGATTGGGTGTAAAATAGCGCGCGATGACGTCAGGTGAGTGTTGGGCAACATCGCGCACTCTAGCACGATATTCTGGTCAGCGGGCGCATGTGCACGAGAGTCAGCAGCGCACCCGCTGACAATTAAGAAGCCTGTTAAGGCCATTAAAGCATTAATTAAGACAGATTTTTTGCTGCCTGTCCAACCTTATGGTTGGCAAACGGGCAAATCGGCCAGGCAGCCTTTGCATTTTTGAAGAAACCTCATCCAGGGGCGGGATGAAGTTTCCGACATTAAATTAAAAAATAAAAATGTGAGTCCTAGGTGCGGGCATTTTTTTCAGATTTTCCACACCTTTACTTGTGACTTAAAATCCTTCAGCTCCCTGAGGCAGCTCTCTGCCTTCAGGGAGCTTTCGCTGTGCGCTCCCCGGCGCCTGCGCAGACTTCAGCGCTCGCCCTCCTCCTGACCCTACCCTGGAAGCGCTGAGCCTTTTCAGCGCACATTTCACACAGACTGGCCGTTAATTGGCCAGCCAGCGTGAAATCGTGGTCAGGGGCCGAACACGGGCGGTGGACTGTTTCCTGGCCGCTCTCGGGGCTGCCTGCTGCACCCGTCCTGCCCCATATATTTGGCTGTAAAGTGCTTTGGGACATTCTGAGATTGTGTAAGATGCTATAGAAATGTAAGGTTAGGATTTTACTGCTCCTTCTGCCCGGCGGGATATTATGGTCCCACCGAACTGAATGGAGATTTAAATGGCTTGCTGCATCCGCCGGGGTTGGGTGGGGTTGGGGGAGTGGGGGGTGGGGTCAGGGGGGTGGGTGGAGTCATGCCTTGGCTGGGCTGTGAAATCCTGGCTGTATCAGAATCCCAGCAGCATTGAATGGGGAGTGAACATTTAAACATTAGCCTAAATTTGAGAAATATGTCAAAAATTAACTTGCAGTGTTCTCTCCGACTTCACTCCAGTGTTGTAAACCAAAGAACAGGAGGAACCCCTCAAACCTGTTCCGCCACTCAATCAGATTGTGGCTGATCTGTATCTCCATACCAAATTGAGAGGTTTTACTTGGCCTCAATGAAATACAGTTTGATAGTAGAAAGGAGTTAATCACAAACACAGTGATATTTGCAGTTCCCGCTAACTAGTTACAGATGCTCCCTTTGTCTAACCACCGCGGTTAGTAAATACCTGTTTCTGATTTCTGCAGCCTATCCTTGTCTGGTGAATTCTTAGCCTTGCCCATGGCATTTCTGCATGATGTTTTTCCTTTTATTATTGCAGCACTCACTCCAACACGGACTCCGATAGCTTCCCCAAGCGCCTCCAGAAGTAACTCTGTGACCGTACAGCCGCAGATTGGTAGGTGTGCAGCATCACTGCGTGCGTTATCGGGGGAGTGAGTCTTGTTTAGAACAGCACTCTGTATACTGAAAGGTTTCCAGACATCTCATTCAAAACAGTGCTTCTGACATGTCTTCCTTCCACTGTGGTTGACAGGGCCCTCAACCATGTCCGACCCATCTCCCGCGCATCTGCCCTCACACCTTCCTCTTCCTCCCAGAACCATGATAGGGACCCCCTTGCCCTCACTTTTCACCCCATCAGCTTCCGCATTCAAAGGATCATCCTCCGCCATTTCCGCCAACTCCATCATGATGCCACCACCAAACACTTCCCTTCACCTCCCCCCCCCGGAGGCATTCCGTAGGGACCGTTCCCTCCGGAACACCCTGTTCCACTCCTCCATCACCCGCTTCACTTGCACTTCCCTCAATTTAGTCTACTGCATTCGCTACTCCTAATGCGGTTTCCTCTACATTGGAGAGACCAAATGCAGACTGGGTGACCGCTTTGCAGAACACCTTCGGTCTGTCCGCAAGCATGACACAGACCTCCCTGTCGCTTGCCATTTCAACACACCACCCTGCTCTCATGCCCACATGTCTGTCCTTGGCCTGCTGCAATGTTCCAGTGAAGCTCAACGCAAACTGGAGGAACAGCACCTCATCTTCCGACTAGGCACTTTACAGCCTTCCGGACTTAACTTGAGTTCAACAACTTCAGATCATGAACTCTCTCCTCCATCCTCACCCCTTTTTTCAAATATTTATTTTTTATTTTTATATATATATTTCCCCCACTTATTTCTATTATTATTTTTCAAATTTATTTGCATTCATTGTTTTATCCCAACCATTTAGACTATTTTGATCTTTTCTCCCACACCGTCCCTTCCCCCCACCCCACCCCCACAAGGGTCACCTGCTCATCCTGCTTTCTACTCTTAATGTCACCATTAGCACCTCCTTTAGCCAGTATCACCACCATCGACACCCCTTCGACCTTTTGTTTATGACATATTTTGCAATCTCTCCTTTGCCTCCACCTATCACTGGCCTTATATCCAGCTTCACCTGTCCCACCCCCCCCTTAAACAGTATATATTTCACCCACATTTCTACTTTTCTTTAGTTCTGAAGAAGAGTCATACAAGCTCGAAAAGTTAACTCTGTCTTTCTCTCCACAGATGCTGCCAGACCTGCTGAGTTTTTCCAGCAATTTCTGTTTTTGATCCCATTCCTGTTTATATTTTCCTACCTCCTTCATAGAATCATAGAATGTTACAGCAGAGAAAGAGACCATTCGGTCCATCAAGTCCATGCAAGCCAACAAGGAGCCATCCCACTTTCCAGCTGTGGGTTCACAGCCTCCACTTCAATGAGTCATTCTCCACTATGGGGCGTCTCCATTCATGAGTCCAGATAGCGAGTGTATGTAGGCCATCCCTCCATAGGGGGCACCATCAATGGCAAACCCAATCTGTCCTCACCAAAACAACCACACGCATCCTTCCAGCAGCATCCATTGTATGGTCCTTGACAACAGATCCAGACTGATCTCCATAGCCCTGGAGTACTGAGATCCATTGAAGTAACCCATCACATCCCTGCTTGGATCAGCTCATTTTACACAGTCTGCCTATCAGTGTAAGCCAGGGAACTGCGTCAGGCAGTGCATGTACCCTATGAATATTGGACTAATCATTCTGATGGAATTTTCAATATTGAATGGATATTTCTTGTGTATGAGAGGAGGTAGAAACACAGAAATTTTATTGCACTTAAATATTCAATCCCTCCGCCATCAGCGCACAGTGGCAGCAGTGTGTACCATCTGCAGAATGCACTGCAGACTCATTTGACTGCACCCTTTTTAATATTTGTTGATGGGATGTGCACATCGCTGACTAGGTCAGCATTTATTGCCCATCACTAATTGCCTTTGACAAGATGTTGGTGAGCTTCCAAACTTGTGACCTCCACCACCAAGAAGAAAAGGCCAGCAAACACATGGAAACACCACTACCTGCAAGTTCCCCTCCAAGTTACACACCATCCTGACTTGGAACTATACAGTCATCCCTTCACTGTTGCTGGGTAAAAACCTTATAACTCCCTCCAGTGTGGGTGTGCCTACATCAGATAGTCTGCAGTGGTTCAAGAAGGGGGCTCACCACCACCTTCTCAAGAGTAATAGGGGATGGGCAATGAATGCCTTGCCAGCTACACCCACATCCTAAGAATGGATAAACAAAAGAAAAAGATGCGTTTGCGCGGTTTCACCTGGTTCATGAAGAAGGAGATGTAGTTGTGCACATTATCTAGGCTGATATTCCAGTGCAGTATGCTCTGTTAGGAAATGACTTTTTTTGGATGAGAGATTAAACCATGGTCTGTCTTCCCTCCAAAGTGAACTTAAAAGACCCCATGACGCTATTTTTAAGAAGAGCAGGGGAGTTCTGCCTGAGGCCATTATATACCCCTCAATCAATATTATAAAAACAGATGATCGGGTCATTATCACACTGCTGTTTGTGGGAGCTTAGTGGGTGTAAGTTGGCTGCCATGTTTCCCTCATTACAACAATAACTCCACTTCAAAAGTACTTAATTGTCTGTGAAAAATTTGGGGATGTCTTAAGGTTGTGAATGACGCTATAGAAATGCAAGTCCTTCAGTCTTTCTTTTTTAAATGCCTTCCAGAGGGAGAGAGGCTTTGGCCTGCATGTAAAGTGTAACGAGAGATCTGATGTGAACAACACCCGCTAATGTAAACACTGTAATGATTCTGCCATTAGGTTCAGATCCGCCCACTGTAAACTGTGTAGGAATAACAGTCGTGCCTTCCACTCAAGCGGGGGAGAAACCTCCTCCATCACCCAACAGGGACAAAGAAATGAAGGTAAAAGATCCACGCTTGGAATAGTACAGATCTCCAGGGAGCTGCTGAAGGGGTGGGGGGAGATGCAGTGCTGAATTCTTGTCTTGCTAATTAATAGCTCACAAAGTTTCTACCAGTTCATGAGCTGTTTTGATTGGAATTAATTGGAACATAAATCTAACATCAGACTCCACCTTTGACCTGGATATGAGTAGAGAATAATAACTTTGATGGATAAACATCAATCGGATATGGGCTTCTGCAGCATACACAGTGATTTTCATCATCTTCAGACAAGAAGAAAGAATCGGGGTGATGTCAGTGGGCTAGTAATCCAAAGGCCCAGGCTATTGCCTTCAGGACACAGTTTCAAATCCCACCACAGCAGCTGATGGAATTTAAATTCAATTAATTGTAATGGCAGCCATGAAACTACTCGATTGTTGGAACACTAATGCTATTTAGGAAAGGAAATCTGCCATCATTACCTGCTGTACAGGTGACTCCAAACCCACAGCAATGTGGCTGACTCTTAACTAACTGCCCTCTGAAATGGTCTTGCAAGCCAGATTCAGTTCAAAGGCATTTAGAGATGGGCAAGAAATACCAGCCTTGCCAATGATGTCCATATCCCCTGAGAAAGAATTAAAACAACTACTGAAGTGTGACTATTCTAATTGGCAAAGCCCAGTGGGGTCAGTACCCATGAGAAATTTGCTCTTGCAATCCCTCTGTATTTAGTATAACCCCGTACTAAATTGATCTATGTAAATTGGGGGAGTTGATTAAGCCTTTAACATTCCTGTTACTTTACATCCTTTGGACATTTTAACATTTCCGATTGCTCTCCCCTGAGGATAAACAGTCCAAAGGCAGTCTGAAACTTTTGGTATTTGAAATTAAAAATATATTTATATTTTGGCCTGATTGATAACTGTGTTCTTCAGCAATCATATAATAACTCCTTTCATTTACCAATTCAGTTAAGTCACATTAAGCCTTTCATTATACCTAATAACTCAGGTTCTGTTGTTAACTTCTTGATAGCTTTTTTTATTTATGAGCTGTTGTGAAAAACATCTGGGTCTGTTAGGCATCGATAGTGGATGAATTGTTTATTTTCACCAATCTTCCCCGTCCACCTGGTCCTGAGTTGGATATGGTTGCTGCACAGTCAGCCCTTGCTCCAGCTCGCACCCACCTCCCCCTCCTGCTCACACTGTGCACCTCCCCCTCCTGTTTGCATCCTGCATTTCCCCCTCCTGCTCACACTGTGCACCTCCCCCTCCTGCTCACACCCTGCATTTCCCCCTCCTGCTCACACTGTGCACCTCCCCCTCCTGCTCACACCCTGCATTTCCCCCTCCTGCTCACACTGTGCACCTCCCCCTCCTGTTTGCACCCTGCATTTCCCCCTCCTGCTCACACTGTGCACCTCCCCCTCCTGCTCACACCCTGCATTTCCCCCTCCTGCTCACACTGTGCACCTCCCCCTCCTGTTTGCACCCTGCATCTCCCCCTCCTGCTCACACCCTGCACCTCCCCCTCCTGTTCGCACCTTGCACCTCCCTCTCCTGCTCACACCCTGCATTTCCCCCTCCTGCTCACACTGTGCACCTCCCCCTCCTGTTCGCACCTTGCACCTCCCCCTCCTGCTCGCACCCACCACCCCTTCCTGCTCACACCCTGCACCTCCTGCTCCTGCTCACACCCATGACCCCCTCCTGCTCACACCTACGATCCCCTCCTGCTCACACTCAACTCCCCTCCTGCTCACACCAACCTCTCCTCATGCTCACACCTACCTCCCTCTCCTGCTCGCACCCACCACCGCCTCTTGCTCACACCCATCTCCCCCTCCTGCTCAAACTCCATTCTCTAGTATCCCATTCTCTCAGTTACCCCATTCATCTTGAATTCGACTTTAAGTTACCCTACTCTCCCCATTACCCCAACCCCACTGCCTCTCTCTTGCTCATACCCTACTCCCCACTACCGCACTCTCCCACTTATCCCATCCTTCTTACCCCACTCCTTGATACCCCACTCCTCCTGGCAGTGCCAGAGGTTCTGCTGCCCTCACTGTCATTGGAACATCTTTATAATTGGTTCCAGTATCAAAACAATCCTGATTTCTGGAATGAATTGATCATGGATGCCAAACACAAAGTCACTAAAACACCAAGATAAAGAGGAGAGAACAACTCAATTTGGGGAAAATCTTTAATGGAATGTCTGTAACATTTTCACCCATTTGCACTTTGCAATTTGATGATGGAGATTGCAATGACATGGATTGAGTTGAGGATGCACTTCAATGAGCGTGTCAGAGGTAACTGAGCCTGGGTTTTGAGGATCAACATCAATGGGGAAACAACGTTGGAGGAGTTACATTGCTCTTCAATCTTTCCCTTACTCCTTCCATATCCTGCACTCACCACAAGGCAACTCTTTGAAAAACAGGCAAGTTTTAATCCTCACAATCATTAATATGTCCAAGCTACCTCTTAACTCTGCTATTGCTGTCAAGACCACGCATTTGGAGGGAATGTTGGCTTCATAAGCTCCAATTTGAGCATCATAGTTGACTCCAGATTCTCATATAACTGACTTTGACACATTTGACATAAGGACGCTGCTCCTAATTTTATTTTTCACACTCTCTGTACAAGTAGGCACTTGCACTCAGAAAAGAAGCAGAGATTTGTTTCTTAAATTCCTGCATTAGTGCTCAGACTGCTTCACCGTTATGCATTGACCCTCCCTGTCGGTCAGCCTTGGTCCACTCTGGCGTGCTGCTAAACTCCTTGTCCATGCTGGATGTAAAGGTCCAACCAGAACAGGATGCTAACAGCTCCCCGGGGGAGACTGGGAATAGCTCTGGCCTATGACCTGTGTAGGAGCAGGAAGAGGGCCAACTGGTTCACTAATGTTCTTCTGGGAAGGAAATCTGCCTTTCTTATTCGATCTGCCGACTCCAATGACTCCAGTACTGTGGGTGTACCTACACCACATGGACTGCAGCGGTTCAAGAAGGCAGCTCACCACCACCTTCTCAAAGGCAGCTAGGGATGGGCAATAAATGCTAGCCCAGCCAGCAAAGCCCACATTCTGTGACAGAATAATAAAAAAAAATATTTTTTTTAAAGTTAGACGCCGAGTTTTATCTGCCCTTTGAAGTGGCCTAACAAGCCGCCCAGTTGTACCAAACCTGAACAGCTTGGAATGAGCTATAAATACCGACCTTGGCAGCAATGCCACATCTGAGAATTATTATTTTTTTTAAATGGCACTGTATTACCAGCAAGCAAATTATCTCAGTTTAATAAACTTAATAACATAACTCATGTAGTCTTTAGAAAAAAAACCCAAAGCATGCTAAGAACAGTCTCTCAACATCACCTGTCTGCTTAGTTATAACTGTGAGGCTAACAGACTCGATTTTGGGGACTTGAGATGGTGAAACCAAATTCACTACATCTGTGGGGTAGACATAGCAATAATGTCTTTGAGATGGATTTGCATGTTGTAACTCCATGATCTATGACCCTACCTGAAAGACGTATTTCTTTATTGGTTTTCCAGCTCTGGTAGTTCAAAGAAGTGACCTTCATATTTTAGCCAACAAACCTTTGAAGTTGGCAGGAAAAGTTGAGAAGGATGTTTTTAAAAAGAACCTAGGGGATCCTGGACTTCACTGATAGAGGCATAGAGTACAAAAGCAAGGAAGTTATGCTAAACCTTTAAAAACAGTAAGCCTCAGCTGGAATATTGTGTCCAATTCTGGGCACTTCACTATCAGAAGAATGTCAAGGCCTTGGAGAGGGTGTAGAGGAGATTTTCCAGAATGGTACCAGGGATGAAGGACTTCTGTTATGTGGAGAGACTGGAGAAGCTGGGGTTGTTCGCCTGAGAGCAGAGGTCAAGGGGAGATTTAAAAGAGGTGTTCAAAGTTATGAAGGATTTTGTTAGAGTAAATAAGGAGAAACTGTTTCCACTGGCAGAAGGGTTGTTCACCAGAGGAGACAGATTTAAGATAATTGCCAAAAAAAACAGTGATGACATGAGGGAAAAAAAAATTATGTAACAAGTTGTTATGATCTAGAATGCACTGCCTGAATGGACAACGGAAGCAAACTCAATAATAAGTTTCAAAAGGGAATTGAAGGAAAAGCATTTGCAGGAATTAATTGGACTGCATTTTAAAAGTGCACCACAGGTTTGATGGGCTGAATGGCTTCCTTTGGTGCTGTATCATTCTATAATAAGGATTTTTCATTTTCTCTATTGAAAATACAAGGTGAAAGGCCATAGCTCATCTGGCAGAATGTCACCACATTTGAAGTATGGCATATGTGGTTAAATCAGGGATTAGTGATTACGTGACACAGAGTTTGGTTTTTAAAATCTTATTGAATGTCAGTGGACAGGAATGGCAGAAGAACTAAGAAATTCAATGTGTTTGAAGTACTGTGAAAGAACGATCTGTAGTACAATCGTGCACAAGCCTTTTATTTCAACATGGTCAGAATGCATTGGAAGAAGTGTTTGAGGAAGAACAGCTACAGCATCAGAGGAGCAGGAGAGGAAGATTTGGAACATTGACCATGACATCAATTATAATAAAGAGAAGGGAAAGTTGCAAAAAAGAGAGATTGGAAGTTGGAGGTGAGAGATGGCTTGCCTATCACGTGGCAAGCTTTGTTCCATGTCTGTTCAGAGGATTTAGAAGAGGCAACCATTTTAAGTTTTGGGCAGACTTGGATCCTTGCAAAGAGTACAGAATCATTGAAGTGTTTAGCATCAAAGAGCTAACTTGACTGAAGGTTCTCAGATTGAAAGTGGTGTGAGAGATCCATTTGAGGCTGGGGCAATGGGGACAGGGCAGGAGTAGTGGGACTAATTGGATAACTCATTCACAGAGTTGGTATAGATAGGCATAGCAGCCCAAAATGACCTCTTTCTGTGTTGTATGATTCTAAAGGAGTTAGTGAGGCCAAAACTATCATTCCAAATGAAGGGTAGAGGCACCAGATGTAAAAAGTAGACTTAGTGCAGAACAAACTGGCATAGAAAACAACAGTAAGAAAATTAATAGGAATCGTTGGCAAAGTGTCCTCTGGCAAAGTGGCTGATAGGATCACAAGGATTGTGGAGGAAAGTTTAAATTAATGATTACAGTAGTGTGTTATGTTATCAATACAATTTCTATTGGTTACAAGCTTAGAATGACTCAGTGTTTATTGGACAGATCCCTCAATTCTTGTGCAAATTGCAAATAATATTAATTAGGTTGTGAGCTGTAGTCTGGGGACCAGTTCTTAACAGCGATAGCATAAACACTGAAGGTTGCTTGGAACATGCTGTATCAGGTCTTTGTACTTTCAATGCACAACCTCGGTGTCACAGTAACCTTGCCTTGTTTTGGTGATATAAGATGTCATTCGCTTATAGCTTTTGGAAGTCCCTGGCACAAGAGAACAGGACATTCAACTAAATTCTGAGGTTAGTTCTGCTACTATTTGAATCATTTCATTATGATTTCATGAGCAACACCATTTTTTGACTGACTTCCTTTTAATCCTAAACCATTGTATTAGAAACACACAAGAAAATTATCCCCAACCAGAAAGACTGTGGAAGCCAGAAAGTCATCTCCAGCAGCAACGGGTTCCCAAGTCATTCTTTTGGCAAAGCTATTGGAGGCATCAGTCCAGCCAAATGATCCTGCTTCCCTGGGAACTGATGCCTGCAGAGAATTCAAGCTATTAGACAAGAGTGACTGTGTCAAAGCAGACCCCAACACTGATACCAATGGGGCAGAAGGTGAGTTGGGCAGTCCTACAAAGCTGGGAGCTTTGGAGTGCAAGGCCCTTCCTTTAAGGCCCTCTCAGCTTCTGTTTTCTGAATTAGCTGCTTCGAAGCCAGCCCTCGAAAGCACCGAGCAGGCCATCCCTCGCTCCAGAATGCCTTGCAGGGCTGAAATCAAGTCGTTTAGCTCGCAGCCTCTTTTGCGTGCTGTTTCCTGGGAATGCCTGGAGGCCGATGAGGAACTAAGCTCACCACCAAAATCACCCCCCAAGACTGCAGAGAGATTCGGGTTCAACAATGTGTTTGACTCCAGTCAACTGAAAGCATCTAACTGCAAGGACCTGCCTGCCCAACCGAAGATGCAGAAGCTTGCCAAGCTCCGAGAGGTAATATTGTTGCTTATTTAGAGGGCTTTCTGCAGAGAAAAGATTTACATGCTGGGCTCTGAGCATATCCCTTCAAAGGGCATCGAGGGGCTATCACATATGCTTTCTACTGTGATCCTGCAAGCATGACATAGACAACAAACAAAACTGGTAATGTCTTGCCTTAACCCAAGAGATTGTGAGCGCACATTGCATGTGCTTCTTATCACCTGCCCAGTTACACCGTGCCATCATTAATTGACGGGAAATAAACTGATACATAGCAGAGAGCGAAGTTTTCCATTGCTTCCTCGATCTGCTGTTGTTCACATGTGCGACTCGGAGCTGCCTTTGCAAGAGCTTTCAACCTACACCGATAAACATCTGTCATATATTAAAAATCTTATATCTCTGTGCACTTTCTGTCTGCAAAACTCATTTCTTGCTGCCACATTTCTGTCACAATTTGGTGTCACATTTTTTCCCCATTATCAATTTCAGCATCCACATTTATAATGGGAACTGTCTATGTAAACTCATCATGCTATAATTACACCCAGCCACCAGTGATGGCACTGCAGTGTTGTATAGTTTTTCACCTCTCAGCTTCCAAGTCTGTACGACAGATAATGTTCTGCGCTCCAACCAGCTCCACATTTCTGCTTAGCAAAATGCTGTAAGTTTTAGCTTTCTGACTGCAAATAATAAGATATATAAGTTATTAAAATAAGGAGAAAATGTATGACTTTAAAATGGTTGAACTGTATCAGTGTGATCACCCTTCTGTACCTTAGTCTTGACTCTGTCTGCAACCAGTTTGTAAAAAATATATTGCTAGAAAATTTTAGGACAGTGCATTTTTTAAAAACAGTGCGGTTCAGGGAAACTAACAGGTAAAATTTGGCTTCTCTCCTCCATTTATAACATCTTGTATCACATCTGAAACACTCCACCTGAAAAGGTAATGGAAACTGATTCCATAAATAATTTTAAAAGGGAGTCGGACAGGTACTTGAGGCTGAGAAACTTACAGGTTACGGACAAAAAGTGGGAATGTGGAACAAAACATGACTACTCTTTCAGCTGGCAGAGGCATGATGGGCCAAATGGCCTCATCTGGTGTTGTATGTTTCCATGATTCTATCCCTCAGAAACATCTCAAAGTATTTTCAATTCAACAAATTACTTTGAAACTATTTGATTATGCTAATGTGCATTAAATACAGCAATAATTTAACAAAAGTAAAGCCCCAACAAGCTCCACTGAGGGAATAGACCAGTTGGTCCATTTTTGATGGTGTTGATTCAGTGGGGAATGTTAGCCCAGGCATTGAGAGAATTCTTTATTGTTCAGGTAGTGCCATAGAATCTTTAATGAAACCTCTGATTACTGAATCTTCTGAAACATGGCCCTACTGAGAAGGCAGCTTCCCTCAGTCCTGCCCCTCCGACAGTGCAGCAATCCCTCAGTACTGCTTCTCTGATAATGCAGCGCTCGCTCAGTACTGCTGTTGCAACAGTGCAGCGCTCCCTCAGCACTGCCCCTCCAACAGTGTAGCACTCTTTCAGTACTGCTTCTCTGATAATGCAGCTTTCCCTCAGTATTGACAGCATCTGCGGAGAGGAATACAGTTAACGTTTCGAGTCCATATAACTCTTCAACAGAATTAACGAAAAATAGAAGAGAGGTGAAATATAAGCTGGTTTAAGGGGGGTGGTGGGACAGGTAGAGCTGGTTAGAGGACCAGTGATAGGTGGAGATTGCCAAAAGATGTCATAGACAAAAGGACAAAGAGCTGTTGACGGTGGTGATATTAGCTAAGAAATGTGCTAATAGGTGACATTAAGGGTAGAAAGCAGGACGAGCAAGGTACAGATAGCCCTAGTGGGGGTGGGGTGGGGGGAAGGAATCAAAATAGGCTGAAAGGTAGAGATAAAATAATGGATAGAAATACATTTAAAAATAATTGAAATAGGTGGGAAAAGAAAAATCTATATAAATTATTGGGGGAAAAAAAGGGGGATCGGAAAGGGGGTGGGGAAGGAGGAGAGAGTTCATGATCTAAAGTTGTTGAATCCAATATTCAGTCCAGAAGGCTGTAAAGTGCCTAGTCGGAAGATGAGGTGCTGTTCCTCCAGGTTGCGTTGAGCTTCACTGGAACATTGCAGCAAGCCAAGGACGGAAATGTGGGCATGAGAGCAGGGTGGAGTGTTGAAATGGCAAACGCCAGGGAGGCCTGGATCTCCGCCATTTCCGCCCACTCCAACATGATGCCACCACCAAACACATCTTCCCTTCACCCCCCATGGCGGCATTCCACAGGGATCATTCCCTCCGGGACACCCTGGTCCACTCCTCCATCACCACCTACACCTCAACCCCTCCCACGGCACCTTCCCATGCAACCGCAGAGGTGCAACACCTGCCCCTTTGCTTCCCCCCTCCTCACCGTCCAAGGGCCCAAACACTCCTTTCAAGTGAAGCAGCGCTTCACTTGCACTTCCCTCAATTTAGTCTGCATTCGCTGCTCCCAATGCGGTTTCCTCTACATTGGAGAGACCAAACGCAGACTGGGTGACCGCTTTGTGGAATACCTTCGGTCTGTCCACAAGCATGACCCAGACCTTCCTGTCGCTTGCCATTTCAACACTCCACCCTGCTCTCATGGCCATATGTCCATCCTTGGCTTGCTGCATTGTTCCAGTGAAGCTCAATGCAAACTGGAGGAACAGCACCTCCTCTTCCGACTAGGCACTTTACAGCCTTCCGGACTGAATATTGAATTCAACAACTTTAGACCATGAACTCTCTCCTCCATCCCCACCCCCTTTCCGATCCCCCTTTTTTCCAATAATTTATATAGATTTTTCTTTTCCCACCTATTTCCATTATTTTTAAATATATTTCCATGCATTATTTTATCTCTACCTTTTCGCCTATTTCGATCCCTTCCCCCCACCCCACCCCCACTAGGGCTATCTGTACCTTGCTCGTCCTGCTTTCTACCCTTAATGTCACCTATTAGCACATTTCTTAGCTAATGTCACCACCGTCAACAGCTCTTTGTCCTTTTGTCTATGACATCTTTTGGCAATCTCCACCTATCACTGACCCTCTATCCAGCTCTACTTGTCCCACCCCCCACCCCTAAACCAGCTTATATTTCACCTCTCTTCTATTTTTCCTTAGTTCTGTTTAAGAGTCATACAGACTCGAAACGTTAACTGTATTCCTCTCCGCAGATGCTGTCAGACCTGCTGAGTTTTTCCAGGTATTTTTGTTTTTGTTTTGGATTTCCAGCATCCGCAGTTTTTTGCTTTTCCCTCAGTACTGCTCTTCTGACAGTGCAGCGCTCTCTCAGTATTACCCCTCCAACAGTGCAGCGCTCACTCAATACTGACCCTTCAACAGTGCAGCACTCCTTCAGTACTGCTTCTCCAATAATGCTGCGCTCCTTCAGTACAGATTCTCTGACAATGTAGCACTCTCTCAGTTCTGCCCCCAACAGTGCAGCACTCCCTCAGTACTGCCTCTTCAACAGTGCAAGCTACCCCTCTGACAGTGCAGTGCTCCCTCAGTATTTCACTGGATCTGCCTGCTGTGTTTATTCAGATCAGAAGCCTCTCCGTTCTGAACAGGGAATGACAGGATCACTGCGCACACAATGTCAAAGTACGGACAGTTTTAATATAAAAAAGGTGCTGGAAACACTGAGCAAGTCAGGCAGCATCAATGGATTTAGAAACAGAATTAATATTTGATTATAACATTTTTTATGAACAGTCATTGCCTGAAATGTTGGACTGAATTTTGTGACTAGCCTGCTGATCCCAACATTGGGATAAGCTCTAGGTAGGCAAACCAGAACTAGCTATGGCAGGATGGCGACCAGGTTCTAGCGTCATGAGGTCCAATCGACATGGCTCATGAGTAGGGCTGCTGGACACCACTGCAGTGTGGGCGATGCCTGACCATCAACAGAAGTTGGCACCTTCAGTAGGAGGTAAGCGATTGCCGCTGCAGCAGAGCCTTCATGATGTGGCTGCAAAGCCTGGGGTTAGATCCCTTTTATGAATTATTGCCAGCAAATAAGCTTAAACCTTTAACCCTCAAAGTTCCCGCTGTGAAACCGCATCCAATTGCTTTTCGGGCTTTTAACATAGAGAGGAGCCTCTGTGTCCCAGGGAAAATCTCAAGTTGCCTGAAAAATCACAGATAAGTGGTTTATTACCTTGTGTAGCTTCTGTTAGACCTGCTAGTCTGCCTCCAGGAAAAGCCCACAGAGAGAGGGGAGGGGGGTGTACCCATTAGGGAGGGGACCTGATGCGCAGCTTTCCCAATTTCCTCACACCCCATGTTATACATTCACTGGTTGGTGTTTATTTTATATGTCTAATTTATCTCAGAGCAATGCAGAGATGAGATTAATTCCAAATCTACAACAATTTATTTACAGTACTTGTACATATCTCAGAACTCACAGGATTATCTACACATGGGGCCAAATTTTACAGAGTTAGGGAAACTCCGTGGAGATGTGAAATTGGCAGCTAGCATCCATTTCTGAGATTCCTGACCCCAATCCCCAGGTTTCCAATTTTCAGGAGTGCCTTTTAAGAGTGCGGGCTGATTCGGGTCACAGGCTCACACCTTGCACTCCCGAACTGACCGGCTCCATTGTGGGGATAGGCATGCCCTGTCCTCCGCAGTTTTCATGAAGTCGGGCTAGCTTTTCAAAGAGTCTTGGTTCAAGGTACCTCAGAGGTGTCATGAACCATAGTCTGCATCAGGTAATCTTTTGAAAGATAAGATCAAAAAGTCCTTCTCATGCCCCCCATGCCAAGATATGGCCCCCAACCACTCCCTAAGGCCCCTTATGACCCATGCCAAGGTATGCCCCCAACACACCCCCTATGGCCCCTCATGCCAAGCAATGGCATTCCATGCCCATTCATCCACCAAATATAGAACCAATGAATCCTATGGTGACAATAGGATGCGTAAAAAACTTTTAAAACACAGTCATTCATGATAACTTTCTGCTTTCTTAAAAAAAACTTTTTTTTAACGAAAGGCTAATTAAAGTGTTAATCATCCTGACCCTTAAAAGTATCTATAGCTGAAACTGCCAGCACTTAGAATCTCTTTTTCTTGTGTAAATAAACATTGTGCAATTGATAGAAGAGATCAGAGAGCCAGAGCTATCAATCAAGCAATGTTTTCCCAGTAGCTCAGGGGAAATATTTTCCCCCTGATGGGGGGCTGGGGGGGTGGTGGGGGGGTGGGGGTGTGGGTAGGGGGGTTTGTGCAGGGGTGGGCGGAGGTGGGCGCGAACCCGATCGGCGTCCCCAATCGGGGAAGCACCGCCATTTTACATGCACAGGCCAATTAAGGTCCGCCCATCGTGACGCGTGCCCGGAGGTGCTGTGCACTCCCTGTGCATGCTGGGGGGGATTCCGTGAGTGTAAAAATTTTTATTATATTTTAAAACACTTCATGAAACCTCAACCCGCCCGTGGATGAGGTTTCATGAAAAATGCGAAGGCCGCCTGGGCTCTTCGCCTGCCCGCCAACCTTAAGGTTGGACAGGCAGCTCATTTAATTGAGTTAATGAATATTTAAATGGTCTTAATAGGCCTTTGACAGTTCGGCGGGCACACAGCTGACTCAGCTGAGCGCCCACCGAACTGACAATCTAAATGACGCGCGGTGACCTCAGGACGCACGCCCATCGTCACCGTGCGTCATTTTACTCTTTGGCGAGCGGGCCCCGCCCCCGCTCGCCGACTGGAAAATTCTGCCCCAGGTTATTTCGGTAAATTAATGACTTTCTGGGCTCTCAGCCAAGCCTCAATATGCATTCTTGGCTGACAGCCAAGAAATCCTATATTTATGACCCCAAATTCTGGTCTCATCCACACTGAAAACATCTTTCCATTTGACTTCATCCATCCAGAAGGATCCTAACCTGTCAGTCACCCTCTTTTTATAGTATCTGATTGTTTCCGAATGAGTTCCAGAGTTTTCATCTCTTCCTGGGAGATGAACAAGTGTTGATCACTCTGCCTGTGAAGAACTACCTGATCCTATATGGCCCATGTCCATTTTTCATCCCTCTGAACAGCAGAAGCAGAGATAGATTAGTGGGGGTGGGGGAAGTGCTTGGGTCTTTGTCCTGTCGCTGCATGGGCAATGCATTGATGCTGCTCATCATTGTCACCAACAGCCAGTAGATCGTGATGATATGACAGTGAATGTATGCTCCCCCTTCACCTCGCACTCGCTGCTGCCCCATTCTCTCTCCCACCCATTCATTCTCCCTGCCCACCCAGCTCTCACCCTTCTCAGCCTTTTCGCGTCATCTCCCTATATTGTGTTCACCGTTGCCCATTGTACTCAGCACTTCAGTGTCAATTAGGTACCCAAGGCTCAGTAAGGCCTCATTTCTACGGTGAGGTCTGCTGCTCATAATATGGCTCCATGGGTGTGAAATCCAATGGCTGAATGATTCAGGAACTCCTATCCTGCCAGTGTTACGGAAATGTCCACAACGTCCATTGCAAATGGGCACTATAAGAAAATTCATGCAGTCCTGTGATGGTTTATTTTAAGGGTGGTCTTGTTTAAGGGTGGTCTGGAGCATGCAATAGGACCAGAAGATGCTGGAAATATTCAGCAGGTCCGGCAGCATCCGTGGAGAGAGAAGCAAAGTTAATGGGGAGGATTTTCCCCTCACCGTGCGGGCGTGGCGGGCAGGACCAGGCATGGCTGCGAAGCGGTCTACCGCCCGTGATCAGACCCCGACCGCGATTTCACGCCGGCCGGCCAATTAGCGGCCAGCCGGCATGAAACACACGCTGAGAGCATCAACGCTGTCGGGGGTGGGGGCAGGAGGGGTGCGAGCGCTGAAGTGTGTGCATGCGCGAGGGGTGGGTGCGCTCACTGAAAGCTCCCTGAAGGCACAGAGCAGCCTCAGGGAGCTGAAGGTCTTTAAAATGAAAAATGAAAATTTCACAAATAATATAAACATGTCCCCCCATGATGAGGGACAGGTTAAAAAAGAGTTTAAAAGTTTTTTTTAATTCATTGTTGGAAACCTCATTCTGCCAGTGGATGAGGTTTCGCAAAAATGCAAAGGCCAGCTGTAAGATTGGATGGGCAGTGAAAAATCCTACCAAAATATCACGCCTGCACACTGAGCTGAAAATCCTGGCTAATGTTTCAGGTCTTGATGAAAGGCTACAGACCTGAAATATTAACTATATTTCTCTCTCCACAAATCCTGCCTGACCTGCTCAGTGTTTTCAGCATCTTCTATTTTTAATTTAGATTTCCAGGATCTCCTGCTTTGCATGTCTTAAATGTGGGTGTCACTGGCTAGGCCAGCATTCATTGCCCATCCCTAATTGCCCTTGTTCAGAGACCATTTAAGAGTCAACCACATTGCTGTGGGTCTGGAGTCACATGTGGGCCAGCTAAGGATTTCCCTCCCTAAAGGGCATTAGTGAGCCAGAAGGGTTTATACGACAATCGGCAATGGTTTCATAGTCATCATCAGACTTTGAATTCCAGATTTTTCACTGGATTCAAATTCTACCATCTGCCATGGCGGGTCTCTGAAATACTAGTCAGGACAATACCACTATGCCACCACTTCCCCCAATTGACCTCAAAAGGCTGATGTGATGTTGACGCTGTCCTCCAATGCCCATCTCTGAGTGGAATGCCGCCTTAAAGGTAGCAGCAGCCCTTTACTAACTGCTGCCCCCAAAAAAATCCTATCACCACCATGACATCAGCAGTCCCCACGTTCTGCGCGCCACAAGAGTTTACTTGGCTCCCAGACACAGGTATTATTGCCCCTTGTGTATCTTGGTATTTTGTGTCTCTCTATTACAGCTGTCCCTTCTCTTATTCTCCTATTCTCTATAATTTCAGTGTTCAGTACCAAGGAAGTAGATGCTGTCCAGGTCATGGTGAAAGAGGAGGTAGTTCAGACACTTGAAGGGTTTAAAGTTGATGATAAGGAGGTATTGGATAGTCTGTCTGTACTTAAAGTTAATAAAGCATCGAGACCGGATGAGATGCATCCAAGGATACTGAAGGAAGTGACAGTGGAAATTGTGGAGGCACTGGCCATAATTTTCTAATCTTCCTTAGACTCAGGAGTGGTGCCAGATGACTAAAGCATTGCAAATGTTGCAGCCTTTTTGAAAAAAGGGTGTAAAGATGAGCCCATCGACTACAGACCAGTCAGTTTAATCTCGGTGGTGGGGAAGATTTTAGAAACGGTAATTCGGGACTAACAGATATTCACTTGGGCAAATACGGATTAATTAAGGAAAACCAGCTTGGATTTGTCAAGAGAAAATCATATTTAACTAATTTCCTTGAGTTTTTTTGATGAGGTGACAGAGAGGGTTGGTGAGGGTAATGCTGTTGATGTGGTGTACATGGACTCCAAAAGGCATTTGATTAAGTGTCACTCAACAGACTTGTGAGCAAAGTTAGAACTCCTGGGGCAGGAGTTTTAGGTCGGTGGGCGGGCGTGATCGGCGGGTCCAGGATTGGTTGTGGAACGGACCGTCGACTGTGATTGGCCTCCAACTGCGATTTCACGCTGGCTGGCTAATTAACGGCCAGCCAGCGTGAAGCACGTTCTGAGAAGCTCAGCGCTGCCGGGGTGGGGGGCGGGAGGAGGGCAGGTACTGACGTCAACGCGGGTGTGGGCGAGCACTGACAGAAAGCTCCCTGAAGGCAGAGAGCTGCCTCAGGGAGCTGAAGACCTGAAAAGCATTAACTAAAGTTTTTAAAATCAGGAAAAAAATGTCCAAGCATCACAATCAGTCACCTGAACATTAATAATATTAATGTTCTAGACCTCGGCGCAGTTTCAGAATTTGTGGGTGATACTAAACTTAAAAGTATTGTGAACCATGACGAGGATAGCGTAGAACTTCAAAAGGATATGGACAGGTTAGTGGAATAGGTGGACAAGTGACAGATGAAATTTAATGCAGAGAAGTTTGAGGTGATTCATTTTGATAGGAAGAACATGGAGAAACAATATTAAGTGAAGGGTACAATTCTAAAGAGTGTGCAGGAGCAGAAGGACCTGGGTGTGTATGTGCATAAATCATTGAAGATGACAGGAAAGGTTGGCAGAGTGATTAATAAAGCATACGACATCCTGGACTTTGTCAATAAGGGCATAGAGAACAAAAACAAGGAAGTTATGTTAAACCTGTATAAAACAATGGTTCGGCCTCAACTGGAGTATTGCTTCCAGTTCTGGGCACCACACTTTAGGAAAGATGTGAAGGTATTTAAGCGAGCGCAGAAAATATTCTCGAGAATGGTTCCAAGGATGAGGAACTTCGGTTACACAGAAAGATTGGAGAAGTTGGGACTGTTTTTGGAAAAGAGAAGGTTGAGAGGAGATTTTATAGAGATATTCAAAATCACGAGGGGTCTGGACAGAGTAGATAGGGAGAAAATGTCCCCATTGCTGGGAGGTTCGAGAACCAGAGGGCACAGTTTTAAAATAATTGGCAAAAGGAGCAATGGCAACATAAGGAAAAACGTTTTCATGCAGCGAGTGGTGAAGATCCAGAATGCACTGCCTGAGAGTGTGGTGGAGGCAGGATCAATTGAGGGTTTCAAAGGGGAATTGGATCGTTTTCTGAAAAGGAAAACATTGCAGGGCTGCAGGGAAAAGGCAAAGAAGTGGCACTAGGTGAATTGCTCCTTCAGAAGGCCAGCACAGATACAATGGGCCAAATGGCCTCCTTCTGTGCTGTAACCATTCTATGATTCTAAGATTCTATGGTTTCTGTCTCTCTTGCATGTGCCTGTGTTCCTTTATCTGTTTTTGTTGTGTGTGAAAATGTGTTGGAATAATTATCCTCTCTGCGCTTTCACGTTGTCTCTCCCCGTCTTTTTCTCCTTTCTTGTCTCTATCAGCACCTCCGTCCCTTCTCTCTCTCCTCCCCTTGCTGTTCCCCATCCTCATGCTCTGTTCCTTCTCCAATTTTCCCTTTTACCTCTCACTCACCTTTCCCTGTTCTACCTTTGTTTACTCTCCTAGTTCCACTTCTCTTTCTCCCATATGATAATCACAACTGTGCAACACCTTGCAACTTTTTGCTATGCTTAAGAAGCTATTTAAACGCAAGCCGTTGTTGTGGTTAGTTTAGATTGTGATGTCTCGGAGACAGCACCTTCTCTGCTGGAGGCTCAGGAAATAAGAGGGCAATTGCCAAGAAGTGTTTTTTCCCTGTATTTTTGCCACATTTTTTTGGCTGTTCCAAGAGACAGCTTTATTGGGAGGTAGGACAGCAGCATTTGAGGTTATACTGTCTACTGGGCAGGGTGAACCTGCTTTCTCAATCCCCTGTTGGAAGGTTTTTGTGCAGAGGATTTTGCCTTTAGTTACAATGTTTGCAGTGTCAGTACTAATGATTAACAAATTATCTTTGGTAAATGTGCTACGCCTCTTTGATGTATAAATTTCATTTAGTACATGTTGAGGAACAATGTGTGACAAACCGCCTGATTTAAAAGCTAAAGTAGAAATGTAATCTGACATCATGCCTGCCGCACCTCACAGCTTCCTGTCCAGTTTATAATCTGTGAACCTAGGACAGTCAATCGCTACAAGTGATGCCTTGTGGCTAAAGCACAAAAATCAAAGAGGCAATTAATACATTTGTGTGATTTATACACTGGTCTTTATGGTAATTGTAAGATGTTTTACAATATTTGTGGGATTTCTTTATATCAAAAGATGCAGCATTTTAGTGCAGTCCCACAATAGCCATTTTGCTTGGCTGGGAATCTCTTTCTGTATGTTGAAATGCAGCCTCAATAATTCCAGGAGTAAAGCAATCTCCAGTGCGAGACAGGTAAAAGATTTCTCTTTATTTAACCAGGAAAATAAAATGATGAGGAACCAAAACCTGGCAGCATTGAGATTACCGGATCTCAGTGAAACAATCGAGCAAGATAGAGGTAAGAGGCAGCAGCTGAACCAGGCACAGATTTGTGTGTGTGTGTGTGTGTAGTGCGGGTTGCATGTGTGAGTGTGTGTGTAGTTGGGAGTTTGTGTGTGTGCTGAGGTTGCATGTGTGGGGAGGGAGGCCAGGAGTGTTTGTATGTATGTGTATGCTGGGGGGTTCTATGTGTGTGTCAAGGTTGTGTATGTGTGTTTTTGTGAGAGTTAAGATTTGGGAATGGTTGGGATGTTTGTGGGTGTGGTGAGGGTTTGTGTGTATGTGTGTGTGTGTTGGGGGGGCTGCAGTTTGGGGCGTTTGTTGTGTGTGTTAAACGGTTGAGCAGTGTATTGGTAAGTAACCGATGTATGCTTTGAATTGCACAAGTGTTGCTCTCAGACTAATGGAAAACATTGATTGCCCTGTGGGGGTGGAATCACCTGTTATATAAGAGATGTGAGCTGTGTTGAATTAAATATTTTTAATTTCTTTGCCCAGTGAAAATCTAATTAATTTTGTTGACGTTGTCTCTGCGCTCAATAGCTCTGAGATTAACCCCTGGGGAACCAGAGGGTGAACAGCATCACAGTTTTGATGGAGTTCTGGCCCTTTTCATTGCAAACCATTAAACACCTCCATATTCATGTTCCTATGCTGCATGCACATTGAGTAAGTTCAGAACCTTTTACTTTTGCCATTTAGAAAGGTCTAACAGTTTATGGAAACTTGTTACTGCAATATGTTTTTAAGGTCCATCTCCTACTCCCTGCCCAGCAGCCGATGGGAGTAAAGGCAATTCCGACATCACACCAAATATCCCAGACTCACTGCTGCGGAAGCTGAAGGTTCACAGGTCATTGCCTGGAGGGTAAGAAGTTACAGCTTCTGAGTGACAGACTCTGCTCTCAAATCTTTACCCGTTTCTCTCTCTATTTCTATCTCTCTGTCTCTCTCTTTCTAGCCCTCTATCTCTTTATCTGCCTCTCTCTCTTGGTCCCTGCCACTCTTTATCTCTGTCTCTCCTTCTCTTTCTCTATCTCCCTTCTCTGTATCTCACTCTGTCTCTGCTGCACTCTGTCACTCTCTTACTGCCTCTTCCTCTGTATCTCTTTCTCAACTCTTACCCTTCCACCTTTATCTCTCTTTCTATATTTCTCTCATTTCTTTTCCTCTGTCTCTCTCTTGGTCCCTCTTTCCTGTCCCTTTCTGAATCTCTCTCTCTCTCTCTCCTCCAACATACTCTTTCTCCCCCACTTTTCTTTGGCTCTGTCTTGCTTTCTCTCTTTCTGTCTCTTTCCCTCGTTTCCTTTCCGTCTCTCTTTGTCCAGTTGCCTGTTTCTCTTTGTCTCTTTCCCTCCTTCTTTCTGTCTTTCTCTCCCTTCAGTTATCTGTCTGTCTGTCTCTCCCATTTTCTCTTCTCTTTCTCCCTCTTCCCCAACTTATTGTTCTCTCTCTCTCTCATACAGTCAATTTCTCTGCTTCCCATAACCTTGTGTTTGAAGAGTACGGATGTAAAGAGGTCACTGTCCTAGGCCTGTTACTGATGAAATTCATGACCCATTGGTTAGCAGGCAGGAGGACTGATCTCAGTGAGTTTGGCAAGAACAACAGCAATGATTCCACTCGGACAACAGAGCTGCACAATCTGATAGCAGAGCACATTAAACATTTAAAACATGACATTCATTCATAACAACAACAGCTTGCACTTATATAGACCTTTAAATGTATTAAAATGTCCCAAAGCACTTCACATGAGCATTACCAAGCAAAAATTAACACTGGAGATTTTAGGACAGGCGACCAAAAACTTGGTTAGAGAGGTAAGCCTTTAAGAGTATCTTAAAGGAGAAGAGAGAGGTAGAGAGGTGTAGGGAAGGAATTCCAGAGCTTAGGACCCAGGCAGCTGAAGGCATGGCTGCCAGTAGTGGAGTGATGGAAATCGGGGATGCTCAGGAGACCAGAATTGGAGGAGTGCGGATATCTCAGAGTATTGTAGGGCCAGAGGAGATTACAGAGAAACGGAGGAGTGAGGCCATGGAGAAGTTTGAAAACAAGGATGAGAATTTTAAAATCAAGGCATTGCTGGACTGAAAGCCAGTGCAGATCAGCGAAAACAAAGTGAAGAGTGAACAGGACTTAGTACGAGATAGGATACAAAGGCAAGGATGAGGGTTTCAGCAGGAGATGAGCTGAGGCAGGTGCAGATTTGGGTGGTGTTACAGGGAAGAAAGTAAGACCACAAAGAACCAATTCAACTAATACCAGAACTGAGGGGTTATTTCAGGAAAGACTGAAAAGGCTGGGGCTCCTTTCTTTAGAACAAAGAAAGCTGAGGGGTGACCTGATCTTGAAATTATGAAGGGGTTTGATAGGGTAGATGCAGAGAAGATGTTTCCAGTTGTGGGATAGCTCAAAACTAGATATAAGATAGTCACTTATAAATCCAATAGGGAATTCAGGAGAAACCTTTTTTCCCCGGAAAGTGCTAAGAATGTGGAACTCACTACCATAGGGAGTGGCTGAGGTGAATGACATTGATGCATTTAAGGGGAAGCTCGATAAACACATGAGGAAGAAAGGAATGGAAGGATATGCTGATGGGGTTAGATGAAGATGGGTGGGAGGAGGCTCATGGAGAATAAACACTGGCCTTGACCAGATGGTCCTAGGGTTGCCAACTCTGGTTGAGGCATTCTTGCAGGTTGATCATGTGACATTCTTACCACAAGATGCATGGCCATGTGATGCCTAATCACATGTCTTCTGCAAATGTATTTCATTTACCTTATAAAGGTTGCGTCCCCTGTAGTTGAGTATTTTCACTCTTGGTTTCATGCCATCAGCTGTTCTGCAAAAAATTCCAAAAACCAAGAGGTCTCCTGTGAGCAGTGGAGGGGAAGTCAGTTTTGGTGGGACGAGGAATCTGAAGAAACCCCCGTTTCAAAGGTCCCCATTTCACAGCCCCCCTTGATTGTCGCAACTTTGGTGTTTCACTGCTTCCACTGCCATTACTAAGTATTGCATTTTTGTACTCATTGTAATTAACTTAATAAATTCTGTGAAGCTTGTGACAGCACTGTTGTACCCAGTGTGGTCTGCAGCTAGTCGGAACTGGAAGTCCCTTTTAAATCAGCTTTCCCAACTCAGTGATTGACTTAAGTCTTACAGTTAAGTTAGAGACTACCCCAGATCTTACACCCATTTCACAGCCCCCTTGATTGTCATGACTTCCCGATTCTCACTTGCATCATTCCAACTCTCTGGGGGTGACGTCACCTAGCCTAAGGCAGCCAATGATGTTACAGAATGGGGGTTAGGCTGGGCTAGAGGTGGGCAGGTGGTGGGGAGTGACATGTTGGAGCAGGAAATGTAAATTGCTGACCTTCCAGGCTGGCAGAGGCAATGCTCGGAGAGCAATCCCTGAATCCGGGAAGCTACTGGTCATTCCAGGCATGTTGGAAACCCTAGTTGGGTTGAATGGCCTATTTCTGTGCCATAGCTTCTATGTAACTTACAATTACTCTTTTTTCTTGCAGCCTGCCTCCTCTGACTGAAAAGGAAATCGAGGTGGGTGTCTTTTGTTTCCCTGCCAACAGCGGTTTGTACTGTGCTGGAGTATAACTCCACTAAAACATCCTCTTCTCATTGAAAATGTAAACCCACACGAATATAAATGTAACAAGTCTCCAATCAAAGGTCCTCTCAAAGTCTCCTGTGGCTATTTATGACGTGTCTGTTTGCCTGAATGTCGAAGGGCAGATTCTCAACTGCAGAAAATACTGGCATCAAGTCAGCAATAACTGGCTGGCTTCTCAATGCTGAACGAGGCTGAAAATTCCAGAACTAGGATTCAGCAGTCTGAAGAAATCCATTCCTAAGCTGAGCAACATATTTAAGCATATTTTTTGCACCACTCCCACCACCCCCTAAGTGTGGGATCTAAATTCGATCCCCACAGTAAGGGAATGCTCTGAGATAACAACTGTAAGGACAACTTACATTTATATAGGACCTTTAACTTCAAAAATGTTGCTTATTCACATAGGCATAGTTAAAACACCTAGACAAAGAGGAAGAGATTATGAGCGGTGGCCAACAACCTAGTCAAAGACAAAAGCAGAGAATACTGTGGATGCTGGAAATCTGAAATAAAAACAGAAAATGCTGGAGATACTTAGCAGGTCAATGGCAGAAAATGGCACTGATAGAGTCATCATTGTACCAGAAGAAGAGTTGAGGGTGGGGGCCTGAGTAGGACTGGAACAAGGAATGTTCCACATATCCTACAAAAAGGCAAGCATAGTTAGCACCCATACGGGTACCCATACTAACACCTTTTATTCGGAGGGAGTGGATGGAGGTAAAGGAGAAGTTGTTTAACGTGAGAACAAGTTCAGTCAAGCGGAGGAGGGTGGTGGTGGATGGAGACTGGTTGGGCCACTTTTCAAGGAAAAAATGGAGAGCACTCATTCTGTCCTGGTGGGGGATGGAAGTGTAGAGGGGTTGGGTGTTCATGGTGACGAGGAGACAGTTAGGACCAGGAAACTGTTAAAATGATGGAGGGTATTGGCTAAGTCACAAATGTAGATGGGAAGATACTGGAGAAGGGGAGAAAAAATATAGTCAAGCTAAGAAGAAACCTATTACATTTCTAACTTTCCCCAGTTCTTATAAAAAGTTCACAGGCCTGAAACATGAACTGTGTTTCTCTTTCCAGAGATGCTGCCAGATCCGCTGAGTATTTTATGTCATTTTTATTAACTCAGTCAAAGAAGTGGATTTTAAGGAGGCCTTTAAGGAGGAGAGGCAATATAAATAAAAAGGTCTAATTTTAAAGGAGGTGCAGAAAAGACTAGGTTGTATGTACATAAATCTTTGAGAGTGGCAGGATAAGTTGAGAAGGCTGTTAAAAAAGCATAAGGAATTCTTGCCTTTATTAATCACGGCATAGAGTCTAAAAACAAGGAAGTTATATTAAACCTTTATAAAACACTGGTTAGGATTCAGCTGGAGTGTTGTGTCCAATTTTGGGCACCACATTTTAGGAAAGAAGTCAAAGGGCAGAATTTTGCCCTTGGTGGGCGTGCGGGCCCCACCGGCTCGGCGGCGGGTGGACAGCCGACCCCCGCCGCCAAAACAGGGCCCGCCGCCATTTTGAGTGGGCGGGCCAATTAAAGCCTGCCCGACGGGAAGCGCTATACGCTTCCTGTGCGGGGGAGGGGAGGGAACCCCCAGCTGTCAAAGTGCGCTCTTTCACGCATGCGCGCGAAAGAGCGCACTGCTCCCTGAGACTAAGTGCTGTCTCAGGGAGATTAGGGACAGTGCTTCAAAACTTAAAAAATAGAAAAATAAAAATATTATTAACATGTCCCCCTCTTGTGGCAATGTTACATGAGATGGGCCATGTTAATAAATTTCACATTACATTTATTAAAGTTTTTAAAAAGGAACATGAAGCCTCATCCCGCCAGTGGATGAGGTTTCATGTTTTTTCTATTCCCCGCTGGGGCTCCTGGCCTGCCCGCCAGCCTTAAGGTGATTTCGCTGTCCGCCCGCCTTCCTGAAAATTTAAAGGGACTGGGATGACGTCGGGGGTTCCTCCCGACATCATCCTGCGTCATTTTCCCCTCGGCAAACAGGCCCCGCCCCCAAATCGTCAACGGGAAAATTCAGGCCAAAGTCTTGAAGAGGGTACAGAGGGGATTTACTAGAACAGTACCAAGGATGAGGGACCTCAGCTGTTTGGAGAGGCTGCGATTGTTCTCCTTAGAGCAGAGAAGGTTAAAGGGAGATTTAATAAGGGTGATCAAAATCAATAAGGAGATACTGTTTTCAGTGACAGGAGCATCAATAACCAGAAGACACAGATTTAAGGTGATTTGCAAAAGAACCAAAAAGGGGAAAAGGATATTTTCCTACACAGTCGGTTGTTATGATTTGGAATGCACGAATGAAAGGATGGTAAAAGGAGACTCAATAGTAACTTTCAAACACTTGGAAAGGAAATATTTGCAGGGCTTTGGGGAAAGAGCAAGGGGAAGGGGATAATTGGATAGCTCTTTCAAAGAGCTAGAATAACAGGCTGAATGTCTTTCTTCTGTGTTGTAAAATTCTACTATTGGAGAGGGTTTATAACACAAGGAGGAGAGATATTGTCTGTACTGCACCACTCCTGCCCATCCCCCGCCTGTCTGTCGGTGTACAGGACTCTTAATCCCCAGTCTTATTTGTTTCCTACAGAACACGTTTATACAGCTCTCCCTGGCATTTAAAAATGACAGCTACACACTGGAAGCAAGGCTGGGTCTGGCAGAGAGAGAGAGAAACCTGGCTGAGGAGAACACAGAGAAGGAACTCGAAAACTTCAAAGCAGAGATGAAGGTGAGATACATGGCCCGCGAACTCACTGATATTGATTGAACCATAGAACCATACAAAAGTTACAGCACAGAAGGAGGCCATTCGGCCCATCTTGTCCATGCCAGCCCGAGGACACCCAGGTGCCCTTTCTACTCCCGCCTTCCTGCACCCGGCCCATAGCCCTGCAGCTCACAGCACTTTAGGTGCAAATCCAGGTACTTTTTAAAAGAGTTTAGAGTTTCTGCCTCTACCACCAACTTGGGCACCAAATTCCAGAAACCCACTAACCTCTGCGTAAACAAGTTCTTCCTCATGTCCCCCCTACACCTTCTGCCACTTATCTTGAATCTATGTCCCCTGGTTCTAGAATTCTCCACCAAGGGAAACAACTTTATCCTGTCCACTCTATCTATTCCCCTCATAATTTTGTACACCTCAATCAAGTGACCTCTCAGCCTTCTTTGTTCTAAGGAAAATAACCCCAACCTATCCAATCTCTCCTCACAGCTACACTTTTCTAACCCTGGCAACATTCTTGTAAACCTCCTCTGCACTCTCTCCAGAGCCATTACGTCCTTCCTGTAATGTGGTGACCAGAACTGCACACAATACTCCAGTTGTGGCTTCACCAGTGTTTTATACAATTCCAACATTATATCCTTACTTTTATATTCTATACCTCTGCCAATGAAGGAGAGCATTCCATATGCCTTCTTTACAACCTTGTCTACTTGAACTGCTGCCTTCAGGGACCTGTGTACTTGTACGCCAAGGTCTCTCACTTCATCTACCCCTCTTAGTATATTCCCATTTATTTTGTAATCCCTGTAACTGTTTGACCTCCCAAAATGTTTGACTTCACACTTCTCTATGTTAAAATCCATCTGCCACTTTACCGCCCACTCCACCAACCCATCTATATCGTTTTGGAGATTATGGCTATCCTCTACACTATCCACTACTCGGCCAATCTTTGTGTCATCTGCAAATTTCCCAATCGTGCTCCCCACGTTCACGTCCAAATCGTTAATATATAACACAAACAGCAAGGGTCCCAACACCAAGCCTTGTGGAACACCACTTGAGACAACTTTCCATTTGCAAGGGCATCCATCGACCATTACCCTTTGTTTTCTGTTACAAAGCCAACCTTTTATCCAGTTTGCCACATTATCCTGAATCCCATGGGCTATTACTTTCCTGACCAATCTGCCATGTGGGACCTTGTCAAATGCCTTGCTAAAATCCATGTACACAACATCCACTGCACTACCTTCATCAACCCTTCTTGTCACTTCCTCAAAGAATTCAATCAAATTTGTAAGGCAAGACCTTCCTTGAACTGCACACAATTGTGACATTTTAAGTAATATGCCTAGTGGGAAAGAGGCTCGGTGGGGTCAGATGCCCGTTTCATTCCACATCCTGTTTTACACCCCACTAAACTCAGCAGACTGTAAAATTGGACTCTCAGCAAAACCTCTGGCCCATTACCCTCACCCTTTGCACCCTGGGCATGCGAGATTTATATGACTCCATTGTGTTTTGTATCAGAGTCTCCCTTAGGACACAATTCAATCAACAACCTGTGTGCGCTCTGCTGTGATCATTCAGTGTGTGGATGTCTGGAAAAAGGAAACTGTATTATTACTGAAAAGAGACATGTCAAAGCTTTTCGTCTTGCACCCATCAGGATACTTCACAAAATTACCAATATAAGGGAAAACAACAATTTATACTGTATGTGAAGAGAATGCTGATTGGTGGTAAGTGGACTTTGATTGGTAGAGGTGTTGCCATGGAGAATGTGCCAGTGATGGTGACTGACAGTTAACTACCAAGCATTGTTTGAAATTTAAAGCAGGCGGCTTGACTCTGATTGGTCAAGGCATTGCCCTTAGAAATGAGTCATCAAATAGCTGTCACTCATTTGGTTTAGCTGAAACAGGGACAATGTGTGCACGTGTTCTTTCTGTCTGCAAAGAACAAGACCCGTGTATTAATATATGTAGCTTCCAGTACACATAAATGCGCAACACTGTGAAGGTGATTTGAAATGGAGCAGTAAAATGAACTCCCTTCCTTGACCTACTAGTTGAGAAATCTGCCAGGGGGTTCTCCACCCCGGTCTACTGCAAGCCTACCTTCACTGGTCAATATATACGTTGGGATTCTTACAGTTCCACATGCTATAAGGTTGGTCTTATCGGCAACCTTACAAATAGGGCCCGAAGCCACTTCCTCACCAGGCAAGCTTGATGCTGAAATAGGGCGCATGAAAGGCATCTTGCAGGAAAATGGCTAATTTTTCATACTGTATATCACACAAATTCATGAACAGGCCTAAGGCCATTACTTTTGGTCCTGAAAAATGCCCAGTCTACCTCAGATTACCCTGGAAGGACAAGATGTCTCAAATATTTGAGTAACAGGTGAAGCTAGCTATTTCACACTGCTACTATGCAATAGTAACACAAGTGGTATTCGCCACTAACAGGATGCTGCCGTCAAAAAGACGTTCTGCCTTTCACACAAATAAGTAATGTTGTATATGAATTTCAGCGCCAGTGTGATGCTAGGTATGTAGGCCGTACATCCCAAAGACTGGCAGATCGTAGCATGTCCCAGCTGCTGCTTGCATTGGGCAAGGTACAGACCGTACCCAACCAGTCCGTGCTTGCAAAACTCAAAACACAGTGTCCAACATTAGATGTGATTCCATGACTGGACAACATTTGCTAAATAATTCTCAATGTGCTAAGAATTACACTGACAACCAATCAGCTGGGCTTGCAGTGTGGTGCATTTGCGTGTACTGGAAGCTACATATGTTAATATACATGTCTCTGTTCTTTGCAGCAGAAAGAACATGTGCACACATTGTACCTGTTTCAGCTAAACAAAATAAGTGACAGCCATTTGCTGACTCATTCCTTAGGGCAATGCCTTGACCAATCAGAGTCAAGCTGCCAGGTTTAAATTTCAAACAATGCTTGGTAGTTAATAGTCAGTCACCATCACTGGTGCATTCTCCATGGCAACACCTCTACCAGTCAGATTTCACTTACCAACCCATCAGCACTATCTTCACATACAGTATAAATTGTTGTTTTCCCCTTATATTGGTACTCTTGCAAAGTGTCCTGATGAGTACAAGACAGAAAGCTTTGACATGTCTCTTTTCAGCAATGCTCAAGTTCTGTACTACCAAACAACTATTGAAATTGTATTAAACAATTTGCATTTATATAATCACCTTTACCGTAAAACATCCCAAGATGCGACATGGGCGAGTGAACTTTGACACCCATCAGATATAGGGATATTAGGACAGTCGACTAAAAGCTTGGTCAAAAAGGCAGGTTTTAAGAAGCCTCTTAAAGAATGAAAAAGAGGAAGAGAGGTGGAGAGGTTTAGGGAGAGAATTCCAGAGCTTTGGGACTTGGGATCTGAAGGCACAGCCATCAATGGCGGAGCAATTACAATCGGTGATGCTTAAGAAGCTAGAACTACAAGGCCACTGCAAAGCCTGTGAAGTACTTTTTTTAAATGTAATTACTGTTGAATAGAGGAAATGTAACAGCCAATCTGAGCCAGCAAGATCCCAAAAACACCAGACCAATCATTTTGTTTTAGGTGTTAGTTGAGAGATAAACCATGCTTTGGAAATTACCGAGGTATTTCCCTCTTGTTCAAAGCAGGGAAAATGCTGACACATATTCTCCTGAATCACCTACTTCCTATGGCTGAGGAAATCCTCCCAGAGACAGTGTGGCTTTAGCCCTTCAAGAGGAGCCTTTGACATTGTCTTTATTGAGAGAAATTCCAAGAAAAATGTCAAGAACAACACCAGGAACTCTTCATTCCATTCATCGACCTGACCAAAGCATTTGTCTCAGTAAAAACACAAGGTTTTGTGAATGGTGTTCCACAAGGTTGGATGTCCAAGAAACTTCATCATAATCCTGCAATTGCTTCATGATGATATGACTGCAAATGTCTTGACTTGGAGGTATGAAACAGACACCTTCAAAATCTGGACCGGGGTCAAGCAATGCAGTATGATAGCCCTCATACTATTTATAATCTACCTGACAGTAGCAATTCACCTCACCAAGGATCATCTGCCCTCTGATGTCAGTATTAAATAGCACCTAGATGGAAAACTCTTCAACCTCAGTTGCCTCCATGCCAAAACTAAACTGACCACCGTAGATGTACATGATCTACAGTGTGTGGATGACTTCAGTGTCATTGCCCACACTGCCCCAAATTTGCAAGCCACTCTGGATCTCTTCAGTTCTGCATATAAAGAACTTGACCCGTCCTTGAACGTTGCCAAAACGAAACTCACATATCAACCCACACCTGGTCATCCAAATCTCCCACCTCCCATATATGTTGAAGGAGAGACTTTGGAATATGTTGAGCACTTCCCATACCTAGGCAGCCACCTCTCTCAAAAGGCCACAATTGATGAGGAGAATCAACACCAGATCAATTATGTCAGCTCAGCATCTTCCAAACTACAGCAGTGAGTGTTTGACAACGTAGACTTCCAGAAGTCCACAAAAATCCTATAGAGCACTTGTTCTCACCACACTCCTGTACTGCAATGAGACCAGGACAGTGTATCAGCAACCCCTAGAGCACTAGAGAAATTCCATCAGCAATGTCTGCACTGTATCCTCCGGATTCAATGGGAGGACCATTGAACAAATGCTAGTGTCCTTCTTGAAGCCAGCTCCACAAGCATTCAAGCAAAACTCCTGCAAAATCAACTTCAATGGACTGGACACTGTGTCCGGATGGTGGAAAAGCATCTCCCCTGCCTGGTTCTGTTTTCTCAGCTTTCAAATGGTCAATGTTCCAGGAGAGGACAAAGAATGCACTCTGAAACTCTTCTTGAAGACTCTGAAGGTTGATTTGAAGTGCAGCACAATTGACACTTATGACTGTGAGAAGCTTGCTGCCAATCATTCAATATGGCAACAACTTATGTCCATCAAGTTGCATCAAGCTTTGAGTCACAGCATCCTAATGATGAGGCAGAGCAGTAGCAGAGAAGGAAAGAAAAGGAAGCAAATTCTGCACTCCAGATCCTATTACCTTTTGAGCCATCCTGCCCCATGTGCCCATAGACCTGTGGGATGATAACTGGCCTATTCGGTCACATGAAAACCCATGGCAGAAACTCACGACCTTGACTGGATGCCATCCTTGAACTGAGGGACAGCCAACAATGACAAAGGATAAATGTTGGCCCAGGACTCAACTGGTCAGTGAATTGTATGTAATCCCAGCTACAAATGGAGTGACATTACTGGGGGACAATGTACACTCTTGTTATATTGATTCAGCAAATGATTTCCAAGTGACATATAGCAAGGTTAAATTTTTACAGCAGCTTTAAAGTAGGAAAACAGCCCAAGGTACTTCACAGGAGCATAATTAGGTAAAATTTGATGCATTATCTCCCCATCTGGGCCAGAGGAATTTTGATATTCAGAAGAGTAAGGAAGTTGTCCCCAGTGTCCTGGCCAATATTTATCCTTCAGATAGCACCAATCAAAAGTATATTATCATTAATCACATTTCTGTTTGTAGGATGTTGCTGTGCACAAATTGGCTGCCATGTTTCCTACATTCAAAAGTACTTCATTGGCTGTAAAACACTTTGGGACATCCTGAAATCATGAAAGGTTCTTCTTTGTTTTTCTTTTACTTAATTCCGTCTGTCTTGCAGTCTTCTGCTTCGCTCTGGGTGAACTCTGACCGAGACGCCCAGCAGAGGCTCCTTGAGACCATCACCGTACTGCAACGCTTGGCTATCAGGCTCTCCGGCCGAGCTGAAATGGTGGGGGCCGTTCGACAAGTAAGTACTGCTGAATAATTAGAAGAATTTAGTTCACGCAAACCCTTCTTTCTCTGATATGTGTCACCCCACCTTCTCCCCATCCCTCGATCCCCTCTATCTCTAGAAGGGCATCTATACCCTATCAGCCCATTTGTACTATAGCTTCCACCACAGGTCTACCATCCTGGGGTGTAAAATGTTTCTGCTTGCCACTCTACTTAACCTTAAGGACCCGAGATTTCACCTCTGCTCCCTGGTCTTTGACCCATTCACCAGAGCCTTGACTGTCCTATTCATCATTTCAAAAACCTCGGTGAGGCCATCTCTAGATTTTTATTATCCCAACTCCAATTTAATATCCACTCCTGTGATGTGGATGTTGCTGGCATTCCTAGTTATTTTGAGAAGGTGATGATGAGCTCCCTTCCTGAAAATTGTTTGAGGGTCTTGTTTGGCCAGTTAATGTTAACAACTTTGGTTGGAAGTATTCTTGGAAGTTTGATCACGTGACATCAGCAAATATTATTGCATTTACCCTCTAGAGGCTGTGTCCCCTGGAGTTAAGGGTTTTGCTCCTAATTTCACACTGGCAGCTGTTGTGTGAGAAGAACCAGGAGGCCTCCTGTGAGCATGGGTAGAGGAAACTAAGGCAGGGGGGAACCGAGAGAGGGGAAATGGAGTGGGGGGGTTTCAGGGGGAACCAAGGAAAAACAGAAAAAACGGCATTTATATGGTGCCTTTCAGGACCACCGGACATCCAAAGCACTTTAGAGCCAATGAAGTACTTTTTGATGTGTAGTCACTATTGTAATCTAGAGGGGGGAGGGAAGAGGGGAAACTAAATCCAACCTAAACTCTCTCCAGTCTTTCCTCATAACTCAGCCTTAGGGGAGGTATAACCACAGCTTTAAATACCAGATCTCCATAACCATCAAAAGAGCAATCATTCACTAATGTAGAACTCATCACCTTTAATATCAGTTTTCCCTCTCTGTCACCAGATTTAGATGCTCAACCTGTAAGTGCACTAACAGGAACATTAGGAATAGGATGAGACCATTCAGCCCCTGATTTTCCATTCAGTTAGATCATGGCTGATTTTAATTTCATTTACTCGCCTTGGCTCCATATCCCCTGATAAGCTTGCCCAACAGAAATCTATCAATCTCAGTCTTGACAGCTCCTTTGACCCCCCCAGCATCCATGGCCTCTAACAGGAGAGAGTTGCAGATTACCCCCTCCCCTATGCGTGAAGATGTGTTTCCTGATATTACCCCTGAACGTCCTAGATCTAATTTTAAAATTATGCCACATTGTTCTGGACTCTCCTGCCAGAAAAAAACATTTCTGTTTATCTCCCCTATTAAATCCTTCTTATATTTTAAACACCTTGATCCAATAATTCCATAATCTTTTATATTCAAGGGAATGCAAACCAGGTTTATGCAATCTGTCCTCATAATCAAACTCTTTTAGCCCTTTTTGCAGTGTCAGTCATGGCTTAGTTGGCAGCACTCTCACCTCTCAGTCACTAAACCCTGGGTTTAAGTTCCACTTCAGGCCTTGAACACAAAATCTAGGCGGACACTCCAGTGCAGTACTGAAGCAGTGCAGTACTGTCGGACATCGGCTAAGCCGATGTCCCCCCCTGCCTGTTCGGGGTGGATGTAAAAGATCCCATGATACTACTTTGTAGAAGGTGCAACTGGAGAATCCCTGGTGTCCTGGGCAATATTTAACCCTCAACATCACAAAAACATTATTATTATCACATTGTTGTTTGTGGGAGTTTGCAGTGCACAAATTGGCTGCTGTTTTTCATACATTACAACAGTGACTACACTTCAAAAATACAATATTGGCTGTGGAGCATTTTGAGATGTCTTGTGGTTGCGAAAACTTACAAATTAGGACCAGGAGTAGGCCACTCGGCCCCTCAAGCCTGTTCCGCCATTCAATAAGATCATGGCTGATCTGATTGTAACCTCAAACCTACATTCCTGCCTATCCCCGATAACCTTTCACCCCCTTGTTAATCAAGAATCTATCTAGCTCTGCCTTAAAAATATTCAAAGACTCTGCTTCCACTGCCTTTTGAGGAAGAGAGTTCCATAGACTCACAACCCTCTGAGAGAAAAAATTTCTCCTCATCTCTGTCTTAAATGAGCGATCCCCTGTTTTTAAACAGTGACCCCCAGTTCTAGGTTCCCCCACAAGAGGAAACATCTGCTCCACATCCACCCTGTCAAGACCCCTTAAGATCTTAAAGGTTTCAATTAAGTCGCCTCTAACTCTTCTGAATTCCAGTGGATACAAGCCTAACCTGACCAGCCTTTCCTCTTAAGTCAACCTGCCCATTCCTGGCATTAGTCTAGCAAACCTTCTCTGAACTATTTCTAATGCGTTTACATCTTTCTTTAAATAAGGAGACCAGTACTGTACACAGTACTCCAAATGTGACCTCACTAGTTCTTTTTACAACTGAAGCATAATTTCCCTACCTTTGTAATCAATTCTCCTCACAATAAATGATAACATTCTACTAGCTTTCCTAATTACCTGCTGTACCTGCATACTAATCTTTTGTGATTTATGCACTAGGACACCCAGATCCCTCTGAATCTCAGAGTTCTGCAATCTCTCACTATTTAGATAACAAGCTTCTTTTTTAGTTTTCCTGCCAAAATGAACGATTTCACATTTTCCCACATTATACACCATTTGCCAGATCTTTGTTCACTCGCTTAACCTATCTATATCCCTTTGTAGCCTCCTTACATCCTCTTCACAATTTACTTTCTTACCTATCCTTGTGTCATCAGCAAATCTAGCCACCATTCCTTCAGTCCCTTCATCCAAGTCATTTATATAAATTGTTAAAAGTTGAGGCCCCAGCACTGATCCCTGTGGCACACCACTCGTCACATCCTGCCAACCAGAAAAAGACCCATTTATGCCAGCTCTCTGCTTCCTGTTAGCTAGTCAATCTTCTATCCATGCCAACATGTTACCCCCTACATCATGAGCTTTTATTTTCTGCAATAACCTTTGATGTGGCACCTTATCAAATGTCTCCTCGAAATCTAAGTACAGTACATCCACCGGTTCCCGCTATCCACAATACATGTGACTCCTTCAAAGAACTCTAATAAATTGGTTAAACATGATTTCCCTTGTACAAAACCATGTTGACTCTGTCTAATTGCCTTGAGTTTTACTAAGTGCCCTGCTACAACATCTTTAATAGTATCTTCTAACATTTTCCCTATGACAGATGTTAGGCTAACTGGCCTATAATTTCCTGCTTTCTGTCTCCCTCCCTTTTTGAATAAATGAGTTATATTTGCTATTTTCCCATCTAATGGAACCTTCCCCGAATCTAGGGAATTTTAGAAAATTAAAACCAGTGCATCAACTATTTCACCAGCCACTTCTTACAAGACCTTAGGGTGAAATCCATCTAGACCTGGGGATTTGTCAGCCTGCAGCCCCAACAATTTTCTCAATACCACTTCCCTGGTGATTGTAATTTTCTCAAGTTCCTCCCTCCCTTCCATTTCCTGATTTACAGCTATTTCCAGCATGTTACTTGTGTCCTCTATAGTGAAGACCGAAGCAAAACACCTGTTTAATTCATCCGCCATCGCCCTACTTTCCATTATCAATTCCTCAGACGCACTTTCTATAGGACCAATGCTCATTTTGTTAACTCTATTCTTATTTAAATATCTATAGAAACTCTTACTTTTACTCTTACTCTTTATATTACTAGCTAGCTTTCTCTCATACTCTAATTTTTCCCTCCATATTAATATTTTTGTCACAAGAACAGAAAATGCTGGAAAAACTCAGAGCTGTAGAGCTCTCCACAGATGCTGCTAGACCTGCTGAGTTTTTCCAGCATTTTCTGTTTTTGTTTCAGATTTCCAGCATCCGCAGTATTTTGCTTTAATCTTTTTGTCATTCTTTGCTGTTCTTTATATTCTTTCCAGTCTTCTGACCTGCCACCCACCTTTGCGTAATTATATGTTTTTTTTCTTTAAGTTTCATACTGTCTTTAACTTTTTTAGTTAACCACGAATGGTGGGCCCTCCCCTTGGAATTTTTCTTTCTCATTGGAATGTAAATATCCTGTGTATTTTGAAATATCCCTTTAAACGTCTGCCACTGAACTTCAATGAACATATTCCTTAACCTCATTTGCTAGTTCACTTTAGCTAGCTCTGCTTTCATGCCCTCATAATTGCCTTTATTTAAGTTTAAAATACTAGTCTTGGATGCACTCATTTCTCCCTCAAAATGAATGTAAAATTCAATAATATTAATATTGCTGCAACCTAGGGGTACCTTCACTTGGAGGTTATCAATTAATCCTATCTTGTTGCTCAACATCAGGTCTAGTATAGCCTGCTCTCTGGTTGGCCTCAAAATGTGCTGTTCTAAGAAACTATCCCACAAACATTCTAGGAACACCTCATCTACGTTACCTTTGCACATTTGATTTTTCAGGTCTATATGTAGATTAAAATCACTCATGATTATTGCCAAACCTTTCTAGCAAGCTCCCATTATCTCTTCTTTTATACTCTGTCCCACCGTGTAGCTACAATTATGGGGTCTGTACACCACTTCCACAAATGACTTCTTGCCTTTATCATTCCTCATCTCACCCCAAACCACTTCTACATGCTGGTTTCCTGAACTTAGGTCATCCCTCTCTCATGTGCTAATACCATCACTAATTAACAGAGCCATTCCTCCACCTTTTCCTAACTTCCTGTCCTTCTTAAATGTCACATACCCTTCAATATTCAGGTCCCAATCTATGCCATCCCGTAGCCATGTCTCTGTAATGACTATCAGATCGTACTTATTTATTTCTATTTGCGCTATCAGTTCATCAGTTTTGTTTTGAATGCTACATATGTTTAGATACAGAGTCCTTAGTTTTGTCCTTTTGTTATTTTTGTAGTGTCTAGCCTTATCTGCTGTTTTACTCTTAGATTTGTACTCTCTTTCCCATCCTGTCACAGTCTGTTTATCATTTCCCAAATTAAAACTTGTCTCTCTTGCCTTGTCTCTACTCTTCAATTTACCACATCTTCCGAAATTTGATCCCTTGCCCCAGCTATTCAGTTTAAAGTACTCTCTACTTCCCTAGTGAGGACACCAGCCCCATCACGGTTTAGGAATAGACTGTCCCAACGATACAGATCCCACGATAAAAGCAAAATATTGTGGATGCTGGAAACCGGAAACAAAAACAGAAAATGCTGGAAAAATTCAGCAGGTCTGGCAGCATCTGTGGAGAGAGAAACAGAGTTAATATTTCAAGTCTGTATGACCAGCTCTGAAAAAGGGTCATTTGGACTCAAAACATTAACTCTGTTTCACTCTCCACTGATGCTGCTAGATCTGCTGAGATTTTCCAGCATTTTCTGTTTTTGATATAGACCCCACTTTCCCCAGTGCTGATGCCAATGCCCCACAAACTAGAACCCACTTTTCCCACACATTTAGCCACGCATTCATTTCTCTAATCTTATTTGTCCTATGCCAATTTTCACATGGCTCAGGTAATAATCCAGGAATGATTACCTTTGAGGTTTTGCTTCTTAATTTGGTGCCTAGCTCGTCATACTGAATGTGCAGAGCCTCCTTCCTCATCCTGCCTATGTCGTTGGTACCTGCATGGACCACAATCACTGGATCCTCCCCACTCCCACAGCAAGTTTCTCTCCAGTTCTGAGCAGATGTCCTGAACCCTGGCACTGAGCAGGCAACAAAGCTGTCTGGACTCTTGCTCTTTGCTACAGAGAACAGTGTCAATACCCCTCACTATACTGTCCCCAACTACCACTACGTTCCTTTTTTCTCCCCCCACTTGGATGACTTCCTGTACCACAGTGCCATGGTCAGTTTGCACATCCACCCTTCAGTGTCTGCTCTCATCCAAACAAGCTGAAGGAACCTCAGACCTGTTGGACAATTGCAGAGGCTCACACTCCTGCCCTCTGGGTCCCCTTGCCTGCCTCATTCGCAGTCATACCCTCCTGTCCCTGGCCACTGACCAAATCAGAAGACCCTATCCTAAAAGGTGTGACTACGTCCTGGTATAAAGCATCCAGGTAACTTTCCCCGTCCCTTTTGTGTCGCAGAGTCTGCAGCTCAGCCTCCAGCTCAATGACTCTGAGCCAAAGTTCCTTAAGCTGCAAACACTACAGACATCTTTACCCTGGATCACAATATTATCCAGGAGCTCCCACATGCTGCAGCCTTGACACATCACCTGTCCTGTCATCCTTAATGTGTTTTAAATAATTACTTAATTATATTAACCGTCTATTTAATGTTGCTTTCTTATATATTTTATTAACTTTACCATCAAATTGTGTACTATTGTAAACCTTAGGGATAGAATAGAACTTACCCACTTACCAGATATTGACCAAACAGCTAGCTCCTTTCCCTGTAGTAGAGCAAGAACCAATTCCCATGGGGTGAGAAAGATAGAAAGAGGAAATGAACAACTCCTTCTCCCCCTTCAACAAACTCCCCTCTCACCAAGCTCCAAGGGAAGACTTTTCCCGTTGGCAAGCGGGGGCGGGGCTCACTCGCCGACGCGTAAAATGATGCATGGTGACGTCGGGTGGGCATTCCGACATCACCGCGCGTCATTTAGATTGTCAGTTTGGCGGGCGCGCAGCCAAATTGTCAAAGGCCTATTAAGGCCATTAACAAAGCTGTTAAGAATGCCGCCTGTCCAACCTTAAGATTGGCAAGCAGGTGAAGAGCCCAGGCAGCCTTCGCATTTTTCATGAAACCTCATCCTGCCAATGGATGGGATCCATGGATTGGCGGGATGAGGTTTCATGAAGGGTTTGTTAATTTAATAAAAACTTTTGAAAAAATTAATGGACATGTCCCAGCTCATGTGACAGTTTCACATGAGGGGACATGTCCTTAAAATTTTTTTTCAACTTTATTACATTTTCCAGAGGTTAAACTAATCTCCCTGAGGCACAGAGGTGCCTCAGGGAGATTTCTGTGCTCTTTCGCGCGCATGCGAAAGAGCGCAGGCCCCGACTCAGGGGATCCCCCTCCGCCCGCACAGGGAGTACACAGCGCTTCCGTGTGTGCGTCACGCTGGGTGGGCCTTAAATGGCCGGCCTATATAAAATGGTGGTGCAGCCCGCGATTGGGTCAGCTCCACCCGCCCGACGAATGGAAAATTCAGACCAGTTAGTCAGCTACACTCCGTTTGCCAAGGCTGCAATAAGGAACCCTGAATTTATAGTAAAAGTGCTGTATAAATGTAAGTCTTTCTTTCTGGTATCATTCTGATGAATCTGCACTGCACCCCTTCAAAGCTGATATATCCTTCCTGAGGTGCAGTACCCAGAACTGAATGCAGTTACTCCAATGGGGTCTAACCAACATTCCAAATAAGTCTAGCAAAACTTGCACCCCTTGTATTCGAGCCCTTTTGAGATAAAGGTCAACATTCCACTCACCTTTTAAATTACTTTTTTGTCCTGTTTAGACCACACCTAGAATACTGTGAACAGCTTTGGTCCCTTTATCTAAGGAAAGATATACTAGCATTGGAGGCAGTCCAGAGAAGATTCACTAGGTTGATCCTTGGTATGGAGGGATTTTCATATGAGGAGAGGCTGAGTAGGTTGGGCCTGTACTCATTGGAGTTTAGAAGAATGAGAGGCGACCTTATTGAAACATATAATATTCTTAGGGGGCTTGACAGGGTAGATGCTGAGAGGCTGTTTCCCCTTCTAGGAGAGTTTAGGACCAGAGGGCATAATCTCAGAGTAAGGGGTCACCCTTTTAAGACAGAGATGAAGAAGAATTTCTTCTCTCAGAGGTTAGTGAATCTGTGGAATTCTTTACCGCAGAAGGCTGTAGAGGCTGGGTCGTTAAGTATATTCAAGGCTGAGATGGACAGATTTTTAATCAGTAAGGGAATCAAGGGTTATGGGGAAAAGACAGGAAAGTGGAGTTGAGGAATATCAGATCAGCCATGATGTCAGTGAATGGCAGAGCAGACTCGATGGGCCGAATAGCCTACTTCTGCTCCTACGTCTTATGGTCCATGACCACTAGTTTTTCTTGATTTCTGTATTCAAATTCTTAAATCTCTCTGATCCTCCACTGCTCCTTGTTTCTCACCATTTGGAAAATACTCTAATCTATCTTGGGTCCAAACTGGATGAACTCACACTTTCCCACATTGGAATCCATCTGCCACAGTTTTTACCCACTCATTTAAACTGCAAAAATGACAACTTGCATTTATATAACACCTTTAACAGAGCAAAATGTCCCAAATCGCTTCACAGGAGCGTTATCAAACTAAGTTTGACACCAAGCGGCATAAAGCGACATAGGACAGGTGGTCAAAAGTTTATTCAAAGAGGGATGGTTTAAGGAGGACAATGAGGTAGTGAGATGGAGAAGAGAAGGGAGGGAATTCCGGAGTTTAGGAGTCCGACAGCTGAAGGCACAGAGCCAATAGTGGAGCGATTAAAATTGGGGTATGCAAAAGGCCAGAATTTGAAGAATGCAGATACCTCGGAGGGATGTAATCTAGCAACGTCCCTTTAGCCTGGAGTCTTTAAGTGTGCCCTCTGGTTAATCTGAGGGTATGTTGCATGTTTACAGGAGAAACGAATGTCCAAGGCCACAGAAGTGATGATGCAGTACGTGGAGAACTTGAAGAGAATGTATGAAAAGGATCATGCTGAGCTAACGGAATTCAAGAAGCTGGCTAATCAAAATTCAAACCGTAACTACGGTCCATATGGAGACAGTAACGGTAGGAGCACTTAGTCCTAGCTGGCTTTCCGGGTCTGGCATTTGGTTTGTGACCAGCAGAGAGCTCGCTCCAATATGTGCTTTTCAAAAATCCTTCCATCCTCTTTTGACCACGCTGATTCCTGGATGGGACACTGTTTGATGGGTTTGACCACCTTGAGCTGTGGGCAGTCCATTCAACTGACCAAACCCGATCTTGTCCATAAAGCATTGGGCAATAAACAGCACTCGGCGAGAACCCTGGCCAATTTGTATTTCTGCCTCTCTTCAACCTGACCTATTGTTGTACCCTAAATGCTGCCTCAATTGAGATTGGCTAACTCAGTTTTATCCAGGATCTAAAGGGATCTTAAAGGATATGGGGAGCAAGCAGGAGAGTGGGATTAGACTGGGTGGGATAAAACACTCGCCATTCCATCTCCTTCTTCAAAGTTGGTGTTTGGTATTCAGTCACTGAAATGCTTGAATTAAATTTAAGTGAAGTAGTGAGTGCTCAGTGAGCAGTCACTCGCCACAGAAGGAGTGTTCAAAAAAATATGAGAACGAGTTCTCAAAATTGGGAAGAGTTCTTGTTGCTTTAGGATATATTTTTATTCCTCAGAGTGGGATTAAAACTGGGCAACTTCAAAGAGAGTTCCAAGAAAAACCAAGCAAGTGACGGGCACTCATCCAACTATTACATTCTTTAAATTCTCCAGGCGGGCAGCCAACAATAAGCCAGGCAGGAAAAGAGTTTGTAGCATCAATTCACCAACAGTAGGTGGCAGAATTGAACTATCCAAAGGAAGCCCCATCATTTCCATGAATCGTTGGCAAGATTTTCCCCCTTGTCCTGGGCTGCTATCTCACACTCACCCTTTACTTTATCAGGGGGAAACTAACAGGCTGCACAGCCAGAGCCAGGAATCACAATCTGAGAGAATTTTTAATTATAACATTGGTGAGAATCCCTACCATCTTTTCCTCAGATCTTGAATGCAGTGAAAACAAAATGCTGAGTTCCAAACTGTCCTTTCATTTGCACACTTTTTCTTAAAATCTTACAGCACAGGACATAAGAACATAAGAAATAGCAGCAAGCGTAGGCCACTCAGCCCCTGAACCCTGCTCTATCATTTAATAAGATCTTATGATTGATCTTCAACTCCACCTTCCTACCCAATCCCCATATCCCTTAATTCCATTCGTGCCCAGATATCTGCCTGGAACAGACTGACTGTTCACAGTCTTCTCAGGTGGAGAATTTAAAAGATTCACAATTCTCTGAGTGAAGAAATTTCTCCTCATTTCAGTCCTAAATGGTCAACCCTTTTTCCTTAGACTGTGGCCCTGCGTTCAAGATTCCTCAGCCATCCCTTTAAGAGGTTTATATGTTTCAATGAAATCACCTCTCATTCTTGAAAACTCTTGCGAATATAGTTTATAGAAGGAAGCCCATTTGACCCATTGTGCCTGGGTTGACTCTTTGAACAAACAAGTCTCACTCCCCCTGTTCTTTCCCCATAGTCCTGCAAATTTATTATCAAAGTTATTATCAAATCTGCTTTTACCACACTTTCAGGCAGCACATTCCAGATCACAGCAGTTCACTGTGTAAACTTATTTTCCTCATCTCTTTCTATCCTTTTTGCCGGCTATCTTATGGCTCTCAGGTTACTAACTCTCTGGCCACTGGAACCAATTTCTCCATATTTACTCGTCAAATCCATTCGTGATTTTGAACACCTCTATCAAATTTCCTCTCAACCTTCTCTACTCTAAGAGGAACAACCCCAGCTTCCTTCAAATTTGTTTTTTTTTATCCAATTGCAAGAGCCAAGAACAGCCAAGAGTTATTCCTTGGAAATGTATTATTCTCCTGATTCAGCATTATCCCCACAGATTGCAGACTCAGTGTGATCCAGATGGACTCAGCCATGGTCTCTGGCGGGATTGATGTAGGGGCGTTCAGATGGTAGGTGGCTGGATGGTCACACACATACCATGAGAATTGGGCATCCACCTGTTGACATTCAGGCCACTTGGCCCAATTTGTGCTTCTATCTCATTTTCTGTGTCGTCCTGTTTGGAATTTGCAAGGCTAAAGGGAAAGAGCAAAGTGAATGGGACTAATTGGATAGCTCTTTCAAAGAGCTGGCATAGACATGATGGACCTAATGGCCTCCTTTTTGCTGTATGATTGGGAAAGGGTTGTACTTAGCGCTGATGTCTCATTGGTGAATAAATCCTCAATTCGAGTATTTAGCTCTTGGTAAATTGAGATATTTGGGAATTAATGGGAGGATTGGGATTTGAGGTAAAATGTGGCAATGACGGAAAATTTCAGGGACCAACTCCTGGTCTCCATGAGTTAATTCTTTTGTATTTTCTTCTTAGATGATGGAGTCCCGAGAACAGCCCGATCTATGTCGCTCACACTGGGAAAGGTAAGAGGTCAGACCAAGGAAGCCACATTAATGTTCAAAGGGGTTATTGTGGATCCAGCCATTCTTGAAAGTTATTGAACACCAGCCTGCCATTTCAGCTGTTGAAATTTCCCTAAAGCTCTCTCTCTCTTCCAATCTACATCCTGTTCATTGTTACCCATAGATAACTGACTAGCAAGCAGAAGGAACTTGTACTATATTCATAAGAATCTTATTGCATCAACAGGATGTCCCAAGGCTCTTTAAAAACAATGAAGTACTTTTGAAGTGCAGTCACTGTTGTAATGTAGGAAATGCAGCAGCCAGTTTGTGCACAGCAAGCTCCCACAAACAGCTATGTGATAAATGACCAGATAATCTGGACATTTTTTTGGTGATAGCTATTAAAGGATAAATATGGGCCTTGTGTCTTCAAATTGTGGAATCATTTACATCCACCTGAGAGGCAACATCCAATTGACGGTGGAAGTTTTCCGTCTTTGGCTAGGCAATAATCTAGTGGAGTGGGCTGCCCTCCAGTTGTAAATTGCTCCCAATGTTCATTCCATTGAGATGGAGGCTAGACTAATCCTTGTATTTACAATTCACAGGCATAGATTCCTTTAAGACCAATAAACCTCTTCCTGAATGGGTCCACGAGCAAATGAACCATTCTCAAAGGCCACCCTGGTCAATTCATTCAGGAGCCAACTCCCTGCTTTAATATCAGAACCAGTGATTTGGTCAAATATATGATATGATCTCCCTACATTACTGCAGCGACAACACTTTGAAAGTACTTAATTGGTTGTAAACTAAGGACTTCCTGAGGTGGTGAAAGACGCTGTATTAAAGCAAGTTTTTCCTTTCTCTTTTTCATCAAGTTGAGCTCTTAATTGATGGGAAAGGGTGACCTTTAAAATCCACTTTCAGCTAGTCAAACTTGCCTACAAAGTGAAACCTGGGAGCCAGAAAATGAGCACAGAGAAATGAGAGGAAAGAATCAAGAGGACAAGCGGATTCAAATTAAACCGTTTTAAACTACTGCATTTTTTGTTAAACTTATCTTTTAAATGTATATTTTAATCCGACGTGAATCATGCAGCACATGAAGAGGCCATTCAATCCACCTCTTTAAAAGAGCTATCCAATTAGTCCCATCACCCTCACTGCTCTTTCCCCATTGTCTTGCAACATTGTCTTGTAAAATTAGTCATAGATTTGCCACTTATATTTCAGTAACAGTATTACTGAATTTTTAGTGCTCATCAAAAGAAATGTTATTGGTCATTCCAGAAAGGCTGGATCTGTGCTCAACAGAAGGGCTGCATGATTGATTGATGTTTAGCTGCATGTTGTGGTTGCTTGATTTCAGGGACTAAGGGAATGCACATATTGTTGAAAATAAAGAATATCATTGTGATTATTGTAGTTTGTTGGAGGCTCAGTGTTGCTGGTCCTCCTTCCAAGACACTCTAGCGTAAAAGTGACAGCCGTCAACATTAATGAGAGAACATGCAACACTGCAATTTTAAGGGAATCATAAATCCATTTAAACTAAAGCGGATTTAGAACCTCTGTTCAAATAGGTGGGGAGTTTTGCCGCACATTAAGCATTGTTCCACTGATGATAATTATTACAGCAGTCTCTCACCCTGACAGACTCCTTACCACCTCAGTTGTAACCCATTCACTCAGCCACAGGCTAAGAGATTGATTTGATCCCGCAGATACCAATATTAATGGTGGTGAAGTTGTTCTTGAATGATAGCTTGTCGGGCATCTGTTTCTCACTTTGTTCAATTTTCTTTTCAAAATGTTACCATTCGATTTTGCCCAAGATAAATTTCACCCCCAATGACTTGTTTCTCACTGTGGTGGGTTTAACCATTAAAATAGTGTGTTGTGTTTTGCTTCCTGTAGACCGTGCCTCGCAGGAGGGTCAGTGTGGCAGTGGTTCCAAAGTTCATTAATTTCCCTGGACAGCCTGCCATCGCTACCATGGTAGGTCAACAATTTGTCTTTGAAAACTGATTATCGGAATGTCGATTAAAGTACAAAAGATAAAGAGAGAACTCGTGTTAGGATGCCATATGACAAATAATTTATAAGTTGCAGAGAATTAAGTCGAATTTGCATTACAGAAACAAGTAATTTGAGCTAACAGGTCTATGTCAGTGTTTATGCTCTTCCATCCCAACTTCATCTCACCCTAAAAGAATAACCTTCTATTCGTTTTTTCCTCATGTATTTTCCTAGCTTTCCTTTAAATGTATCAAGGCTATTCACCTCAACTACTACATGTGGTAGCAAGTTCCACATTCTCACCACTCTTGGTAAAAAGGTTTCTCTTGAATTCCCTATTGGACTTATTATCTTACATTTATAGCCCGTAGTTCTGGTCTCATCCACAAGTGGAAACATCTTCTCTCTGTCTACCCTATCAAAATGTTTCATAATCTTAAAGGCCTCTATCAGGTCACCTCTGAGGCTTCTCTTTTCTAGCGAAAAGAGCCCCAGCCTGTTCAGTCTTTCAGTATTTCCGGATAGATATAACCTCTCAGTTCTGGTAGCATAGGAACATAGGAGTAGGCCATTCAGCCCCTCAAACCTGCTCTGCCATTCAACTAGATCATGGCTGGCCTTCTACCTCAATGCCATTTTCCCGCACTGTTCCTTTATTCCTTGACATCTGTAATAACTGGCAGTCACTCGACCTCTGTCTTGAACATACTCAATGACTGAGCCTCCACAGCCCTCTGGGATAGAGAATTCCAAAGATTCACCATCCTCTGAGTGAAGAAATTCTTGCTCATCTCAGTCCTAAATGGCCTATCTCTTATTCGGAGACTCTGTCCCTTGGTTCTTGTTGTATGTTGTATGTTCAGTGGGTCTCAAGAAGAGGTTCTGAGTCTTGTATGGTTGAACATTAAGTGTTTATTGATATCACATAACTATGTGATATCGTTATTACGTTACTTAAAGGGATGACGGTGGATAGGCAATGGCAAACATTCAAAGAGCACATGGGTGAACTACAACAATTGTTTATTCCTGTCTAGTGTAAAAGTAAAACAGGAAAGGTGGCCAAACCATGGCTTACAAGGGAAATTAGAGATAGTATTAGGTCCAAGGAAGAGGCATACAAATTGGTTAAAAAAAAAGACCTGAGGATTGGGAGCAGTTTAGAATTCAGCAAAGGAGGACCAAGGGATTGACTAAGAAGGGGAAAATAGAGTACGAGAGTAAGCTTGCCGGGAACATAAAGACTGACTGTAAACGTTTCTATAGGTAGGTGAAGAGAAAAAGGTTTGTGAAGACAAATGTAGGTCCCTTACAGTCAGAAACAGGGGAATGTATAATGGGGAACAAAGAAATGGCTGACTAACTAATTACATACTTTGGTTCTGTCTTCACAAAGGAGGACAAATTAAATGCCAGAAATGCTGGGGAACACAGAGCTTAGTGAGAGGGAGGAACTAAAAGAAATCAGTATTAGTAGGGAAATGGTGTTGGAGAAATTGATGGGATTGAAGGCCGATAAATCCCCAGGGTCTGATAATCTACATCCCAGAGTACTTAAGGAAGTGGCCTTAGAAATAGTCGATGCATTGGTGGTCATCTTCCAAGATGCTATAGACTCTGGAACAGGTCCTACAGATTGGAGGGTAGCTAATGTAACCCCACTATTTAAAAAGGGAGGTAGAGAGAAAACAGGAAATTATAGACCAGTCAGCCTGACATCGGTAGTGGGGAAAATTCTGGAGTCCATTATAAAAGCTTTAATAGCTGAGCACGTGGAAAACAGTGGCAGAATCGGACAGAGTCGGCATGGATTTACGAGAGGGAAATCATGCTTCACAAATCTACTGGAATTTTTCGAGGATGTAACTAGTAGAGTTGATGAGGGGGAGCCAATGGATGTGGTTTATTTGGACTTTCAGAAGGCTTTTGACAAAGTTCCACATAAGAGATTAGCGTGTAAAATTAAAGCAAATGAGATTGGGGGTAGTGTATTGAAATGGATAGAAAACTGGTTAGCAGACAGGAAACAAAGAGTAGGAATAAACGGATCTTTTTCCGAATGGCAGGCAGTGACTAGTGGGGTACTGCAGGGATCGGTGCTGGGATCCCAGTTATTCACAATATATATTAATGATTTAGATGAGGGAACTAAATGTAATATCTCCAAATTTGCAGATGACACAAAGCTGGGTGGGAGGGTGAGCTGTGAGGAGGATGCAGAGATGCTTCAGTGAGATTTGGGCAAGCTGAGTGAGTGGGCAAATGCATGGCAGATGCAGTATAATGTGGATAAATGTGAGGTTATCCACTTTGGTAGCAAAAACAGGAAGGCAGATTATTATCTGAATGGCTATAAATTGAGAGAGGGGAATGTACAGTGAGACCTGGGTGTCCTCGTACACCAGTCGCTGAAGGTAAGCATGCAGATGCAGCAGGCGGTAAAGAAGGCAAATTGTTGGCCTTCATAGCGAGAGGATTCGAGTACAGGAGCAGGGATGTCTTGCTGCAATTATACAGGGCCTTGGTGAGACCATACCGGGAATATTGTGTGCAGTTTTGGTCTCCTTATCTGAGGAAGGATGTTCTTGCTATAGAGGGAGTGCAGCGGTTACCAGACTGATTCCTGGGATGGCAGGACTGACATATGAAGAGTGATTGAGTCAGTTAGGATTATATTCGCAGGAGTTCAGAGGAATGAGGAGGGATCTCATAGAAACCTATAAAATTCTAACAGGACTAGACAGGGTAGGTGCAGGAAGGATGTTCCCAATGGCGGGGGAGTCCAGAACCAGGGGTCACAGTCTGAGGATACGGGGTAGACCATTTAGGACTGAGATGAGGAGAAATTTCTTCACCCAGAGAATGGTGAGCCTGTGGAGAAATTTCTTCACCCAGAGAATGGTGAGCCTGTGGAATTTGCTACCACAGAAAGTAGTTGAGGCAAAAACATTGCATGTTTTCAAGGAGGAGCTAGATATAGCTCTTGGGGCGAAAGGGATCAAAGGATATAAGGAGAAAGCGGGAGCAGGCTATTGAGTTGGATGATCAGCCATGTTCATGATGAATGGCAGAGCAGGCTCAAAGGGCCGAATGGCCTACTCCTGTTCCTATTTTCTATGATTCTATGTTTCTATGTACATATATATTGCGTATAGTCCAAGCTATAAGCTAACTCCATGCCTACATCTACACAGGTCTCTGTCCAGTCCACAATTGAGTCCAGTCTCAGGTCATGTGCCTCTTTACATCACACTGTGGGCAGTACTGTTTCCCAGTTCCACATTAATCCTTGCTATGCCAGGTACCCTTATACTTCAGTTCTAGACTCCCAGCCAGGGGAAACATCCTTCCTGCATCTACCCTTTCGAGCCCTGTAAGAATTTTGTATGCTTCAATGAGATTACCTCTCATTCTTCTAGAGAATACAGGCCCAGTCTCATAGAACATAGAAAATAGGAGCAGGAGTAGGTCATTTGGCCTTTGAGCCTGCTCCGCCATTCAATATGATCATGGCTGATCCTCTAACTCAACGCCATACTCCCACTCTTTCCCCATACCCCTTCATGCTTTTAGAGCCTAGAAATCTATCTATTTCCTTCTTAAATATACTCAGTGACTTGGCCTCCACAGCCTTCTGTGGTAGAGAATTCCACAGGTTCACCACCTTCTGAGCGAAGAAGTTTCTCCTCATCTCAGTCCTAAATGGCCTACCCCGAGACTGTCACCCCTTGTTCTAGACCCCCCCAGCCAGAGGAAACATCATCCCTGCATCCAGTCTGTCCAGCCCTGCCAGAATTTTACACGTTTCAAAGAGATCCCCTCTCATTCTTCTAAACTCCAATGAATACAGGCCCAGTTGACCCAACCTCTCCTCATACCACAACCCTGCCATCCCAAGAATCAGTCTGGTGAACCTTCGCTGCACACTCTCTATGGCAAGTATATTCTTTCTTAGGTAAGGAGACCAAAACTGCACACAATACTCCAGGTGTGGTCTCACCAAGGCCCTGTACAGCTACAGTAAGACATCCTTGCTCCTGTACTCAAGTCCTCTTGCAATGAAGGCCAACAAACCATTTGCCTTCTTAACTGCTTGCTGCACCTGCATGCTTGATTTCAGTGATTGGTGTACAAGGACATCCAGGTCCCTTTGTACATCAACATTTCCCAATCTATCACTATTTAAATATTACTCTACCATTCTGTTTTTCCTACTGAAGTGGATAACTTCACACTTATCCATGTTATACTGCAACTGCCATGATTAATAGCCAGCCTGCGTGAAAGGCGCGCTGATAAGCTCAGCGCTGCTGGGATGGGGGCGGGAAGAGGGTGAGCACAGGCGCAGGAGAATGCACAATGAAAGCTCTGTGAAGGCAGAGAGCTGCCCCAGGGAGCTGAAGAATTTTAAATCCTAAAGTAAACATTTTGAATTTCCGAAAAAAGTTTCCACTCATAAGAGTCACTCACATAAACATTTTGATGATAAAAATTTTGCCCAGACACTTTTTTTAAACTAATATTGGAAACCTCATCTCGCCCTTTGATGAGGTTTCCTCAAAAATCCAAAGGCCGCCAGCTGATTCGCCCGCCCGCCAACCGTAATGTTGGACGGGAAGCGAAAAATCCACGTCAATTACTACATTAATGACCTTAACAGGCCTCTTAATTCTCGGCAGGCGCACTGCCAAATCTCGCCTGCGCCCACCGACAGAAATATCGCATGAGTGCGCGATGATGTCAAGATGCTCACCTGACGTATTCGTGCACTATTTTAGGCCTGATCGGGTCAGGCGCGCGCCCGCCCATGGGACATAAAATTCTGCCTATAATGTGAATAGCTAGGGCCTAAGCATTGATCCCTGCTGTAGCTAACTAGTCACCACCTGCCACTCCGAAAAATTCCTACTGTCTGCAAAACGATTCTCAATCCATGCCAATATATTACCCCCAATCCCATGTGCTTTAATTTTGCACACTAACCTCTTATCTGGGACTTTATCAAAAGCTTTCTGAAAATCCAAATACACCACATCCACTGGTTCTCCTTTATTCTGCTAGTCACGTCCTCAAAATATTCCAGTAGGTTTGTTAAATATGATTTGCTTTCATAAATTCATGTTGACTTTGTCTAATCCCGTTGATATTTTCAAAGTGTCATGTTATCACATCCTTTATAATGGACTCTAGCATTTTCTCTACTACCGATGTTAGGCTAACCGGTCTGTAATTCACTGTTTTCTCCCTCCCTCCTTTTTAAATAATGGGGTTACACTTCCCACCCTCCAATCTGCTGGGACTGTTCCAGAATCTACAGAATTTTGGAAGATGACAACCAACACATCCACTATTTCCATGGCCACCTCCTTTAGTACCCTGGGGTGTGTATTATCAGACCTTGGGGATTTATTGGCTTTCAGTCCCATTAATTTCACCAGCACTTCTTTTTTGGTAATACTAATTTCCTTCAATTTCTCCCTCTCACTAGACCCTTGGTTCCCTAGCAATTTGGGAAGTAATTTGTGTCTTCCTCCGTAAAGACAGAACAAAAGTGGTTGTTTAATTGCTTTGCTATTTCTTTGTTCTCTACTATAAATTCTCCCATTTTGGACTGTAAGGGACCTACATTTGTCTTCACCAATCTTTTTCTTTTCACTTACTTGTAGAAGCTTTTACAGTCTGCTTTTATGTTCCTTGCAAGTTTACACTCATACTCCAATTTTCCCCTCTTAATCAATCTCTTAATCCTCCTTTGCTGAATTCTAAACTGGTCCCAATCCTCAGGCTTCCTACTTTTTCTAGCAAATTTATATGACTCCTCTTTGGATCTAATACTATCCTTAATTTCTATTGTTAGCCATGGGGGGGCCGATTTTCCTGTTGTGTTTTCGTGCCAGAAAGGAATGTATAACTGTTCCAATGCATACACTCATTCCTTAAATATTAGTCATTGCTTATCCACTGTCATGCCTTTTAATGAAGTTCCCCTATCTATCTTAGCCAACTCATGCCTCAGACCTTCGTAGTTTCCTTTGTTTAGATTTGGGACGCTAGTTTCGGATCAGACCACTTCACTTTCCATCCTAATGAAGAATTCTATCATGTTATGGTCATTGTTGTCTAAAGAACCCCGCACAACAAGATTATTAATTAGCCCCTTCTCATAGCACGAAACCAAGTCTAGGATAGCCTGTTCCCTAGTTGGTTCCTCGACGTACTGGTCTAAAAAACCATCTTGCACACACTCCAGGGCCAGGATTTCCCGGTTGGCGAGCAGGCTCAGTGGGGTTGAGCGGGAGCCAGCACGAAACGGCCCCTACCTCGATTTCACACTGGCTGGCCAATGCATGTGTGCGCACAGTAAAAGCTCCCTGAGGCACAGAGCTGCCTGAGGGAGCTGAAGATTATTGAAATAAAAAGTCAAGAATTTAAAATGTTAAAAAAAAGTTTGAAAGTTTTAAATTTTTTTAAATCACTAATCGAAATCTCATCCTGCCCGTGGATGAGGTTTCGCAAAAAATCCAAAGGCCGCCTGGCTGATTCCCGCGCGCGCTGACCGACTGAAATATCGCACGAGTGCATGATGATGTCGGCACGCCCGCTCGACATCATCGCACGTCATTTTACGTTCGTTCGGGTTGGGCGCGCGCCCGCCCAACGAGCAAAATATCCTAAGATAAAGGCAAAATACTGCGGATGCTGGAAATCTGACACAAAAACAAAAAATGCTGGAAAAGCTAAGCAGGTCTGACAGCATCTGTGGAGAGAGAAACAGAGTTAACGTTTCGAGTCCGTATGACTCTTCTTCAGAGCGAAATATTCTGCCCCAGGAATTCATCCGCCGCAGTATTATTGCTAATTTGGTTTACCCAGTCTATATGTAGATTAAAGTCACCCCTGATTACTGTAGCACCTTTGTTACATGCATCTCTAATTTCCTGTTTAACGCTGCCCTCGACCTTATCACTGCTGTTTGGAGGCCTATAGGCAAATCCCATTAATGTTTTCTGCCTGTTGTTGCTTCTTAGCTCCACCCAAACTGATTCTACATCTAGATTTTCTGAACCAATATCCTCTCTCACTATTGTACTGATTTCATCCTTAACTAGCAACACCTTTTCCTTTTTGCCTGTCCTTCCTAAATATCGAGTACCCAGGGATATTCCCATTCTTGGTCACCCTGCAGCCATGCCTCCGTAATCGCAATCATATTGTACCCGTTTACATCTATTTGTGCTGTTAATTCATCTACCTTATTGCGAATGCTCCATGCATTCATATACAGTGCCTTTAGACTTGTCTTTTTAGCATTTTTACACAGTTTTTTTGTACTATGGCCCTATTTGCTACGAGCCCTTGTTTCCTCTGCCTTCCGCTTTTGCTTTCTACTTTTCTGTCTTTCATTTCTGTCTTTATTTCCCTCTCTTGTGTCTCCTTGCTCAGGTTCCCATCCCCCTGCCACTCTAGTTTAAACCCTCCCCCACAAGTACAAGCAAATGTCCCTGCGAAGGGTATTGGTCCCGGTCCTGTTGGAGTGCAACTCGTCCAGCTTATAACAAGTCCCATCTCCCCAGAATTTGTCCCAATGCCTCAGTAATCTAAAGCCCACCCCCCCGCCACGCCCCCTGCCCTCACACACCGCACCCCCCCCCCCATGGGCAAAATCTTCTATTCAGAGGGCGGGGACGGGGCCAGCTCGTCAACGCGTAAAATGAAGCGGGGTGTCGTTGGGTGTGCGTCCTGACGTCACCCTGCGTCATTTAGATTTTCAGGTCAGCGGATGTGCAGCCAATTCGGCTGTGTGCCTGCTGACCTATCAACAGCCTATTAAGGCCATTAAAAAACTAATTGAAATCATTAATGGACCTGCCCGTCCAACCTTAAGGTTGGCGGGCAGGCCTGGAGCCCTGGCGCGCATTAGAAAAAGCATGAAACCTCATCCACGGGCGGGAAGAGGTTTCATGGGTGACTTAAAAATCTCAGAATATTTCAAAATAAAAGTTATGGACACGTCCCAACTCTTGTGACAGGTTCACATGAGGGAACGTGGCAGTGAAATTTTTTTCTCATCTTTATTTGAAGTTTCAAATCTCCCCCAGGCAGCACTTAGACTCAGGGAGATCTGTGCGCACATGCGTGAAAGAGCACACTCCCGGCTCAGGGAATTCTGCCCCCGCCCGCGCAGGGAATGCATAGTGTTTCCTGGCGCACGTCACGCTGGGCGAGCCTTAATTTACTCGCCCACATAAAATGGCGGCGCGCACCCGAGAGGGGGCACCGATCAAGAACTCACTCGCCCCCCCCCCACAACTGGGGGAAAATGTTGCCCCATCTCTTCAGCCACACATTTATCTGGTCTATTCTCCTATTCTGATCTCGTTAGCACGTGACACTGGGAGTAATCCTGAGATTGCGACCTTTTAGGTCCTGCTTTTTAATTTATTTCCCAGCTCCTTATATTCTGCTTTCAGGACCCCATCCCTCATTTTACCTATGGTGTTGGTACCGATATGAACCACGACCTCTGGCTATTCACACTCTCCCTTCAGAATGTCCTGCAGCGTCTCAGTGACATCCTTGACCCAGGGAGGCAACATAACTTCCTGGTGTCACATCTATTGCCGCAGAAATGTCCATCTGTTCCCCTTATGATAGAGTTCCCTATCACTATTACTCTCCCACTCTTTTTTCTCCTCCCCTGTGCAACTGAGCCACTCGTGGTGCCACAAACTTGGCTCTTGCTGCATTCCCCTGAGAAACCACCTCCCCCAGCAGTATCCAAAATGAAAAATCTGTTAGAGAGGGACCCAGGGGACTCCTGCACTGCCTGCCTAGTTCTTATACTCTGTCTGGCGTTCACCATTTCCCTTTCTGTCTCTGCACTCTTTACCTGTGGTGTGACCACCTCACTTTACATTCTATCCACGAAGATCTCATCCTTGCAGATGCTCCACAGTGACTCCAGTGCAGCTCCAGCTCCAATTTTGAGTAGCTGCAGCTACAGACACTTCCTGCACACATGGTCACCTTGCACACTGGAAGTGTTCCTAACTTCCCACATCGCAGAGGGGGAGCATTCCATGTGGCCGAGCTGCCCTGCCATGACTTACACTTAAATTACTCCCTTTACTTTTACTTCCTCTAAATTAAAGAATATTAGAACAGGGACAGTAGAAATACTCATCAGGTCCTACTTACCAAGACCGCCGCTCTTCTTTCTGAGGAAAGGTAGAAAATGAGAGGATCACCTCCTTCCCTCTTCACCAAACTCCTTCATTCACCAAACTCCAACTTAAGCACTTTAATGCAACCCAAAGCAGCACTCTAGTGCAGGTCTCCTTAACCTCTCCTCATAGGACAGTCCCGCCACCCCAGGGATCAGTCTGATGAAACTTCGTTGCACTCCCTCTATGACAAGTATATCCTTCCTTAGATAAGGAGATCAAAACTGTACACAATACTCTAGATGTGGTCACACCAAGGTTCTATACAACTGCAGCAAGACTTCTTTACTCCTGTACTCAAATCCTTTTGCATAAAGGCCAACATACCATTCACCATCCTAATTGCTTGCTGCATGGTAGCTCTCAGTGACTTATGAACAAGGACACCCAGGTCCCTTTGGACAGCAACACTTCCCAATCTCTCACCATTTAAGGAATTCTCTGCATTTTTGTTTTTCCTACCAAAGTGGATAACTTCACATTTTCCCACATTATATTCCATCTACCATGTTCTTGCCCACTCACCTAGCCTGTCTAAATTCCCTTGAAGCCTCTTTGCATCCTCCACACAACTCATATTCCCAACAAGTTTTATGTCAACTTGGAAATATTACATTTGGAATAGCTGGGGCCGAAATACTGATTCTTGTAGTTCCCCATTAATCACAGCCTGCCAACCTGACAATGATCCGTTTATTCCCACTCTCTGTTTTCTGCCCTTTAACCAAGCCCTCAGTCTGTGCCAGTATATTACCCCCAATCCCATGTGCTCTAATTTTGCTTACTAACCTTTTGTGTGGGACCTTACTGAAAGCTTTCTGAAAATCCAAATACACCACATCCACTGCCTCTTCCTTATCTATTCTGCTAGTTAGATCCTCAAAAAGCTCTAAAAGGTTTGTCAAGGATGAGTTCCCTTTCATAAATCCACGTTGACCATAAATCCAATACTACCATTATTTTCTCAGTGTCCAGTTATCACATCCTTTAGAACAGATTCTAGCATTTTCCTTATTACTGATGTCAGGCTAACAGATATGTAGTTCCTCATTTTCTCTCTCCCTCCTTTCTTAAATAGTTACATTTACTTCCTTGCAATCTGCAGGAACAATTCCAAAATGTATAGAATTTTGGAAAATCATCACCTATGCATCCACCATCTCTACAGCCACTTCTTTCAACACTCTGGGATGTAGATTATCAGGTCCAAGGGATTTATCAACTTTCATTTTTCTTTGCTAATCTTTTCCTTTTTACATACCTATAGAAGCTTTTACAGTCCATTTATATATATCTCCCCTGTTTACTTTCATATCCTATTTTCACTTTCTTTATCAATTTCCTGGTCCTCCTTTGCTGAAATCTAAAATGCTCCCAATGCTAAGGCTTACTACTTTTTTTGATAACTTTATAAGCCTCTTCCTTTGATCTAGTACATCCCTTAACTTCTCTTGTTGTCCATGTTTGGATCACTTTTCCTGCCAGGTTTTTGTGCCTTAAAGGAATGTAAGTTTGTTGTAAACCATGTATTAATTCTTTAAATATTAATCACTGCCTGTCTACCATCACACCTTTCCCAATCTACCAGAGGCAATTTACCCCTCACCTCCTTAGGGCAGAATTTTATGTCCCGCGAGCGGGCGCGCACTCGATCCAATCGGGCGTAAAATCGCATGAGAAGATGTTGGGCGAGCATCCCAACATCATCGTGCACTCGCGCGATATTTCACTTGGCGGGTGCATGCAAAAGCCAGAAGCGCACCCGCCGACAATTTAGAGGGCAATTAATCCCATTAACAGCACAACTTTGTCTCCGATTTTTCATGGCCATTCCAACCTTACCGTTGGTGGACGGGCGAATCGGCCAGGCGGACTTTGCATTTTTCATCAAACCTCATGAAATAAAATAAAAACAAGCATCTGTGGGCAGCATTTTCATCAGCTGTATTTTCAGGTGTTCGATTGTGATGCACGGACAGTTTTTTTCAGCTTTTAAAACCTTTATTTCAGCTTTTTCAGGTCTGCAGCTCCCTGAGGCAGCTGTCTGCCTTCAGGGAGCTTTCTAGCAGCGCCCACCCACGTCCACAGAAACGTCATCGTCCGCCCTCTTCCCGCCCCCATCCCGGCAGCGCTGTGCTATTCAGCGCGCGTTTCACGCTGGTCGGCCATTAACTGGCTAGCCAGTGTGAAATTGCAGTCGGCTGCCGATCATAGTCGTGGGCCCACCAATCGGTAAAAATCAGGCCTCAGTTTCCTTTGTTTAGATTTAAGACCCTAGTTTCGGTTTGAAAGCACCCTTGTGAATCTTTTTTGCACTTTTTACCGTATCTTTATATCCTCTTTATAATATGGAGATCAGAGTTGTTCAGATTATTCTAATTGTGGTCTAATCAAGGTTCTATATATATTTAGCATAATTTCCCTGCTTTTCCATTCTATCTCTCTAGAAATGAATCCCAGTGCTTTGTTTGCTGTTTTTTATGGCTTATTGACATGTATCACTACATACAGTAATTTGGATATCTGTAGGCCCCCAGATATTTCTGTTCCTCTTCCCCATTTAAGCACGTATTTTCTGAGAAGTTTAAGGCCTCCTTATTCATCCTACTAAAATGTATGCCCTCACAATTACTATATTGAAATTCATTTGCCAATTACATACCCACTCTGCAAGTTCATTAACGTTCCTTCTATTTTGTCACTGTTGTTTTTTGCTAATTGCCAGTTCAGAATTGGAAACTTTGTGGAAGAATGAAATAATGTGACTTCTCATTTCTCCCATTCTTATTTTCATTGGTATTTGCAGAAGTAATTAAGCTTCATCTTTAATCAATATATATTTGAATGGCTGCAGATAAGGTCTCCTTACTTAAGGAGGGATATTCTTGCATTGGAAGCGTACAGAGAAAGCTCAGAAAGCCAATTCCTGGGATGAAGGGGTTGTCTTATGAGGAAAGATTGAGCATGTTCGGCCCATACTCATTGGAGTTTAGAAGAATGAGAGATGATCTTACTGAAACAAATAAGATTCTGAGGAGGCTTGACAGGGTGGATGTTGAAAGGATGTTTCTCCCTGTGGGGGAATCTAGAACTAGGGGACACAGTTTAAAAACAAGGGGTCTCTCATTTAAGATGGAGATGAGGAGGAATTTCTTCTCTCAGAGGGTCATTAGTCTTTGGAATTCTGTTCCCCAGAGAGCAGTTGAAGCTGGGTCATTGAATATATTCAAAGCTGAGTTAGATAGATTTTTGATCTACAAGAAAGTTAAGGTTTATGGAGAGCAGGCAGGAAAGTGGAGATAAGGCCACAATCGGATCAGTCATCATCTTATTGAATGGCAGAGCAGACTCAATGGGCTGAATGGCCTATTCCTGATCCAATTTCTTATCATTTCAAAAGGAAATTGGATGGGCAATTGGGGGAAATAAACTTGCTGGGCTACAGGGATAGAGCCGGGGAATGGAATTGACTGGATTACTCTACAGAGAGCCAACATGGATTCAACGGGCTAAATATCCTCCTTCTGTGCCATAATGACCTCATGACTCTAATATGGATTGCCAGAAGACACTTGATGAAGTGCTTAGCAAACTGTATTCTCATAGGTTTCATTACATAGAAATAACATAGGCACACGTTACAAAAACAAAATACTGCAAATGCTAGAAATCTGAAATAAAAACAGAAAAAGAAAACAGTCAGCAAGTCTGGCAGCAGCTGCGGAGAAAGAAACAGAGTTAATGTTTCTCCCTGTGTTCTGGGAAAAGGTTATTGACCTGAAACATTAACTCTGTTTCTCTCTCCACAGATGATATCTGACCTGCTGCGTTTTTCCAGCATTTCCTGTTTATAGCACAATATTTCATCACGTTGTGTGTGTGTGCTGTGATATCATTTAAGAAGAGCTGCTACCCGATGTTGTGGAGGCCTTTGATGCTTTATCTCTCACAGTCTTAATTGCTCTACATTGGGATACTTTCAGTCTTAGACTCATACTCTTCTAGATGTGCTAAATGTCTCCCTGCTGCAGCTGGTGTCTTAATTAAGCATGATCTAGCCCGGTTGTCTTCACTATTTTTCAATTAAGGGCCGCTTTAGCAAAAAACCTGCAATGTGAGAGCCACATCGACTACTAGACTATCATTGCTTACTATTCCAGTAATTCACTTGAGCCAAAAAAATACACAACACCAATGGCTGAATACTCTGCTAGTTCTAAGGTGGTTGCTATGGTAATACAACTGTTACTATACAATGCACATACTTAGATATACTTATTGGTGCACATTGTAACATGTGGTCAATGTGACATATGAAGAAGGCTGATTTTTGATAGGCTTGGTGCACATTTTTTAATGTTAAAAATAAAATAAATAGGAATATAATGCTGGGCTGGGCTCCGGCTCGCTCTGACCCTCTGAGGATAAAGCGGTTACTGAAAATGGATGGATGGAGTCAGGGAGCTGCACTTAGTGTCGATGGGAGACCCCCGCCACTGGTCTGAGGGTCTTGCAATGAAGAGCACTGATGTAGCCTATAAACTCTCTGGGTCAATGTTATATAATTCTATATGTGTTCATCATTGTGGGGATTGGGGTTGGAAGGTATAATCTTATCCTTGGAGATTTACAGCGGGTGTCTAAAATTTCAATGCTGAGCTAAAGTTCCCAAACCATCTCTTCAAACAAAGTTCGGTTAACAAACAATCTTTCCCTTTGTTATATTTTCTTCCTTTGTAGGCAGAGCCGAATAACAACAGCAGCAGTTCTAGCACCGTCACCACCAACACCACCACCAGCCCCAGCAGCTCCAGCAGCATCAATCCCAGCAGCTCCAGTGGGATCAGCATGCTTTCCAGTCCGACACTGGCTCCTCTTGTGGAACAGTGAGTACAGCACCAGTGCTTAAATTCACCACTGAATTCAGTTTCATCCTAGAGGTTGTTTTTATTATTTATGCATTCTCAAGATCTGGGAGTCACTAGTAAGGCTGGCATTTAGTGCCCATCCCTAGTTTTCCCAAGGAATGGTGCTGGGCCTTTCTCTTGAACCTCTGGTCTGATACCGAGTGACTTTCTAGGTCACTTCAGAGGTGCAGTTAAGAATCAATTACATTGGTGTGGGACTTGAGTCACATACAGACCTAGACAGGGTAAGGACGGCAGGTGTCCTTCCCGAAAAAACATGCATGAGCCAGATGGGTTTTACGACAATCTGGTAGTTTCATAGTCACCGTTACTCAAAGTAGTTATTTATTTCAGATCTTTTAAAAACTGAATTGAAATTCTCATATTGCCAAATCCTCTAGATTATTAGTTCAGGCCTCTGGGTTACTAGTCCAGCAACATAACCACTATCCAACATAACCACTGCCCCAGCATATCAGTGCAAAAGTTAAGGCAGAAGCATTTGCAACAATCTTAATTCAGAAGTGCTGAGTGGATGATACATCTCGACCTCCTTCGGAGGTACCCAGCAACACAGATGTCAGTCTTCAGCCAATTCGATTCACTCCACTTGGTATCAAGAAACGGCTGAAGGCACCGGATAGTGCAAAGGCTATGGCCCATGGCAATAGCACTGAAGACTTGTGTTCCAGAACTTGCCGTGCCCCTAGCCAAGCAGCTCCAGTACAGCTACAACACTGGCATCTATCTGGCTATGTGGAAAATTGCTCGGGTATGTCGTGTATATAAAAAGCAGGACAAATCCAACCCGGCCAATTACCGCCCCATCAGTCTACTCTCGATCATAAATAGCGTAATGGAAGGGGTCATCAACAGTGCTATCAGGTGGCACATGCTTAGCTGACACCCAGTTTGGGTTCTGCCAGGCTCAGCTCCTGACCTCATTTACAACCTTGGTTTAATCATGGACAAAAGAGCTGAACTCCTGAGGTGAGGTGAGAGTGTCTGCCGTTGACATCAAGGCAGCATTTGACCGAGTGTGGCATCAAGGAGCCCAAGAAAAACTGGAGTCAATGGGAATCGGGGGAAAACTCTCTGCTGGTTGGAGTCATACCTAGCACAAAGGAAGATAGTTGTGGTTGTTGGAGGTCAGTCATCTCAGCTCCAGGATATCTCTGCAGGAGTTCCTCAGGGTAGTGACCTCAGCCCAACCATCTTCAGCTGCTTCATCAATGACCTTCCTTCCATCATAAGGTCAGAAGTGGGGATGTTTGCTGACGATTGCACAATATTCAGCACCATTCGTGAGTCCTCAGATACTGAAGCAGTCCATGTCCAAATGCAGCAAGACCTGGACAATATCCAGGCTTGGGCTGACAAGTGGCAAGTAACATTCGTGCCACACAAGTGTCAAGCAATGACCATTTCCAACAAGAGGGAATCCAACCATCGCCCCTTGATGTTCAATGTCATTACCATCACTGAATCCCCCACTATCAACATCCTGGGCTTACCAATGACCAGAAACTGAACTGGACTAGCCATATAAATACTAAAATAAAAGCAAAATACTGCAGATGCTGGAAATCTGAAACAAAAACAAAAATAGCTGGAAAAACTCAGCAGGTCTGACAGCATCTGCGGAGGGCAACACAGTTAACGTTTTGAGTCTGTATGACTCTTCATCATTTGTTTCAGTTAGCCATATAAATACTGTGGCTGCAAGAGCAGGTCAGGGGCTAGGGATCGTGCGATGAGTAACTCAACTCCTGACTCCTCAAAGCCTGTCCATCATCTACAAGGCACAAATCAGGAGTGTGATAGAATACTTCCCACTTGCCTGGATGAGTGCAGCTCCTATAACACTGAAGAAGTTGGACACCGTCCAGGACAATGCAGCTCGCTTGATTGGCACCACATCCACAAACATTCACTCCCTCCACCACCGACGCACAGTAGCAGCAGTGTGTACTATCTACAAGATGCACAGCAGGAATTCACCAAGGCTCCTTCGACAGCACCTTCCAAACCCACGACCACTACTATCTAGAAGGACAAGGGCAGCAGATACATGGGAACACCACCACCTAGAAGTTTCCCTCCAAGCCACTCACCATCTTGACTTGGAAATATATCACCGTTCCGTCACTGTCACTGGGTCAAAATCCTAGAACTACCTCCCTAACAGCACTGTTGGTGTACCTACACCACATGTACTGCAGCAGTTCAAGAAGGCAGCTCATCACCTCCTACTCAAGGTCAACTAGGATGGGCAATAAATATTGGCCCAGCCAGCGAAGTCCACATCCTGTGAATGAATAAAAAAAAACACCCCCACACCTCTATTAAGTGTCAAAACAACAGCCCCAGGGGCTGGAGCACCTCTAGACCCTGAAACTCTGCTCCTCGAGATTTCCCATTTTGAGCTACTTCTCGGGGATTATTTACACTACAGTTGCCAACTCTGATTGGACACTTCTGGAGATTTGATCATATGACCTTTCGCCTCCAACTAGTCCCACTTATTCAAATAGTCTTTCTTACGTCTCCAATATTTTTAATACTATTAAATGAAAGTGTTCAAAGATAATTGAAACAAAAGCATTTTTTAATGCAAATATGATTTTTGCTCAGAGCATTGCCTTGGAGATTAATCTTTAATTCCTGCATCCTCCAAGACAATCTTGGAGGATTGGTAAACCCTAGCTCCTGCACATCAGCAAAGATCCACCCTAGTTGGGAGCAAAGTTTGGAGAAGCAGGGCTATAATGCTATCTTTACTGAAAGCTAGTGGACAATGCAAAATGTAGTTAAAAAGCCAAATGTAATGTTGGTCATAATTTCAAGAGGAGTGGAATACAAAACACTGGAAGGCTGGATGTTACGTTGCAGTTGTACGGAGCTCTGGATGGATTCCACCTGGAGTAACTGTTCAGTTCTGGGCAATGCTCCTCAGAAAGAATATATTGACCTTGGTGGGGTTCAGTGCAGATTCACCAGAATGATACCAGCGTTAAATCATGAGGTTAAATCAGGTTGCATTGACTAGGCTGGTATTCCCTCGAGTATAGAATATAAAGGAGTGATTTAATTGAGGTGTCCAAAATGATTAAACGATTTGATAGGGTGGATAGAGAGAAACTATTTCCTCTGGTGGGCAGTCCAGAACAAGGGGGCAAAACCTTAAAATTAGAAGCAGGTTTTCAGGGATGATGTCAGGAAGCACTTGTTCACACAAAGGGTAGTGGAAATCTGGAACTATCTCTGCCCATAAGGCTGTTGAAGCTGAGGTCAATTGAAAATTCCAAAACTCAGATTGATATATTTTTTTCGGATAGCATATTAAGGGATTCAGAACCAAGAAGGGTTAATATACAAATCAGCCAAAATGGTGGGACAGGCTCGATAGGCTAAATAGCCTCTTCTTGTTTCTATATTTGTAAGCTTACCTCCTATCCACATTGGAATGCAGATCCATTTTGGCGGCATGGGATTGTGGGTTTATTCCTGATTTGCCAGTTCATCTTGTTTGACTTTTGGGTGACTAGAGGTTTGGAAAAGGGTCTCTTATTGGTGCTGCTGTCTCATTGGTGGATAAATCCTCAACTGGAACATGGAGATCAGGTATCGGTAGCTTACGATATCTGACAATTAATGACAGATATTCGACATCAAGGGGCTTGGATAGTCAGAACATTAAATAAAGTCCTTCAGTTGTTTCATAGTCAACTAAAAATATAATGATGTAAGATTTTTCCAGACACTCGTTTGTTACCCTCTGACAGGTAACAGATTTGCTATTTTTATTCCTGTAGACCTGCCGTCATTAAAGAAGTGACTGGAATTAGCGCACTCTTAATCCCCCTCCCTCCAGTCAACTGGAGAAGGCGTTGGTCGTGGCTCAGTGGGTAACACTGTCTCACCTTGGAGTCAGACAGCTGTGTGTTGAATCCATTTCAGCGACCAGAGCCCATAATCCAGGCTTGTACTCCCACTGCCAGTACTGAGGGAGTGCTGCACCGTCTGAAGTGCCGCCTTTCAGATGAGCTGTTAAGTCGAGGCCTGTCCGCCCTCTGAGGTAGATGTAAAAGATCCACTGCGCTCTTTGAAGAAAAGCAGAGATTTCTCCTGGGAGTCCTGGAAAATATTTAAAAAGCAGCATCACAAAAAAACAGGGGTCTTGTCATTACCACGTTGATGATTGTGGGATCTTGATTGGCATAAATTGGCTGCCACATTTCCCACAATACAGCAGTGACCACAATTGAAAAGTACATCATTAGCTGTAAAAGGCTTTGGGGCGCCCCATTATCACGAAAGGCAAGTCTTTCTTTCAAATTGTTTAACTGAGCTGTGTTGAGATCACCAACCCTTGTCAATCAATGTTGCTTGTTCAAAAGTTGGGAGCTGAGCATCTTAACTTCCAACCTACCTAGCAAAAGCAAAAGAAAGAAAAGGAAGAAAGGTTTGCAATTATAAAGCACTCTTCATGACCACCATATGTCCCAAAGTGCCTTAGAGCCAATTAACTACTTTTGAAGTGTAGTCACTATTGCAATGTAGGAAACATGGCAGCCAATTTGTGCACAGCAAGTTCCCGCAAACAGCAATGTTATAATGACCAGGTAATCTGAATGATATTGATGTTGATTGAGGGATAAATTTTGGCCAGGACACTGGGGATAACTCCCCAGCTCTTCTTCAAAATAGTGCCATGGGATCTTTTACACTCACATGAGCAAGCAGCTCATGTTGGTTTAACATCTTATCTGAATGACAGCACCTCCGGCAGCACTGCAAACTTGATTTTTTTGTACTCAAGTCTGGAGTGGGACTTGAACTCAGAACCATGTGACTTAGAGATGAACGTGCTATCCACTGAGCCACAGTTGACACTCAAGGTACTGGGTATTCCAAATGATCAGCACTGGGTGTACTTTGTTCTTTCCTTTTCTCCTTTTCTGAGTCAGTGAAGCTGAATTCTTTGTTTTCTGTGTACATAGTGGGAAACAGAATGGAGATAAGGAGAATGAATGTCCTACTCCAGGAGATGTCCAGCTGGTCAAGGTCGAGATAACTAGCTCGGAGACAAAAGCCAAGATCGAAGAGGAAGCTTACAATAAAGGGTGAGATTCTCCTTGTGCCTGGAGAGAGGTTATGAACAGAATGGAAGGATATATACATGATAGTACAGCATCCACCCTCACAATCCACACAGTGTGGGCTGCTAAATGCTGAGACTCCTCACTAGACTTCCAGATATCACAACAACCGCTCCTCCCTCCAGACAGTCAGGATCCTGGGAATCCTATTTAGTGCCTGTTGATAAAACTTTAAAAGAATGCTTCTTGTTCTTCGGCTCAGCTGCTTGACCTGTTCTCCTGTCAACCATCCCCAGCCCCTGCAATTTTCCCTCTCTCCTGCTGCATTTTTCTATAAATCTCCATAGTGGAATCTAGGGGAGCCTTTCCTAGAACAGTGGAAGTTCTTTGAGAGCCCCCTGTGTAGAACATCACATCTTATTCAGGATCCATTAATGGTCCACTGTCCTTTCTTCTGCTCCAGAAATTCTTTGGGTCGAGCAATGCCCCAATTTTAAACTTCTCATCCTTGTTTTAAAATCCCTCCATGGTCTCCCTATCTCTGTAATCTCCTCCAGCCCCAAAACATCTGAGATCTCTGCACTCAATGCAGGTTGTTATTTGTTACTTTGTAAGGTCAGTAGGGAAGGACATTGAAATTTTGGTGGGATAAATGCCTTCTTCTTCTTCTTAGGGTAATTTGCTTCCACTCAAGTTTGATGGGTTCTGAGATGGCTGATAAGTCCAATGCATGATCTGCAGACTCTGACGTATGTGGGGCAGATAGTGCTTGAAGAGTTGGGTAGATGAGTTGTTGGGAAGTTTGTGTGCTCTCTCAAATGCCTCAACTTCACCTCTGCATGTTCCTGACGAGGTCCCTCAATGTGTTTCAGTACCTTCCCAAATTGAACCTTTTCCATTTTAGTCGGTCACAAGCCAAGGACCCCCATGGGTCTGTGGGTATGTTTGACCTCTTTAGGGATGCTTTGAGGGCATCCCTAAAGCATTTCTGCTGTCCTCCTGGGAGTCTCCTGCCATGACAAAGTTCCAAGTGGAGCAGTTGCTTTTGGTGTCTTGTGACAGGCATACGAATGGCATGTCCTGCCCAGCGGAGCTGGTTTTGAGTGATTAATGCCTTGATGCTGGGCATATTGGCTAGGGAGATGATGCTGCTGTTGGACTGCCTTTCTTGCACTAGATTTGGAGGATCTTGCGAAGGCACCACTGTGCTTTGAGGTGACCACTGTAGGTTGCCCAAGTCTCCAAGTAAGGATGTCTAAATACCACAGGGGGGAGGGCTGCACTAGGTTGGAGCAGGAATTCAGATTTATACAGACACTGCACCCAAACTGCACATGGCAACCAACCCAACGCCACTCTGTTTATGACTAGTGAAATGTGGCAAAGCAATCCACTTAAAGGTTGTGCAAGGCTTTATAAACTGTTTCTGTCTCCAAGTTACCAAGAAGGTTTGAAAGCTCATCTCAGCCAGGAGCAGGAGTTGCAGGATGCCCCTGAGAAGGTGGAGGGGCAGAACATGGAGAAACGGTCAGAGCCAAGCTTCAAAGAAGAAAGGAAGTGCAGGTGGGTTTCTTCACATTGGATTCAGTCGTAACAAAATCGTTAATGCTGCCAACTGGGGTTTACTGGCTTCCCTCAAAGAAAGGAACCTACCACCCTAATCCTACAGGTGACTCCACTCACCCAAGGTGTGCCACCACATACAGTTCGGCAAACCACATGGAAACCGTCCAGTTCTGGGCATCATGCCTCAGGAAGGATATATTGGCTTTGGAGGGGGTGGCAATGCAGATTCGCCAGAATGATACTGGGCTTTAAAACATTAGATTATGACATGAGGTTGCACAGACTAGGGTCATATTCCCTTGAATATAGAAGATTAATTATTAATTGAGAGGATTGAAATGCTAAAAGAATTCCAAAAGCTGGATAGAGAGAAACTATTTCCACTGATGGTGAGAGCCCAGAACAAGGGGGCATAATCTTAAAATTAGAGCGAGGCCCTTCAGGGTTGATGTCTGGAACCATTTCCTGATTCAAAGGGCTGTGGAAATCTGAAACACCCTCCCCTAAAAAAGCTGCTGGAGCTGGAGGGGAAGTGGGGGGTAGGGGTGCAGGGGAGGTCACTGGAGCTTTCCATGGAGCAAAATCTGTAGATTTTGTTGGGTAAGGGTATCGAGGGAAATAGAACTAAGCCGGGTAGATGGAGTCAAGATACAAATTAATCATAATCTCATTGAATAGTGGAACAGGCCTGAGGGTCCAGATGGCCTCCTCCTGTCATTAAACCAAGAAGCGGCAATAAAAACAACAATTTAAGAAATGCAGAGGCCTGGAGAATATCCCCTCTCAGCTCAGTTGTGTTTTGGTCATATTTTACACATCCTTAGCCTGCGTACCTATTAACGTCTGGATGCTTTATTGCAATCAGTGCTTGCTGAAAATCAGCAATGTTATAATGTAGTACTCACCAGCAGTACACGTAGTAGGCCAATTTGGATTGAAGGCTGCAATATGGAAGGAACTCCTTGAGTGAAGAGATAATGAAACTTTCATGCTGATAACATCAAAACACTGATTAAAATCCCCACTTTGCCAGATAACAGGCACACCAACTTCATCATTTCCTGTAAAGAAAAACTGGAACCTCATTTACTTTCCAAACCCCATCCTCTTCTCTCCTCACATCCCCATCCTCCCATTGCAGCCTAATTGCTGAGTTTGTGCTGTGCTGTTGCTGTCAGTACACAAATTGAACTCTTACTGCCTGCCAGCAGGGGATGGGGGTAGGGGCTACTCACTAGTTTCTCTCAGTCCCAGGGTCACTCTGCCGATTCGAGGAAGTGCTGTACGAATGCAGGGCACTTTGCTCTTGGCTCCATAGGGGCTCGTGTCCGGTCTGTGGGCACATGGGATCTGGCTCAAAATCAAAGAGAAAAATGCATCCAAGTTACCCAGAGAGAAAAGATGGTCACTAATCTTGAAACAATAACTTTAAAACAGTGTATCTCTCTGTCTGACTCTGTCTGTCATTCTGTTTCTCTCTTTCTTTCTCTCAATCTTGCTGTCTCTCATGCACTCCCTCTCTCTCTGTCTCTCTCACTCTATCCCAATTTCTATCTTTGTTATTTCTTGTTAATATCCTTTTTTCAAACTTTCTCCCTCTTTACCTGTTTCTGTCTCTCTGTCTCGGTCTCTCATGTTCCCTCTCTCTCTGCCTCTTTGTCTCCCTCTCTCTATCTTTCTCTGTCCCTCTGTTTTTTGTTCTCTGTTGCTTGCTCCCTGTCTCTATTTCCCTTGCTATCTCTCTCTTTCTCTCTCTCTCTTGTTTCCTCCCTCTGTCTATTGTTTTCATTCAATCTCTGTATTCCTGTCTCTCTGTAATCCTTGGTCCTTTTTGTTCTCTCTTACACTCTCTCTCTCTGTATGTCTATCTTTCTTTGTCCCTTTGTCTCTTTCTCTCTGTCTCACTCCTTCCCTGCCTCTCTCCACCTTTTCCTCTTTCTTTCTTTACTCCTCTCTGTCTCCTTCTGTCTATCTCCTCTCTGTGCCTCTCTTTTCCTATCTCTCCATCTGTCTGTCTATCTCTCTCCCCTCCCTCTTTTCCTCTCTCTGACTCCCTCGCTCTTGATCTGTCTGTCTGTCTTGCTTTTTCTGTCTGTCTTTCTGCCTTCTCTCTCTCTGTTTCACTCTCTTTCTCTTCATTTTCACACTCTCACTCTGCCTCTCTCGCTCTTTCTATCTCAATCCCTATCTGTCTCCCTCTCTCTGTCTCTCGCTCTTCTTCCCCTTCTCGCAGTAAGTTTGAAGAAGTTTCAGAACTGATCGACAGACTGTGCCCGAAGTGTTTGAAACATCGCAGTGTGATCTGGATTGTGGGGGCTGTAGTCCTCTTGTTTGCTGTTCTCATCAGCATCTTCACCTCTCTCCATTATCCGTGTGAAGATCTTTCGAACACACCTAGTGGGAAGAGCAGCTGCTCATCGGTGCAGAAATACCTCTGGCCTTTCTCAGGACCACGGCACAAGAACCGTGCACAGGTGTAACTGAAAGTGAAGCCTCTCTGGGGGAACAAGAGTGCTAGTCATTCCACAATTCAAACCATCAGGGTCAGCTTTAACGAGGCTTCCATAGGCATGTGAACACAGGCATGTACAGAGGAAGTCTTCAATACCATCATTGCGTGAACCTTCAACCCACAGAGTGACTGGCTGCCAACTTGCAACTGGGAACAGCATAGCACTAAGTGATGTAACACTCAGAGATATTCCAGCTATTTAACTTTGCACCCTAACAAGGCGTTTAATAATTTTATTGTTTCACTGTATGTTTGAATGTTATTACTGATAAAGGGGTTGTAAGTAAATATTCATACTTCTGAAAGTCACAAACCTTTTACTATTGTATGTCTGTGAGTGAAGGACACATCAGGTTATCAGAAATAGTTTTTTAATAACTATGTTGTTGTTTTCATTGACAATTTCTTACCTGATTTTCAATTTAAGAAAAATAAAATCCATCTTTAATCCTTCATGAAGAATTACCCAAAACAGGAGAGTCCCGGAGTTGGTTGTGTTCAAACTGTTCCATGCTCTAGTCAGACCCACCTTGAGCACTGTGTCATGTTCTGGTCATGGAGACAGAAGAGCAACATTCATACATTGGAGGCAGAGCAGAGCATGAGTCTGACAGCATCAGAGGGTTTGAGTAATGAGAAATACTGGAGAGACTTGGGTTTGAAAGAAGAGAACTGAGAAGTGATCTTGAAGAGTTTTCTAAAATAAATAAAGACTGCAAATTAAGCCAGGGTAATGGGATAAGGGAGAACAAGTTCAAACTAGTAAATGGCAAAACCAATACTGATTTCCTTGCACAGAATGATGTATGCACATAGAACCATAGAAAAGTTACAGCACAGAAGGAGGCCATTCGGCCCATCTTGTCCATGCCAGCCCGAGGATACCCAGGTGCCCTTTCTAATCCAACCTTCCTGCACCCGGCCCATAGCCCTGCAGCTTACAGCACTTTAGGTGCAGATCCAGGTACTTTTTAAAAGAGTTTAAAGTTTCTGCCTCTACCACCAACTTGGGCAGCGAATTCCAGACACCCACTACCCTCTGCATAAAAATGTTCTTCCTCATATCCCCCCTACACCTTCTGCCACTTATCTTGAATCTGTGTCCCCTGGTTCTAGAATTCTCCATCAAGGGAAACAATTTTATCCTGTCCACTCTATCTATTCCCCTCATAATTTTGTACACCTCAATCAAGTCACCTCTCAGCCTTCTTTGTTCTAAGGAAAATAACCCCAACCTATCCAATCTCTCCTCGTGGCTACACTTTTCTAACCCTGGCAACATTCTTGTAAACCTCCTCTGCACTCTCTCCAGAGTTATTACGTCCTTCCTGTAATGTGCTGACCAGAACTGCACACAATACTCCAGTTGTGGCCTCACCAGTGTTTTATACAATTCCAACATTATATCCTTACTTTTATATTCTATACCTCTGCCAGTGAAGGAGAGCATTCCATATGCCTTCTTTACAACCTTGTCTACTTGAACTGCAGCCTTCATGGACCTATGTACTTGTACGCCAAGATCTCTCACTTCATCTACCCCTCTTAGTATATTCCCATTTATTTTGTAATCCCTGCAACTGTTTGACCTCCCTATGGGACAAGCTTTTGGATAGGGTAGTGGGAGATAACAACTCTGGAGTCAGTTTAGGGATAAATGGGTGCCATGATGGGTAAGGGGAATCTATAGAATGTCTCTGGATGGGCTCAACTGGCCTTCCACATCCCCCTCATTCTTGTGATATTCACCTTTAACGGTGACTTTAAGAGTGATGAGTTTCAAGTGTTGATAGAATGGCAATATGGCACTTCTAATTGTTGTGCCTCTCAAGAAGGTACATGAAACAATAAACAGAAAATGGAAAATAAGAACGCAACTGAAATCCCCAGAGAATGAGACCCATTCCGCTTTCTCCTATTCGAGCTCACTCTTTCCCAGGATTTTAAACCAGTTGATGTTCTCACCTTCTCTTCCCCCTACAATCTTGACTTTTAGAACCCAAACATTAATGACACCTGACTTCATCTTCCCACTTTGATCAACCTGAATGATGCCCTCCACTCTTCACCTTAACATTCCTAACTGGAAATTAGATGGAGGTAGGAGCATTTTCCTCATCTTCTGCTGTAGCTATTGTGGAGGATTGACTTGTGAGGAAAGTAATCAGGAGAAATCCTGGCAGAAATTCTAACCCCAAATTTTACCACCTCATTTTAGTTGGTATGAGCAGAAGTCAGTGCCTTTTCTAGACTGGCCTTGTCCAGTTCAGGGGCAAACCTAGGAGCAACTTTGCACTTTTGTCATGCTGGTTCTAAAAGTATAATACAACCAAGAGAAGAAAACAAAGACACTCAAATGAGCTAGCTGAGTGGCAAACGTACACAAATCCACTTTTCTTATTCATTCATAGGATGTGAGCATTGATGGCAAGGCCAGCATTTAATCCCCATCCCTAGTAACCCATTGAGAGGTGGTGGTGAGCCACATTCATGAACTGCTGCAGTCCATGTATCATGGGTACAATTACAATGCTGTTAGGTAGGGAGTTCCAGGAATTTGACCCAACGACAGTGAAAGAATGACAATATATTTCCAATTCAGGATGGTGTGTGGCTTGTAGGGGAACTTGCAGGTGGTGGTGATCCCATTCATCTGCTGCCCTTGTCCTTCTTTGTGATAGCAATCAATAGCTTGGAAAGTACTATTGAGGAAGCCTTAGTGAGCTGCAATATTGCATCTTTTAGATGGTACATACTGCCAGTGGTGGAGGGAGTGAATGTTTAAGTTGGCAGATGGGGTGCTGGTCAAATGGGTTGCCTTGTCTTGGATGGTGTCAGACTTCCTGAGTGTTGTTGGAGCTGTACTCATCCAGGCAAGTGGAGGGTATTCAATCACATTCCTGACTTGTGACTTGTAGATGGACGACAGGCTTTGAGGAGTCAGGAAGTGAGTTACTTGCTGCAGAATTCCCAGCCTCTGACCTGCTTTTGTCACCACAGTATATATGTGGCTGGTCCAGTAAAATTTTTGGTAAATTTTCTAAGCATTTTCAGCTGTCATGACTTTAATTAATAGAAAATTTAAATAATAATAAGTTAATATTGTGTTGCATTGAATCTTATGCTCAAATCAAAAATGCCACATTAATAATTGAGTGTGCACTGTCTGTGATGGTAAGGCCCTTGTTGATCAGATGATTCCTAAATTTAATATTCCTGTTTTAAAGTGCAATATTTCTGAGCAGTTCCATTGATTGTGCAGGGTTCTTCCTCCGTAGCACTGAGTGCATTTGTAACAGGAGCTTTTGAAAGTAACACAATAATATTCTTCTTTCATGTCTGATTGTTTGTATATTATATCCATATCCCTGTAAAGGTTTGCACCTTTAAACTAACACATTGTACTGTATAGTTCCACATACTTGATTTTGTTAAAATAAAGTTGTCCTAAAACGTTTCTGTGCAACTTGTTTGATTAAAGAGTCTTTTTTTTATTTGGAATCTTAAAGAGTGTTCATCTCATTGTGCCTATGCCAGTTCTTTGCTACAGCAATCCCAAACTAATCTCACTGCCCTGCTCTTTCCCCATAGCCCTGTATCAATCCAAAACTAATCCCATTGCCCCATTCTCTTTTATTCATTCATGGGATGTGGGCATCACTTACTAGGCCAGCATTTATTGCTCATCTATAATTGCCCTTGTTCAGAGGAAATTTAAGAGTCAACCACATTGCTGATGGGTCTGGAGTCATATGTAGCCCAGACCAGGTAAGGGCAGCAGATTTCCTTCCCTAAATTGCCGATTAACCTTTTGTGTGGGACCTTATCGAATGCAGTAACATTGCACTTTCAGAGCGTCAGTACTGAGGAAGTGCTGAGGAGACATCTTTTGGATGAGAAATTAAACTGAGACCCCATCCCTCTCAAGTGGGTGTATAGTATCTCATGATCTATATTTTGAAGAACAGGAGAGTTCGCCCTGTGTCCTATGTCCAATATGTCTTTCCCCAATCAACATCATTGAAACAGATTACCCAGAGGCAGTAGGATTAGTTTGGGATTGATACAGGGCTATGAGGAGGGGGCAGTGGGATTAGTTTGGGATTGATACAGGGCCATGGGGAGGGGGCAGTGAGATTAGTTTGGGATTGATACAGGGCTATGAGGAGGGGGCAGTGGGATTAGTTTGGGATTGATACAGGGCCATGGGGAGGGGGCAGTGAGATTAGTTTGGGATTGATACAGGGCTATGAGGAGGGGGCAGTGGGATTAGTTTGGGATTGATACAGGGCTATGGGGAGGGGGCAGTGAGATTAGTTTGGGATTGATACAGGGCTATGAGGAGGGGGCAGTGGGATTAGTTTGGGATTGATACAGGGCCATGGGGAGAATGTGAGGAAGTGGATTAGTTTGGGATTGATATAGAGCTGTGGAGGCAGTGGTATTGTTACTGGACTAGTGTTCCAGAGACCCAGAGTAATGCTCTGGGGACTTGGGTTTGAATCCCACCAGGGCAGATTGTGAAATTTGAATTCAATAAAAAAGCTGGAATTAAAAGTCTAATGATGACCATGAAACAATTGCCAATTGTTGTAAAAACCTTACAGTTGGCGGGCAGCCGAAAAGGCTAAGTGACCTTTGTGCTTTTTAAGAAACCTCATCCACGGGCGGGATGAGGTTTCCTAAAGCGAATAAAAATAAAATAAAACATTTTAAATTTAATTGACATGTCCCTGCTCATGTGACTGAGGAGACATGTTTTATTACATTATTTATTTATTTATTTTTTTGAAAATGCTTCGTCTCCCTGGGGCACACTATGAAGCGTGCACTCACGCGCATGTGCGCAGGTCACACTCGGCCCGCTCACCATCCTCCCCCCACCAGAAAAGCGCTGCCGCTCACATTTCACGCTGGGAGACCCTTAATTGGCCCGCCAACGTGAAATCACCTTTCGGTCTCGATCGCCCGACAAGGGTGAGATTCTGCCGATAAGGGAGGAAATGAATAGTAGGTTATGGTGATGGAGTGAGATGAAGTGGGATGGGCGGTCATGTGAAGCATATACCAGTGGGGCCAGACGGGATGTTTCTGTGTAGTAGTTTTGACGAACTGCTTGTATTTTAAGACATGGGACAACGGGGGTAGTGAGAGGTCACTGAGTGCTGTATAGTAAGGATATTGTTCTGGACGGGTATAGTAAGGGTATGGTCCTGTGGATGGTGGGTGGGGGTGGGTGATGTAATGAGGGTATAATGCTGAGGGATGAGGTAGAGTAAGGATGTTGTGCAGAATTATGCTCTCTATGTAGTGAATTACTGGTGGGGTTAAGATTTCCTGTGTATGTTTGGTATCAGATAAATAACAGGCAACAATGCACTATCTTCACAATCACTACTGAAGTTGCAAAAATTTTCTAAAAAAAAATCTGAGCTTGTGACTTCACTGGAAACAGTAATGAGTAATCTTCCTAGCCTGCTGATATGTCGAAGTAAGCGGAGGCTGGTGTATGCCCTTGATGAACCTAATCACAGAATGGACCTGTGAGATATGTAAATTCCCCTCCCCACCCCCATCCACCTCCACCTCTCTCTCCCCATTCCCTCCTGCCCCTCCCTTTCCTTCCTCCTCCCTCTGCCCCTTAGCCCTTCCTTCCCCCATCGATGCCCTCTTCCTTCCCTCTCCTTCTCCTCACACTCTCCCTTTCCCCCTCTGCCTCACCTTCCAACTTTCCCTTCCCCCCCACCCTTCCTCCACCTACTCCCTCTCCCACTCCCTATTCCCCCTTCACCGCCCACTATGGGTCTCAACATGGGAGTGTTTCGGCAAGGCTCTGACTGCAAAGCAGTCTCAGGGTTTTTGATTGGCGCAGGGTATTTGCCTGAATTACCATGTGGTGATCGAGTGTAAATGTATGGGCTGGGCCTTGGGCCTCTCCAAACCCAGTGCCACTATTGCTGCTGCCATCATCATGCCCGGTTTTGGCACTAATGAATACAGGGGATGGGGCGTCTCATCAGGGAGTGTGCAAATCCTTTATAAACCAGCAGCCTCTTGCATTGTTGCACTATCCATTCTTCCTTGAAACTCCACATGACCTATCAACAGAGCCACAAAGCCACAAACTCCAGAAATATTACTTAATTCCAGCAAATCAAAAGCTGATGCTGTGCCTCTTTGGAGTGGCTTTGTACAGATAACCGTGACAGGAATGGGCACTTTAGACACTCCAGTGCGGAACTCTGAAACAAAACCTCAGAGCTGGGCTAGAAACTAACCCAACAACCTCAACTTGCATTTATATGGTGCTTTACTGTATCAAAACACCCCAAAGAGTGGTTAGAATGTGGAACTCACTACCACATGGAGTGTTGAACTTGAAAAATGTAGCTGCATTTGAGGTTGTTAGATAACCACATGAGGGTGAAAGGAATAGAAGAATATGTTGATAGTTAGATGAAAAGGGATGGAGAATCGTGTGGAGTAGAAACATTGGTACAATTGGCCCTTTTGGTAATTCTATGTAATAAAAACCTATTAATGTAAAAAATGCCTCAGTGAGAAGCTGTCTGATCTCTAAACACTAAATTGACTATTGTGCAGTTGAGAGGGCAGAACAAATACCATGGACAAGAATCAATATAAACCCTCATATGCATACAGGGCACCCCCTGGATGATGTCCCCCCCTTCTCGCCTTTTAACCAGTTGTTTCAAAAGAACTTCCTTGCACTAAGCGACAGAAGGTCTGACACTCAATCCTAAAGCCACTGCAAGCTTCACTGCAAGGCAGTGAAGTGTTTGATTTGTGGTTTGTCTGGCTCACGACTTATATTTCTCCCCATAAAATTCAGCTTGTGTTTCTCTCCACAGATGCTCCTGACCTGCTGAGTACTTCCAGCATTTTTGTTTTTATATCAAGTCTCCAACATCTGCGGTATTTTGCTTTTGACCTAAATTGAGGGCTCTGCTTGTAAATGGACAGTGGATAGGAAGTTGGTGGAAAGTTTATCCTCATCATTTTGGTTTCACTATTCGCACCATAAAACACCTTGTGAAAGGTGGTTGTGAGCTATTTTCTTGAACTGCTGCAGTCCCCGTGATATAGGTACACCCACTGTCTATTAAGGAGAGAGTTCCAAGATTTTGACACAGTAACAGTGAAGGAACAGTGATATATTTCCAAGTCAGGATGGTGTGTGACTTGGAAGGCAACTTTCAGGTGGTGGTGTTCCCATGTGCCTGCTGCCCTTATCCTTTTAGGTGGTAGAGGTCACAAGTTTGGAAGATGCTGTTGAAGGAATCTTGGCGAGTTGTAATTTGTTGATGGTACACACTGCTGCCACTGTGTGTCAGTGGTGGAGGGAGTGGATGTTAAAGGTGGTGGATGGGTGCTAATCAAGTGGGCTCTATGTCCTGGATGGAGTCAAGCTTTTTGAGTGTTGTTGAAGCTGCTCTTATGCAGGCTAGTGGAGAGTATTCCATCATACTCCTGACTTGGGCCTTGTGATAGTGGACAGACTTTGGGGAGTCAGGAGGTGAGTTACTTGCTGCAGAATTCCCGTCCTCTAACCTGCTCTTGTAGCCACAGTATTTACATGCTAGTCCAGTTCAGTTTCTGGGTCAGTGGTAACTTTAGGATGTTGATGGTGGGTGTTTCAGTGATGGTAATGCCATTGAATGTCAAGAGACAGTGTTTAGATTCTCTCTTGTTAGAAATGGTCATTGCCTGGCACTTGTTTGACATGAATGCTACTTGCCATTATCAGCCCAAGCCTGAATGTTGTCCAGGTCTTGTTGCATGCGAGCACACATCTCCATTTCTGACCTTATGATGGAAGGAAGGTCATTGATGAAGCAGCTGAAGATGGTTGGGCCTAGGACACTACCCTGAGGAACTGAGAGTTTTGCCCTGATTCCCATTTCCTTTAATTTTACTAGGGCTCCTTGACGCTACACTTAGTCAAATGCCGTCTTGATGATAAGGGAGTCACTCTCATCTCCCCTATGGAATTCAGCTGTTCTGTTCATATTCGGCCCGAGGCTATAATGGGGCACCATTGTCCCTGCTCTCTCCCTTTTTGCCAGATAGAACACCAATTGGCCATTACTAGGCTGGAGGCAGAAGTTCCACCCTTCAGCAGCAGGAAGTCCTGCCTCAGCAAGCTTCCAGTTGATCAAAGGCTGACAGTTCTCAATGAATCAGTAACACCAGAGAGAGTGTAGCCACCGCCAGTACTGCACTCAGGCAATGAAGAGGTGAGCTGCAATGGATCAGCACTTTATAAGCATTTGGGGGTCAGCGAGGCGGGTAGCGGCTGGGATTTGAAGGACCATGTGGGGATGGCAACCAGAGGCAGTGTTTACACCTTGTGGCAGGGGGGTGGGGTGGCGGGGGGGGGCAGGAAAGCATCCAATGGGCCTGCGGGGGAGGGTGTGCTAATTAAGGAGGGAACCCCTTCCCCTGCCCACCACCAGCCATGTAGGAAAATCTGCTGGGCTGGCTGCTTGGCCTGGGCCTCTCCCACTGCTGGTTAAATGCCAGCAGCAGCGGGATGAGCTCCTTACATGGGCAGTAAGTGCCTACCTTAGGGCCTCAATTGGCTCACAGGTTGGTGGGCACCCAACGCCACCCCGGCCCCTGGTACAATTGCAGTGAGGACAGAGGTTGATGGTAGGTGGGATATAATGAGCCTTCCTATCTTCAAACTCGCCCGCGGGTGGGTTATAAAACCCTGCCTGAGGTCCGAGATCTCGAGACAGAATGCAGCCCTTAAGCTGACATTTCAGGGTAGTACTGAGGGAACTCTGCACTGTTGGAGGTGCCGTGTTTCAATAGGACATTAAAGTAAGGCCTTGTTTCTCCTTGCGGGCGGTAGAAATCCAAAGAAGAGCAGAAGGAGTTCTCCCCAGTGCACTGGCTATCATTTATCCATCAACTTATATCCCAACAAAACAGATTAATCTGGTCATTATCATATTGCCATTTATGGGATCTTGCTGTGTGCAAATTGGTTGCCATGATTCTTACTTTACAACAGTGACTGCACTTCATTGGCTGTGAAACACTTTAGGACATCCTGAGGTCATGCAAGGTGCTATAGCGATGTAAGCCTTTCTCTTTCTCAAAGTCTTTACAAGCTTTTTTTAAATCGATGGAAAAGTATGTACTTCTGATGCTTTAAGATGGTGGAGGAATTTCAGAAATTGTGTAATTAACTGGCTGGCTAATTCTGCTGTAATTTCATTCAAATGGTGAGTTAGATGAGTCGGTGTGATTTCCTGTTTCCTGTCACCAAAGGGAGGAGGGTGTGCTCAACACTCGGTCGCAGTCACGATCTCTGACTTGGGTGTTACTGGGAGGCAGTGGCTCCTCTGTGTAGGCTTTGTGATTTACAGGGAAAACTGGATATGGAGTGGGGAATTCTGACACTGATTGCCTTGAGCCAGACTTTTCTGGTTATGACTCAAACTTCGACTGATGTTAAAAGTAAGTTAATCTATTTTTCGATTGGACAGGTGAAGGAATCCACTCTGTCAGAATAACTCAGTGAATGAAGTTGCCTTGTGGTGTCTATAATTGTTGACTGTGGGGAGGGAGAACCTCTTTTTGCACGATTTAATATTGATATATATATATAAACATGTAAATGATGTAATCATCTGAACTTTTTTGAAACAAAGTCCTGCTGACCAAAAAAAAATTACAAGACTTTAGGCAAATCTGTGAAGACTCTGTTGAATGATCTTTAAAGCTGGTTTAAAGAGGGGGGGTGTGGTGAGATCTTGTGGAGCAGTGGGAAGCCAGGAGCTCCAGGTTCAAGTCTTACTCCAGGACTTGATGGCCAGGGAAGGTTGTTCATAATGCGACCAAATAGGTTGAGTATCAACTTGTAAATCCTTTCAACATACTGCCAATAAGATTAGGAGAGATTCCTGGTCAGCCATATGATGGAAAAGAAATTGGAGTCTCTACCATCACTATCCATAGCTCCAGGCTACAAGATGCATGTAAAAGTGTATGTTGCCACAGTAACTGGGACTCCTTGGGGAGCTTGTTGGCCCAGTTGGCCAGCCAGACAGCCGGTGTGGATCAGATTGTGCCGGTAGCATGGGTTTTGAACCCTGTTCTGGCTGGGGTGGATTTGGGACCTTCCTCCTTGCCCTTTCCACGGCAGGGGGTTGCAGTGTGGTGGGTTTGACCTGCCATCTGGCAGAGAACTCAAGCAGAAGAAGGAAGGGTACACAGAGAGAGAGAGAACATTGATTGCACTGAAACAGATGAGAAATCTGTAACCGAAGTCACTAGGGCTGGGAGTTCTAGCAGAAATATAAGGATAAGAACATAAGGAGGTGAGAATAGTGAAAACCCCACAGGTAGTAGTTTGGAGATAATTTAAAAAGGGGTTAGAAGAGATAGGTTGGCAATGAAAAGGCAGATTTATAGATGGTAAGAGGTCTTTCAGTTACATAGGTAAACGTTGGAGCTGTGAAAATCAAGATAAATCATTTAAGGGGTGGAACTTGGGGTAGAAATATTATGGAGGGTATGGAAATAACAAATGCAGGATCACAGAATTTTATGTTCATCCCATTGTATCTGTGCCAGCTCCAAAACAAGGATCACCAGCCCTGCTTTATCACTTATCCTTCCCCCATATCTTCCGCTGCTTGAGATATTTTATTTTTATTCATGGAATGTGGGCTTTGCTGGCTGGGCCAGCATTTTTATTGCCCATCCCTAGTTGCCCTTGAGAAGGTGATGGTGAGCTCTCCAAGTGCAACAACCCTTGGCTTTTATATAGAACCCGTAATGTTATAAAATGTCCCAAGGTGCTTCATATGAGTGTTTTCAAACAAAAGTTCATCCTTAACCGCATATGAAATAATTAGGACAGGTGACCAAAAGCTTGGTCAGAGATGTAGGTTTTAACCAACATCTTAAAGGAAGAAAAAGGAGTAAAGACTTGGAAAAGTTAGGGAGGGTTAGAACTTAGAGTCTTGCAGCTGATGGCATGACCATCAATGGTGGAACAATCGAAATCAGGGATGCTCAAAGGGCCAGGTTTGAAAGGGCACAGTGATATTGGAGGGTTGTGGAGTTGGAGAAGATTACAGAGCTACAGATATAGGGAAGGGGTGAGGCCTTGGAGGGATTTGGAAACAAGGATCAGAATTTAAAAATCGAACATTAATGGACCAGGAGCCAATGTAGATCAATGAACACAGGGAAGCTGGATGAATAGAACTTGGGGCAAGTTAGGACGCTGGCAACAGATTTTGGATGATCTCACATTATTGGACTAAACAATGGTTATAGCCTCAATCATTCCCTCAGTTAATTAGATTCTTCATGAATGAAGACCCCATCAATCATTTTGTCTCAGAGTTCCATAAACCAAGTGAATATGAGCCTTTTTCTTCATAACAGTATTGGAACAGGAGGGATCTGTACCGTTGGGACGGTCTCCACCTGAACCGATCTGGGACCAATGTTCTAGCGAAAAGGGTAAATAGGGTGGCCAACAGGACTTTAAACTAGAAAGTGGGGTGGGGGGGGGAGAGAAGGGTAAAACTCCAAGAAGTATGACTAACGGGAAACAAAGCGGCAAGTTAGCGTGTGGGGGGGGGGTGGATTCAACTTCATGGAAAATTATGAAAAAACTAAAAAGAAAGGAGAGCCCAGGAGAGGCTATTAATGTCCCCAGAACACAAAATAGGACAGAGTATTTGGAAAGGGCTAGGAATCTAACTTCAAGCACATCAGATAAAGGGACGACAATGAGAAAGGGGACAGGAAATACAGGACTGAAGGTGTTGTATCTGAATGCACGCAGTATATGAAATAAGGTAAATGAGCTTGTGGCGCAGATTGAAATTGGCAGGTATGATGTGGTGGGCATCACGGAGACATGGCTGCAAGGGGATCAGGACTGGGAGCTAAATATCCAAGGATATACATCTTATCGAAAAGATAGGCAGGTTGGCAGAGGGGGTGGGGTTGCTTTGTTAGTAAGAAATGAAATTAAATCGATAGCAAGAAATGACGTAGGGTCAGATGATGTAGAATCTGTATGGGTAGAGTTGAGGAACAGCAATGGTTAAAAAACAATAATGGGAGTTATGTACAGGCCTCCGAACAGTAGTCAGGATGTGGGGCACAAGATACACCAGGAGATAGAAAAGGCATGTAAGAAAGGCAAGGTTACAGTGATCACGGGGGATTTCAATATGCAGGTAGACTGGGAAAATCAGGTTGGTAGTGGATCCCAAGAAAAGGAATTTGTGGAATGTCTACAAGATGGCTTTTTGGAGCAGCTTGTGGTAGAGCCCACTAGGGAACAGGCAATTCTAGATTTAGTGATGTGTAATGAGGCAGATTTGATAAGGGAGCTTAAGGTGAAGGAACCCTTAGGAGGAAGTGACCATAATGTGATAGAATTTACCCTGCAATTTGAGAGGAAAAAGCTGGAATCAGATGTAACGGTACTACAGTTGAATAAACGCAACTACAGAGGCATGAGCTGGCCAGAATTGATTGGGAGATGAGCCTAGCAGGAAAGACAGTGGAACAGCAATGGCAGGGGTTTCTGGGAGAAATTTGGGAGACACAGCAAAAATTCATCCCTAGGAAGAAGAAGCATACTAAAGGGAGGATGAGGCAACCATGGCTAACAAGGGAAGTCAGGGACAGCATTAAAGCTAAAGAGAAAGCATACAATGCGGTGAAGAGCAGTGGGAAACCAGGGGACTGGGAAGCCTACAAAGACCAACAGAGGACAACTAAAAGAGAAATAAGGAGGGAGAAGATTAAATATGAGGGTAAACTAGCCAGTAATATAAAAGAAGGTTGCAAGAGTTTTTTTAGATATATAATGAGTAAGAGAGAGGCAAAAGTGGACATTGGGCGGCTGGAAAATGACACTGGAGAAGTAGTAGTGGGGAACAAAGAAATGGCGGAGGAACTGAATAGGTACTTTGCATCAGTCTTCACGGTGGAAGACACGAGTAACATCCCCAAAGTTCAAGAGAGTCAGGGCAGAGGTGATTATGGTGGCCGTTACCAAGGAGAAGGTGCTAGGAAAACTGAAAGGTTTGAAGGTGGATCAATCACCTGGACCAGATGGATTACACCCCAGAGTTCTGAAGGAGATAGCTGAAGAGATAGCGGAGGCTATAGTGGTGATCTTTCAGGGATCACTTGAGTCAGGGAGGATCCCAGAGGACTGGAAAATCGCTAATGTAACCCCCTGTTTAAGAAGGGAGTGAGGCAAAAGATGGGAAATTACAGGCCGATTAGCCTGACCTCGGTCGTTGGTAAGATTTTAGAGTCCATTATTAAGGATGAGATTTCAGAATACTTGGAGGTGCATGGTAAAATAGGAAAAAGTCAGCATGGTTTCATCAAGGGGAGGTCATGCCTGACAAATCTGTTAGAATTCTTTGAGGAGGTAACGAGTAGGTTAGACAAAGGAGAGCCAATGAATGTTGTCTACTTGGACTTCCAGAAGGCCTTTGACAAGGTGCCGCACAGGAGGCTGCTCAGTGAGATAAGAGCCCATGGTGTTAGAGGCAAGGCACTAGCATGGATAGAAGATTGCCTGTCTGGCAGGAGGCAGAGAGTGGGGTTAAGGGGGTCCTTCTCAGGATGGTGGTCGGTGAATAGTGGAGTTCTGCAGGGGTCAGTGTTGGGCCCACAACTTTTCACTTTATACATTAATGATCTAGATGAAGGAACTGAGGGCATCCTGGCTAAGTTTGCAGATGATATAAAGATAGGTGGAGGGACAGGTAGTATTGAGGAGGCGGGGTGGCTGCAGAAGGATTTGGACAGGTTAGGAGAATGGGCAAAGAAGTGGCAGATGGAATACAATGTGGGCAAGTGTGAGGTCATGCACTTTGGTAGGAAGAATAGAGGCACAGACTATTTTCTAAATGGGGAGAGAATTCAGAAATCTGGAGTGCAAAGGGACTTGGGAGTCCTAGTCCAGGATTCTCTTAAGGTTAACTTGCAGGTTGAGTTGGTAGTTAGGAAGGCAAATGCAATGTTGGCATTTATTTCGAGAGGACTAAAATATAAAAGCAGGGATGTGCTGCTGAGGCTTTATAAGGCTCTGGTCAGACCACATTTAGAATATTGTGAGAAATTTTGGGCCCCGTATCTCAGGAAGGATGTTCTGGCCCTGGAGAGGATCCAGAGGAGGTTCATGAGAGAACGATCCCAGGAATGAAAGGCTTAACATATGAGGAACGTTTGAGGACTCTGGGTCTATACTCGATGGAGTTTAGAAGGATGAGGGAGGATCTGATTGAAACTTACAGAATACTGAAAGGCCTGGATAGAGTGGACGTAGGGAAGATGTTTCCATTAGTAGGAGAGACTAGGACCTGAGGGCACAGCCTCAGAGTAAAGGGAAGACATTTTAGAACAGAGATGAGGAGAAACTTCTTTAGCCAGAGAGTGGTGAATCTATGGAATTCATTGCCACAGAAGGCTGTGGAGGCCAGGTCATTGAGTGTATTTAAGATAGATAGGTTCTTGATTGGTAAGGGGATCAAAGGTTATGGGGAGAAGGCGGGAGAATGGGGTTGAGAAACTTATCAGCCATGATTGAATGGCGGAGCAGACTCGATGGGCCGAATGGCCTAATTTCTGCTCCTATGTCTTATGGTCTTATGACAGGGGTAGATAAAGGATAGATTCAATAGAGATGTTAAAAAGAGATGGGACAGAGTAGAACAAACAAATTTAAGATTGAAAGAAAGAGAGATGGGACAGAAAATAAGAAATTTCTTTACATAGAGGGTTGTGAGGTCGAGGAATTCATTATCTGAGTTAGTGACTGAAGCAGAGATAAAGCAAAGTTACAAATTGGTTTAGACAGGTTAACAGGGGATTTAACAGAGGTGTTCAAAATCATGAAGAACAGAGCAAATAAAGGAGAATCTGTTTCCAGTGGTAGGGGGGTGGGTAACCAGAGGACACCGATTTAAGATGACTGTCAAAAGAATCAAAGTTGACGTAAGAAAATATATTTTTACACAGCGAGTTGCTGTGATCTGGAATGTGCTGCCTGAAAGCGCGGTGAATATTCAACAGCTTTCAGATGTCAATTGGATAAATACATGAAGAGAAAAAAAATGGAGAGCTATGGGTGAAAGAATAGTGGAGTGGCCTCCTTCGGTGCTGTAAGATTCTATGATTCAATCTTTGGTGGTTAAAGGAAAGGGGAATAAAAGGAAATGGGAACAAGATGGGTACATGGCTTTAAGGCCCTGTTACCATTTAGGGTAAACACCAACACAGATTGGAGGGCCAAATGGCCTGTTTCCACATTGTAATTTCCATGTAATTGTACGAAATTCTAAGAAGCTTGAGGCAGATGGGAAATACATAGAAAACCAAGGAAATGAGGGGAACTAAACCAGGTCTGGGCTCATATTTTTAGACATTTTAAAATACAGGAACTGTAAGTGATGGCTGAAAGATAATGGAGTTTATTCCAATGTTCAAATAAGGAATGAGACATGAACCTATCAATTGTACACCATTTAAATTAACATCCTTTACATTCATACAAGGAGTGTTACATCTGCCTCCATTCTTCACCTAAACAACGCAGAGGAGATAAGAGATAAGCAGGACGGATGTTGAAGCAATAGCTCATGTCTTGTGTTAGAGTTCTTAAAGAATGTCATTAACTTAGTTGAGAGCTAGCCAGTGCTTTTAAGAGGGCTGATTTTAACCCCCACACAACTTCCCCATCCCATCAGTGCCCAGTGTTAATTGTATATCAATTGTGCTTAATTATATACAGGAGGAGGGAATTAATTGGGGTTTCACTTGAGCACATATAAAGAAATTCTTACTGAAACTGTGGGCTGGTTGAATTAGGAGGTGTATGCTTGTAATGTTTTGCTCTGTAAATAAATATAAGACCACGAAAATATTGGCTCCTGTATCATCATTCACCAACTGACTGTATGGAAATTTAACACCTGGGACAGAAGGTATAGAGCGTGGGGGAGGAATCAGAGTAGCATTCTGCACATAAGACCCATGTCCACTTGACACCCCCCACTATTTTTAGAAGAGCATATTGGGTCAGTGTGTGAAGCTTTTGCCCCAGGCAAGCAATAACCTCATCAAAACGCAAAGGCCAAGTTCTGATAATATCATTCAGATCACGTTGAGTTTGTTAATCAGAATATTTTCTGCATAGTAACATTAAAAAGGCAATCTTATCACAGTGACAGTTACATTCACCTCGCTTTATATGTGAAAAAAATCTTTTAAGAAAACTGTATTCCAGTTTTGAAATAATTTTATTGCTGCCATGTTTAATGAGTTTGCAAAGCTACCTTTCTAGATCATTTTGTTTGGAGCTGTGAAAGAGCAGATCGATTTAGGAGCCCATGTACAGAAATACTTCAAAACTAGTGGACAGCTGGTACAAAAATAATTTAGGGGTGATGTCAGGAAGCACTTCTTCACACAAAGGAAGTGAAATTCTAAAACTTTCACCGCAAAAAAGATGTTAAGGCTGGGCTTCAAACTGAAAATGTCAAAACTCGGTTTGATAGGTTTTTGTTGGGTAAGGGTATTAGGGGGATAAGGGATGCAAAGTGGGTAAATGGAGTTAAGATACAGATTAGCAACAATCTGATTGAATGGCAGAAGCGGCCTGAGGGGCTGAAAGGCCTCTTCCTGTTCCTGTATTCCTATTAAAAGTTTTAAATATTAAAAAGGTGGCAGAAATGCATTACCATCCCAATAGACAAAAAAATACCCCCTCTCCTCAACTCAGCAACCAGATTGATACTGGGGCAGATTTGTTTGTACTTCCTGTGACAATTTTCTTCCACATTTATCAATAAATGCACCTACACATTTTGAAAAAAATATATAAACATTCTCTGCGATGTACTGAAGCTGTTAATTATTACAACGATTGTGTAAAACATTTGTTTCTATTCAACAGTTTAGAAAATGTCTGTGCCACTTTTCTATTTAAGTTATTTAAAAACTAATCATTTTGTAATGTACATCAAAGCGGGAAAGAGAGGGACTTCCTCAGGGTAGAATCATAACGGGCTAAAGTGTGTAGCGCCAAAATTGGGCACAGGGATCGTGATGTGCGATTATCCCCACAATTGATTGAAGTGATGCTGGCAGTGCACAAGCTTCCATGAACGCACTGTTCAGGGCTGCAAGCCTCAGCAAGGGGACAAAGCTCATGTGAGGCTAACAGCACTTAAAGCTAGCCTGCAATATCTAAGGCCAGGTTGCCAATATATCAAGAATCCTACGTGCATTGTTTTATGCACCAGCTAACAAAATCCTCACTTGAGTCCTCTGCAGCAGAATTCCGGTGTGCCCTCGTCCTTCAGGGAGCTGCTACCTGTGCCATCCTTTCTCCCTGATCTGTTGCAGTGGTGGCTGAGTGTGAGATGGAGTGACAGTGTTTCTTTGTCCTCCTTAACAGGGAGGTGTTTTCTGGCTGCAGCAAATGGCTGGAACTGATTGGACATTATTTGAAAACCTTCAGGAAGGACCAAAAGTGGCAGGCAGGCTGCCCCCAGATTTCTGGATGCATGTTAGAGTCACTGGTGTGGGAGATGGATGGGAAGAGAGAGTTTCTCTTCCCTTAGGGAGTCAGCAGGCTGTCCAGACATGTCTGAGAGATAGTGGAAGCAGGTTTCCATGGAGGTCAACGTGGAGTTTCTTCCTGAGAACCCGGATGCTGTTGCAGAACAAATTCAATGACCTCACATGAGTAGTCAAGGTCAGTGAATGCATCCTTACATGCTATATCTGTCAACTGCACCAGACTCTGCTCTGGTCACCACACCCTCATCACTCAACAATCAACAATCCCTATCAACCCCGACCTAAACTTCACATTTGTAAGCTTCACCTCGCCCTCACACACTTAGCACTGCTGCAAGTTGCACACTCACATCTCGTAGCTGCCAGCTACTCAACTGTGGCAGCCATATCACCTAAATACATTGCACCAACTCACTGATATACTTCCATCTCTCTTTTAAGATGAGCTAGCCCATATTAGATGGAAGCAGCAGCAAACTGGCAGAGAGAAGACACCGCCGCATGTGCTGACCCCTTGGAAGCTGAGGGAGTATTGTTGAAGCCATCAAGGTTGATGGCCTGCTCCTGCCCCACGCTCATCCTCCAAATTCCACTTCATCCTGCTCCCAAATTCTAGTAAGACTTGCAAGCTACAGACGGTGTAACTCTGCACCTCTTGCCCCAATGTCCTCTCACTCCAAAGCCCCCCATCTGCATTTCCACTTTCAGATATCTAAGAACTGCTGCCTGGGCAGTCAGTGGTGCCTGAGGGTCCAGAGGGATAGCAGACTGAGGAAGAAGAAACACTGTCACTCGATCTTGCACTTGGAGCTACTGGCTCCTGCAGCAGAGTAGGGTGTAGGATGAGAAGGGTACTGACTCCCTGGAGGACGAGATCACACAGGAATTCTGCTGCTGAGAACGCAGCTGATGATTTTGTTGGCTGGTGTATGGGAAAAGGCTGATGGGCATGCAAATAGAAATGTTTGATGCATTGGAAGGCTTGGGCCAGTGCCTATTGCTACTGTCAAGGAACATGGAGGAGTCCAGCTCCAACATGGGTCTGGGCTTTGTGCAGAGCTTGGAACTCATCCTTCTCCTGTGACTCTATTATCGCACTAGAGGACCCAAGTCTGATGGCCGATGTCTCAGCTTCCATTGCAGTGCTGCAGTGGAAGTTCAGACTGAGGTCATGAAATCTCAAATTGGTGCCACGCAGACGTGTAGGTTCTCAGAGCAGTCCAGTAACCTGTGCTCCAGCAGATTCCTAGGATTGCTGAGGTGCCACTCCACTGGAGTGGCAGTGGTTCTGTGGAGCACAAACCTGCTGTCCGCTTTCTGATGGCAGCATTCGTGCTCCCACTACTGTCATTCTGCCAGTGCCCTTGCTTTTGACTCCCAGTAAGCCAGCCCAGACTCCTGTTTCCTAGCCAAGATAATGCAGTCCGAAGCAAGGGCCAGAATGCTCGAGCGTGTCCTGCAAGGCCATCTCAGTTTCTCCCATTGGAAGTCAGCAGCCTTCCACCAGCCAAGCTGCAGACACTGGGATAGCACTCCATAGGAGCATTAGGACAGGCACTGACACCTGCAAGACAGGCATTCCCTCCCCTCTTAGGCAGTCCCTAGGGATCGAGGATGACTTGCTTCCACTCTGGTTCGATGGGTTCAGAGATGGCTGATAAGTCCAATGTACAACGTGCAGGCTCTGCCACATGTGCGGCAGGAGGTACTTGAAGGGTTGAGTAGATGAGGTGTTTGGAGGTTTGTGCACCCTCAGATGCCTTGACTTTGCCTCTGTGTGCTCTTGAAGAAGTCTCTCGCTGTGATTCGGTGCCTTACCAAACAAACCTTTTCCATTTTAGTCAGTTGCAAGCCAGGGTCTCCCATGAGTCGATGGGGATGTTTTATCTCTTCAGGGATGTTCTGAGGACATCCCTAAAGTGTTTCCACTGTCCTCCTGGGAGTTTTACGCTCCGACTGAGTTCTGAGTAGAACAGCTACCTCAGGAATCTGGTGTCAGGTGTACGAACAACATGTCCTGCTTGGACTTTACCTCTCTAATAATAAAAAAATCTATCATAGTACCAATTTTACCAGTAATCTTTGGGAAAAATAAACACACTGTTTCTTAACTTCTCCTGGTTAGGTGAAATCTTTCACCCCTCTCTTTTGAATTCAAGCTAGTCTGGTTTATTTAAAAATGCAAATGCTCCCTTTACACCTTACATTCTAAAACTTCCCCCATGTTTATCTACTTAACATTTTAAACTTAGCTTATCTTCTGATACATCAAAGCCTTCAGACCAGCTGCCTTTAGTTCAATTAAGTCACACACACACACACACACACACAAAACACACACACACACCACTATTACGCTACAATAAATTCCAATAACGATATGAAAATTGTTATATCTTCCTTACAACTGGTGTTATTGAAGGAACCACGGAGTGAAGAAACCTTTGAAAGCAGCTCGTAAAAATTCAGTGGAAGAAGGAGGCACAGTGGAGAAAGGTAATGATGACCATACTTAGTGAGCAGTCCCTGCCATAGCTCTGCTCGTTTGACTGTCTCGAGGTCCTGCAGAGAGGTCAGCATATGGGGTTATGGGAATGCCATTTTCTTGACGCCCCGGGCATCAAGCCTCCACAAGGAGGAGCAAAGGCTTCAAGTTACTTCCTTTCTTTATGCAGTAGGTCCAGGAGCAGATGACATTCTCCTAAGCCAGGGGGTGCAGGAGTCACCGCAGACTTTAAGTCCATTCTTAAAGGCTTTAACATTTATTTTAGCCTGAATCAAAACTTAGTAATTTGAACAAGCATGTTTTGACCAGCGATCACAATGACCTGGGGAATCGATTGAATTACTTCTAACTGACCTATATCGCCCAGCTGGTTCTTGCGGATACGGGGCACTGACGGACGAACTAATCCATGATCGCATAGTCTTGGGTGTCTGGGATGATAAACGCTCCAACTTTCTGCAGACGAAAGGTGACCTTACTTTGGATCAAGCAGTCCAATATGCGAGGAAGGCCGAACCCTTAACCGGGCGGTAATTCGGCGCAACTCTGAGGCTTCACGTGGCTCCGCAGATTGGGTAGATCCATGGGTAGTGGCCCCAGCCACATGAAAGCCTGCCAAAAAGGCAGTGCCCCAACTCATGCAAAAGCCTGCCAAACTGGGCAAAAGGCCACAAAAGAAACATCAGCATAAATGTCAGGACTGCCCAGCAAGGGGCAGGGGATGCTTCCAGTGTGGCAAAACGGGACATTTCAAGCACTTCTGCAAATCCAATAATTTTAACTGAAGTCAAATACAAGGAAGTATTTGTGAAACACATTCCATCTGAGAAATGAAAGATCAAGACAACAACAAAATTTGAGTTCCTAGAAGAAGCTGTCTTAATTCAGACTATCGATCAGTTACAATCCAATTTCAAAGCTTTGATACTACTTTTCAAAGTTAACTAGCACTGCTGTTAACGTATTAGCAGATGGCTTCAACTGATGACATAATAATAATAGTAATAATAATAATAATAACCAGACATCAAGTTACAAGGTCCAGGCAGCATAGGCCTTCCAATCAAAGGCAGGATTATTGCTCCTCTCTGTTATAAGGGGGACAGATCGTTGATTCTCTCTATGCTCTTCACAATTAAGTATATCCTTACTGAGTGGTGATGTTGCCATACTCTAGGAATCCTAGAAAAACCAGATGATGCTCATCATTTGAACGACTATCTCTATTAAATCTCCCCTTAACATTCTCTGCTCCCTAAGGAGAACACCCCTGGCTTCTCCACGTAACTGAAGTCCCTTATCCCTCGTACCTTTCAGCAAATCTTCTGTGCTCCCTCTTCAAGGTCTTGACATCCTTCCTAAAGTGTGGCACCCAGAACTGAACACAGTACTCCAGCTGAGGGAAAACCAATGACTTATAAAAGTTTAACATAACTTTCTTGCTTTTGTAAAAGATGTATGAACATTTAGAGACAAATATACATTGATTCAGGTTACACATTTCAGTGTACAGTGGATTCAGATGAAAACTATCAATTTCCAGGCTACTGGTAGGATTGGGAGCCTGTATCCCACACACTCCTCAGTGGCCAGGCTAAGAGTAGCACTGCCAGTGGCTGGGAGCAGATACCTGGCCATCCGCTCTACCAGCGACTGTATTCTTTCCATGCCTCTTCCCTCCTTCAAAGGCTGCAACAAAATTGAAATGAAGAGAACCTGAGATCTGACAAGATAACAAGATCTCAACCTCCAAAACCATGGTTGGGATTTTTCCAGCCCCGCCTGTCACCAGGATCGTCTGGTCGCGCCGAAAGTCAATGGACTTTTGGCTGGGCCCCTGACTAAACCTCTCCACTTCTCTACCCCTCTCTCCTCCTTTAAGTCACTCATTATAACCTATCTCTTTGACTAAGCTTTTGGCCACCTGTCCTAAAGTTCTTCTTTAGCTACCCTGTCCATTTTTTGTTTGATAATGCTCCTGTGAAGCACCCTGGTATGTTTTCCTGTGTTGAAGATACTATATAAATGCAAGTTGCTGTTATTGGGTTTAATAAACAATCTAACGTCTGAAAACTTCTACTTTTGCAGCATTGTGTTTTGAAGTTACAATTGGTTTCAAAGCCCGACAATTTCTCCATACATTTCAATATTACCTTCGGCTGAGTTAGCCCTTTTCATCATCAGCGAGAGGAGACTTTATTCCATTTGGTAGGCGTTGGTTTGAATCCTATTCCTGTTTCATGTCTGATGATGTTCTTTCTGTTGCAGATATTGACATTAGTAAATGTCGAATCATGGGGATTTTCCACATTCGCTTGAAAGATGGTTACAGACTGTCACAGGCTCAAGCACGTAACGCCTGCACCCACTTTGGCACAGAGCTGGCAACAAAGTCACAGGTAGAACAGGCACAACAGCAAGGCTTCGAAACATGCAGGTGAGTGGCACCTTATCGTAAAATCACCATCCTCACTGGCTAAACAGTCCGTGAATCTCATATAAAGCACAGGTTTACCCCACTACCTATATTAAAAGCAAAATACCAAGGATGCTGGAGATCTGAAATAAAAACAGAAAGTGCTGGAAAAAACTCAGCAGGTCTGGTAACACCCATGGCTAGAGAAACAGAGTTAACGTTTCGAATCCAATATGATTCTTCTTCGGAACTGAACCCTACTACCTTGTTGTCTGAAATATAAAAACAGTACTGTGCAAAAATTGACTGGGTTCCCACATTGTCCTTTAGTAGAGATGGCTCAATGGATTGGCAGAGTCTTGTGGTAAGGATGATTCAATGAGATGGGCATTAAACCACATCCTCCTCAATATCCCAACTGATGGTGGAGATCCCATCGACAGTTTGCCCTAAATACTAATGGGGAAAGTGGGTCGGAATCAAGGCAGGTTCAGGATTCTGAAATCCAGCCTCAACCATCTTGGAGCAAGGTTTTCTTAATCCACCTCTATGAATCCTCAACAAAATGATTTTGGTGGTCTCAACTCAGCCCTATTGGTCAAAGGCCAAAGCATAGACTGATCCTCCTCCCCCACACTTACCATTAATCAGTAAACAGATATAGGAGCTGTAAAATGGTTGATGTGGGAAGTAGAAACTAAATTAAATTTAGCCCATGTGACCAGAATACAAATATGTCTCCTATTAGCCAGTTACACTGAGTGATGTTGACAGACGCCTCAAGGCTCACCTGACCTCTTCTCCAAAACATACAAGAGAAGAAAGAACTTGTATTTATATAGAATCCTTCATGACCTCAGGATGTCCCAAAGTGCTTCACAGCCAATTAAGTACTTTTTGAAGTGTAGCCATGTTGTAATGTAGGAAACATGGCAGGCAATTTGCACACAGCAAACTCCCACAAACAACAATGTGATAATGACCAGGTAATTAGTTTTAGTGATTTGATTGAAAGGGCAGACGGGGCCTGGTTTAACATCTCACCTAAAAGATGATATATCTGACAGTGCAGCACTTACTCAGTACTGACCCTCCAAAGGTGCAGCGCTCCCTCAGTGCTGCCCCTCTAACAGTCAGTGCTCCCTCAGTAATGGCCCTACGACAATGTAGCATGCCCTCAGTATTGCCCCTCTAACAGTCAGTGCTCCCTCAGTAATGGCCCTACTACAATGTAGCATGCCCTCAGTGCTGCCCCCCCAACAGTGCAGTACTACACTGAGGGTCACAGCCAAGATTATGGGTTCAAGTCTCTGATCACTGCCTCAGTCCTGCAGCCTAACTCTCTGCTCTGCCCTCATGGGTATTGAATCTGGAAGGAGTTACTTTACAAAGTTTCATGGGGTTATTTTCTGTGTCTCTCTTCTAGGTATGGTTGGGTGGATGATGGCTTTCTTGTTATTCCGAGAATCAGTTCAAAGGAGCAGTGTGGAAAAAACGGAACAGGCGTATTAACCTGGAAAGCTGATCCTGACAAACAGCACGATGGTTATTGCTTCCGGAAGAACGGTAACTGGAGATCACTCACAATAGAATTAGATTTTTTAAAACCTTAATGCAAGCATTGCCTGAAGAGACTGAACATTAAGATCACTGTACAGGAAGGATGTGCCAATGAGCAAAGATAATTCAATGAGAAATGTATAGAAATCATTTAAAACTAGTGCACAGGTATGAAAATCAATGAAAAGGGTGAATGGAACTCTTAAGGAAAGAAATGGCAGTTATGTTATAACACTCAGGGCCACTCAGCTCCTGGCCTCATTACAGCCTTGGTTCAAACATGGACAAAGGCAACTCACCACCACCTTCTCAAGGACAACAAGGGATGGGCAATAAATGTTGGCCCAGCCAGCGAAGCCCACATCCCGTGAATGAATTAAAAAGAGCTGAACTCCCGAGGTAAGGTGAGAGTGACTGCCCTTGACATCAAGGCCGCATTTGACCGAGTGTGGCATCAAGGAGCCCTAGCAAAACTGGAGTCAATGGGAATCAGGGGGAAAACTCTCCACTGGTTGAAGTCATACCTAGCACAAAAGAAGATGGTTGTGGTTGTCGGAAGACAGTCAGCTCAGCTCCAGGACATCACTACAGGAGTTCCTCAGGATAGTGTCCTCGGCCCAACCATTTCCAGCTGCTTCATCAATGACCTTCCTTCCATTATAAGGTCAGAAGTGGGGATGTTCATTGATGATTGCACAATTTTCAGCACCATTCATAGCTTCTCAGATACTGAGGCAGTCCATGTCCAAATGTAGCAAGACCTGGACAATATCCAGGCTTGGGCTGACAAGTGGCAAGTAACATTCAAACCACACGGGTGTCAGGCAATCTCCAACAAGAGAGAATCCAACCATCACCCCTTGACATTCAATGGCATTACCATCGCTGAATTCCCCACTATCAACATCCTGGTGGTTACCATTGACCAGAAACTGAATTGGAATAGCCATATAAATACTGCGGCTACAAGAGCAGGTCAGAGGCTAGGAATCCTGTGATGAGTAACTCACCTCCTGACTCCCCAGAGCCTGTCCACCATCTACAAGATACAAGTCAGGAGTGTGATGGAATACTCCCCACTTGCCTGGATGAGTGCAGCTCCCACAACACTCAAGAAGCTTGACACCATCCAGAACAAAGCAGCCCACTTGATTGGCACCACATCCACAAACATCGACTCCCTCCGCCATCGACACACAAAAGCAGCAGTGTGTACCATCTACAAGATGCACTGCAGGAATTCACCAAGGCCCCTTAGACAGCACCTTCAAACCCATGACCACTACCATCTAGAAGAACAAGGGCAGCATATACATGGGAACACCACCACCTGGAAGTTCCCCTCTAAGTCACTCACCATCCTGACTTGGAAATATATCACCGTTCCTTCACTGTCACTGGGTCAAAATCCTGGAACTCCCTTCCTAACAGCACTATTGGTGTACCTACACCACATGGACTGCAGCAGTTCAAGAAAGCAGCTCCCATCACCTTCTCAAGGGCAACTAGGGATGGGCAATAAATGTTGGCCCACCCAGCGAAGCCCACATCCCATGAATGAATTAAAAAAATATAAATAGTTAAGATCAGTATTACGTCTGGAGTAACTGTGTTCAGTTCTGAGTGCTACACATCACAAAGGATATTTTAGCCTTGGAGGGGATACAGCACAGATTCACGTAGAATGATACCAGGACCAGAGGGGTTAAATTATGAGGACAAGTTGCATAGACTAGGCTGGTATTCCCATGAGTTTAGATAGTTTAAGAGTGATCAGGGTAAATAGAGAGAAACTATTTCTTCTGCGGGGAGTCTAGAACAAGGGAGCATCAACTTAAAATTGGAACGAAGCTGTTCAGGGGTGATGTCAGGAAGCACTTCTTCACACAAAGGGTAGTGAAAATCTGGAACTCTCCCCACCACCCCCACCTCCCCCTGAAAAAAAGTTGTTGAGACTAGAGGTCAGTTGAAAAATTCAAAGCTGAGATTGTTATATTTTAATTAGGTAGAGGAGTTAAGGGTTACAGAGCCAAGGCAGGGATATGGAGTTCAGTTACAGGTCAGCCAGATCAGATCTAACTACAGCAGAGAAGGTTAAGTGGAGACCTAATAGAGCCATTCAAAATTATGGGGTGTTTTGATGGAGCCAGTAGGGAGAAACTGTTTTCTCTGCTAAGTGGGACGGTAACCAGAGGTCATAGGTTTAATATCATTTACGCAAGGACTAGAGGGGTGATGAGATTTTTTACGCAGCGAGTTGTTCTGATTTGGAATGCGCTGTGTGAACGGACAGTGGAAGCAAGTTCTACAACAACTTTCAAAAAACAACATACTTAAAGAAGACTAATTTGCAGGGTTATAGGGAGAATGCTGGGGTTTGAGACTCAATTGGACAGTCCTTTCAAAGAGTTTAACTAACTTACTTGAGTTTTTTGATAAGGTAACAGAGGGTTGATAGGGGAAGTGTGACGTAGATGGACTTCCAAAAAGTATTTGGTAAAGTGCCACACAACAGAGTTCTGAACAGTTAGAGCTCATGGGATAAAATCCCAGACTTGGAGACAAAATTAGTTAGTGACAGGAAACGAGGAGTAGTGATGTTAAAAGCAAAATATTGCAGATGCTGGAAATCTGAAATGAAAACAGAAAATGCTGGAAAAACTCAGCAGGTCTGACAGCGTCTGTGGAGAGAGAAGCAGAGTTAATGTTTCGAGTCCGTATAACTCTTCTTCAGAGCCAAAGAGAAGTAGAAATGTGATGGAATTTATATTGTTTAAGGGGGTGGAGCAGGTAAAGCAGATAGAAGGTCAGCGATAGGTGGGGGCTAAGGAGACATTGACAAAGATATCATGGACAAAAAGACAAAGGAGACGTTAATGGTAGTGGTAAGGACTAAAGAAGGTGCTGGTAGTGGCAAAGGTAAGAATGCAGAATGTGTAAATAGCAGAACAAGGGCCAGCACTGTGAGAGAACAACATAGAACAAGTGATAGATGGCCCTTTTTGGGAGGGTGTGGGTTGGAGGAGAGGGTAGTGGTTGGGGAAAAATGACAGAAAAAGGGATTAAAAGGGGACAAAACAATGAATAAATGAATAAAATAAGTAAATAAAAAAGAAATAAAATAAGATTAAAATATTTTTAAAAAAAGGATTTTAAAAAGGGGTGAAGATAGAGGATAGAGTTCATGGTGTGAAGTTGTTGAGCTCAATGTTAAGTTCGGAAGGCTGTAAACTGCCTAATCAGAAGATGAGGTGCTGTTCCTCCAGCTTGTGTTGGGCTTCACTGGAACATTGCAGCAGGCCAAGGACAGACATGTGGGCATGAGAGCAGGATGGGGTGTTGAAATGGCAAGTGACAGGGAGGTCTGGGTCATGCTTGCGGACAAACCGAAGGTGTTTACACAAAGCGGTCACCCAGCATGCGTTTGGTCTCCCCAATGTAGAGGAGACCATTGGGAGCAGCGAATGCAGTAGTGTTGCTGTTTTTCAGACTGAAGGAAGGTTTATAATGGAGTTCCTCAGGGGTCAATGTTGGGACGTCTGCTCTTCCTGAGATACATTAATGGCCGAAACCTTGGTTTACAGGTCACAATTTCAAAATTTGCAGATGATATGAAATTTGGAAGTATTGTGAACCATGAGAGGATAGTATAGAACTTCAAAAGGACATAAGTTGGTGGAATGGATGGACAAGTGGAAGATCAAATTTAATGCAGAGAAGTGTGAAGTGATTCATTTTGGTAGGAAGAATGCAGAGATACAGTAGAAAATAAAGGGTACAATTGTAAATGGGGTGCAGGAGCAGAGGGGCCTGGGTGTATGTGTACATAAATCATTGAAGATGGCAGGACAGGTTGATGGAGTGGTTAATAAAACATTGGGCATCCTGGGCTTTAACAATAGGGACATTACGTTAAACCTGTATAAAATACTGGTCAGGCCTCAACTGAGTATTGCATCAAGTTCTGGGCACCACCCTTTAGAAAGATATGAAGGCATTAGAGAGGGTGCAGAAAAGATTCCCCAGAATGGTTTCAGGGATGAGAAACTTCAGTTACCGTATATACTCGAGTAATAGTTGATTTCATGAAAAAGTCCACCCCCAAACTTTCGCCAAGATATCTTAACTTTTCATATATTTTGTGTATAAGTCGACACTTCAATCACAATATCTTCTGGTACCATGCTCCATATTACATCATTCCGTCATCAGGCAAGACATTTTTCCCATTGAATTAATCATTATTCTGACAACAAATGGTTACCAGTATCTTGCCTGTTGCTCCACAGCTCACAGTAACTGCACAAACCCATCGAGAGCTTGGAGAGCCTTTTCTGCAACCTGCAATCTTCCAACACCATCATGCGTGACCAAGAGCGACGGCACACAGTACACAATGATCCCCTGAGTCTAATGTGACACTGACCTCAATCTCTCTGCTCTGGCGGTACAGATCAACCATGTTCTCTCCCTTTCTCACACATGGATTTTTAAAGGAGGGAAAAGTGGCACTGGATATTTCTTGCATTTTTACAGAACTATATAGACAATGCAGACTGTAAGCAAATTCTGGGAATCAGAAGGATCAGCAGTTTCAAAGCATTGACAATGGACATTGCAGGGAGAACAAGGAGGAGAATATAACTTTAATAAACTAAAAGTAACAAAACTAAAAATATAACCTTTAAAATTCTTGGCAAAAGCTGATGTACTACCGTAAACAGTTTTACCAGTAAATAGGTTTAAAGTGGAATATGACAATTGATACATAGATTTCAACCCCATAAAAATATTATTCATGTATAAGCCAACCCCCTACTTTTTGCCTAAAAATCTGGTCTAAAAAAAATCAAATTTTACATGAGTATATATGGTACATAGAAAAATTGGAGAAATTGGGGCTGTTCTGTTTGGAGGAGAAGGTTGAGAGGAGATTTAATGGAGGTGTTCAAAATCATGAGGAGTCTGGGGAGGGTGGACAAGGGGAAACTGTTTCCATTGGTGGAAGGATCAAGGACCAGAGAGCACAAATTTGAAGTAATTGGCAAAAGGAGCAATAGCAACATGATGAAAAACATTTCACACAATGAGTGGTTAAGATTGGCAATGTACTGCATGAGAGTGTGGTGGAAGCAGATTCAATTGAGGTTTCTAAGGGAATTGGACCATTATCAGAATAAGAAAAAAAATTGTAGGGCTACAGGAAAAAGGCAGGGGAGTGGCACTAGGTGAATTGCTCCTTTGGGGGCCCAGCACAGGCATGATGGGCTGAATGGTTTCCTTCCATGCTGTGACCATTCTATGATTCCATGATTGAATAGCCTCCTGATTGCAAGACTCTATAACAGGCATGAGGGGCTGAAAGGTCTCTTCCTGTATCTGTGTTGCAAATATAACTTGAAGCCATCGTTGTTGGTTTCTTTATCAAAGCTGGCTGTTTCTTGCTTGCAATGTAGAGTCATCTGTTGTGTGTTCTAACTTGGCTGTGGAGCCTGATTGCAGGCCTGCATGGCTTTCCACAGTCCGGGCTTAGATCAATGATCTGATTTTGTTGGAACTGCCTGATCTTTCCAACCTTTTGTCCTTAGCGACCTCGAAGGAAACTACACCACTACTTTAGATTGCTCCCAAGGTAGTTCTTTCTGGTGCATTTTTCTCCCAGCCCATGGTGGACATACCACAACTTGAGGCAGCCAAGGACAAATGGTATCTTTTTAACAATTTAGAAGCTCAAAGTAGGCAGCAAAATGCAGATCCCAGCAAGGTTGGAAAGAGCAGAGCAGAAATTTATAATCGTCAAAGGGGGTTTTAGAAAGTGGGGTTGGCTGTCATAAACCAATGTTGAGGAAGAGCCCAGAAATGTTAAGAAGAGAGAATTGGATTGTTGCTCTAACAAGAGGAATGTTAAAGGGTACGGAAAGAAGTAGACAGTGGGATTAGACCAGAACAGGCAAGATGGGCCGAATGGCCTGTTTCTTTTTGTATTTGTTCATGGGAAACGGGCATCGCTAGCTCGGTCAGCATGTATTGCCCATTCCTAATTGCCCTTGAAAAGGTGATGGTGAGCTACCTTTTTGAACTGCTACAGTCCATGTGGTGTAGATACACCCACAGTGCTGTTAGGGTTGGGGGGGAAGTTCCAGGATTTTCACAGAATCACACAGTGCAGAAGAGGCCCTTCGGCCCATCGAGTCTGCACCGATACGTGAGAAACACCTGACCTACCTACCTAATCCCATTTACCAGCACTTGGCCCATAGACTTGAATGTTATGACGTGCCAAGTGCTCATCCAGGTACTTTTTAAAGGATGTGAGGCAACCCGCCTCTACCACCCTCCAGGCAGCACATTCCAGACTGTCACCACCCTCTGGGTAAAAAAGGCTTTCCTCACATTCCCCCTAAACCTCCTGCCCCTCACCTTGAACTTGTGTCCCCTTATGACTGACCCTTCAAATAAGGGGAACAGCTGCTCCCTATCCACCCTGTCCATGCCCCTCATAATCTTGTACACCTCGATCAGGTCACCCCTCAGTCTTCTCTGCTCCAACGAAAACAACCCAAGTCTATTCAACCTCTCTTCATAACTTAAATATTTCATCCCAGGCAACATCCTGGTGAATCTCCTCTGCACCCCCTCCAGTGCAATCACATCCTTCCTATAATGTGGCGACCAGAACTGCACACAGTACTCCAGCTGTGGCCTCACCAAGGTTCTATACAACTCCAACATGACCTCCCTACTTTTGTAATCTATGCCTCGATTGATAAAGGTAAGTGTCCCATATGCCTTTTTCACCACCCCACTAAAATGCCCCTCCGCTTTCACAGATCTATGGACACACACGCCAAGGTCCCTTTGTTCCTCAGAACTTCCTAGTGTCATGCCGTTCATTGAATACTTCCTTGTCAAATTACTCCTTCCAAAGTGTATCACCTCACACATTTCAGGGTTAAATTCCATCTGCCACTTATCTGCCCATTTGACTATCCCGTCTATATCTTCCTGTAGCCCAAGACACTCAACCTCACTGTTAACCACCTGACCAATTTTTGTGTCATCCGCAAACTTATTAATCCTACCCCCCACATAGTCATCTATGTCATTTATATAAATGATGAATAATAGGGGACCCAGCACAGATCCTTGTGGTACACCACTGGACACTGGCTTCAATCACTAAAGCAGCCTTCTGTCATTACTCTCTGTCTCCTACAACTAAGCCAATTTTGAATCCACCTTATCAAATTACCTTGTATCCCATGTGCATTTGCCTTCTTTATAAATCTCCCATGTGGGACCTTGTCAAAGGCTTTGCTGAAATCCATATAAACTACATCAACTGCACTATCCTCATCTACACACCTGGTCACCTCCTCAAAAAATTCAATCAAATTTGTTAGGCATGACCTCCCTCTGACAAAGCCATGCTGACTATCCCTGATCAAACCTTACCTCTCCAAGTGGAGATAGATTCTCTCCTTCAGAATTTTCTCCAATAGTTTCCCTACCTTTGACGTGAGACTCACTGGTCTGTATTTTGACCCAGCGACAGTGAAGGAACAGCTGTATAGTTCCAAGTCAGGATGACATGGTTTGGAGGGGAACTTGCAGGGAGTGTTGTTACGATGCATCTATTGCCCTTGTCCTTCTATGACTCGAAGACATCTTTTGGATATGGAAATGTAATGCTTTGAAGTGTGAGACTTTGATGTGTGATAGTGAAAGTGTGTTGCCCGCATTCTGACATGTATGCACAGGCAGGCACAAACAAGTGTAGTCTTTGGAAGAAATAGGGTTAGAGTATGGAGAATTTTGACCAGGGTATGGAGTAACACCATTTTAAAGTCATGCATGCTCTTCTTATTTTTATATAATGCATTGTTTTTGGAATTATTCATTATAGTTCAACAACATTTTGGGAAACACAGAAATAAAATTGGCTGGAGGACAGACTAAAGGGGCAAGGAGGTGAAGAACCCAGGAGCTACAGTGCCATTACTGGTGGGAGGGTGTAGTTACAACATGACTTTGTTACATGGACAGTTTCCATATAGAATGTGGACAAAGGAATTTTATTTCTTTCATGGCATGTGAGCGTCACTAGCAAGGCCATCCGTAATTGCCCTTGAGAGGGTGGTGATGGGCAGCCTTCTTGAACCACGGCAGCCAATCCTGTGTAGGGTCCATAGGGTTATTAGGGAGTTCCAGGTTTTTGACCCAGCAACAATGAAGGAACAGCAACAGAGTTCCAAGTCAGAATGGCATGTAGTTTGGAAGGGAACTTCCAGGCGATTGTGTTCCCATGTGTCTGCTGCGCTTGTCCCTCTAGGTGGTAAAGTTTACATGTTTGAAAGGTGATATCAAAGGAGGCTTGGTGAGTTGCAGTGGTGCATCTTTTATATGGTATATACTGCTGCCACTGTGCACTGATGATGGAGAGAGTGAATGTATAAAGTGGTGGATGGTGTGCCGATCAAGCGGACTGCTTTGTCCTGGTTGGTGCCAAGCTTCCGGAATGTTTTTGGAGCTGCATTCATCCAGGCATGTGGAGACTATTCCAGCACATGCTTGACTTGTGCTTGTAGATAGTGCACAGGCTTTGGGAGTCATGAGGTGAGTTACTTGGGCTGCTTCAGTATCTCAGGATTCACAAATGGTACTGAACATTATGCAATGGTAGATGAACATCACCACTTCTGATCTTATGATGGAGAGAAACTCATTGGTGAAGTTGCTGAAGATGGTCAAGGAATTCCTGCAGTAATGTCCTGGGGCTGGGATGTTTGGCTTCCAACAACCACAACCATCTTCCTTTGTGCTAGGTATGACTCCAACCAGAGAACAGTTTTCTCCTGATTCCCATTAACTTCAATTTTGCTAACATTCCATGATGCCACACTCGGTCAAATGATTCCATGGTGTCATGGGCAGTCACTCTCACCTCACCCCTTGAGTTCAGCTCTTTTGTCCATGGTTGGACTAAAGCTGTAATGAGGTCAGGACCTGAGTGGCTCTGAAGGAACCCAAACTGAGCATGTTGGAGAAAGTTATTGTTGTGTAAGTACAGTTTGATGCCACTGTTGACAACACCTTCTATCACTTTGCTGATGAACTAAGGCTGCAATGAGATCAGGCGCTGAGTGACCCTGGTGGATCCCAAACTCAGCATTAGTGAACAGGTCATTGCTAAGCAAGTCCCATTTAATAGCACTGTTGATGACCCCTTCCATCACTTTACTGAGGATCAAGAGTAGACTGGGTAGTGGGCCAGGTTGGATTTGTCTTGCTTTTTGTGTACAGGACATACCTGGGCAATTTTCCACATAGCCGGGTAGGTGCCAGTGTTGTAGCTGTACTGGAACAGCTTGACTAGGGGCCCAGTGTGTCTTGGAACACAATTCTTTAGTACTACTACCAGAAGGTTATCAAGGCCCACAGCCTGTGCTGTATCCAGTGCCTTCAGCTCTTTCCGATATCCTGTGGAGTGAATCAAACTGGCTGAAGACTGGCATCTGTGATGGTGGGAACCTCCTGAGGAGGCCGAGATGGATCATTCAGTCAGCATTTCTGGCTGAAGGTGGTTGCAAATGCTTCAGTCTTGCCTTTTGCACTGGCATGCTGGGTTCCCCCATCATTGAGAATGAGAATGTTTTTGGAGCCTCCTCCTCCAGTTGGTTCTTTAATTGTCTACAACCATTCTGAGTAATGTGGCAGGACTGCGGACCATTGACCTGATCTGTTGGTTGTCAGATCGCTTCGCTCTGTCTATTACGAGCTGCTTCCACTGTTTAGCATACATGTGGTCCTGTGTTGTAGCTTCATCAGATTGGCACCTCATTGTAGGTATGCCTGGTGCTGCTCCTTGGATGCTCTCCGGGGCTGATCTCCTGTCTTGATGGTAATGATAAAGTGAGGGATATGGCAGGCCATGAGGTTACAGATTGCAGTTGAATACAATTCTGCCACTGCCATAATGGCTCACACCTCATGGGTGTCCAGTTTTGAACTGGTAGGTTTGTTCAGAATCCACCACATTTAGCACAGTGGTAGTGTCACACAACACGATGAACAGGATCCCCAGTGTGAAGATGGGACTTCAACTTCATAAGGACTGTGCTGTGGTCACTTCTAACAATACTGTCACGGATAGATGAATCTGCGACAGGTAGCTTGGTGAGGGTGAGGTCAAGTGCGTTTTCCCTCTTGTTGGTTCCCTCAGCGCCTGCCGCAGGCCTAGTCTGGCAAATATGTCCTTCAGGTCTTGGCCAACTCAGTCAGTAAGTGGTGCTACCGAGCCACAAATTTGACATAAAAGTGTGACCAAAACTTGACAAGCTGCAAGACCTTATGGACGGAAAATATATACAGATGTAAAATGTTTAATGTCAAATTGCATCATAGCAAGTTGAGAAATTGAATTTAATAGATTTAGTGATTTGTGGACTGGAGCAGATGAAAATGACCATGAAATCTGCCAGAGTGTCATAAATCCAAATGTTTCATTAAGGTCCAGTCTGTGCCTAAATGTGACCCCAGTGCCACACCAACACAGTTGACTCCAAATACCCCCAGGTCACCAAGAGTTGGGTATACATACTGTCTTCTCCATGTCACCTACGTCTCAGGAACAAATTAAAAATACCATCACAACAAAGGGCTCTCCAGAACCCATTTTATCGAATGAATGGAACCAGTGCCCAGCTTTTTCGGAATGAACAGCAAGTGCTGGCCATGCCAGCAACAGCCGCATCGCGTGAATGAATAAAAGAAAAAAAATTCTAACACAGCCAACATACAGTGGTGATCCCACTATATGTAGCTGCAGGAATTGAAAGAAACAATTAAAAAAACAGCCAACAAAACAGGAAGAATCTCATTATCAGCAGGATGCAAAGATTTTGCACAAGTCAGGAGTTCCAAAGTGTTCTCTTCCTTTCTTAGTTTAGATCTCAGAGGTGATTTAACTCTGCCATGTCAGTAACTTCCCGCATAGCTTTGTGTCTCTGTATGACCCAACAGTTGGCAACTCACTGACCTGTTTGTGCAATGTTGATATGTGATGACATTATTATGCATGTGTACACTATTTGATATAATTTGCTTTGTGAATTCCCTCCCAGCATTATTGTTATAAACAAGTAATTTCAGTTTATATAGGAACGGGAGGCCATTCAACCCCTTGAGCCTGTTAACCATTCAGTTAGATCATAGTTGATCTGTATCTTGACCTCATCAGCCTTGATTCCATGTGGTTGGATTAATTCAGAATTGGTGTTGTTGATCCTAATCTACAGCATTTTCTTCATTTTTAAAATTTTTTCTCCAGGTGCTTGCATCTGTTGTGCATCCCTGGTTGCCCATCCTTAGTAGACCTTCTTCTTGTGGTAATGGTGCTCATTATTATGTTATTACTGAATGGTGGGCCATTTCAGAAGTCATTCAGAGTCATACTCATACTATGGACTGGGTTAGGACAGCAGGTTTCCTTCCCTGAAGGATATTCGTGAACCAGTTGGGTTATCATGACAATACAACAGCTTCAAAGTCATTTTTTTTTTTTGGTGGCTGTCCTCTCCTTTTTTGACTCTTTACTGGTTCCGAAGACATGGGTTGGCATTTCAGTGCCTCACCAATTTCCAATTCCTCATCTCCATGTCTTGACAGTGATTGATGGTAGGCCATTTCATCATGGGCCAAGACATCGGGAGATATACATCAGGTCAATCAGCACCTGTGAAGAGAAAAAACATTTTGGGTATATACACAGATCCATCTATTCGCTGCTCAGATGAGGTGTCGCATACACTGAGGAGGCTAAAAGCAGATTGGGCGATAAGTTTGTTGAACACACCTGTTCAGTCTGCATAAAGGTAAAATACTGCGGATGCTGGAAATCTGAAACAAAAACAAAAAATGCTGGAAAAACTCAGCAGGTCTGACAGCATCTGTGGAGAGGAAGACAGAGTTAACGTTTCGAGTCCATGTGACTCTTCTTCAGAACTAGAAGGAAGTAGAAAAAGAATATCCAGCATGGTGTATAACAGGGAGCTTGTTTATTCCTGTCTCTTTTGAGCTATGTCCCCAAAACCAATCTCATTCCCTTTGAACTTTTCTGCTTTGGATGGTGGAAATTCCACATTTCTACTTCCCTTTAGCTCTGAAGAAGAGTCATACGGACTCGAAACGTTAACTCTGTCGTTCTCTCCTCAGATGCTGTCAGACCTGCTGAGTTTTTCCTGCGTTCCTTCTTTTTGTTCAGTCTGCATGCCTGATCCCAAACTTCTGGTCGCTTTCCTTTTAATTCTCCGCCCTCCTCCCACGCTGATCTCTCTGTCCCTGGCCTGCTGCAATGTTCCCATGAAGCTCAATGACGCTCGAGGAACAGCACCTTTCAATTCACAGCCTTCTGGATGCAAGACTGAGTTCCAGCAATTTTAGATTGTAACCACTGATCCCATTTTCTCAGACAGCTGGTGCTGGCAATGATTCTGCTGTTGCCATTTGCAGCTCCTCTAGACCCATCTTTTGTTTCTTTACTTGTCCCATTACCATCTCCTTTTGCTTGGCACCATCATCCCTTTTGTTATTTAATCTCTCCCGCCTTCCACCCTCTCACAGGCCTTCCATTGTTCTTTCCTCCCCTCCTCTCTTTTCTCTGCCTCAGTATTTGCTTAAAATCTGTTACATGTCTAACATTTTCCAATTTCTAATGAAAAATCATCAATCTGAAATGTTAACTCTGTTTCATTCTCCGTGCTGTCTCGCTCCAGCATTTTTTGTTTTATTTGAGATTCACAGCCTTTTTCTGTGTGAGGGGTGTCTCTCAATTTCCACCATCCAAAGCAGAAAAGTTCGAAGGGAATGAGATTGGTTTTGGGGACATAGCTCAAAAGGGACAGGAATAAACAAGCTCCCTGTTTTACACCATGCTGGATATTCTTTTTTTTATCAATTTACTATTTGTCTGGCATCACTGTCCCAGGATTCTCCTGTATCTGCTCATAGCTCAGACCCTCCCCACATTCTGGATCACTCTTGTGGCTTTTCTCTACGCTGCCGTAGGGCACCACTGCTTCCCTCGTGCTTCGGTTGACGTAGCTCGTGGTTTTGTAAGAGGAACTCCAGGACTCAGCAATGCGTCTGCGAGCCCAAAATGGAAGTGCTGCAGCACAAACTTTCAGCACCGAGCTCATTGTTTTTCCTGGGTTTCTGGCAGGAGTGCCTCAGGAGATTCATCTCCCCATTTCTGGAGATTTCGGTATAATCTGGGAGAGTTGGCGACACAGGAGCTAGAGCTAGATCTTGACATTGTGCTGGAGTGTGAAACACTTAATAGGTAGCGAGTCGCCAGATCATTACCCATCGCTCCCTGTTTCATTTCTCTTTAAGTCAACTGGGCGCGATGTGAAACAGGCTGCCTCCTAGCTATAACCTATTTAACACTACCACGCAATGTCAAATTACGCCGATGTGGTTTCGCGGGTCAGAGTGACAGGGAAATGCACAGGTTCAAAGCTTTACAACAACTTGCATTTATATAGCATCTTTAATGTAAAGTGTTCCAAGCTGCTTCACAGGAGTGTTAGCAAACAAAATTTGAAATTGAGCCACATAAGGGTATCTTAGGGCAGATGACCAAATGCCAGGTCAAAGACATGGATTTTAAGGAATGTCTTAAAGGAGGAGAAAGAGGGGACGAGAGAGAGGTGGAGAGATTTAGGGATGGAATTAGGGCCCAGGCAGCTGAAGGCATGCCGCCAATGATGGAGCAATTAAAATCTGAGGTGTTCAAGAGGCCAGAATTGGAAGAGCGGAGAGATCTCAGAGGGTTGTAGGGCTGGAGGAGGTTACAGAGGTAGGGAGAGGCGAGGCAATGGAGGAATTTGAAAACAGAGATGAGAATTTTAAATTCAGCGTGGTCAGACTCCAAGCCAATGTAGGTCAGTGAGCAGAGGGGGTGACGGGTGAACAAGACTTGGCTTGAGTGAGGAAACGGCAGCAGAGTTTTGGATGAGCTGAAGATTAGAGAGGGTGGAAGATGGGAAACCAGCCAGGACAGGCAATAGAATAATCAAGTCCAGAAGGAACAAAAGCGTGGAGGAGGGTTTCAGCAGCAGATGAGCCGAGACAGGAGTGGGGATGGGCGATGTAATGGAGTTGGAAATAGGTAGCTTTGGTGATGGTGAGGTTTGGGGTCAGAAGCTCAATGGAGGGTCAGGCAAGATGCAGAGGTTGTGAAAGGTCTGCTCAACCAGAGATAATGACCAGGAAGATGGAATCTGTGGCAATGGACAGAATTTGTGGTGGGAACTGAAGACAATGGCTATGGGAATCCCAATGTTTAATTTATAGTAGTGGCCGGGAGGTTGTTTGTTGATTCCTGGAGGCTCTCAGACAGTCAGGGAGGGTTGGCGACCCTTGTTAGAGAAGGGGTGGGGGTGGGAAGAATTCCTCATAGCCTGGCGCTTAATTTGCAAAAAGTATTGAACTCAGCAGATTTCCAGCCTCTTAAGAGCTTATTGTTTCTCTTTTTACTTGTGCCAGCTTTCAAAGAAGAATTTCAGATGGGTGACAGTTTTTTGAAAGCTGATATTTCCCTGTTTAGTCCTGATTTCTGTCTGCTCCTTGGGCACTCAGCAATTCACTCCTACTGTTGTTCATCATTCCCAGATTCACTTCCAAATTTAATTTCTTCGCATTTCAATTCATCATTTGGGCTTTTTCTTCCTTATCATCTCATTTTCCATTCACTTCTCTTCCTCTCTCTCTTTCCCCATTCATATCCTGTACCTAAATAACAATCTCCCGGCTTTAAAACAGTTTATAAAAGCGTGCCATTTATACAAAGGATTTTTTGATAAATAAACCTGACTTTGGGAAAAAAAATCTCTTAAAAAGGGCTTTTTTTTAAATTTTAAAAACATCAATGAAAGCAGGAACATGGAGGTTGAGAGTTTTAAAGGTAATGATGGCAGACAGATCAAGCTTTACTTGATTCAGCCTCAAAATTGGTGAAATTGATTTTGGGCAAGAGGCCAGAATAGACAATAGTGAATTATCCACCTGTTTTACACCTTGTATGGTTTTCGATTCCATCAACATCAATGATTTTCTGTTGCCACTTCACCCCTTCTGCAGCACAAGGCAAATTTTATTCCTGGAATATGTTGGAATGTAAATGTCCATTAAACTGAGAAACGGATTCCCTTCCATTTCTAGCCTGTTATGTACAGGTTCAGATCTGTTTGGACACTTAGCTTTCCTGACACCCCCCCACCCCACCCCACCAACGCTTTTCTCCCTTCCTTCGTCCTGTCCTGAAGGTCTTGACCCTATTAATTATCCTTTGCCCACTGACTCCCTGCTCCATCACTGCTTTCTCTTTACTCCTGGATCTTTTTTCTCTCGACTTTGCTCTTTATTCCTTGGCCCTTGGACTTGAGAGTCCAGCTGTGACTCAGTGGGTAACACTCTGGGTAGAAAGTTGCGGGTTCAAGTCCTGCTCAGAAACTTCAGCAGATTCTAGGTTGACACTCCCAGGGCAGTATTGAGGAGGTGCTGCACTGTTGGAGATCATTCTTGCACGTTAACTAAGGTGCTCTCTCAGGCGGATGTAAAAGATCCCACAGCAGCGTTTTGAAAAAGAGCAGATAAGTAATTCCCGGCGTCCTGGGGCCAATATTATCCTTCAGCCAACATCACTAAAAACAGATTACCTGGTCATTATCACGTTGCTGTTTGTGGGATCTTGCTGTGCACACACTGACTGCTGCATTTCCTACATTACGACAGTGAGCATACTTCAAAAATAAAGTACCTAACTGACAGCGAAGCATTTTGGGACATCCTTGGCTGTGAAAGGTGTATAAAAATGCAATTCTTTCTTTTCTTTGAAACATTGCTCTTTAATTCCTATTGTTTAGCACATTCCTCCTAGCCTCTCGCGGTCCACTAGTGTCGCTCCAGAGGAAATATGGCAGAAACCCTGTTGAAGCGTCAAAGTGGGATTTCCAGCAAAGTAATGACAACAGCGTAAGAGGAGTACAGAGAGAGACAGCCTGACACTGATCAGAATAAAAGGGACGAGCTTCCTGAGGAGCCAGGCATCATGCCCAATTAATATTAATGAGGCCCGGGCCCAATTTCGGGCCTCCGTCAGGCCTCCTGGTTGAAGGTGGGGTGGGGTCTCATTTCGTGCATATGCCATTTCAAGTCAGGGTATAGCAGGGTCACTTGAGACCTCAGGGGATTAACTGTCCCTGTCCTTTTGCAAGTCACCCCAGGCCAAGGTAAGGATCCCATGCTCAGGGTTACAAGCCATGGCCAACAGCAGAACCAACAAGTTTTTGGCAGTGATGGCAGAAGAAGGAAAAGCCAGTTCAAAATTTTCAAATCCCAGTAAAAATCAGTATTACCGGCACCAGTAATACTGGAGATCCATTTTAAGGCGCACAAGACCAGTTCAGACAAGTTTTACTGGTACCCTTCATTTCCAAGTTTTACTGGTTCTTCCTTGGCTGCTTACAGATGCGGGATCCTCTGGGAAGAGGACTTTATTTCCTTTAAGCACATATGAGGAAGGCAATAGGAAATCACCTCATGCTTTTTTTTCCCTAGTCATATCGCTCATTGAAGTTGAAAATGGCAGGCTCCTACAAGCAGCTGAAGAGGGAAGTGCAAGACCGCGAGGCATGGAGAACTGAGCAGACTACTACCATCATTTCAGGTCTAAAAGACAAGCCTAGAGAAATTCCCATCCAAGTGTTTCTGACAGTGCAGCACTTTCTCATTACAGCACTGACGTGACAGCACAGTTTACATCCTGAATTATGGACAGTATAAACCGTCAATTAGAAATGCACAGATTAATCAGGGACAGACAGCATGAATTTGTTGAGAGAAGGTCGTTTCTGATTAAATTGATTGAATTTTTTGAGAGGAAACAAGCACAGTCAAAAGGGTAGTGCATTTTGATGTGGTTTACATGGATTTAAGCAAGGGTTTGGACAGGCTCCACACGGCAGAATGATCAGAAAATTTAAAGGCTATAGGGTCCAAACAAAAGTGGCAAGTAGGACCTAAAATTCACTCAATGGCAGGAAACAAAGGATCAACATGTGTTTTGGTAACTGGAAGACTGTTTCCAATGGGGTTTCGCAGGGCTCAGTACTGGGTCCCTTGCTTTTCACGGTGTGTATTAATAATTTAGACTTAAATATCAGGATCATGATTAAAAAGTTTGCGGATGATAAGCAAATTGATCGAATGGTTAATAGTGAGGAAGAAATAATAGCAATAGTGGACTGCAGGATGGTATCAATGGACTGGTCAGGTGGGCAGAAAAAAGGAAAATGGAATTCAATATGGAAAAGTGTGAGGAATGCATTTGGGGAAGGCTAATAAGGCAAGGAAATACACAATAAATGGTAGAATACTGAAAAATGCAGAGGAACAGATGGATCTTGGAGTGCATGTCCATAGATTCTTAAAGGTGGCTGGACAGGTAGATAAGGTGGTCAAGAAGGTTTACGGGAAACTTTCCTTTATTGATTGAGGCCTGGAGTACAGGAGCAGGGAGGTTACGCTCGTACTGTATAAAACACTAGTTAGGCCACAGCTAGGATACTGTGAACAGTTCTGGTCACTACATGACAAGAGGGAGATGATTACATTAGAGAGTGTATAGAGATTTACGAGTTTGTTGCCGTGACTGGAGAATTTTAGTGATGAGGGAAGATTGGATAGGCTGGGGTTGTTTTCTTTGGAATAGCAAAGGCTAAGGGGAGATTTAATTGAGGTGTTTAAAATGATGAGGGCCTAGATAAGTGGATTCAAAAGGAGCAACAGCAGAAAGGTCAGTAACCAGGGGCATAGGTTTAAACTAATTGGCGAAAGAATTAGAAGAGGTTTGAGGAAGAATTTTGGTGGAAGTCTGGTACTCACTGTCTGAAAGGGTGGCAAAGGCTGAAACTCTCATTGCATTGAACAAATAATTGGATATGTGCTTGAAGTACCATAACCTATAGGGCTACGGATCAAGAACTGGAAAGTGGATTAGTAACTTTTTTCCGGCTGGCACAGATTGGATGGGCTGAATGACCACCATATGTGCCATAAATTCTCTATGATTCCATGTTGAGCCCATAAGGCTGAATTTTCTGGCTGGCGTGCGGGTGGTGGAGCCCGCATGCCAGCGCTTAAAATGTCGTGCGCTGACGTCGCACAAGCGTCCCGATGTCAGCGCACGGCATCGAGATGTTTCGGTCAGCGGGCGCGCTATGCAGCAGGACGCGCGCCCGCCATTAATTAAAGGCCTCGTTAAGGCCATTAAATGACCAATCGACCAGGATTTTGAGGGGCCCGTGCGAACTTCGGGTCAGCGCACGGGCCCAACGGGCAGGCGGGTTTTTTTCACAAACCTCATCCAGTGGCAGGATGAGGTTTGATATTGGAATTAAAAAAGTTCACTAAAGTGTTTGTGTACTTCATTAACATGTCCCATCTCGTGTGACATTTTCACATGAGGGGGACATGTTAATGATTTTTTTATTTTTCTATTTTTAATGTCTCACAAACTTTCAGCGATCTCCCCAAGGCAGCACTTTGCCTCAGGGAGATGTGCGTTCTTTCACGCGCATGCGTGAAAGAGCGCACTCTCGCAGTTGGGGAATCCCCCCCCCAACCCGCACAGGAAGCACATAGCGCTTCCCATCGGGCGGCCCGCTGGGCCATGTAAAATAGTGGCGGGGCCCGTTTCGGCGGCGGTGATCGGCTGCCCGCCCGCCGCCAAGTTGGTCGGGCCCACCCGCCCATCAAGGGCAAAATTCTGCCCATAGTCTTCTAATCCAGAAGAGGGTGTGTAATCTACTGAAGCTGATCTGGAAAAAGGACAGAGCTTTGGGATTAAAGTATTAGCAATGCCATTACTCACGAAATCATGTAAAGCAGATGTAATGGTTGAAGAGCCTACTCCTGTGTTCCCTGGTTTGGTTCAACTATTTTCATTCAATTTCAACAAAACTGCCCGACAAATATTGCGTTCAGTTCTGGGCACCACACTTCAAGAGGGATGTTGGCCTGAATGAGTACAGCATAGATTCACCAGAATGATACTGGAATAAAGACCTTAAACTATGAAGACAGGTTGCATAAACTAGGCTTGTGTTCCTTTGAGTTAGGAATAAGGGATGATCTAATTGAGGTGTTTAAACAGATAGGAGAACAGAGTAGATAGAGATAAACTATTTCCTCTGATGGAGAGTCCAGAACAAGAGGGCACAACCTTAAAATTAGAGCCAAGTTGTTCAGAGGGGATTTCAGGAAGCACTTCTTCACACAAAGGATAGTGGAAATCTGGAACTCTCTCCCCACAATGGATGCTGAGGGCCAATTGGAAATTACAATACTGAGATTGATTGATTTTTGTTGGGCAAGGGTTTATCAAGGGTTATAGAACGTAAGTAGGTAAATGGAGTTAAGACACAAATCAGGCATGATCTATTTAAATGGTGGAACAGGCTCAGCGGCTGATTGGTCTCCTCCTGTTCCTATGTTCCTAGGCAGTTGGTTCTTCACCAATCAGCAAGTAACTGTACAATCTTTATTTAATGTCCAACTTCACCTTTGTCCTTTCTCCAGATGCCCAGAAGACGAATACCTGTGAGCCATTAATTATACAGACCACAACTGTCATCATGAATCCAACAAAAACATTATTAACGCACCTGGGTTCCACTAGCATGAACACTGTAACAGAATCCAGCTCTGAACCTACCCCCTTACCAGACACCAACACAACTCCTGTACCTCGGGAAACAAATTCCTTTTTGTCAGCCTGGATCAGCACAACTGCTCGTTCATCCACCTCCTCAGCATTGCTCAATACACTAACTATAGCGGAAGATCACAAGCTGTCCAGCGACTGGATCATGTGGGGTGAGATTCTAGGAAATTGAAATTCATTCTTTCCTTTTATAAAATCTAAGTTAAACACCTGAGTGCTGTAATGTTTGAGGCGGTGTCCTTCAAGTGAGAAATCAAACAGATCCTGTCCTGTCAGGAATTGTATTCCAGAGGAAAAACAGAGCTTTAGCCAACTTTCCTCCCTCATTCAGTGGGAGCAGGAAAGCTGCCTATCCATTCACAGTGGGTCCCATCTATTATTGCTTATTCCCTCTTTCTGTATAAAACAATGCTATCCCCAACTTTTTAGACTGAGAAACTTAAGGTGGAGTATAAATGCCCACATAGATTGGCATGGCTTCTAAGTCTCTATATCTAGGGCACCATCAAAGAAGAAACAGCAAGGTAAATCAGGAATTGGTGATTGGGTAACAACAAGCATTGAGTTTAAAAGCCTGATGATTACAAGGGATAAGGAGGGTCTCCTAGAGTTCTGAGGTGCTGTGCAGGACATGACACAATGAATCCTGCTTCCAGATGAGGAAGGATCAGGGTAATTAAATAAATTGATGCTTATAGCATTAAAAAAAAGATTAACCATTGTTTCATTGACCAACTTTACAGCTGCATTATCCATGGAATGTTTAAGGGTGATTGTTTTTACGTTAGGAACCTGAGCTAGCCCCTGGACAAGAATGAGGTGAATAACTTGGGTGGGTGGGGTGTTAGTGGAACTGAACGAGGGAGGAATCTTGGTCAAGTTCATCTTCAAAAAGTTCCACACAATCCCTAATATCTAACTCACAGGGCCACTGTTTGACTTCTTGTCTGAAGGGTAGAATCTACAACATTCCCTCAGTGCTACATTCGAGTGTCAGGTTCAAGCCTTAATGTGGGAATTAAATCCACAACCTCATAAGTGTTACAAGCTGACATATCTCAAGTGTTTGTGATGTACTGTGCAGAGATAATGCCATGTCTTCACACAACAGTTTGACTGGGAATCTCCTCGGCACTGTTCCCACTCTGTCACCATTACTTTGCTGGTAAGTCTGTTTATATACATGAATGAAGATTTACACTGCACTTTCAGCAAAGTTACAACAACCGAGTTAGGGCAGTTCTAAAAAAATTCCCCTCCTATGCTCATTTTATTCTCCACTGACCTATAATCATGATTAGGCTGATGGATCACAGGGACACATGCAAGAGGCGAGATTTTCTTCTGCAAAGTCAGGAGAATTCCGGGCTCCATGAACGCCAATTTCTAAAAATGCCTGACTGAATGTCAGATTTTCATTCCGGGGTGGCAGGGTTCCCTGGCTTCGCGCTGGGCGATACCGGAATAAGTGTGGAGGATTACAGGTAAGGAGGCAGGCCATGCGGAAGGCCTGCTTCCGTGCTCCAGCACTAATGTTGAAGTTTAATAAAAAGCAGAAAAACATAAATCAGCGCTCCAGCCCCTCACCGCCACCGCCCCCCCACCCCCGACTACACTCCCCATGGCCCTTCCATGCAACCCAGCCCACCTCATGCCCTCTGCTCACTCCTCATGGCCCCTCACACCCTCCATGCCAACCTATGCTGCTGTCCACTTCCCACCCCTGTCTCCTCTCTGAGGCATAAGTGGAGGCCACTGCCTGTAAGGCAAGTAGTCCGAAACCCATGCTGAAATGGGTGGGTTGCCCGTGGAAGGGCATCAGGCATCAAGAGTTCAACTGAACTACTGAAATGAAGTCCGAGGCCCCGTTTCAGGCCAGGCTTGGGCCTTACTGTGAGCATGTGCAATGGTGATTCCTGGCCCAGAAATGAGTCCATTACGAACCACTCATGAGCTGAGATAATTAAAACGATCATGATTCACTTTTTTAACCTAACCTGTGGGAAAAAGCACCATTATCCAACTCTGATTGCATGCTGAGTTTATCATGCAATTCATAGAACAATACAGCACAGGAGGCCATTCGGCCCATTGTGGCTGTGTTGGCTCTTTGAAAGGGCCATCCAATTAGTCCTATTCCTTTACAAAAATAATCCAGCATCTGCAGTTTTTTGCTTTTATCTTAGTCTTATTCCTTTGTTCTTTTCTCATAGTCCTGTAGCATTCTACTCTTTGAACAATTATCCAATTTCCTTTTGAAGGTTCCCATTGAATTTGCTTCCACAGCCCTTTCAGATGGTGCACTGGAGATCACAACTAGGGTTGCAAACTTTGGCTGGTCATATTCCAGGAGAGGTCGGTGGAAGTGACATCACTGAAGGTTTATTCAGTGAAATTGGGATTATTTTAAAGCAGGAATTTTGAAAAAAGATGGAAAGAATTTAGCAGACTTTGCCTTATTTATTTTAATCGCCTGGTGGATTCAGTGCCACTTTCTGAGCTGGAGCCAGAGGATTCCAGACATGGACTCCTGCCTGCCCTCCTCCCCGGAATTGTCAAATGCAGCTGCACCTGGCCATGGAAGCAGAGCGGGGCTCACTCTAGGCTTCTGCCCAGGAGCTGGGATAAGCCAAAGCCGATGACACCCAGTATCACGGATCCAGCTTTCTCCCCGCTCCTCAGCAACCTGTCAGTCGGTGCTGCTGGGATAGGGGCAGGGGGCAATAGAGCCGCTGGTTGCCTCCTAGCATCTCGGGTCCTGTGTGAGACTCCAATTCAGCATCCAGGCCGGTCAAGTTCTTGCTGGAAACCATCATGATTCTGATGTGTTTGGTGGGGATAAGGGCAATTACAGGTTTGCCGTCAGTGACTTCTTGCTCATCCCTTCTGCCTGTGTGCACGGGTAGATAGGCAGGTGCAAGCTACCTTCTACTCACTGTCCTTTTCCGTTGCTGCTGCACTCTGCCAGGTTCACTCACTGGTTACACGCGGCCCCGATCGATCATAGAAATTCAGGAACAGTGCACAGACTTCTCTCTACACTTGTCTATCACTGTTAACAGAAGTTAATCAGTCTGATAGTCCACTTCTGGACTTAAACATTTTACTGCCCGTTAAAAGGTGAAATCCATCCCTCGTTGAGGGGCTGTTATTTCCTTTACAATTTAACAGTATTTCTTACCTGAGAATGCACGGTGGCGTTAAGTGTGACCCAGCAGACTGAATGTCAAAGCAGGGCATCATCCTTCTGTGAAATTCAAACCCCCACCAATCCCATCGCAGCCCACCCAAAGTCCCAGCCAATTGGGGTCCCCCTGGCGGTTTTTCTGGTTTTTGATTGGATGTCACTGTGCGGATCCAGCTGTGACTCAGAAGCATGTGACTGATTTGCTTAGAACAGTGTTTTAACAACCACCGGAATGCTTTCTTTGGAGATTGATGCTGATTCCAGGAGACTCCCAGCCAATCCAGGAAAGCTGGAATCCCTAATCCCAACAACTCGCTGTGTAAAAATATTTCCCCTCATCACCCTTCTGAATCTTCTGTCAATTACCTTAAATCTTTATCCTCTACTTACTGGCCCTCCTACCAGTGGAAACAGTTTCTCTTTATTTACTCCATTGTAATTTTGAACATCTCTACCAAATCTCACCTTAAACCTTCTCTGCTCTAAGGTCAACAACCCAGCTACTCCAGTCTCCTGACGTAACTGAAGTCCTGCAACTGAACATTTGTTTCATTTTGAAGTTTATTAGCTTAGACCATCTTATTTATTGTGTGATTAATACTTGCCTCTTTGTGAACTTGCAGTATTGGGTATGGTGGTGATCGGTTTGTTTGTGGTCCTCGTGGCTGTTGGAGTTTATTACCTCAGAAAGTAAGTGCTCTCTAAAGTCAAGAGCATTGCTTGCCAAGTGGGAAGTAGCATTGTTAGAATACATTGAAAATCAACTTTATATTGGGGGAGATGTACGCTGAGCAACACTTAAAGGCTGGAGGTTCAACTTGTGGGGTCATGTGCATAAATATATAATAAACATTAATATTAGTATGCTTAATTGGGTGCATGGGACCTCAAACATTGCACATCACAAAACTGAACGCGCCATGATTCAGGAAGGCCAAAGCTTCTAGCCTTTGGAGTATTGGGACATTATTGGCTACTGGCTCCTCAATACCTCAGTTTTTTATCCTAATGCCCTTCAGAAAAGGAAATCTCCCCCCCCCCACCCAACCCCACCCAACCCCACGCAATGTGATTGACTCTGAAGTGGCCTCAGTTGTATCAAACTTGCAGTGATTCAAGAAGGCGACTCATCACCACCTTCTCAAGGGTAATAAATTCTGGCCTTGCCTGTGACGCTCACACCCCAGGGATAAATAAAAAAGATCCCACTGAGATTATCCACATCCATTAGATAGTTTGTGAGTGTGAAGCAGTAGGAGTCATATAAAGGTTAGTCACCAGAGATCAGTCAATATCGAGTCAACAGCAACTTGCATTTATATTGCTGGGAAATTTACGTCGATTAATTAAATGAAATTTGCAATGAAAAGCTAGTGTCAGTAACAGTGACAATGAAATTACCGGATTGTCATAAAAACCCATCTGGTTCAGTAATGTCACTTAGGAAACTAAATCTGCCATCCTTACCCAGTCTGGCCTACATGTGACTCTAGACCCACAGCAATGTGGTTAACTCTTAACTGCCTTTGAAATGGCCCAGCTAGCCACTCAGTTGTATTCAAGAAGACAGCTCATCACCATCTTCTTAAGGGAAATTAGGGATGGGCAATAACTGCTGTCCTTTCCATCGACACTCATATCCCAATGAATATTGTTTTTAAAAATCCCTCCGTGGCCTTGACCCCCTCCCTATCTCTGTGATTTCCTACGCTTCCAGCAGGGATTGCATTTCAAAAATACTTCACTAGCTGTAAAGTGCTTTGAGACATCTGGTGGCTGTGATAAGTGCGTTTATAAATACAAGTCTTTCTTCCTGTCTTCTTTATTTCCTCCCCACTGCCTAACCCCTGATTATGGCATTTTGGCAGCCGTGTCTTCAGGCACTCGGTCCCCTCCATTCCTCTCCGTCTCTTAACTTTCTTCTCTTTTAAAACCTTCCTTCAAACCAACCTCTTCGACCAAACCTTTGTCACCCCTTCCCAACTTCTCCTTCATTGGCTAAGCTCCTATCTTTAGCATTATATTTCTGTGAGGCACCTCGGGATATCTCCTCCAGTTGCTAAATCATCAGACATCCAGTTAAATTAAATATTGGGAAGACTGAAGCCATTGTCTTTAGTCCCTGTTCCCTAGCTACCAACTCCATTCCTCTCCCTGGCAGCAGTCTGAGACTAAACTAGGCCGTTTGCAATCTTGATGTCATATTTGATCTCAGTTTGCACTTCCTACTACATATTCAGGCCGTTGCTAAGACCACCTATTTCTACCTCTGTAATATCGCTCGACTCCAGTCTGACTCAGCTTATCTGCTGCTGACACCCTCACTCATGCCTTAATTATCTCTAGACACAGTATCAGAACTGCTCTTATCAGTCACAAATGACATCCTATATGACTAGACAAAAACAAAAGTACCTGGAAAAACTCAGCAGGTCTGGCAGCATCTGTGGAGAGAAGCACAGTTAACGTTTCGAGTCCGAATGACCCTTCAACAGAACTGAGGGTCATTTGGACTCGAAACGTTAACTGTGCTCCTCTCCACAGATGCTGCCAGACCTGCTGAGTTTTTCCAGGTATTTTTGTTTTTGTTTTGGATTTCCAGCATCCGCAGTTTTTTGCTTTTATCCTATATAACTAGGATGTGTCTGCAGCCTTTGACCACACCATCCTCCTCCACCACTAGCTGGGTGGGACAGATCTCAAGTGGCTGCATTCTTATCTATCTAATCGTAGCCAGAGAATCACTTGCAATGGCTTCTCTTCCTGTTCCTGCACCGTTACTTCTGATGTCCCCCAAGGATCATCCTTGGCCCCCTCCTATTTCTCATCTACATTCTGCTCCTTGGTGACATCATCCAAAGGCACAGCATTAGTTTCCATATGCATGCTAATGATACCCAGCTCTACCTCAACACCACCTCTCTCGACTCCTCCACTGTTGCTAAATTATCAGACTGCTTATTCAACTTCCCATCAGTAGGTGATCCGAAACTTCCTCCAATTAAATAAAGACTGAAGCCATTGCTTTTGGTCCCCCTCTAAACTCCGTTCCCTTGCTACTGACTCCATCCCTCTCTATGGCAACTGTTTGAGATTAAGCCAGTTTATTCACAACTTTGGAGTCACACGTGATCCTGAGATGAACTTCTGACCTCATTCATGCCATGTCTAAGTTTGCCTATTTCCATCTCCATAACATTGCTTGGCTTTGCCCCTGTCTCAGCTCATCTGCCGCTGAAACCCTCATTCATGCCTTTGTTACCTCTAGCTGTGACTATTCCAACACAATCCTGGCTGGTCTCCCTCATCCCATCCTCCGTAAACATGAGGTTGTCCAAAACTCTGCTGCCCGTGTCTTAACTTGCAGCAGGTCCTGTTCCCCTGTCACTCCTGTGCTCGCTGACCAACATTGGCTCCTGGTCAAGCAACATCTCGATTTTAAAATTCTCATTCTTGTTTTCAAATACCTACATACGGCCTTTCCCCTCCCTATCTCTGTAACCTCCTCCAACACCACAGCCCTCCCAAGATATATGTGCTTCTCTAATTCTGGCCTCTTGTGCATTCCCATTCATAATTGCTCCACCATTGGTGGCCGTGCCTTCAGTTGCCTAGACCCTAAGCTCTAGAATTCCTTCCTTATACCTCTTGTCTCTCTATCTCGCTTGCCCCCTTTAAGACACCTCTTAAGACCTTCCTCTTTGATCAAGTTTTTGGCCATTTGACCTAATGTCTCCTTATGAGGCTCAGTTTCATACTTTGTTTTCTAATGCTCTTTTGAAACACTTTGGGATGTTGAATAATGTTAAATGAGCCGTTGTTGTAGACTTGACTATTCCAATTCCTGGCTGATCTCCAACATTCTACCTTCTGTAAACTTGAGGCAATCCAGAACTGTCCTAACTCACACCAAGGTCCTCCTTCTTATCAGTCCTGTGCTTGCCAATTTACATTTTCCCTGTTAATTTAAAAATTCTCAGAATCCTCATTTTTGTGTTCAAATCCATCCATGGCCTTGCCCCTCCCCATCTCTATAATCACATCCAGCAATAGAGCCCTCAAAGATAGCTGCATCCTTTAATTCTAGTTTTTTAAGCATCCCTGATTTTAATTTCTTCATGCCATGCCTTCAGCTGCCTGGGCCCTAAGGTCTGGAATTTCCTCCCTACAGCTCTCCATCTCTCTCCTCCTTTAAAATGCTCCAAGTTTCTGGCCATCTGCCTTTGGCTTGGTGCCAATTTTTTTAATGCTCCCATGATGCACCTTGAGGCTTTTTATTGTATTATGTGTGCCATATAAATACAAGTTATTGTTGTTTCTCTATGTTAATGGTACTAAATGCAAGTTGCTGGTGTCTAGGGCATGAATGGATTAAGTGGCTCTTTGCTATAGAAAGGAGAAAAAAAAGTCACATTTAAAAGATTTCTGCTCTGTCACCACTTTACACTGCTCAAAATGATATGGAAGTGTGGGGAAGTCTCAAGCTCTTATGATAGTTCCCAATCTGCACATGATTAACGCTTATATCTGTAATCTTTAGACGCAAGAAGAATTTTTCATATTTAACCGGGTATCCAAAAGAAGCCATTGAAGCTGAAGTGTGGAGCAATAACCTGGCAGAGAACAGTTCACCATGAGAAGACATGGAGCAAGAACCCCAAATAACAAACCATGCAATTGCACCCTCCAATGTCAAGCAAGCAAACTAATCCAATAAATATTAAGATCAAGGAAGTGGGATTAAAATTCGTTTTTGATAGAATTACATAGAATGTAAAGAAACAGAATTTAACAGAAATTGAATGTAAAGCTCAGAAACAGGCCATTCGGCACAACTAGTCTATGCTGGTCTTTATGCTCTACGTGAACCTCCTTCCACCCTCTTCAGCTAACCCTATCAGCATATCCTTCTATTAAGGTTGCTTCATTGTCCAGCTTTAACGTCAACGTTAATAGATATTCATACACATGCTCATTAGTTGAAAGATGAATGATCAGAGAAAGTAAACTATTACATGAGAGCATCTGATTCAACACTTAATTATGCAGAATCTAACACTACTAATCATAGAAGCAGGGCTCATGCTTTTAACATAATGAATCTCAAAGTCTGTTTTGATCACTCTGCTGTAATTATTGTTCTGGGTGTTTGAACTGTTTAGGTGAAGATCACAAGATATACCTGGTTCAGGGTTTCTTCGATGATTTTTTACCCTTTCCCAGGAGATTATAAAGCAAGGGGAGAAGGGAGAGTAGGGGAGACTGGGGGAGAATGAAGGGAGAGTAGAGAGGGGGGAGAATACGGGTGGAGAGTGGGGGAATGTGTAATGGAGAAGAATGATGGGAAAGAGTGGGGAAAAGGAAAAAGTATTAAGTAGTGATGTTACGGCCATCATGGTGTGGGGCAGGCTTGAGGAACTAGCTGGTCATTTTCTGCCCAACAATTTTGTGTCACATTGTGAACATAACATTATCTTAGGAAAGCAATCAAATTTCTTAAGGAAGGAGATAAAAAGAATCGTGACTGAGGGTGATCATTAGGCATATCTCCCAGTGCCCTAACTCTGCCATTACATCATTCATCTCCATGGTTTAGTACTGATAATCTGACGTGCGCTAGCAGTAGCACGCCCTCAGGTCCAAATTTATCCGTTATTACACTGTGTCATGGATGATTAGTCCCTGCCAATGTTTCCTTACAGAGTTACCAGATCCTCTGAGCTGTGAGACAAGAACTACTATCTCCACACCCTCCTTTTGATTGGCTTAAGAGCAATTTTGATATGAAGATAGATCATTGGCCCATCCCCTCTCTTCTCAAGCAGTAACATGCGTAACAAGATCCTAACTGAAAGGAGAAAATAACATGCAAAATGGGGATGGTCACAATCAATTAAAAATAACTATACCTAAAGTAAAGTTGGTTAAAGGACAGGAACAATTGGACCAAGGCATGCAGATGTAACCCAGTCCCAATAAACTGCCATATTCTGTCCTTATTTTTATATATTTTTTATTATAAATTCTCATTCCACATGGGGAGATGGCATAATTACAATTTAGCAAGTTTACATAGAAAAAATGTCATTATAAATTTGGAAATATATAATTTAAAAAAACTTGACAGGAGGTGTAGATGTAATATTATAATACATTTTGAAGATGAACATGGTCTTAATTTTGATGAGATTCTGTCATAAACCCATATGCAAATTGAAAAATTGTCACAAACCACGTCCCCTCCGCAATCAGCTTTTTTGTAAAATATATACATTTTTAAAAAAATTTTTCAAATCTTACTTCCTTCTTTTTTTTAAAGAACTGGGTTATATCACAGCAAATTGTGGTTGGTTCATTTACTTTAGGCAATGTGTAATATAGATTGAATTTTAAAATCCAATTAAATGAATTGTATAACTTGTACTGTTAAAGCAAGAATCTTTCTCTAGCTGGAAATATTTTATGTAAAATTTTTCATTATCAAATGTTTGTTTTCAGATCAAACAATGTATTAGCAAAATCTGCCCAAACTGATTGCTCAGACTGTGCTTTTATTTCTAGTTATTTGTATTTGCTCGACTTCTGCTGAATTAAAATAAACAAACAATTTGAATCTAATGTTGGTATTTTCATGTGATGAATTGAATTACAAACAATCAAATGCATCAGTGAAAAGAATCTTTAGATCAAAACAAACTTACAAACAAGTAAGCTGTGTTATGGCTGTTCCCAAATGAAACACTATACAGTTGTTTTTCTGCAATAATAATTCCCTGCATAGGTCTGCTCTGGCCGCTGCTGAATTATACTCAGCTTTGCTAACCACTCTGCTGAGCTCACCCGAAAAGTTGGCAGGGAATGCATCCCTGCTGTTACCGGCTGCCCCATAGTCATTTTACGCATGACAGGGCATTAATTAGCTAAGGGCAAGCCCCATTTGGGGAGAAAGTCCCACCTTAGAGTGCTGCCAGCCAATTGGTTGGCTGACTGCTCTGTAATCCCAGCAGTGCCTGGTCCAAGCGGTGGCCATTGTCAGAACTACAGCCAGTCCCTGAAGAGAAGGATCTAATGGAGGCCGGACTGAAGTCTGCAGCATCAGTGCGGCAGGCCCCAGCGAGGGGAGTGAAGGGTTTATGGGGCAAGATTTGATAAGGGGGGGGAGGGGAGGGGGGGGGGAGGATTAAAGAGGGGTATGGCCCTGAGGATGGGTGCCTCTGCTAGGCACAGTGGACCCCCAACACCAGCCCGCGCAGCTAAAGCTGTCGGCTAACCACATTTCCTGCGTCTCCCATGCTGGAGGTAAAATAGGGGTGGGGATGGAATGAGGCACCTAGATGACCATTAACTGGCCACTTAAGGGTCTCAATAGGCCCAAGGGTGAGTGGGCCACCTGACACCTCCACCGACTCCCATAAAATGGGAGACAGGTTGGGTGCAGGCGGTGGGCAGGCCACATGCTGCATTTTACCAGGTCCTCTGCCTTCAAACCCTACAGCAGTAGATTGTAAAATTCTGGGCCTTAAGTGTGGTCCGATCTCACATTTACCCATGTTGAACTTCACTTGGCAATTACTTGCCCATTCTGCAAGTTTATTAATGTCCTCCTGTAATTTGTTGCAGTCCTCCTCAGTATTGACTATTCCCCAATTTGGTGTCATCTGCAAATTTAGAAATTGTGTTTTGGATTCCAAAGCCCAAATTATTAATGTAAGTTGTGAAGAACAGCGGTCCCAATAGTCTTTGTGGAAACAATTTCCTACCTTCTGCCACTCTGAATAACCACCCTTTACTCCAACTCTCTGTTTTCTGTCTTGAAGTTAGCTAGCAATCCATTCTGCCACTTGTTCCTGACTCCACATTCTCTGACCTTATTCATTAGTCTATTATGGGGCAGCTACTGAAAGCCTTTTGAAAATCCAAATAAATTACATCTACTACATTACCATTGTCACCTCTCTCAGTTACCTCCTCAAAAATTTAATAAAGTGGGTCAAGCAAAATTTTTCCTTTGAAATCCATGTCAAATATTCATTATTACATTATATTGTTTCTAGATGTTCTTCTATTCCCTCCTTTAGTAGGGATTCCATAATTTTTTTCTACCACCAATGTTAAGCTGACTGGTCTACAATTTCCTGGACATGTTCCGTTCCCCCTTCTTAAATATAGGAATTACATTAGCTATCCATCAGTCCTCTGGCAGTACACCTTTTTCTAACAAATTATTAAATATAAGTAGTAATGTCTCTGCTATCTCTTCCCTAGATTCTTTTAAAATACATGAATGCAATCCATCCTGACCAGGAGCATTATCCTCTTTGAGTTTGTTTTGTTTACTCAATACATCCCCTTAATTATTTTAAAAGCATTTATCTCATTGCCCATCACATCATTCAATGTCATGTCTGCCTGTTTTATCTCCCTAGTAAACACTGAAGCAAAATAATTATTTAACATTTCTGCTATCTCTGTATCGTTATCCGAGGTATTATCCTTTCTATCCTTTAATGGTCCTCTTTTCATCACAGCCTTCCATTTTTATCAATGTACCTGTAAAATATTTTATTATTTTGTTTCATGTTCCTTCATAATTCATTTCATATTTCCTCTTTGCCTTCCTAATGAAACTTTTGACTTTTCTCCTAATCTCCTTGCATGCTCTCTTATCATGAACCCCTCTGCACTCTATGTGTTTAATATATACCTCTTTCCTAACCCTCAATTGCTCCCTAATGTCTTTATTCTTTAATGAAGTCTCACTTGTGTTTAGTTTGGTCTTTTTTTGTAGAATTTTTTCCCTGCACTCTGTTGAACACCATTTAAGTTATTGTTCTACATTGTTGTTTGCTAATATTGTTGCCCATTTTATTTTCCCTGGTTCTATTCTCAATCCCTGAAACTCAGCTTTTCTCCAATCTTTCAACCTGTTTTTGTCATACTTATATCCTTCTTTATCATCATCTGAAAGCATTTTGCATGATGGCCACTATTGCCTAGGTGTTGCCCTACTTTTACTCCTATCTGGTTCATTCCCCATTACTAGATCTAAAACAGTCCATGTCCAAATGCAGCAAGACTTGGACAATATCCAGGCTTGGGCTGACAAGTGGCAAGTAACATTCACGTCACACAAGTGTCAGGCAATGACCATCTCCAACAAGAGAGACTCCAACCATCGCCCCTTGATGTTCAATGGCATTACCATCACTGAATCCCCACTATCAACATTCTGGGGGTTACCATTGACCAGAAACTGAACTGCAATAGCCATATAAATACTGTGGCTACAAGAGCAGGTCAGAGACTAGGAATCCTGTGACAAGTAACTCACATCCTGACTCCCCAAAGCCTGTCCACCATCTACAAGGCACAAGTCAGTTGTGTGATGGAATACTCCCCACTTGCCTATTGCAGCTCCCACAACACTCAAGAAGCTGCACACCATCCAGGACAAAGCAGTCCACTTGATTGGCACCGCATCCACAAACATTCACTCCCTCCACCACTGATGCAAAGTAGCAGCAATGTGTACCATCTACAAGATGCACTGCAGGAATTCACCAAGGCTCCTTCGACAGCACCTTCCAAACCCACGACCACTGCCATCTAGAAGGACAAGGGCAGCAGATAGATGGGAACACCACCACTTGGAAGTTCCCCTCCAAGTCACTCACCATCCTGACTTGAAAATATATCGCCGTTCCTTCACTGTCGCTGGGTCAAAATCCTGGATCTCCCTTCCTAACAGCATTGAGGATGTACCTACACCACGTGGACTGCAGCGGTTCAAGAAGGCAGCTCCCACCACCTTCTCAAGGGCAACTAGGGATGGGCAATAAATGCTGGCCCAGCCAGCGAAGCCCACACCCCGTGAATGAATTAAATAAAAACAAATCTTCCCATGTTGGGCTTTTTACACATTAGGTTAGAAAGGAGTTCTGTACACATTGTAGGAACTCAATTCACTTATCCCATTTACCTAGTTCTTCTATCCAATTAATATCAAGGTAGTTAAAGTCCCCCCATGATTATTATTCTATTTTTTACTCAATTTCCTAGTCTGTCTGCATATTTCTTTCTCTACCTCCCATCCACTATTAGGTGGACAGTACACTACATGTATTAGCATGATTGATCCTTTACTATCTTTTATCCCTATTGTCATGAATATGTAGTTATGACGTTATAGATTTTGGGAAAAAGCTAATCTTCCTTTTTATATGGACACAAGAAGCCTTAAAAATGGCTGCCAGAAGTCACCTGAGGTTTTTAACTGCAATGTGGTCAAGCTTCCAGAAAGCTTTAAGTCAGGGGTGGGAAACCTTTTTCTTATCAAGGGCCACTCACACATAGACAAAATCAGTCAAGGACCCCACACACATAAAAACCAACTCACTTTATTTTTTTTTAAGAGAGAATACAGAAACGTTCAACTCACCCACTGCTTTAATATGATGGCTGAGTTTGCTTTTCCTTTAATGAGCCTTAATGAGTCTGCTGGCACTGATAATATTGCTACTTGCAACTGGCTTTTCTCTCTCTCTTTCTCCTTCCCCACTTTGTCTCCCCTTCTCTCCTTTCCCACTCTGTCTCTCTCTCTCCCCCCACCCCCCCCCTCTCCTTTCCCACTCCGTGTCACCCCCAAACCTGCCCAGGGCAGTGACTCAACAACCCAAGGCTCTAGCTAACTTCCAGTCCGAGGCTGCACCTGGGCCAGCATCTGCAGTTTTTTGCTTTTATCCCTGCTTTGAGTGGATTGCAGGCAGACATACCCAGACATGAAAACAGTTCTGAAATTCAATGAGTCCTCAAACTGACAATGGCTTACCCTGAAGTTGTGAAAACCTTGGCCCCATTTGAACACTGCAGCTAATAAGGGGACTTTGGATTGTTAAATGGGATTAACACTTGCCTTATTTGAAAGATGACTTGGCAGTTTGTCCAAATCACATGATAGCAGCCACTTTAAGTTTTTGAACTGTATAAAGACAAGCTATAAATAGCTACTTTGTGTGTAGAGTCCCAAGAAGAACTCTGAGAAACAACTTCAGAGAGGTTTCTTGGTGAAGGGAGGGCAAAGAGGTTGGTTTTAAGAAATCAACAGCTGTTTTTGCCGGAAAAGTCGAGGTAATCTGCAAGTGACGTAACCACAGAAGTAATGAGGAATAGGAAGATCCTCTCCCTTCAAAAGCTTGCTGAGTCCACATGAAAAAAAAAAGCAAACGCTGACTGGTCAACTGCAGAAGCCATCACAGCTACTAAGCAAACCTCACATTTCAACCCCTTCGCTTTAGAAAGCAGGAGCTCAAGCAACAGGCCTGCAATAATAACTCACAGAGACTAATTTGAAATCTCATCTTTAAGTATCTTTTTATCTTTATCTGCTTTTAATCTTTGTATCTATATTTTAGTTGATAGCTTTATCACTTTTACTTAAAGATCTTGTGACAGTTGTTCTTGTAATAAACTAACCTTTGCCTTGTTTAAGACTATAGCTTTTCTGCTGGATTATTTTTAAACTGAGCCATTCATAAATTAAAAAGGGGGCTATGGACACAAAAACAAATTCTTACCTCTGAGCTACTTTAAGAAAACGCCTTTTATGTGGCCGTGACACTATCCATTTGGATTCTATTTTTGTCTTGCATCCTTTTTCCTACTGCCATTATGTTATCCTGAATAAGTACAGCTTCTCCATGTCTGCTTTTTTGCCTATCTTTTCTAAATATGTTTTACCCTGTAATATTTAATTCCCAGTCCTTACTTTTCTGTAGCCATCACCCAACTCAGTCCTTGTCTCAGATTATCTGCTGCTGAAACCTTCAATAATGTCTTTGTTACCTCTGAACTTAACTATTCCAAAGTGCTCCTGACTGGCTTGCCTAATTGACCCCCCATTATCTTGAAGTCATCCAAAACTCTGTTACCCGTGTCCCAATCTGGACCATGTCCGGTTCTCCCATCTCCCCTGTGCTCAATGACTGACCTACCTCGGCTCCTGGTTAAGCAATGACTTAATTTTAAAATTCTCATCCTTGTTTTCAAATCCCTCCAAGTGCTCGCCCCTCCCTATCTCTGTAATCCCCTACAGATCCACAATGCTCCAAAATTCCTGCGCTCCCCCAATTCAGGCCTCTGGAACATTTCCAGTTTTAATTACTCCATTATTGGTGGCTGTACCTCCAGCTACCTGGGCTGTCAGCTCCTGAAGACCTTTTCTAAACTTCTCCATGCACCTCTCTATCCTCCTTTACGATGCTCCTTAAAACCTACCTCTTTGACCAAGCTAGTGGTCATCTTTCACTAATATCTCGATCCTTATATGGCTTGGTGACAAAATTTGTTTGCAAACGCTTGTAAAGCACTTTTGGACTCTTTAATACATTAAAGGTGCTATATAAATGCAAGTCGTTGTTGTTAATACCATTCTACAATAGCACAGTTATGATGGGGAACTCACTCAGTGTGGAATTGTTGGGAAAAAACTACACCTTACTGCTCCATGGTGTTCTCAGTGTCTGTTTTATAGAACATAGTGCAAATGAACATTGTGTGGTTTTAAGGCAGCCAATTTTTGCTTAATGATATATATAGAAGTTATATTTATATTTAACGCTGTCAGATCTCTCATGGCATTGCTCATAATCAGTAACAGGGTTGTTAACAACAAAGCGTGATGAGGAAAATATTACAGGAGCAAATGTTACAGATATAAAAATGATGCATTATATTGATGACTTTTAGTATATTAACAGTAAATTACCCATGGTGTTGCTTACAGTCAGTTGGTGAACATAAGCTCTTTCGTTGACAAATGGAAATAAAGTTGGCGGCAGGCTTCTGAAACCTAATAAATGAATCCATCTAGTGTTCAGATTATTTCATGACAGTGGACAAAGCAACACTAGGAAATGCTGGCAAAAAAATGCAACCAAAAATTGTGACTTTTTTTTTATTCTCTCACAGAACCTGGCTAGGCCAGCATTTATTGCCCACTCTTAATTGCCCTTGAGAAAGTGGCAGTGAGCTGCCTTCTCGAATTGCTACAGTCCATGTGTTGTAAGTACACCCACAGTATTGTTAGGAAGGGAGTTCCAGGATTATGACCAACGACAGTGAAGGAATGGTGATATAGTTCCAAGTCAGAATGATGTTTCGTTTGGAGGGGAACTTGCAGGTGGTGGTGTTTCCATGCTGCCCTTGTCTTAGATGGTAGAGGTCATGAGTTTGGAAGACGCTGTTGAAGGAGCCTTGGTGAGTTACGGGAGAACATCTTGTATATGGCAAACACTGTTGCCACTGTCCATCGGTGGTGAAGAGAGTGAATGTTTAAGGTGGTGGATGGGGTGCCTATCAAGTGGGCTGTTTTGTCCTGGATGATGTTGAACATCTCCAGTGTTTTTGGAACTACACTTATCGAGGCAAGTGAGCTGTATTTCATCACACTCCTGACTTGTGCTTTGTAGATAGTGGACAGGCTTTGGGGAGTCAGGAGGTGAGTTACTCAATGAAGAATTTCCAGCTTCTGACCTACTCTTATAGCTGCAGTTGTTGTATGGCTGGTCAAGTTCAGTTTCTGGTCAGTGGTAACCCCCAGGGTGTCGATAGTGGGGGATTCAGTGATGGTAATGCCATTGAATGCCATGGGGAGATGGTTAGATTCTCTCTTATTGGAGATGGTCATTGCCCGGCACTTGAGTGGTGCAAATGTTACTTGACACTTCTCAGCTCAAGCCTGAATGTTCCCCAGGTCTTGTTGCATATGGACATGGGCTGCTTCAGTATCTGAGGAGTCGTGAATGATAGTGAATATTTTGCAATCATCAGCAAACATCCCCACTTCTGACTTTACGATGGAGGGAAGGTCATTGATAAAGAAGCTGAAGATGGTTGAACCTAGGTTACTACCCTGAGGAACTCCTGCAGCGATGTCCAGGGACTGAGATGATTGACCTCCAACAACTACAACCATCTTTCTTTGTGCTTTCTATGACACCAACTGCTGGAGAAACCATCTAATAAACTAGAAGCCTGCCATGCGGGACACTAGAAACCACAAACAATACCTGTAATCAGTAAAAGAGCATGACCTTAATCTGTATCTAATCTTGTATGTGTGTGTTTGACATTATATTTAATTTGGGGTAAGTGTGTGAGAATAAATAACCTTTATTTTTAAACTCACAAAAGCCTGCTACTGGATTATTTAATTGGAATACACACTCCAAGAGTAAGAAAACACATACCTCTTTGCATACAAAACATACCAACCAGGGCAGTAAGACAGCACACACATTCTGTCCACGACACAAGCCTTTTGAACCACTGCAAAGAAGTCACTCACTATCAGCTCTTCTGAGAAAGTAGGGATCTGCAATAAATGGACTTTGAGAATAAAAAAAGCTGCCTTTGCATAATCAAAGATTTGTTTAGTCTTAATAATGTAATTATTTTTTGGCTTCTAATGTGCATTGACAAGATTGTGTTAGCTGACCCAGTAAACTGGGATATTCCAAATAACCTTAAAAAGATCCTCAAACAACTTTCATTTGAGACATAAATCTTGAACAATCAGTGCTGGTGCCATCAACCAAGGAAATGGCAGAGATTGAGCCTTATGGTGTAAAATATTTAATATCCGGAGACAGCTACTTAAAAAAAGAGCAAGGCAATCTTGTCATTTCAATGTGTACAGTTCCCCTCCAAATCACCATGATCCTTATTTTGAACTATATCACCTCCCCTTCATTGTAACTGGGCCAAGATTCTGGTGCTCCCCACCCACCCCCCAAACGCTGTGGGTGTAAATACACACACAGACTGCAGTGGTTCAAGAAGGTGGCTCACCACCTTCTCAAGGGGAATTAGGGATAGCTAATAAATGCTGACCTTGCCAGAAATGCTCAAGTCCCATGAATGAATATTTTTTTTTAAAAAAAGTTAACTCACCTCCAAATCACTGACAACACAATCACCAGCTGCCCTCAACTAATTTCTTTGATAATGGTTAGACATCTTGCTGTTTGAACAAAGATATTCATTTGCTCAATTAAGCTACAATGTGCTTCCACATGAACAGGAGAGCGAGCACATCCTGAGTGGAGCACAGCCAGAGTGGGTATTCGGAATTTGGTGCAAAGCGGGAATTGAACTGGTAAGTCTTTCTCTTTAATTTCTCTTTAATTTTTGTAAGTTCAGTAATCTAGTTAAAAGGTTGGTAAGGTAGCTGACTCAGCTGACTGTGCGACAGTTAACAGTCAATCACCTGAAGCCTGATTAGGGCCTGAATAGGGGTTAATTACTATTTGAAGCTTAACTAGTGGTGAGTTAAGTCAGCTCTATTTAAGAAAGGGACTATCTGGAAGCACGTTACAGTGTGCTTGCACACGAACAGGAGAGCGAGCACATCCTGAGTGGGGCACAGCCAGAGTGGGTATTCGGAATTTGGTGCAAAGGGGACGAGGTGCTCTTTGCAATTTTTCCTTGCTATCCAACTTCTTAAACCTTCAGAGCGTGCTGCAGCAGTAGAGGCTACAAGGGAAAGGAATCACTGGTAAGTAGTGGGTAAGGTATTTACTATTTTAATTGCTTATAATTTAAGATCTTTTTGTGGTTTACAGTTTGTATATTCTGCAGTAACGAGGATCAGGAAAGAAGGGTCCTAGAGTAATTGACTTCAAAGGTTTAATTTAAAGGGATAAGTCATGGCAGGAGCGCTCAAAGCCGTGGTGTGCTCCTCGTGCTCCATGTCGGAAGCCGGGGACATTTCCAGTGCCCAGGACCAGCAGGTGTGCAGGAAGTGTGTTCAGCTGCAGCTCCTAGAAGCTTGGGTTTCAGAGCTGGAACGGCGGCTGGGGACACTGTGGAGCATCCGCGAGTCTGAGAGCATCGTGGATAGCATGTTTAGAGAGGTGGTCACACCGCAGATGAAGGGACTTGAGGAAGGAAAGGAATGGGTGACCACCAGGCAGTCCAAGAGAAACGGGCAGGTAGTTCAGGAGTCCCCTGGGGTCCCGCTCGCAAATCGGTATTCTGTTTTGGAGGCTGATGAGGGCGCTGGTTCCTCCAGGGAGTGCGGACAGAGCCAAGCTTCTGGCACCATAAGCAGCCTGTCTGTATAGGAAGGGAGGAAGAGCAATAGTAATAGGGGATTCAGGGGAACAGATAGGCGCTACTGTGGCCGTCAATGTAACTCCAGGATAATATGTTGCCTCCCTGGTGCCAGGGTCCGGGATGTCACTGAACGGCTGCAGGGCATCCTGAAGGGGGAGGGTGATAAGGCAGAGGTCATGGTACATGTTGGGACCAATGACATAGGTAGAAAGAGGGATGAGGTCTTGCATCAAGAATTCAGGGAGTTAGGCAGTAGACTAAAAAGCACGACCTCACGGGTTGTAATCTCTGGATTACTCCCAGTGCCACATGTTAGCGAGCTCAGAAATAGAATAGCACAGATGAATACGTGGCTGAAGAGTTGGTGCAGGAGGGAGGATTTTAGATTCCTGGATCACTGGGACTGTTTCTGGGGAAGGTGGGACCTGTACAAGCGGGACGGTCTACATCTGAACCAGAGCGGGACTAACATCCTTGCGGGCGGGTTTGCTAGTGCTGTTGGGAGGAATTTAAACTAATTCGGCAGGGGGAGGGGACACAGAATGTTAGCAGAATAGGTACACATCATAATACAGTAAAACAATCAAGTCAGAGGGAGTACAGCTGCAATAAGCTTCAAGGGAGTAAGGCAAGGCTGGATGGCCTCTACTTTAATGCCAGGAGTATTACAGGTAAAACAGATGAGTTAAGGGTGAGGATTGACATGTGGAATTGTGATATAGTAGCCATCACTGAGACGTGGTTGAGGGAAGGGCAGGATTGGCAGCTCAACATTCTGGGATATAGAATTTTCAGGCGAGGCAGGGGAGGGGGTAAAAGAGGAGGAGGACTTGTATTATTATTTAAGGAGTCAGTTACTGCAGTAAGGAGAGATGATATCTTGGAGGGGGCATCGACTGAAGCTTTGTGGGTAGAGTTTAGGAATAAAAAAGGGGCAACCACATTATTAGGTGTTTATTATAGATCCCCAGATAGTCAGTGGGAAATTGAGGAGCAAATATGTACACAATTTGTGGAGGTGTGTAAAAACAATAACAATAGGGTAATTATATTAGGTGATTTCAACTTTCCCAACATTAATTGGGATAGACATAGTGTTAAGGGCTTGGATGGAGTGGATTTCTTGAAATATGTACAGGAGAACTTTTTAGGTCAGTATATAGAGGGTCCAACAAGGGACGGTGCATTGCTGGACCTAATTCTGGGGAATGAAGCCGGACAGGTGGCTGAGGTGGTGGTGGGCGAGCATTTTAGTGACAGCGACGACAACATAGTACAGTTTAATGTTATGGACATAGAAGTCGACAAGTTGCAAAAAAATGTTTTGGATTGGGGGAGAGTGGATTTTAGTAAAATAAGGCAGGATCTGACTAAGGTAGACTGGGAACAGTTACTTGTGGGGAAATCTATAGAGGAACAGTGGGGGGTGTTCAAAAAGGAAACGGGAGGTACAGGCTCAACATGTTCCCTCTAGGGTGATAGGAAGGAGTAACAAGCCCAGAGAACCAGGGATGACCAGAGATATTCAGGCTATGATGAGAAGGAAAAGAGAGGCTTTTAGCAGGTACAAGGGAAGCAAATCAGCGGAGGCATTAGTGGAGTACAGACAGTGCAAGGTAGAGCTTAAGAAAGCAATTAGGAGAGCAAAGAGGGGATAGGAGAAAGCTCTGGCTGGTAACAGTAGGGAAAATCCCAAGATATTCTATAAGTACATCAATGGGAAGAGGATAACAAGGGAAAGAGTAGGGCCCATAAGGGACCAAGGGGGCAATCTATGGGTGGAGCCAGAGGACATCGCTAGAGTGTTGAATGAATACTTCACATCCATCTTCACCCAAGAGAATGAGGATGAAGGTATCGAACTCGGGGAGAGAGACTGCGAGGTTCTTAAGCAAATTGATATAGGGAGTGACAAGGTATTGGAGGTGTTGGCAGGCTTAAAAGTGGACAAATCTCCAGGTCTGGATGATTTGTGCCCCAACTGCTGAGGGAGGCAAGAGAGGAGATTGCAGGGGCTCTGACCCAAATTTTTAATTCCTCTCTGGCCACGAAGGAGGTGCCAGAGGACTGGAGAACAGCTAATGTGGTTCCGCTATTTAAGAAGGGTTGTAGAGATAAGCCAGGGAACTACAGGCCACTGAGTTTCACGTCAGTGGTAGAGAAACTATTAGAGAAATTTCTGAAGGAGAGAACCTATCTCCACTTGGAGAGGCAAGGTTTGATCAGGGATAGTCAGCATGGCTTTGTCAGAGGGAGGTCATGCCTAACAAATTTGATTGAATTTTTTGAGGAAGTGACCAGGTGTGTAGATGAGGGTAGTGCAGTTGATGTAGTTTATATGGATTTCAGCAAAGCCTTTGACAAGGTCCCACATGGGAGACTTATAAAGAAGGCAAAGGCACATGGGATACAGGGTCATTTGATAAGGTGGACTCAAAATTGGCTTAGTTGTAGGTGGCAGAGGGTGATGACAGAAGGATGCTTTAGTGACAGGAAGGCAGTGTCCAGTGGCGTACCACAGGGATCTGTGCTCGGTCCCCTATTATTTGTCATTTATATAAACGACATAGATGACTATGTGGGGGGGAGGATTAGTAGGTTTGCGGATGACACAAAGATTGGCCGGGTGGTTAACATTGAGGTTGAGTGTCTTGGGCTACAGGAAGATATAGACAGGATGGTCAAATGGGCAGATAAGAGGCAGATGGAATTTAACCCTGAAAAGTGTGAGGTAATACACTTTGGAAGGAGTAATTTGACAAGGAAGTATTCAATGAACGGCATGGCACTAGGAAGTTCTGAGGAACAAAGGGACCTTGGTGTGTGTGTCCATAGATCTCTGAAGGCAAAGGGGCATGTTAGTGGGGTGGTGAAAAAGGCATATGGGACACTTGCCTTTATCAATCGAGGCATAGATTACAAAAGTAGGGAGGTCATGTTGGAGTTGTATAGAACCTTGGTGAGGCCACAGCTGGAGTACTGTGTGCAGTTCTGGTCGCCACATTATAGGAAGGATGTGATTGCACTGGAGGGGGTGCAGAGGAGATTCACCAGGATGTTGCCTGGGATGAAATATTTAAGTTATGAAGAGAGGTTGAATAGACTTGGGTTGTTTTCGTTGGAGCAGAGAAGACTGAGGGGTGACCTGATCGAGGTGTACAAGATTATGAGGGGCATGGACAGGGTGGATAGGGAGCAGCTGTTCCCCTTATTTGAAGGGTCAGTCATAAGGGGACACAAGTTCAAGGTGAGGGGCAGGAGGTTTAGGGGGAATGTGAGGAAAGCCTTTTTTACCCAGAGGGTGGTGACAGTCTGGAATGTGCTGCCTGGAGGGTGGTAGAGGCGGGTTGCCTCACATCCTTTAAAAAGTACCTGGATGAGCACTTGGCACGTCATAACATTCAAGTCTATGGGCCAAGTGCTGGTAAATGGGATTAGGTAGGTAGGTCAGGTGTTTCTCACGTATCGGTGCAGACTCGATGGGCCGAAGGGCCTCTTCTGCACTGTGTGATTCTGTGAAAATCCTGGAACTTCCCCCCCAACCCTAACAGCACTGTGGGTGTATCTACACCACATGGACTGTAGCAGTTCAAAAAGGTAGCTCACCATCACCTTTTCAAGGGCAATTAGGAATGGGCAATACATGCTGACCGAGCTAGCGATGCCCGTTTCCCATGAACAAATACAAAAAGAAACAGGCCATTCGGCCCATCTTGCCTGTTCTGGTCTAATCCCACTGTCTACTTCTTTCCGTACCCTTTAACATTCCTCTTGTTAGAGCAACAATCCAATTCTCTCTTCTTAACATTTCTGGGCTCTTCCTCAACATTGGTTTATGACAGCCAACCCCACTTTCTAAAACCCCCTTTGACGATTATAAATTTCTGCTCTGCTCTTTCCAACCTTGCTGGGATCTGCATTTTGCTGCCTACTTTGAGCTTCTAAATTGTTAAAAAGATACCATTTGTCCTTGGCTGCCTCAAGTTGTGGTATGTCCACCATGGGCTGGGAGAAAAATGCACCAGTTTCTGGTTTTACCTCAGGTTTCCAGCAATCACAACATTTTGCTTTTATTACAGTACTGAGCGAGCGTCGCAATGTCAGGGGTAAGCACTGAGGGAGCGTTGCCATATCGGAGCGGGAGTGCTGCATGTTGGAGTGTCAGTAATTGAGGCAGCGTCACACTGTTGACTGGTCACTACTGAGGGAGTGCTGCATTGTTGCAGGGCCATGTTAAATTGTGGCTCCACCTGCCCCCTTAGCTGGATATAAAAGGTACCATGGCCACAATTTGAAGAAGAATAGCTGAGGTCTCCCTGGTGTCCTGGCCAATATCTATCCCTCAATCAACATCACTGAAATAGAATATCCAGTCAATGTTGATGTGGGATCTTGCTGTGCACAAATTGGCTGCTACGTTATTTACATTATAACAATAAATTGCCAGTAAAACGCTTTGGGAAGTCCTAATGTTGTGAAAATTGCTCCATAATTGCAAGTCCTTTACTTTTAAAGCTTCAGTGTGTAAACTGTCTAAATTCTTACCCAATCCGGATAACATTGACTTTCCCTCCCATTCTCAGCTCGGCTCTTCTCCATTACCGCACCCTCGGACTCCGTGACCACGCCCTCTGTGACGTCACCGCGCACTCGTGCGTGCGTGCGCGCGCGGGCTGGGCAGCGGGAGCGGGGACGGCGGTGCCGTCAGGAGGCCGGGAGCGCGGAGCCTGAGCAGGTGAGAGCGCAGCCTGGGCCTGGGCCCGGGCTCAGGGCCCGTCACATCCCGTTGCACCCCTACCCTAGCCCCGGCGGCCCCGCCTGCATTTACTGAGAGTCCAAAGCCTGGCTCTTAGAGACCGGAGCCCCGCCTCAGAAATCAACCCCTCCCCAACCCCCCCGGCCTTAGAGAGCCCCTCTCTCCTCCCCTTCAGCTGAGATCCCCCTCGCCCCCATTGCCCTGGGATGAGTTGCCCCGCCCCCTACCCCGCTTCCAGGGCGAGATGCTTCCCCCCCTCCCCTTAACCAGGGCTGAGATGCCTCCCCACCATTCTTCCCCTGGAGAGAGATGTCCCCCCCTCCCCACCATTTCCCCCTTCCCCTGGAGAGAGATGTTTCCTCCCCCTCCCCCAGCCATTCCTCCTTCCCATGGGTGAGATGTTTCCCCCCGCCATTCCCCCTGCCCCTGCCATTCCCCCTGCCCCGCCTCACTGCCATCACCCTCTCCCCTTGCATCCCTCCCTCCCTCCCCTCCCCCTTGCATCCCTCCCTCCCTCCCCCCCTTGCATCCCTCCCTCCCTCCCTCCCCTTGCATCCCTCCCTCCCTCCCTCCCCTTGCCTCCCTCCCTCCCCTTGCATCCCTCCCTCCCCTTGCATCCCTCCCTCCCTCCCTCCCCTTGCATCCCTCCCTCCCTCCCTCCCTCCCCTTGCATCCCTCCCTCCCTCCCTCCCTCCCCTTGCATCCCTCCCTCCCTCCCTCCCCTTGCATCCCTCCCTCCCTCCCCTTGCATCCCTCCCTCCCTCCCTCCCCTTGCATCCCTCCCTCCCTCCCTTCCCTTGCATCCCTCCCTCCCTCCCTTCCCTTGCATCCCTCCCTCCCTCCCTCCCCTGCCATCCCCCCCCTTCCCCTGCCATCCCCCCCCCCCTTCCCCTGGGTGAGATGCCCACATCATTCATCTTCCCTTGCAGTGAGATACCCTGTTTCCCCCTGCCCCTAGGGTGAGATTCCTCCCTGTTATGGTGTAGTGTTGAGTTTGTGTCATGGGAGTGTTAAAACAATTGGCTTAAAACTCAATCCCTCCACCTCCTATGATCTCCTCATTTCCAGTTGTGAAAACAATTAGTTACAGCAGTGAAATATTTTCATTTTCGGGCTGCGCTGATCATAAACTACTTCTACTGTTTGTGGTTTTTTAAACCCTGAATTAGGATTATTCCTCATTTCCATGTTTCTTTGCCACATATTTCATTTGTATTGCTTTGCCATGTGTTGTTCCTCCAGCAATTTAACATGAGGAAGATCTTCTATTGGTACAGTGCTGTTCATGTCCTCCTAAAGTTGTGTTATGTAGCCAATTCACACAAAGCAAGATACTGCAAAGAACAGTGAGATGAATGGCCATTTAATTTATTCTGGTGGTGATTGGTGTTGTCCAGAACATTGGGAGAACTCGCTGCTCTTCTTGATAGTGCCATGGGAACTTCAAATACAAATCCTCAGTTTACCATTCTTCCAAATGATGACACCTTTCACAATGCAGCACTGACCCTATAACAATGCTGCATTCCCTCAGTATGGACCCCCGACAAAGCAACGGTCCCTCAGTGCTGACCCTCTGACACTGTAGCACTCTCTCAGTATTGAGCCTTCAGCAGTGTGGCGCTCCCTCAGTACTACCCCTCTGACGATATAGCACTCCCGTAGTACTGCAGTGAAGTCAAAGGCTATATTACGTGCTAAATTCTTGGAGTGGGGCTTTAACCTTTTGACTTGTACCCATTTATACCCTCAATAGGCAGCTAACCATTTATACTGGGAAAGTAATACTAACCGTCTCTATGAAGAGGAAGCCAATTGTAAAGGTTCCATTTCAGTCAGACTCATGTTCAATACCTATAATCTCTCAACACATTTTTAAAATGTAATTATTGTGATTGTTTAATCCCCTGAATTTGCTGATTTTACGGCTGAGCTGATACTCAGGTCTTCCAGCAACAGCATCTCAGTAATGTGCATGGCTCCTAGAGTCAAATAACAACAAAAACTTGTATTTATATAGGTCCCTTAACATAGTAAAATGTTTTGATACGTTTCACAGGAGTGTTATCAGGCAAAGTTTGACACTGAGCCACACAAGGTGATATTAAGCAGATGACCAAAAGTGCAGGAGGAGGCCATTTGGTCCATCATGCCTGTACTGGCTCTTTGAAATCAGTCCCACTCCCCTTCTCTTCCAATAGCCCTGTAAATTTCTCCTTTACAAGTATTTACTCAATTCCTGTACTTCTGAATCTGCTTCCATCACCGTTTCAGGTTAATCAGTTCCAAGTGTGAAGCAGCCTGCTGGGGTTTTGCCTTCCTTGTATAGCAGGCAAGTCATGCTGGTACCAGCCTGCTGGCTGTCAGCAGTGGGAACAGTATAGCAACACTGTCCTGGCTTAGACTCTTGCCCACCTAGCTCTATAAACTCCAGCTCATGCAAATCTCAGTTTCCTGTTTTCCCAATCCCCCACTAAGTTACATTAGAGTGTCAACTTCATCCTTGTGATTCAACCCTTGTTCCCCCTTAACTCTGTAAATTCCTCCATTTCAACAGCCCTCCCTCCCTGAACACTGGTTCCTCTGACTCTGCCCTGTTGTGCATCCCACCACTAGCTGTGCCCTCGACTGCCTAGATCCCACTTTCTGGAATTTCCCCCCTCTCTCCCCTGTTCAGAACTTTCTCACGCTTTGATCATCCCTCCTAATCTCTCCTCCTGTGGCACAGCATCCATTTTTTCATGCCTTTCTGAGATGTTTGGGGCCGCTTTTCTACATTAAAGTGTTTATTTAAATGCAATATAAACAGAAAATGCTGGAAATACTCAGTGCCAGGCAATATCTGTGGAGAGGGAAACAGAATTAACATTTCAAGTTGATGACCTTTCATCAGAATTGGTGGGAAAAAAAACTTGTTGATCTTAAAAATGAAACTTGCAGAAACAGTTTCATTTTTTTTAAAGTTAAATTTGCTTCTTGGGCACAAACAACTGAGAAAATGCCTGTGACAACAGCTTCACTCTGCACCCTTTCTGACTGATCTCAATTATTATTCAAAGGATAAAGCAGCTATGCCATTAAAGGATTGCCATCATTGTCACCTGATCAGTTGAGACTGCTACTTTCAATTCAAAGATGTGCTTTATAGTTATTAAAGCAAACCCACAATGAAGAATTTTCTTTCGTAATTAATTTTCTTGCTGTTGTGACAGTTATTTCCACTTGAAGATAAAAGTTGTCTGTCCAGCAAAGAGGAAGATAGGAACTGGAGTAGGGCATTCAGTCCCCCAAGATGGTTTCGCCTTTCAATAAGGTTATAGTTTATTTGGATCTTTACCCCAGTTACCCGCCCTGGTTCCATAATGGCATAAGATTATCTGGTGATTATCACATTGTTGTTTATGAGAGCTTGTTGTGTGCTAATTGGCTGCCATACAACACTGACTAAACTTCACAAGTACTTCCTTGGCTGTAAAGCGCTTTGGGATGTACCGAGGCCATGAAAGACGCTATAAAAATTCAAAGTTGTTTTCTTTCCTTCTAGGTTATCAAATTCAGAAGAAATCAGCAAATGACCGTCCTTAGCTTTTTTATTTAAAGATTACTTAATCACATTTTTGCTGTTTTATGGATGACATTTCAGCCAAATGAGTACTAATGTGACACCCACTTTGTAACTCTTTCGAGTTATCAACAGTCACAGATTGTAACTCTTTCGAGTACATTCACAGTTCTTGGTTTCCAGGAGTGGGACATGAACCCACAACCTTCTGATTCAAAGGCGCGGGTGCTATGAACTGAGCCACAGCTGACACCTCACACCCACTTTGTAGTCTGGCCACTGTTGAGGACTCTTTAAGTGGCACTTTTCAGTAATGAGCTGATTGAGACATGACCTGCTGGCTGTGTCCATTCTCAGCACTGTCTCACTGCTCAGACCCAATGAAGTTATTGGCATTTTCATAGATGCATCTTCAAATGTCAGTCAGAAATTATTCCTTCAATCTCAAAGCATATTCCCCTGTAATTAGAGATGAGGGATTTGTACTTCACAGAAATCTGTAATGCAGATAATTTTGCCAACCTTTGCCATGTAGCGAGCTATAGTGGCAGAAGCCTCTCACCAGGAATGTGCAGCGATAGTGTCTCAAACCACATACAAATAAAGATTAACTACAAGAGGTTCAGATACAGTATATCTCAATCATGGGTTTAGATTATAGCCTCAAAATCAATCCTGGTTTTTTGTTATGGTAAGTAATACAAACTCTTAATTCTATACGCATCTACTTCAGTCTTTAATCAGTTAAGAAATGGTTGTGTGCAGGAGATTCGGTTTAGTTGAGCCCTTGACTTTAATGTGTGATGCTTTAAATAGGTTGACGAATAATTGTAGTATTCTCACCACAGGTTTTCCAAGAAACAGTGCAGTTCATTGCAGGGAAATTCTATCTTTAATGTAAGAAAAATCTACAGAGTGTGCCCTTTCTGCTGCCACACTTCAGGCATTGGATAATATGTAATGCACATTCCTGTAACGCTTAGCAGGGAGAAGCTTATAGATTGTCATTTCAAATGTATGAGCTCTCAAGGAACATAAAATACCAGAGCCACAAAATCTGCAACCTCTTTGTTGATTTGTGCTTGAACAAATTTATTGTTTACTTAACATCAGTTACATTTTGTACGCTTAAAGGAGCATAGATACATACCCTAAAGGAGCACTTTAATGTTTAGAAATAACATTGTTTTGCATGATGATATTTTCCTATCCTTACAAGCTGCTGTGGATACTACACAGGAGACTTGCTGGTACAATATGAAAAATGGTATGTCACACTTTACCTGCCTGTCGCACTTTACAGCACATTCCAGTTTCATCCACTGTCATTTGTCAGGGACCCTGAATATCCGTAAACTGAAATGATAGGACAGGGTAGATAGAAGCAGACAGTTTCCAGCAGTTGAGTGGCCTAGAATGAGGGCAGTAGATACATGCTTAAATGTAAGAGATTAAGAGCAGAGGGCAGGAGAAACTTCTTCACATAGAGAGATCTGAGGCTGTGCTATTTACTTCCTACATTAGTTGTTAAAGTAGAAACTATGTTAATATTCAGGATTAGATTGGAGATATCCATGGGAGAAAATAGGATGAATGGGAACAGACTGATTACATGCAATTAGACCAATGGCCTTTTTCTTTAGCTTGAGTTGGTTAGTGAAATGTTTCCCCCTCTTGTCTGCTGTGGCCCTATGTGGAGTAGATTTCAGCAGCCTCCCTTAGCCATGCAAAATCATGAGTATATCTCTGAAATCTGCCCTTAGAAGACATGCAGACGCAGCCTGCAAATTGATTCTCCCTCTCTAGTTTTCTTTCTCTTTCTGATGAAGGATCTGCCTACATTGGGCTATGGAATGGCATAGATCATGAGCTCACAGTGAGAGACCACATACAAAAACTTGCATTCCATCACACTCTGACACTACAAAAGGAGATTGAGTGTGTTTTTTCTAACTTCCTTTGTAACCCTCTTGCTGGTCTCTGCTTTGTTTCTTTATTCGGCAGCAGCAATGACTATTTGTTAATGCTGATGTTTCCTGACTACATTACCTCGCTGGAGCAAGTCAGATTGACCTACTTGGGAGCACTCTTACCTAAATTGAAAGAGCATGAGTACACACTTCATTCCAGGACCTGAGCACACAATCTAAACTGGTTCTTTTTGTTCAAGGATTCAGATCATTTACAGAATCACAGAACTGTTAACAGTGTAGAAGGAAGCCATTCTGCCCATTGTGGCTGCACCGACATTCTGAGCATTCTGAGCTTCTCCCTATCTACTCTGACCAGACCCCCTCATGATTTTGAAAACTTCAATCGAGTCTCCGCTTAGCCTTCTCCTCTCCAAGGAAAACAGCCCCAACTTTTCCAATCTTTCCTCATAAATGAAGTGTCTCATTTACGTACACCATAAACAACAGCGGCCTCAGCATTTATCACAACAGCACACCACCAACCCCCCAGAGTGCCCTGTGCCATCTTGTAACAGTTCCATTCACAGCTTTCTGTGGTATAGTCAAGTTTTCAGTCCACCTCAGAGGTTTGTCTCCTATGCCTTTTTACATTGTGCTATGGCATCAGAAAGAAGCTTTGCTGAAATCTTAATCTATTACACATACTGGCAATAAGCCTCTGTCACTTGCCAAAGAATTCCACTTATTAGGCAAGACCTCCATCCCATAATTGCAAGGACCTCCTTACTATGACAAAAACAAAAATAGCTGGAAAAACTCAGCAGGTCTGACAGCATCTGTGGAGAGGAACACAGTTAACGTTTCGAGTCCGTATGACTTTTCATCAGAACAGATGAAGAGTCATACGGACTCGAAACGTTAACTGTGTTCCTCTCCGCAGATGCTGTCAGACCTGAGTTTTTCCAGCTATTTTTGTTTTTGTTTCAGGTTTCCAGCATCCACAGTATTTTGCTTTTTTCCTTACTATGACATCCTGTCTTGATATTTCATCTTCCAGGAAGGCTTCAGCTACTTTACTCATGATGGGTGTTAATCTCCTTAATTGCCCCAGTGTCTCTTTTTAAAGATTGGTGTTACATCATCTACTTTCTATTCATAAGAAATAGGAGCAAGGGTAGGCAATTTGGCCCCTTAAGACTGCTTCACCATTCAATAAAATCATGGCTAATCTGATTTCCTGCCTGTCCCCTCATAACCCCTGTGTGCCTTGTAGATCAAAAATATGGCTTACTCAGCTTTGAATATATTCAATGACCCAGTCTCCACTGCTCTCTGAGGTAGAAAATTCTAAAGATGAACAAACCTCAGAGAAGAAATTCCTCCTCATCTCAATGTTAAATAGGAGACTCCTTATTTTTTAACTGTGCTCCCTAATTCTAAGTTCCCACATTGAGGAGAAACATCCTCTCAGCCTTGTACACAATTCCTGTTTTTGATACCCAAAAGATAGTGGAAAGGATGTGTGATTTGCATACCCTATAGAAAGAATGTAAAAAGTTCCCCAGGAGTCCTGACTCAATAAACGGCAGCAAAAACAGATTAACCAGTCATTCACCTCCATTGCTAATAATGGAATCTTGCTCTGTGCAAATTTGGGCTGTTGGGATTGCTCATGCAACAGTGACCACTTTTGAAGTGTTTTGGAATGTCCACACTGATCTTGTGCTATATAATTTGTTTTCCTTCATGATCAATTGCTGGTTGGCGGAGAAAGCCAGAATTGCGTTATGGTGTTGTATTTCTTGCACTATTTTGTATATTTCATTGTCCTCTGTGAACTGTTTGAAAGGACCATTGACAAAACCTTCTCACCTGTTCCTTTCTTTAAACTAAACAGGATCTTTACAAATGACTCAAATCTAGAGCCCGTGGTGAAGACACCCATCAGTTGTCCAGTGATGGGTCAACATATTTCGAATCAAACTCCAGCAGTCTTTAATAAATTGCCCGATCGGATGATGAAGCATGCTGCCCTGGTGAGGGAAAGTGGCTTCCTGACTTATGAGGAGTTTCTCGCCAGAGTGGCAGAACTTAATGAAATGTGAGTTTTCCCCTTACTTAGCTTACAAAATGTGTGTTAACATTTCAAAATGGTAAAAGGGTAGCACCACTGACTTAGGAACACATTTTATAGTACGATGGTGCAGAAGTTGAAATTAATAGCACCCTCCTGCTAACTAAATATTTGAATTGTCAAATATTGTGGTGGTGCCTACACGCTTATGATGATACGACTGATTACCAGAGTCAGTGAGTAGATCATCTGACTGTGTCTCGGTAAAGAATCTTACAGCACAAAAGGAGGCCATTCGTTCCGTTGTGTCTGTGCCAGCTCTTTGAAAGAGCCATCCAGTTAGTTGCAACTGCTGCTCTTTCCCCACAGTCTTGCAAATCTTTTTATTCTCTGCTTAAAAAGAAAAGTTGAACTTTTGCCAATGTGAAGACAGACTGAATTGTATTCTGTTTCCCATTGTACCCTCAATGTTTTCACCATTCATTTTTCCAGTCCAGCGCAGAGTGATTGTGTTGTTATGTGATGTCGGATTCTTTGCACTTCTACGGTTTTGTTTTGCCTCCGACCGTCAGCTGTTCAGGCATGTGGATATTGGATGTGCAGCTTTGAATGAAGGGAGATACCAGGATATTAATTAATGTTACAGGGGACGTTTTCCAACGTTGTGCTTTGATGGCACACCTGATCCATCCGGAGCAAATAGTGGAAACTCAGAGGCACCTTGTACCTGATTTTCCAGACGTTTAAAATTTATGGTCAGAAGGATGTGCATGCTTTTTCAATATGTGCTTCCGGCAGGCAAGGTTGCCCTGTCAAGACCCTGAAGTCAGAAAATGACCCTGCATATTTTCTCATAGGAATTTCAGAATATTCTGTTTGTGTTGAGCTGCTCTCATCTGGAATTATTTTTCTTGTAAATTTTCACGTCAAAGTTTCCTTTCAACTTGTTGTGGTGGGGATTTATTTTCTTACAAACTCATTGCCTTGATATGACAATCCAGTCGCACTTGATTATAAAGTATGAACTCATATCACCTCTTAATCTCTACTTTTTTAGCTCAACATTCATTTTCCCTTGCACTTCAGTTAAGTGTCTTGGGATATTTTTCTACATTAAAGGTGCTATGTAAACGTAAGTTGTTCCAATGATTTAGAAGTGTGTTACATGCTTTCCATGCTTTTGTTCTTCAGTTGTGAAATATTTAATTCCCCCTCTTCACAAAGATATTAGTGACTGAAAACCTGCTCTCAGGCTAATGCTGTTCCTGAGCTCACCATAAACATGCATCTATTCACAGAGTATGCATACCAGCAGGGAAACAGGCCATTCAGCCCAACTGGTCTATGCTGCACATAGGCTTGCACCCTATCAGTATACCCTTCTATGAATAGTAATTGTCCTTATTTCCTGTCCTTTGCCCCATTACTTTCAGCAACATCTGCGATTTGTGCTTTCATCACTTTAATAGCTATGCAAATGTTTTAAGTCAGATTGCATCTATGATTGCAGTACCTATTTTTTTGGTTCATTCAAGGGATGTGAATGTCACTGGCAAGGCCAACATTTACTGGCCTTCCTTAAATGCACTTAACTGAGGTGCAAGGGGAAATGAATATTGAGCTAAAAAAGTAGAGATTAAGAGGTGATATGAGTTAATATTGTGTAATTATGGTGAGCCACCCTCTTGAACTGTTGCAGTCCGTGGTATTCTTACTAAACATTTTTGTGGCAGTTTGATACAACTGAGGGTTGGAAGTCACATATAGGCCCGACTATCTCCCCTCCCTCCTTATCTGTAGAGGCTGTTGTTTGCGCTTTGTTGCTCTCTCTCTCTCTCTCTCTCTCTCTCAGTCCCCCTCTCTCTCTCTCTCAGTCCCTCTCTCTCTCTCTCTCAGTCCCCTCTCTCTCTCTCTCTCTCTCTCTCAGTCCCCCTCTCTCTCTCTCTCTCTCTCTCTCAGCCCCCC